>NC_060235.2:34236969-34858892 GCF_021155775.2 Neodiprion pinetum | reverse complement strand
CAACCCGACGTGGCGTGGTATTACTTCTCGAATAGATGAATAGCTAAACAGGTTAATTGGCTCGCACGTTTCTTCTTAAACGTTATGTCTTACTTGCTAGCCCAGAAATCGCGCCTCCCGGCCGTGAGTTATTAGGACCACACGAAACGCTACTCTTCAATTCCACAGCCGATTTCTCGAGGATGCCATTCTTCCTATTTTTCACTCCGCAACCGTCCGATCAAAGTCATCCGATCTCACCGCGTGTCGTGGAAGCCACCGGCAATCGGACGAACCGTTTCTTCGAGGATCACTTCGTCACCCGGTGTTTAGTATCTATGGAATTATGGAGAAAACCATCAAAGGTTTCGTACATCTTCCGACTGATCGCTCACCGGTTGTTGTCCACGTGCGCCACTTTAACTGCTTTCTATTCCGCAGGCGTTATCTCGATAAAATTCTCATCCTCACGCGTACACGCATTTCGAACCGCGCAATAACTGTGGTACAGGTTCAAGGCAATTTAATCTCGCGTTTCCACGTTGACCAGCTATTACAATTTTGACATGCCGCGTGTAAGGTCACAGATGTCGCGGGCATCGTCAAGCGTGGAAAGTCTCACGGCGAACCCCCAAATCGCAACACCACGGTGGTTTGCTCTTCGGAGAATGGAGTCACCACGGCGGGATGACGAATAGTTCGATTCCTTACGGCTGTCTCTTTTTCCACCTCTTAGTCCTCTTACGAAGTGTTCAACTTGGCCGACGTTACTTCTACCTTCTGGTGTTCCGGTCGCGCTCCATTACGCATCGTTAGGTTCGTAGCGCCAGCGTATAGGCAGTAAGAGTTTAGTCCGGATCAGTGACTCGGCGGTCTTGGCTTATGACTGAATCCTTTATGGTCCAAGATATTCTAGCAATGTCTGATATCGTCTCAGTTACCGGCAATGGAAGTGGTCAGCGATCCATTACTGCGCCGTGGACTTGAGTCATTGTTGTCCCTGGCCGTAAAGTGTTCGAAACATTCTAATTAAATACCTCGTGCCAGAACCTGACAGCCTCGCTGACTTATTGATGAGACGATTTGGCCGCGCGGATTGAATACCGCTCGAGCACTTTTAGTTACTAAGTAATGCCTGCAGACGCCTCGGTTCGTTATACAGAAATAATTGATTCGCGTACAGCCGGCATCGGGTGTTGTGACTCTTCGTGTAATCGTTTTCACCTCTTTCAGCACGTACCGAGATCATTAGAGTCCCTAATGACGAATCAGTAGTGGCAAGGAAATCACGCTATTAACGTGTTCCCCGGAGCCAGGCCGAGCTCCCATTTCACCTGATTGCTAGTAATTTGTTCGTAATTGCTGTAAAATCGATCATTGGCGTTTTATAAGGTGGGATGCTACCGTTATTTAGAATAATGCTGACACCAAATCCTCGTAAAAACCTGAACCCATCGCCCAGAGGCTCCGCCGTCTCTAATAACTCCGAGTCCGTTTAAAGAAAGCTTTCGTAACTTGTGCCCGGACTGCAGCCTGTATGACCACCAACCGCTCTAAAAGGTCGCAAACTTCTCTAGCCTGTCACGGAATCTGCGTAAGAACGAGGCCGGCTGCGTACCTTGCGATAAACCTGCGACATTTTTTCAACTTTTTCATCGGGCATTGGCGATAAAGCACAGCTCAACGGGTAACGAACGGCCAGCCTTCTAATTGCTCTCGACGACGGGACAACAGAGTCCAACGCTTCGCCTCCTAGCGCGGCCACTAGTAAATATAGAATTTTTCTTTTTCTACATTTTGTTTCTTCTTCTCGTTTCCTTTTTTTTTTTTTTTCTCTTTCACCAACAAGTCCCCAGCTCCGCGCCACTCCCCTCTTTATACGTCGAGAAAACACGGCGCGAATCGCTGCAGTTGTCTTCTCCGACGATCCACGGATGCAACATCTGGCTCGGGGTATAAAATCAGGCAATTAAACCCTCGGAGTTAATTACACTGGTATTTTGCAGTTATTTTATAGCGAAGTTTATACTTGGAGGTAGGCCGATGCTTTATTCTTCGCAGTGTTTTCTCCGGTCCAATACATCAAGCTTACACACGCAGAATGGTCCAGTACTCTTCTTGCTCAAACTGTAGCTTCGCCTGATAGCAACTGAAAAGTTTCATTTCACGGAACTCAGACAATGAATATACCTACATGGGATGATTTTTCAATTTGATATTTCGATTTTGAAATATCAAGCGTTCGAAGGCGAAGAGAAAAGACACCTAATCGATAGGTAGGAAAACGGCCGCAGCAGATTCTGGTAGTCTGCTTCTTCGGCCGTGACTGCATGGGAATTTGACATCGTGAAGGAAAACGATTTGCTGTGAGATCGGGTACATCTTGGCGCTTTCGCGTCATCATTGTATACGCCAAATTGGTTGAGGGAATAGCGAGTTTGACAGTCGGCTCGTGCATACCAAAGCAACCAATAAGCGTATCCCTTATACGAGCGGCGTATCGAGGATTCCTGGGTAAGCTCAACCCCAAAACAGGGCAGCTCGGAGGACTTGCGAAAAAGTGCAAGACGAGGATCGGGAGTAAGAGGCGAGGTCCGCGTGCGGGCCATCAGCATACGCCTAGATATCTCAGCCGCGGTTCGCCTCTATCGCAGACCTTGCCCTCTCTTGGGATCAAGAGTTTTCCATTTAAGGCAATATAATTCAATGCCCCTGCCGGATAGCTTTGCGTAGATCGCAACGAGTCGGCGCTGCCATCCCTCGGTCTGCTCCAGCATCCGTGCCGACGTTGCGGCCGCCAATCCCCCGATTCCCGATCCCTTGATCGGCCGATGGCTCTGATCGTTATCCCGATCTCCGCGGGACTGGAAGCGCGATTTGCATTGGGCCTGATTGCTCCGTGGTTTGAAATCTCATCCCTTCTGGATTCTAGGTACCGAGTTATTTTTTACCAAGTTCGAGTGCAGACTCGTTTCAAACTATATTCGTACGCAGTGTTTTCAAGTCTTCTAACCGGTGTACCATTTTTCTGTTACAGGTGAGTTTTAATCGACGACCTTTACACTCTACTGAACACGTGAGTTGCTTTTGACTTCCTTGAATGATACCTATACTTACTGCTCTGGTGCACATGAAAATGATCAGTTCAATTAAGGTTGAATCCTGTACGAGCAGCGATGGTATTAACGGTTATAGCACGCTTCAATCGACCTGGTGGATCCGATGAGTGATCGACGATCGGTTAGAGAAATCGTAGAAAATTATTTTGCCAGGAATAAATCTCCGACGTAGTGGTTTACCTACTCGGTAACGGTGTATCAAGTAAATGGAAGTTATCGGGCACAGAGTTGAAGTCGTTGCAGGTGCGAGTGCCGTTAATTGAATACATATTCAACTGGAAAAGCTATGTTCGCGTGACACGCCGGCAATCGCAGGGAAGGCGCGAGCCTCTCCCTCTTGGTTTCTCGTTCGTTTCTCTTCTTCGCTTTTTCGCAACGATGCAAGCAGTTACGGGCAAATTGCAGTACCGTCGCGCGCAGGGACGACTAGTCACAAATATTTAGCACATCAACAGTACGCCAAGAAGACGCGACGTTACGATTCGCGCCGCGACTCATCTTGACTATCGTGCCATGCCCCATTGCGTATGCCTGCTTGCGTCACGTCGGTCCAACATCCGTTTACTTAATCGCGATGAGAGATACGTGATTTGTTTTTACCTGAAACCACCTTTATTCGCTTCTCGTCCACTCAGCGCATGCCATCATATGTAAAACCAGTTATGAGGTATACATTCTCAGGCAATGCTCCGCCCTCTCATCCCACCCTTCGTAATTAATAGAATTCTGGTGAAATGTTTGTATTCGTGTGCAGTGGTGGAAGCGGCAGCAGCGCCGGTATTTCCTTGATACGTTGACTTTTTGTACTCGGAGAGCAACAAATCAGGTACAAGCTTTTATGTGTGTCATAAATTATAATTTACGATCGAACACGACCTCATTGTCGGATTTGATTACACGATGTGTCGAAATAAGAGTCGACGCTCCATTCGGATGCAGAGTTTTTGGAGAATGGTCATATGCCCAATAAACCGTCGTCGAAATCGGTGACGGAACGTTAAATTAGCGGAATCGGAGTGCCGCGAGGCTAACGAAACTGAAGAGAACGCGATACCGTCTTCGCTGTGTATATATCGCTGAGTATTGGTCATTATAAATCCGTGGTCATGGTTTGTACGGCTGATCTCGCGGCGCTCGGGCAGTGTAAGTAGGTACCTACATTGAGCTGAGGATGGAAGTTGGCGTACTTATGTTAGATGCAGATGCGGCCTGAGACTATCGCGCGGATCCAGTTCGTGCCGCGATCGAAGCCGATCCGGAGTCGTTGAAAATCAGAAGGATGCACGTAACTTGATGTATGACAAGAATATACATACGGCGCTGCAGCGCCGTGTTCTCCTTCGGTGCCGTGTCTACATCACGCGGTGCGTATGTTTCGCCGTTTTATCTGCGATCTGGATGTGTGGCCGGGAGAGCTGGCAAGAGGTAGATACGTATAACCAACCTATAATACATCCAGGTACTTACGTTCCATACGTGCGAGCAGCGCGGCCTGGCTGGCGAACGGCGAGCACCTAGCGGGCCTTCTGTCCCTGCAATAGCCAGGCTCTCCTAGCACTGGCGAACGCGATAAATATTACGGTGTGAATGCATGTTAATGAGCGCGGTACACTCGTCGCGTATACGCCGCTTGCGCACCTTCGCTCCGCCACGTTTGCGATTAGATTCGACGAGAAACCACCTTCTTCTCCCCCTTCTTTGAAGAGGTAGAAGTAGAAGAAGAAGAAGACGAAGAAGAAGAAGAAGAGGTTGAGGAAGAGGGCACCCGCGGCGTTTGTCCGATAACCAGATCCCAGTGTACAATCCTCGTTTCTTCCTTCACTCGAGGACGAATTAACGGCTGGTCTATGAGAACGCGTGTAACTACTGCAGCGCGAAGATCTTCGTCGTGGTCCTCCCTTCGGCTTACACACAGGCAATCGTTCCCCGGGAATTCTCGTCCAAGATTACTCCGGTTGGATCGTACCTGTAGACAACCGGCGATTGCTCCGGTCGCTTGGTCTTGTTGGCTAAGGATCGGTACACAGTATCACCTCGTGCGGAATATAACCGCACACCCACCCCGATCTACATCGGCTCCTGAAGCAAGCTCTAGCGTACCAACATCATCTCATCTCTCTTCATGCGCGTTAATTATTGATCAGCGTTGATGTGTTGTTACTCGATTCCTCCGGTCTTTATACCGACCACCGCGTATATCTGCGACTCGGCACGACACGAATCGGGCTGAAGGTATCACTTTATTTTCAAAGGTAGATCCTACTTACTCGGTTGAAGAGATTCAATGAATCGTTGTTTCATTGATATTGTAATTAGATTCATCGTATGCCGTTTGATACCTACTTGCCTCGGAAGCCATTTATTGCACGTTCAATTCTATTTTTTTCATTTTTCTGAAAGGATGTTTGTCTTTGAAAAAAAAAGAACCGACCCCTGAAGTCAAAAACTCATGTCTGAAGTTAAAGACAATATTGTTAATTTATTATGTTCTGCATATTCATTTTCGCAGTGAAAAAACTTGGTCAAACAGTGCAATTTGAACTTGTCGAGTTGATGAACCTCTCTGTCGATTTTCTCAATTCTTTTGCCCGAAGGTGAAACGTTTTACGATTGATTTTAGTTAGATATGTTAATTAAAAATTCAGCATGGTACGTGGAATACGTTGATTAATATCATATCACAGAGCTGCTCAAAGTTACACAAAACCATGATGATTCATGCGGTTCAGTGCGACTAAAGTAAAGACTTTCTTTCCATCTCTCGGCTGACAGAATGATCCGAATCCTCTCACCCAAAATAAACTGTATCATTTAACGAGTATCAGAGAGCGCTTAGGCAAGAATGAAATAAATCTTGTTCGGGTACCGGCGTGAGAGGATCCGGATGAAGACGTCTGGGTTTAATAATCGTACGAGATGACGGCTCGATGGTTGGGCAAGGAAGGATGGTACAGCTGATGATTCACAAAGGGACACCGGGGCGCCAGGATGCTGGGTTGCTCACGCCGCGTTAATTGCGGAGACATTGCAGCCGGCATTGACCTGTCTCTCTTCCTCTCCCCTATTTCTTCTTCTCTTGGGTCCTAGCCAGCATGAACGTCGTGGAACGCGAGCCGGCCGGTGCCATTGCTGATATTATTCAACGGCTACTCGGCCTGGGCTCACAGGTAGAAATAGTAGTCGGACACAATTCTACGGTGTAATCACCACCGGTACTACCTGTCCCAGGTAACCTTATAATTACGTCTGTATACGCTAGACGCCGCCAGCTGCAGCAGACCCGGCCGTCTAACCCATTTCATTTCGTCCTTGTCCTTCTGCTTATTTGACATTCGTCAATTCTTTTTTCCCTTCATTTCCGCGCCTGTAAGCTTGATCATTGCACGACTGTCTTTCAACCCGTGGCCAACTTTCGTCCGAATAATTCAGGTACTGAAGGCAGGATACACGTACCGCACAGTCGACAGAAATTATTCTCTGCAAGTTGGAACCTCCTCTTAATTAACTTTGAAATACATTAACGGTGCCCAACAATTATGCATGTACCGCTAAGATTGCTCGTAGATACGCCTGTCGTACGTCTGAAGGATTTTTCTCTTTCTTTCGTATTTTAATTCGAATTTAAGGCTCAATAAGTCAGGTGCTAGAAACTTGACAGGTGAAATGTTCGACGCACAGATTGTTCACCAGGTACACGTATCTTCAATTGGATACAATCACGACTGATAGCTAAGTGATGATTGATAATAGGAAAAAAAACTTCTCGCTCACAGTTGGAATGGAAAATTTATGGGTAAAGTTCAGGCGATAACGTGGCTGATGCGCACGTGCAATGCACCAGCAGTGACTCTGACCCCATAACCGTATCCGGCATTTACTATTGTTTACTCATAAACACGCACAAAATTCCCGATGCAACGTTATATCTTACAGCTGATTATAAAGTGTTAGAAAAAAAATTGGTAAATAAATGAAAACGAAAAATTTCCATAGGCATACGAGTCGTAGTTGAATTGAAATTTAGACAGTAAATAAATCATCCGTTGCCTACATTCAACGTCATAAACAAGCATGCGCCAATGATTAACTAGCGTCTCAGCAATTAGCACGCCGAAACGCCTCACAACGTTCTAACGGATCATCCCAGAAATCAACTTCGTGGAATTCACCGCGAGTGTTAGAACAAAATATTACCGGAAAGTTTGGTCCCATGACGGATCCTACATCGTAGTATAGAGATATTTTTCGAACCGTTGCAGCACGAGCGGTTCGGGTAAGATAATGTTTATTATTCTTGAAGTGGCCGATCTTCAGGTTTCGGGAATCGGCCGCTCCTGACGAGCTATGGAATCTTCTACTCGTGTTGGACTCAAACTCACCTGGAACGAATTTATAGCCAGTTCGATACACCTCGGCACCTCCGACAGGAGTCTGTAGTTTCAGAAGCGAGAGTCGTGTGTGGCACTCCTAGCGTAAACAGGTAGCCGTATATATATCAGAGGTAAAGATTACCCAACAACGGTTCTTGCTAATACCAGGATCTGCCTGTGATCTACGGGTGATCGTTTCGCGGATCGCAGGTGGGACGATCCGGAGAGAAGGTCGTCGTATTTAAATCGGGACCGAATGCACTTTCTTGACAACCAATTATGCGACGTGTACGTATAATATAGACTTATAACATGTCCGCGCATGATCGCATTACGGGTTCCTCTCGCATCCGTTCGATTTATGCAACTCCGGGATCGGCTGCACTATATTTCTGTACCTCCTCGCTCCTAACGACGATCAGTAGGATAGTTTCGACATTGAGAATATACATGTGAAAGATAGGTGCATGCGGGATACATTCGTCGGCCGATGCGCGATGCCTCAATAAACGTCTTCGCCTTCACTCGGATGTAAAAGGAGATACCCGGTCCTTCGGGGCCTCGTGTTCTCAACTAAAAGCGCGCACAGCGATCAGCTCATATTTCCCGCTATAGCGAGCGAGCGAAGTTGGCCGTCGGTAAAGAGCTAGTCGGAGGAATCAGGTTAGTAGATTGGCCCATCGCCGCGCGTATGAGTCTGTATTCTAATGAGATGGAAAGTGAGTGTTAAAATTTATCGATACCGATGCTGCCGATCCGGATACCTACCCGCTGCATAATGCATGCGGGTCTTGCGCTCTTCACAATTGCAATCACACAGCCGGAGGAGCGAGTCTCGCGCGAGCTGTCACCTTTTCGTACCTCCGCTGACGTCGCTGCTCCTGCACGCTCTGCACCTTCACTCGGATTTCCGCCCGTATCCAGCTCGATATCGCGTCTCGCACCACCTGCAATGTCGCCCGATTTTATCAGCGTTAAGTTTACGAGGTCTCGGTTACTCCGCGCGGTATCGCTAAAACCGTATATGTACGTACCTGCAGCGGATCGGCTAACAAAAGTTGCTGTCTTGATGCGGTTTGTGAGTTAGCACGTTCCTCGTTACTTTGAGATCATGGAGAGCACTTCGGTGTCAGCCGATCAGAGATGTGGTCCTTTTGCAAAGATTAACTGTTGGTCGACTCGGTAACGAGTAGTCTGCGGATACCTGCGCTCCGTTTTCACACAATCTTTCAAGTTATTTGGAAATATTTATCGACGTAGAGGCGTGCAGGTACGAGATAATTATTCACCATCCGTTACGACGTGTATTATTTATGCCGTTTGTGGAACCGTTGAGCATAAACGTCTTCCTTTGCTTTGAAAAAGAAATGAAAAGAAACATACGAAGAAATAAAAGACATACACACGCGAACCGGAATTGCCCGAGGTGAGTGGATTTCTTGATGCGAGAGCGGTAAATGCAGCAAGAACTGGACTAATTGTTTATTAAACGTGAAGCCTTGAGTTTGAAACAAGAGTATGATTGTATACAAAGTAAATCGGTGCTGGTATACAGAGAGTTACGTAATTTTTTCTCCCGCGTTCCTAATGGCCATTCATCATTTGTCAACCGCTAATTTTGAGCCCCAGTTTTGCATGTCCAACAAATTAGGCCCAGCTTTTTAAGTGGCCTTGCGATAATTTTCGTTATGTAATTTCACGCACTGAATTTCAGAGACAGGTGCTCTAGCCATTTCGCATCGCCCTGCCGCGCCCGCGCCTGTATAGACATTCGTACAACGAGAACCTCGCGTACCGCTTAATGTACGTTTAACGAAGGCTCGCGGCCTTGTCGCCGGGCACAAATAACGCGGTGCCTAATTAAATGAGTATGGAGAATAGCTTCGCGCTCTTATCTATCTACTACCCGGCTGAGAATGGCTCGGTTCACCGAACGCGTGCTATGCATATTCATATGTTGAGGGTAAGCGAGCCAAGTGGCTCCTCCAAAGACGCCAAATCGGAGTCTCGATACCGCTGCGCTTGTCGTGCGATTTTGTTTGCTGAAGAAGTTTTCGGCACTAATTTTCACGTCAAAGACTTGGCTTAAAGTTGGACCGTAAAATTTGCATCATCGGCGCGGAATAATACTTAATTCGGTTATGTTAATTTGCGAATAAAACCCAGGCGGCGGCAATTGCGGTAATTTTAGCTACACCGACCACGACGAAAGTCGAGTTATAATCGAGGGGATTGAATCTTTGACATTAGCAACGGTTTTACAGTTTTCAAGCGGATAATTCGGCGTTGTTTGCAATCCTCGGATTCGCTGCCTCGGGCACCAAATCTTTCAGCTAATGCGGCTTTGCCCGTATATTCATGTTTCACTTCGCCCCTCGTGTTACGGATTGTTCTCTCATTATACCCTCGGGTAACCCCTCAAAGGAGCGAGTTGGACAGATTGTCAGAAGCACGGCGCTCGCCGGTGAAATCGGCATAATTCTCATCAAGGAATTACAAGCAGCTTCTCTCAAGTGAACATTGCCCGGAGTTCCGGTTAGCTTCCGGTACGTTGGGGACCGCAGAAACATCGTGACCATTTTTACCGCATTACAAGTTTCACGTTTTACAACGGGTCATTACGGTCTTACGGTTCAATGAAATACAGCCGGCGCACAGCAACTGGTCGATACGGAATAAATTTCTTGAGATAATCACTGATCCACCGCACATAAACGCCTAGGATATCGAGTTTAATTATTGGGACAAGCGCGATGTTCAATCTGGCATTACTTTTTTCTTTTAGGTACGTTTTACTGCAGCTTTTGGGCGAATTGGTTGTAAATATGCTTTTGCACTTCTCGTTCGTCGAAATTGGAATTGGAAAAGAGAGCAATGTGTTTTCGATCGGCGAAATTTGTTCGCTAGGTTTATGGCCTGAATATATTTCTATAGAAGCCTAACACTGATCACTTGGAAATATATTTTCCACAAATTCATGACGTTTCGTTCGTATTAATGAAAACAACCGCTTGTACTGAATTCGCGTTTATATTTCTTTTTCAAAATACTGCTGTACAAAAAATTTATCATAGTACCTACGTTTGATCGTGGACTCTGAAAAACGTGCCGATCAATATTTATCCTCGACTGAGACGAATGGGAGCCCGATAAATCAGTCTCGCTGAACCTTGGCGGTTGGAAACAGACCGAAAATGAAATCAGCTGAACTAATTAGGGATTTGTCTTTGCTACTGTGTTGGATTAATTGAACTGGTGTACGTCGACTCAGAGGCAACTGGTATCCAAAGTGAATTATTTGACGAGCTGAACAACTCCGACGTCAATGACAATAAACTGTGTCACAAATCGGCATAATAATGTTCGTCGCGATGGTACTTTCGGTTTTCTTTCCTTTTGCCTTCGATTCTTGTTAATTCTGTGGAACGTTTTCACAGCCGGTTTCGTCTTTACGCGCGCGCTTGCAGAACATCTGAAAATTGGGTACCATATTTTTTAGTGAATAACCCAACGTGAATTGCTTCAACCCACTTAAATGTTTATGTAAATTCACGCTGCTGACAACAAATAGGTACTATAATTTTGTTTCACGATTGAGAAAATTCGCCGGGGAAAGGCAGCTGATATAACAAACTCTTTAAACCGCAGTCGAAAGATGTCACGAAACCTGAATAAAATTTGCAGTGTTGTACCACCTGCGGTTCTGAAACAGCAGTTTTATTCAAATCACGTGGCATCAAATGTCAATCTGCCAATTACTTCTGAAAGTCACGCTCGCCTTTACGCACTCAAAACTTCTCAGTTGTCATGTAATAACTTTGAATGAATTACTCCAATTTAGTTGAAATTAATACTCCAATTATCTCCGTTAACTCCGAATATTTATTTGTATCCTACATCTGTATAATAATAGGACAAACAAGTCCATCGAAATGTTTACCACATGCTGTGATCTCTGAAGTGAATGTATTTTCGTAACTAAATATGCCGATAATTTCACTCGCTATTCAGTTGTAATTGGTAAGGTAAAACCTGTGACACCGAGCTGCTATTAACGCCGAACGATTGAAGAAATAATTAAAGGTGTTGTTTGTAATTAAGACTCAAGACATTACCCATTAGCATAGGAGATTGTAATTTACTGGTTGAACGGTAAATAGTCGTACATAACGCCATCCTCGCGCGCTTGCCCGTCTTGGAAGAAAAACTTTCCCCCCAAAGACGTTGCGACGGCCGGTACTTGGGCATTTCTGAATATCAGACTGTGTCCTGGCTAATTTACACCAAGTATAATCGTAAATTCTGAAAGTAGCTATCGTAATAAATTCGACTTCCTACGCATTCGTGACACAAGACGGTTGACTATGACAAATTTTATTCGTATGCTTGGCAATAATATCTTTGCAAATAAAAATTGTCGTTTTATATCATTGCGTAACCATGAATTTTCGACGCATTTTCTTCCTCCTGCTACGATCCGTCGCCACAAACCACACGTTATATAGATTACGCATGTACTTACGTCTGTATACATACGTTCTGTACTACTCAGAAACGGGTAACGCAATAACGTTGATGGTGATTTGGCGCCAACGTGCCGACTATTCGGTAGACAGATACAAATGAAAAACGTTACCCGTTAATTGCGTCAAAAGTATAGGTCCGCGTATCTTTGAAGATTTTGATACGGGAACGCTCGGAGCCAATTAAAATG
The DNA here is from genome assembly GCF_021155775.2 of Neodiprion pinetum. NCBI lineage: Eukaryota > Metazoa > Arthropoda > Insecta > Hymenoptera > Diprionidae > Neodiprion > Neodiprion pinetum. The sequence continues at coordinate 34,846,710 of NC_060235.2, read as the reverse complement.
AATCAGATCACTATCGTATTATCGGGTTGAAATATTGTAATTACAGGGTGATGTAGGTACCCGTTACTGATTGTTATTAATAAGGCTTAATTAATATCGCTCGCTACCGTCAATAGCGAGCCTCGGGTGAAATCATCCGGACCATACCTTTCTATTATTTCAACCACGATCCTGCGGCATCCGTTTCGGATCTTACAGAGAGGTAAAATTGGATTTATCTCAGACTCAAACGATAGCACGAATCAAAAGTGCACTAACAAAGTTCGCTTACGAAGCAGTCACGGAAGAAAGGGACGATCGGTGTAGTGTCATTAGCCTGAACTGCGTTTCTAATCGGTCTCGTTTTCGCAAACGTGTGCATCACGTACGCAATAACCTTTCGAAAATAGACCATTATTCTTGAGAACCACTGCAAATGGGTATACGGATCGGTAGCAGATCCCAAAGGCCTCGCTACCCGCCTTCATGCGTGAACTTGACACACTCTGCCCCGTGAGAAATAAATCACGGTCTATTCCGTGCCCTGCGCTACAGAGCACCTCGTAGAACGTTACGTAGAGAGCTTTGCAGAACCTTGTATAACCTCGGGTAACAAACGTGCGCCAATAAATATTAATAATTATATTTCAACCCGCCAGACAATGTAACCAATTTTTCTTCATAAATTCCCAGTCAACTTTCTTACCGTACGTCCGCGTTCGGCAGGCCGATAAGACGTTTGCTTACCGTACGATAATTCCCCGTTGTTTTAACAGCCCGATGGACGTTGATGATTAGAGTTACTGATCGATGAAACACAACCTCGTAATATGCTCAGCGGGATCCTGTGGTCAAGGGGTTATCTACTGGGGATTGCAAAAAAAAAGGGGGAACTGTTTTCTTAAAATATTACAACAGGGTTAAAAATTCAAAATTTATAATTTTTCCCACTTCCTCCGATCTCATTGCTGCATCATCTGTCATCGGCGAACGCATCATTTTCAGTTCTCGAGTGAAAACTTGAGTTCAAATAGGCCAAGGGAGCCTTGGTTCTGCCGCACTGCGATGAATCATTGGATCGGGGAATAGAAGTGTACGTGGACTCGACTAAACCAGTCCAGTCCGTCCGCGTGTCCGTCGAATGAGTTATTTCATTTCCGCGGTCGGGTCTTTCTATATCGGATAAATATTTCTGCAGACTTTGAGGAGTTGAAATACAAACTGCGGTACGTACCTGCGGACTTGTAGTTGAAATGTGAGAAAAATCGTTAGTCAGGGTACAAATACCTAACTAACGAGATGGCGCGTTCAAGATCGCGTTGAACAAGACATGAAATCGTGATAGTATTTGTGATTATATTTCCTAGTATCTTTCCCTCGTCACAACTCAATTCCTTCAACCGTAATATGTACCCTTTGACGTTACCGCTAGGTAAGTTGGTTCGTGGAAAAAAAGGGGAATGGACTGGGACGATGGTACGATGGTACTACACCTATCAAACCGCGGAGCGAAGAGCGTTATTTATTGCACGCTGGGAGTGGAGGTCCTTAGGAGCAGCGCGGCGACAGCATAAATTCGAACGAATCAACCCGGCGCGCATATCTCAGTAGCGATATTGAAAGAAGGTGGCGCCCACTTTGGACGACTGATAAGACCCGCAGGCCCTGTTCGGATCGCGATCCTATCACCAGCTACTAATAAAGGTTGTCATAGGAGTTACCTAGTTAGTCGCATCTCGGAGCGATATCAATCACGCCCCTCATAACTCGGGGAACGATCACAACGTAATTCAATGGCTCTTGGAGCATTTAATCATCAAGAATCACGAGCAATCGAATGCCCGCCGTAGTTCCCTCGAGCCTAGCAATATACCCCAGGCAGGACTCGGTCGTCGACGAGTCTTCTCTAATGTATTCTAATGGTATGCCGCCCCGACAATGAGGCACAACTCATCCAGCATCCTCCTACACCTCCCATCGCATTGAGCCCACACAATGGTATCTGGTCCCAGTGCCATCTCGTTCCGCTATCGGGTGATCCGTGCGAAAGTCTAGTTACACAGCTGGGTAATTAATATAGTGCGGTGATTAGCGTCTGAAATTAATCGCGGAACGTGCGCGTGACAGTGATCCGCGGCGGAGTTACAGAGGCTTGCTCAGCCTTGAGCCTAGGGCTTGCGAGTCGTTCTCTTCTGTCGGCGAAGTAGATCGGACGACGTGTCGTGGATACGAATGGGATTGCTTGCGGTAGATAGAAATTCTCGTCATCGGGTGGTGCCATCTCAGTCGAAGGGGAATGGAACACGGAAGTTTCAGTGTCGAATTTTAGAAACCTATAAGTTCACCAGGTACATGAGCGCTATTATCCGACGATCGCAAGGCTGAGGCACAGGTTGTTGGCGTGGGTGTGCGCGCCTCGAGATCCCGCAATCTTGCGAGATGGTACTATTGTTTGAACGCCCGTATAGGCGGAAGGCTATGGATACACGCGATAAATGCGATACAGCGGCGATGCGCGGCGAGGAGAACTGATCCCTTGCGAAATATGAATTGAGCATTCCTGTTCTCGCGGGATGAGCAACTGCGAGTGTCTCTGGACTTCGCTTGTACAAACGAAAAGTATCAGCTCACAAATGATGCAAACCTGAGTCTTGTCTTTCTCGCGTGACCGTTATTCAATTTATACCCCAAATCGAGTGAAACAATACCTTGCCAAATACTACTTCACGAAGAAAATGGTTCACGAAGCGTGCTTCCGCATCATGCGATTCTGCGCGCTTCACTGAACAAAGTATGGAAACGAGCGGAAGCTGTGTTCTCGTTTGAAGTTCGTATCGTGACTCGAAGTACGATAAACAGGTAAAAGCCAGCAGTGAGCCTGTTTCAAATTGATTTGGATATTAAGGTTGATGGACGGAGGGCATGCTTATGGTATGTTATCGAGTGTTGGGTGTGACGTGCACATGTACGCGACGAAGTGAGATGCCCAGAGCGAGGGATCTGGCTGTTGTTCCCACAAGCGCGAGCCAATCCCTTGTCTGGGTTATCCAACGCCTACAAAAGCATCATCAAAGAAGAATCTGTAACAATATAAAGCGTTTAAGGTTGCCCTCTTGACAAACTGCGGCGTCCCACGGACGGAGCGCGAACCAGACGGCACACGATGCTTCGTCATCGGTCCACAATAAGGCGATGGTTCGGTTTGGCTCGCTTGTAAATGTTATGAATAGCCTCGTGTAACACGGAGCCTGGTTCCGGATAGCGCACCGCGGGTGGGAGTCCTCTTCTATTAGCGTCATATCGTGGGACGCTTGGGACCGATATGCCTCGACCCTCGTTCTCTGTCCGCCGTCCTTCTGCGCGTCACCTCTCTTGAAGTTTGTGTTTCTTGATCACAACAGGACCGCCGTTACCTTGTCTTTCTTCTGAAATTCAGCCCCACTTTGCACCTCGAGCGACGGTAAGACGTCGCCTATGTGAATTTGTTAATCTTATCCACCCAATGAAACGATCAAATCCGAATTTACCAATTTTCAAGAGATGGATTGATCCCGAAGCAAGCAGCACAAACTATGTTTGCATTCTATCGTATAATATGAAGCGATTGCCACGAGTAGTCTATGCGTGGGTCAAATTGGAGCTACCGTTTTCCAATTCCCGGCCAATGGGTTACCGAATATGAGAAAACGAATAAACGAACTCCCCGTTATAGTGATTACCAGGATTTTCTGCCAGAAACTACCATTTTTAATGCAAACTCGTCAATAAACAATTCTCGGCGATCGCGATCTCGGTTTTTTCATACACCTTACGTGTATTAATATTTAGTATATTTGCACACAAAATGAATTACGCTTTTAGTTGCTTTAAAGTATGGCGTGGTAACCACTTCAGATGAACAGGCATGTAAACCTCAAACCACGAGCAGCTACCTCATTTTAACCTGCTATAAAATTGGGCGAATTTTCTATAGCGTAGCTATACTATAATAATCTATGCTTCGAATCATTCGGTCGTGCTGCTGCAGGGACCCGAGTTTGTGGTTCACGGATTGGATTTCATGCGCGAGTTATACGGCCTCGGATTATTGATGTATCGATCGTAGGAGGGTCTATTAAAACTACGATAAGCTCTGGCCAAGGATTAAGAGTAGATGTAGTGATATACGGTCGGCTTGAGGCGGTCAATAACGTGCGTGCCGAGGGGACAAGAGAAAACAGAGCACTATCACCTAATCAAAACTTTAAATTAAAAACCATCGGTAAATCTCACGCGAAGCGACGCATAGAGGCACCACCTATACACTTTGACCGCGCTTTCTATACGACGTTGTAAGTTACGATGTGTTATTGGTACCGAACACAGAGACCGTTATGTTACAAGTCTGTGATTGGTCCTGCGGCTAACTTGACGTATTCTTGAATCGAAGAACCATCGATCGAATCCAGCACCTACTGTGATGAAACAAATCATCACAGCGTGCTACGTACACGGTGTATTATTATAGCCGAGACAAAATATTTCAAGATTGAAACATGCCCGCCCATCCGTAACTATCGAGAAAAAACCTGTTCACATCGGAGCGTAATTTCTTTGATTACTCGTAAACCTTATCGCGGGTAACAGAGATGATGCTTGATTTAGAGAGAAATTGTATTTTATGTTATCCACTGGTGCTTTGACTTGAAAAAAAATAAAACTGAGTAATGGCGGTGAACATAATTCCTTGTTCACGTGCGCATACCTACCTTAGAAATTAAAGTTAAATAACATTGGTGTTGTCACGCGTGGTATACTTGAATGTAAATTTCCACGCAATTATAAGTCTTGTGAAGATGATAGAGGCAATTCGTGGGCCCCTAACTGAGTAAACACAAACCTGCACGGGCCCCGTATTATGAAATTAGTTGTGCATACCTAATGGTTAATCAGTTTGCTGGCAATTTGGTAAATTCAATGATCTCTCATCCTCCTCAATGGCTTACGTAAGCGTGCTTATACTCAATACACCGATATTAAACCAAGACTATTCTCCGCGATGAGCGGAGCGCGTGACATCGTTTGGGCGGAGCAAAAGTACTTTATCCGATTTATGGCTGGTATTACCGTCGCCTGACTGTTTGACGCCACTATTAATGACACCGCTGCACCCTGGTGCAAGCGTCTCACTTCCGTGCTGGGCTACGACCTTTAAAACTCGTTTGAAAAAGTCGCACCTAGATGAGAACACAATTAGGGAAGGCCCGAGACTTGATCGCCATTCTCGAAGAAATGCGTGAAATCATCTCGATACCTTACACGCCTTCCGACTTCTCGGTTATTCGGGCGTTCAATCGATGCCTAACCTTTGACGGTAAAATACCGGGATACCACAAGCATGGATGGCGAGTCGTGATGATTAGAATACTAACCGCACCGAGGTGACGGTACAAGTGAACCGGGAACTGTAGGGGCGGCGCTGGGACTGGTTGTTAGTCGTTATAGTATCAGACGCGTTTTTCTGGGTGCAAGCTGTATCAGTGCGAATGCCTAGCCGAGTAGCGCGCTCGGCCCACAGTGGTCGCGACGTCGTTTGAGTAGAGCGCAACAGTCGATGGTAGATATTTGCTTCGGCGAAAGGCAGACGTACGGGTGATCTTTAAGTCGGCACTGTTTGCGCTGCCGCGAGAAAAGGAGGAAGATACGTGCATCGCTGGTGCACATATATAGAAAATGACTTCGAAGCGTGGAGAGAGACCGATCGGCTGCTGCGAAGAAGTAATCCTGTGGTGGGGGGAGGAGGAGATTCTTTGCCATTTGAGAGTCTCGCTCGAGTCGGGTCGAGTTATAGGCTCTTGGGTAACCTACATTCTGGCACACTCCGTGCACACTTCGTGCACACTTGGGGCACACGTAGCCTGCGTCACGTCCGCGCACCGCGCACGAGCTCGAAATTTACGGCACGCGAGCCTATCGGTGCTCCTCTTCGTCGGGTGCATCTCCTGGTGTTGCGCAACCCGCTGGAAGAGAGATCTGCACCGGCTGCACCCAGTCGCCCCCATCCATACCTCTCGCATAATATGTGTTTCTGCCTGACATCGCATTGGATTTGCGTCGCGTGTCTTGTATCGAGACTTTCTGATTAATGAGTTCGCCCCGTTTCTTGGATCCTTTCCCTCCCACTTTTTCTTTCCCACTCTTTCTGCTTTTCCAATTAACGATCTTCTCCCCACTTATCGTTTACCTCACCGAGAACGATGGGACAAATTATTATCGACTTGAGTCGACCGGTGTCTGCATAGTGAGTACCTTACCAAACCGGAAGTGTTCCTTAACGTAATTACTTTCAGCCATCTGAAGCTCGTCGAGACGCAACCGTTATAAGTCTTGCGAAAAGATCATATATTATAGGCGCGCAAGCGGTTCGTTACAGCGGAAAATTACCGCGGAATAAGCAACCGGGGTAAAGGCAAAGAAAAAGAAAGATCGCTAGAAGTATCAACTTCCATCGTCCCGGTCCTTCACCGTCTCACCCTCCACGCTATGCTACCCAGGTGGCATTACCGTATCTCTTTACATTTCGCCTTGCTGATTATATCGCGTGATTTGCCGTTAACACTTTACGCGGACGATCGTTCCCGCTTGTTCATTTATTTTCTCCTCTTTTCTATAATTTTTCTTTCTCCTCTTGCACGCCATTTCATCTTGCGGTCAGGTCCCGTTCCATAAATGGCTCCATCCAGAAGCTTTATGCTGATCGTTGTACGGGTATTCGTTACATCTCATCGTAATCGGTCGCTCATCCAGCCTCAAACAGATACACACACACACACACACACTGTGACATGTGTCACATAACGAACCACGTTTGTTGGGGGGACCTTGGAGGGCCTTGGAGGGCATCGAAGGGCATCATAGGGCTCGGCGACCAAGCTATGCCCTTGGACGCGGGGCCTTAGTATTCCACAAGCTGCATCAACTGTTAACTCGTGCTACTAACTATGCGACGCGCTGACTCGCTCGAGCAAGCAATATTATGGAAATCTGAGCGTGCGCTGACCAAGGCATGATGGAATAACGACCAGAGTCGACAGACTGACAAGGACGATTCTTATTTGTATCGGAACCGCTTACTGATTGCTACGGCTAATCATTATCAACCGTCAAGTTATTTTCAGACTCTACATCCGCCGGGCGAATCACGATCAGATCAGATCTCGAGTAAACACGCTAAATCGCGATCACAGTTTCCATCAAAGGTCGTAATCGGGATAGTTTGTGCTCGATTGTACCCCGTGTAGCGCAACGAACATCCAAGGAATATTCGATCACCAGTGCTTGGTCGTGAATGGCAAAGAACTCCACCATAAACGTGCGACTAACCATTCGTCATTGGTAGGACAGAACAGAGGGAATCCAGGGCCAGAACCAGAACCAAGACTCAGGATGGATGCGGGGAACATGAGCAAAAAGTCACGCGTGCGCTTATGCACTATTTGTCACCCACCGTGGTATCTCCCAGATCTTATCGCATCTGATGGGGGAAAAGGAGCCACTTTGACTCGGCTTGTGCTCCTCTATCGCACATACCATCCAAAGTTCCCGCCTGCAGGCGCCTGGTACAATTTTACTGTGATCAATGCTACATCCGCGACAAAGAGCACCGACTATCGTATCGCGATCTCTTCGCTCAGATTATTTTACAACAGGATTTCGCTATTTTGCCAAGTGTCTCATTGTTGACAGTGTGCCTTTTGATACAGAAGTTATTGAAGGTGCGTAATCTCAATTTCATAGTGGCTTGATTACATATAAAAATTTGAAGAAGCTGAAATGAGCTGCAATTGAAGAAAGCAGTTTCCAGATGTAATTTATCACTTCGGTGTCATGCTTGCCCTAAAATTACTTCAGCTTCGTTGCCCGCTCTTCTCTTTTATCCTCCCAGTTCGTTGGGAGATAGCGGAAAGTGGAAAAGCTAAGAAAGAGGGTCGACCAAGGCTTACAACCAGATAAGGCTGGGGTATAATGCGAAACGCATCAGCCGCGTACCTTACCTACGCGAAGGGGTACGAGGTCAGGTCTCTAGTTTGTGCTGGTTTCGTTCCCCCGTAGGCACAGATTTCTTCCGCTTGTTTGCCTCCACCTCCGCCATTTTACAAAATAAAGAGACCCGGACGGGAGGCCAATTATATACACATCGCGGAAGATCCAGCAATGGCGGCGATGATATTCTAATGACATCGCCGTCGACCATGGGACCACGTGTCGATGTGTACTGTACCGGTATATAAAGATTTACGCTTACGGTCTACGAGGTATAATTTAACCACCGATACACCTACGTTATGCATGTATCGGGTGACCGGCCACGGCCCTTCTTGCGCCGTCTATTCCCAGCTCAGTATGTACTCGCTGCAGTTGACCAGAGGTTAGAAAATGGAATTATCACACCACACAGGTGGGCATATTTATTCCTGTCGACGGTGTGGCATGGAAAAAAGCCTGCCCACGTACGTATAGCAGATCTAGTAGAAGCAATTAGCTTCCACGTTCATGTCCGATCGTTTAGATATAACGGAACCAATTTTTTACATCTAGTGTTTTTCTCGCTATTACTGTATATTAAATCAATGACCCTGCAGCGCATAATGTTACGCGTAGTGCGTGATACGTATACGGTCTCCGTATCGGCTGCAAAGCGATGAGTGTTCCACCGATTTGTGACAGTTTACAGATCCTACACTATGCGACGAAGAATAACACGGCCATGCTCTCGGCTGGAATTACACGCAATCTTTGCTGGCTTGTCGGAGGAGGCTTAACGCAGCCGCATAGAACAGCGTTGATGGTAACGGAGATCGTTTATTTCATGAGAGGCTGATAGGTACATAATTGTATGAATTTATACATACAAGGAAGCGGCGAGCGGTCATGATGACGCTCGTATCTAAGATACCCCGAGGGACGCCCTTCGCCGACACTAGATAACCTGCGACGCTGTATGCGTCTTCCGGGAAATCTGAGTCGGCCCTCGCCCGGTCTGATCGTTAGATCGTGTTATTGCCGAGAGAAACTACCGAATGTCGGGCGTAACCGATGTCTGCACAGGGTTGCAGATACACCGCGATCCCGCATGTACCTAAACGTGTTGCGAATCCACACACTGACTCCTCCGCAGATTGGTTCGCTTTACTGCACCGTATCCTATGTGCTGCTCAGAACCGATAAAGCGTAGTCGGATCTTATTGAAGTCAAACCATCCGTTGCCAAGTATATCTACCACCTATTCATGTACTTACTGGGCGAATAAGTGGATGCTTGAATGCATTATAAACGGACGTATGTACCTAGGTATCAGGCTAGGCTGCAATACGCACATTAAGGGAGTTTCGATGTGTAGTTCTTAATGATTTGCTTTGCTTATTTGCAAATATTATTTCCTTTCTTCATTTCGCAACATCGTGTAATTATGCTCGCTTACTGATTGAAAGATGACTACCAATCAAGAAGCGAGTTGATCCGAACTGTATATAGCTTGTGCAGTAACGGCGAGGTACCGTGAAAGGTGAAGTATGAGAGGTGAACCATACTGTAGCGCGTGAGGGTGGCTCAAATCATCAATGTGTATGTATACACTTTACGTTAAACCCTTGTGGCGTAGTAGGATATTTGGGCGACGGATATTAGGACTGTCAGGAGTGCCATTCGCACTTGCTTGAATTCATGCACAATGCAAGCCTCAAGTAGTTGACTTTGGCCGCAATAATTCCTAATTTGATCGTTAGTTACTTTCTGAACCGACTTTTACTGGATAACAAAACAGGCCCGACAAACGACCCGTGTAGCTACAAATCATTGAAGCCAATTACAACTGCGGAGATAAGTACATGTGCCGGTCACTTTCTGTTGCAACTCCATGAAGATAATTAATATACTAGCATTCAATGCCATCTATTCTCAGCTCTCGACCCACACCGATGTGAGCTTCAGGGAGCCTCAGTGTAATCATATAGAACAAACCCGCACTGTGTATAATCGGTTTACAAGCATTAGTTGTGGCATCGGCAACCAGCAAGAAGCAGTTGACACTGTATGGCGCCCCATGCATCATATTCTTGCATCGATAGTTCCGACGACGTGCGGTTGTCTACCGTTCACGGTTCGCTGTTTGTAGTTTGCCGATTTCCGTTTCTCCCCTGTTGCCGCGGTACAGCTACGAGCTATTGCAAAAAGACACTTTGCTACCGCAACTCAGTGAATGACTGTCTCGTTCCAATGCAAGAACTCCTGATCAATAATGGAATAATAACAGTCTGCTCTACCGGTGAATTGCATTGTTTATCCTGCTGACGTTTGGCTGGATCGGAAATTGAATGCTTATAGGCTTCTACATGGACTGGATAACGTTGCGTCCTGCATATCTGTTTCTGAACGTGGATTGGTTAAACAAAATTTGACGTGGTGATTATACTGATGATGATTATACATATGATTTTCTCGTATATTATCATTTTTTCTGAACATTTTCAAGCGCCTCAGCGGCTTTTCTTTATTCGTTAAGTATGCCCCGTTGCCGCAATTCTTCCTTACGTGTGATTTATCGGTTTCTCGTGTACTCCAACAATTCTATGAAGGCACTTAGATTAAGCACGCTCATTAAACGTTGTGAGCCCAGACGCGTTCGTTCTCTCATTTGTGCGATGCCTCCTGCAAGTATCTCATTAGCGCTGCAATTAATTTGATTCTAACGACTGCAAAAAGCATATATAAATTTTTCGTCATTCCATCGGAGTATCTTGGCGCCCGTCTCTTGCTATCGCGTTGAGGACCTCGCATGTCCCCTACTGCTTCTTCTACTGCGACTTCTGCTGCTGTGGCTCATTCCGTTTGATCTGATGATCTCAGGTAGGAAGTAATTGGACTAAGTACTGCGCAGTACAGAACTTTTGTTTTCGTACCGAGATTGAGCCGAACGGGCGTAGGTATCAGATGTCCTTGGCAACCACACTAACGTTTCTTACATCCACCTGCAACACGGTTGTCTCGAAGCTTCTGTGGAAATATCAGATCCCTTGTTTTATTCTGACCAGACAATTACATTTTGCCTGAGTCGAAGCGCCCCCTTCCATCGGCATGTTTCTTGCAGTGCTTCTGCTGCAGCAAGGGGGTCTTTGCGTCTCGCAGCTGAGCTATAAGTCATGCTAGGTGGTTGCTGGTAATGATCACCTTGGCTTCTTGTTCTACCCGTTGGAAAGACGGAAGCGGTACCATTTGTAATGACAGATGGTTGAATTCGTCCCGCACGCCCAGCCCCGCCAGTCTCGACCATCAACCGAGTCAGCAACTTTGCTGGACAGTAGCTTAATGGCTGTAAGCATTTGACCGGATTAGATGATCAGACTGGACATGCTCGATGTGCGTGTGTAACTTCATCGTGCGCGCAAATTTTGAACTTAGATCCTGCAAGTAATGCTCATCAAAGCATAGCGTATAAGTAGTAAAATTCGCCGTAAATAATTTGAGATCACGTTGTTTACACTACAATTACATGTGGTGAGAATTCCACTGAAATATGTTCTTTGATAGAATACTAGTAGAGCATTGTCATTCGTAAAGTTTAAGGTTAAAGTTGAGCTTCACAAGTACATTCAGCTGTCAACACATTATTTGAATTTTAACGAATGATTATGAATTTTATTACATCCCGATACCTTCCGGGTCTTTCTATTTCGGCGTATATTTTGAAATAGATGATATCACTGCTTATTAATGAGAAGTATCAAAATTTCATACGAATACATTGTTTGGATAAGTGGATTACGTACATCGCCGCGTTGCGTAATTGCATGAAGCAAACGCTGCGTTATGCACGAAGCAGGAAACTAATGGGATGGAAAATTGAATCGGAAGAGTTGCTAGTCACTACCTGCACCCGACCGTCGGTCGTGGCTAAAACTTGTTCAGCAGTAATGTTAACATAACATGTGTTTCTTTCGTGTGCTTCGGGGATAGTATTCGCCAGACCGATACATCATTCTATTTTTTCGCTCCGCGTACTGTAATCAGTGGTCTTAATTTAACATCGTGCTAAAATTGTTCTTTCACTTGCAAATACTCATATATCTGCCTTTCCATACAACTTGCGGGTTTATACGGTTTGACGTCGGTTTGCTTGACTATTTAATGACCAACGAAAGTAGGTAAGACCTTTTAACCGTATTACGATCGTGAATGTAATATTAAGCGTGTGACTGTGATTGAAAAGTTGTTAAAAATGATTACATGTGGTCAAAAAAAGTGTCATTTCACGATGCAAGATCGTTCTTAGTCAGTTTGCTAGCGAAGTCGATAGGTTCCCTGTTTCTAAATATCCCCATTAGATGGTAAAATTTCAGTGTGACAAGGCTACAACATTCGTGAGTATTGTAAAAAAAAAAGTAATAAATACATTTTGCCTCTTTAACGCAACCGAGTTAACGATTCTGATCAATCTTTAAACCCATTGGGTAAACGAAGATATAAGGAAGCAGTCTTAACAGAATTGAAACACTCGTATATTTGTTATATTTTCACTTTATTTTTCCGCCCTTGGGTATTGAAAGATCCGGGTCGGCAGTTAACATCACAAAGTCTGTGTTTTGTCTGATATACGTATCCAGGAATGTTCTACGACCTTATGGTGGCTCCCCAGCACACGACCCAGATACCCATTAGCATATAAGTATCGAGCAGAGTACTAAATGCATCCAAAAAGACAATAATAAGTGCACTGTGCTACGAATGAACAGTTGAATTACGGATTTTCCTTTCTGATACGCTCTGCTGATACCTAGATAGCCACCCAGCATAAAATTCTTCAATACCTCGAAGAAGTCGAAGAAAAGTATTTGTACAGAGATGAAAGATCGCTACTGTTAAGCACATGTTGTCGAGACAAAATTCTAGCTCAATCCAAATTATAACGAAGTTTCAAAGTACAACTGACAATGAGAGAATAAAGACAGTTATTTCTGTTGCTCTAATGGGATTCTCATTTCGCATGAAATACCACTGTGGTTGCAATTCGCAGAAAAGAGGATACCTACTTTGAACGGAACGCACGGGCTGTTCATAATCCAAATTAACACGATCCTGATCAGCGTTGAATTTTCAAGGCTGAGTCATTTCTGTGATTAGCCTTCGGTGGAAGGGACACGATTATTAAAGCCGATTATCAACATTCAGCCGTGGCCGACAGCGTTTGGCGGGGATCCAATCGGTGAAACGTGAGACGGAGAAGGATCTGCAAGACTCTAGCCAGGGATTCACCTGCTGGTGGCATATGGTGCCGGATGACCCCCCTCCTTTGCCACCCCCACCCTAGAGAGAGGCTATTTACCGCTAGCTTCGCTGGCTATGGTGAGATAGCGTGACCTACTTTGTCAGGCTCCTCCTTGCAGGAGAGCATCTACTTCAGCTTTAACTCATAATCAGAAAAATCACATGCGGATATGGTGTCCGTGGCCAATCGGAGCTAGTCCCCGCTTTTACCGGTTACAGTCGATTTTCTTTCAGTCTAGTAAAAATTCTAACCAATGAGAAAATATGTACCATCTACATAAGCTCTGTAGTACCGTCTCTTGTTTACGTCGTTTTTTTCCACACATATCGTGTAACCAACATCTTTTGCCTATGGACGACGAACGCTCATTGAGGCTTACGCGTATATATATATATACTATCTCTCGCGCCGAATCCACCAAAATCTACCTAGGTGCGATAATCCTAATCTGCAGAATTGATAATTTGTGCAATTTTTCGAACTGACGTCTACCAATGTTTTTCGACAATTATTGTTTCATTCATAGTTAGCTTCCGTAATGTCCGATATTGTTCTGGCACGGTACCGGTAAGAACCCCGTGGGAATCCTCTGGTTGGTCGAGACAAGCGCCGCCGCCACTCGCTCGCTCGCTTACGTCGGAACGATTATTTAAAGACCACGCCATTAAGGTTAAATGCATTGAAACGACCAGCCGGTATCTATCCGTAGTAATTACTCGCAATGCCTAAAGAACAAAGTACTCGTGACGCAAACAACAAATTATAAGGAGCCGTAAGGATTATGTTTGATTATTGGACTTCATCGCGTGAGGATAATCTTGAAGAATCGTATTTTAACCGTGAATTCCCTCTATGCTCATTTTTTATACACCCAATTTTTGAATGAGCCGAGGTCACAAGAGATTCTAACCCGGCTAAGATACCGGTCTACCCAGATGTACCTGTACTATGCCCGGATCTCATGGGGACGAGATTGCGATACATTAGAGCTGAGTTAATGGCTGTTATGCTCAGAGTCAGCATTACTATTGCAAGATGATGACAGGCCGTGAACATTAATACTGAAGGTATCGGCCATCAGCTGTTTCGGTTTGTTAGGTCATAGATCGCGTGTGTTCGCTGTCTGTACCGTACCATCAGAGGGCAGAAGAACACAGGGTACATTGTTGCGGTAGGGAAATGTCGAGGTCTTCGGGTCTGTCCCGAGCTTGGAATAACCCGGAGAAGACCCTCCCACAATACGTGACAGTCGGTCGGCTGGTCGGTTACTCGCCTTGCCCACGTAGCCAGAAGCTTAACGTTCCAATCCACCTTACGATATTCATCACGTCGTTCCAGCGTTGTGTGTAAATGCATTAATCGCCGGAACCATGAAGTACAGCTGGGCAAAGGAATTAAGCTCCGTCGAAAACCGTGGGGGATTTTTGATGTGAAAATTCTTCACGTGGGTCAATTTATTCACAGCAAATATATCTTCTAAGCGCTGGATGATGTACTCACGAGATGATGATTAGGCTAAACCCGTCTGCCACGAACATGGCTCAAGCTGGAGAAGATGAGGCGATGGAATACTACGAAATTCTTCCTCCATAATTTCGTATTCTCGTAACTTGCCGACAAAATTGCATCTTTGCATGTCGCACTCGCAGCACAGTGCCCTTTCGTACCTATCTTGGATGTGAAAACTGGAATTACCAACGCGAACGTTTCGCGTCGTCGTTACGCAAGATCGAAACTTTTAGTGCAGCTCCAACGCCTCGGAGAAATTATGAGCCGTGCGTCAAAGTTTTGGATAACTGTGTTGCCAGATCTAATAACTGGGTGTTCATCGAGCTTCCTGGACTTCAACCTAATCTAGAGGCGAAGGTGCGTATTCTGTGAATAGATACAATTAGATATCATTCGTGTTTTTATAGTCTCGTTGATACCCGAGTGCATGGTGAACAAAACCGTTCCCACGCCCACCGAGGAACCTCACGCTCTGGCGAAAAGTGTATTCACTTTGTGCGTTCAACCACCGCGAGACTTTGATATGGGAGTACGCTCAATGTCTAACCTCTACTTTGGTGTAGCCAAATAGCAGCTATGAGTTCTTCTAGGTTCAAGACTATTTTCACCGTCTGACGAATTATTTCATTCTCAAATCGTCATTTATTCAGTTTATAATTGACACCAACAGACTGTTTGATGCATTTTTTTTTTTTTTTCTTTTACCCTTAGAAATACGAAATGGCGACGAAATGCACTACGCAACATTCGTTAGTCACGGTTTTTTCCCAATTTTTTCAATAATTCAGGCTTCGTTTCTGCGTGTCCTTTTAACAGTTCATCCGCAACACAAAAGATTCTTTTTGCTTATTCGGCGATCGATACAAAAAAATTCCACTTTTAACCGACAGGCGGTCGGTATTTGGTGGTGTTAATCTGGCGTTCGCTTATTCACCGGTGTGTTTGACAAAAAAATTCCGTTCAACCGAACGTCTTGAACGTAAAAATTTCACGCTTGACTTTGCGGAACGTGAGTTCACTCGTCTCGTTACAGTAACACCAAGGTTGCATGATTAATCATCACGTCACGCGTGCGCTTTCACTCGACATGCAATTAAGCGCTGTTGATAGGAAGTTATTACAAAATCTACGGTAATACCAAGAGAATTGAAGAGATAACACCACCAGCTGGTAGATTTCTTTGAAAACGGGACTATCGATGTTATGCCCTCTATCAGTGAACAACAAAATGATCCGTTCTTCAGGTAACATAAATAAGTAATGTGTGTCTCACAAACCACCTCACAGCAAGGTATCATTTACTGAGAAAATCTCGTGGAATTACAGGCAGCCACGGGCTCTCTACACCTGGGAAATACGATGCAACGTAGCCAGCTTTACTGCAACGAGGTGATAGACGCTTATTACAAGTAACGAGTTTCAAATGAGATTCAGAGATGTATTGTGTATTGAAAGGAATTTGTGATTTGCAACTAGCCTTTCGATAGCCTGGATCAACTAACTGTGGCTTGCGAGTATTTTTTGGGGGGTTAGCAAATACCTTTAATCCTATGTCCGGTTTTTCAAAATTCACGTCAATTCATGAGATTTCATAGGCCCTTCAACACTCTATTCGGAAGACGGAGTCTTGGTTGAGTATCAATACACGCTTAGGTATAACAGTGAAGTAATTACAAAGGTGCCGTATGGCTCCACGTGTGAACATGTGTAAGGTGGTTCCCCCGCCTGAGTTAAAATTGAGCTATTCGTTCGGACATTATAATGCCAGACGCTTATTACATAGCTTGGGAACTTGGTACACGGGAATCCGGCTCGTAATCATCGTATGATTTCGTGTATCATGTTTAACGAACACGGCCGACGTGTTCAGTACGCAAAATAAATAGTCTGTGGTCACAACGCTTGCATAATAATAGTGGCACTACCGACGCCCAACAGTGCGTGCTCTGATATACCTACTCATCGGTACGTGTAGTCCACGTATTGACGTAACGTATGCTCGGTTAAACTGAGACGGAAAAAACTACGAATCTCAAGATGTCGATATCCAAGTGTGAATTTCGTGCAATGGTAGGTAAGTCAGCAAGTAGGAGGAAAAGACAGGGGTAATTTTTTCTACAACTAGCATCGGTATTTTACCGTATATTTCTACTGTCGTCACTTCAATTACCGCCAAGATTAATTTGATATCGTTGGAGGGGTAAAAGAGAATGCCGTCTTCATTGAAAATTGTATGTCGTAGTATTTTTACACAGATTCCAATGGAATAGTAATTACTGTTACCCTCACGTGTAGCGGGTATTGAGTGTCTCTGTGATTAGTGGTTATAATTATCAGATAATTACCGTGAAGTCGTGACATGCGGGCGACGCGGCTTGCGAAGCCACGAAGGCGAGGCATGGAGTGCATGTAAGTACCGGCGGCACTAGCACCGCAGCCACGCACATAAATTGATGGATTACGCAAATAAAATAATCTTAATGCCATCATTGGTGTAAATATTGACCATCAATTTTCACGCTGAAAGCAAGCGACGCCCGGATCGTGCGTCTTGAACAACCGGCTCTACCACAGCTAAAGACGCCACTCCCAATGATTGAGAATCTCTATGTACATGGAATATTAATTGCCAGAAACGATATGATAGAATCAAAAAGCTGTAGAACATTGCAAATCCATAGTGTCGGTAGATACAATATAGCAAAATTCGTTAACGAGAAATACTTTGAATGCCAGACTCCAGTAAGCCATGTACAAAATAATTTACTCTTCTTTGACAGTGAGTTTAGTTTTTCCTACCCAAAAAACGACATGGCAGTTTTTAAAAGAAACACGGTTTCGCCCGTCAAGTCTCACGAAAAGATCATGATATACTTACTCTCTGTCTTTGGTAATTGAGAATTTCGTCGGTAGATACAAAATGGCCGTAAAACGGCGAATGTAAGCGAAACGGCTCAATATAGTTGACGAGGGTCACTTACAGTCAGAGGTAGTGCAGGACTCGAAGAACTCGTTAGTGATGTCATCTTAACTATGGGCGATTTGTTTCGCGTAACGCGGTGACGAAGTGTTAATTAGAATCGTAGGAAAATGTTTCGTTTGTGCCGCAGCTGTGAGTGGATATACTTCCTTACATAGTTCTATCATAGTTATGTTCACTACAAGTTTAATACTATCATGATTTCTACGCGTACGTTTCTTTGTGTAAAATTTTTGTATAGCACGACCGAGTTCATAAGGCTCATATTATTCAGTTTCTTTGGTTCTTTTTTTTTCATACGAATCATATTGAAACAGTCTTTCACTAGTTCGTTCAGCAAACGAATGAAAAATAGAGAACATCAAGAATTTGGCACCTATCAAGACGATAGATTAATGATACGAAATAATTGCATCGCATGAACGTCGACGAATGATTTTTTTTTAAGCCATCGTAAAAAATGTTTCAACTTTGAATTTTTGTTATTTATCTGATAATACTTCTTTTTTCACCTATTCTACTCTTTCCGTGCCATGTTTTCCTGATTCTGTTTCGTCTACAGGAAAGTACGGATCCGTGTTCTATCTGGAACCCGCAGACTCTCTTTGCGAAAGATCTAATCTCACCTTCCGAGTTCCTAGAGTCTGCACATCTCTCCAGAGAGTCTTGAATCTCTTGTTTTTCGACGTGGATATCACAAATTCTAATTCTGTGAGGCCGAGTACAGCACTGAGCGGGTACCGTTGTCGTGCCCTTACCGCGCACCCCTGCCCCCTCTGAGACTCCCCCCCAAGATCACAGATATCTCAAATAGACACGTTACCTCTCCTATGAGCCTACAGGTTGGTATCTCCGAGTCCGGTCCAGCGATGTACCACCGACTGCATCGACCTGCCGTTATGCGGTTAACGAGCTGCCGCGGCGTCGGGATGGTTCGCGTCGGCGTGCACGAAATACAAACGTGGGAACCGGAATTGATTAGTCGGGGTGATCTCTTCGATCTTTCAACGGGGCTTATCGATGTATGGGCACGACCTAAGCTACTGCTGATCTCTTCACAGTTCATCCTCAAGGTCACGCATTTCTTCCGAAACACAATAGATGTATCGTGTCTGTATAACAATTCCGAAAGATCTTCCAAATCCATTGGCTTTAATAATTTAAAACACTTTGTATTCCGTTCAGATCCGGCTGCTTTTGTGATATTGGAGTTCGTATCGGAGCATATTAGCTGAAGTTGATAATCAGGTCAATCTCGATGTAAGCAGCAATACTACTTTATCTAGTATGTACTGTTCATTGATCCTTACTATACCCTAGTCTGTTGAAATCTTGGCATCGTCGCGCCTGTTTGTGAATTAGCGTGGTCGCTAGAAGAGGTTGCAGTACTTTGCCGCATCCAGTGTTCAAGGAACCAACATCACTCGGCCACACTTCAGGGCGTCGACTCCTAGCGCAATGTCCCCGTTAATTTATTGATCTGATAGCGCACCGTATGTACCCGCCTGTGGTGGCACTCGTATCTAATAGATCCTGCCTTGCTGATTTACTCCGCTTGTTCAATAAAATTTAATCGATGATGACAACCATCTCATATCTGCATTTTTCAACTAACTTTCTGCTTCGACGAGTAGAATAAGGTTACAAGATGATATTTACGGAAAAGAAGCAAAAGTACGAGTTGAATGAATCCATTTTTGAAAAATCCTTTTGCTGAGTGTATATACACGAGGAGGAACGAGCGTCTTCTCTTCTTATCCTTTGGTTTCTTCTGCCTTCATAACTCGTAACTTTAGTCCACCTTCTTTACTCTATGACATTCATGACCGGTGTGAAACGTCCAAGGGGTAATCATCATTGAACGGTGTTCGAAGCATCCTTCGAAACCTACTATCGTGTTGGGCGGAAATGACGACTGTGAGCGTGACCATAACATATTTTCTACCGGTAATCCTTCCCACCTTCAACCGGCTCCCATGAGGTTTGCCTTTTCTAGGGTTCATTAGGAGATCGTTATCGGTAATGTGGCGGTCGGTGAAAGATTGTCATTAAAATTACCAGTTCGGAGATGATTACACCTTACACCTTATCTAGGCTGTGGAATCACACACCGTTTGTTCATCGCTAGTAGCGAAAAATATTCGATCATAACATAAATTCTAAACACGTCAATATTTTTTTTTTCCCGAATTCTTGGGAATATTTTCCCTCGTTTCAGGCGGAAGCTAGCGTCTTTACACGAGAATTACTGTTCAATAGTATCCAGTCCACTTTTACTGTATCTCAAGACCATGCGAGAACTCTGTTCTACCCTGTTTTTTTTTTTTTTTTATTTGGCATACAACGTAATAATATTTCACCGTGACGTTGGAATTTCCTTTTGTCGACGGCAGAAGCGAGTATTACGACATTTTTACCCATTCATAGAAAAAACTGGGAAAATTCCTGACGACGGTGTAGGTACATACGGGGCATCTGTTGCAATCAAACCTATCAATCATGGACCTATAGCAATGGTTCGATCAGCATTCGCAATAACCACGCTTTCCGACTAGACAACCAACCTGTTTACTCGGCAAATAAGTAATAATTTCGCTATTAATAAAAGTAGGCGTACTTCTGCGATTCGGATCTGCACAGAGTCAAGTTTCTTGCAAGAGCCAGTCAGCTGATAAATTGGCTCGTGCGATGCCTATCTCTGGGAAATTGATGCACGGTACTTGGGTTTGAAAAACTTGAGACGCGGTTACGTAGAATCAATTTTGCTGCCAGGCTTGGCGAACCATGTTATGATACCTCCAACACGTGTTCTCGATGTGGTACCGCGTCCGCTATATTATTTTCCTCAAGTATGAGGAGCGGAGTTTGACGTTTGTCTTTGCACCCTCGTATTACAGAAATTCAGATATTTCCGAGAGTTGGTACCAAAAATATTTTCAAATCTCACTAATCTCTACAAATGTCCAACGTTTTTCGTATCCTAGATTTAATTTTACGTTAAGCGGTGTCATTATTGATGTCTCTTCTTCAGAACTTACGCCGCGTCAAAACCTTGACCCTCAAACAATTCCATACCACAGAGTGTTTAGAACAAACCGGCTTCGGGTGTGATCAGAGGACCGTTGATCGTTGAATAGGTAATTCTACCCTTAATAGCTTTCCGCGGTGACGGTGCCCGTAAGTAAAGTCGGTGGCCCCTGGCTGTGCTCCTCTGGCGCAGGCCTCAATACATTGCGGATAACTCCCAGCCATGTTCACGAAGTATTACGGTAATTGCAGAGACATAGTGCATAGTTTCGCTGCTGTAGCCGCTCCAGCGGCGATGCGGAGCCGTCTTCGTCGGCTGTATTGCTCACCATCGAAGACCCGTACCAGGAGGCTACAAGCCAGTGCGTGGGAGTGCATGGCAGGCGAACCAAGTTCTCTATGGGAACCAGCCTACCGAAGAGATCTTGCGCCAACTGCCAAGTGTAACTTCGGAATATATTGCCATTTGTTCTGCGCGGGATAAGGCAATACGTTTGTCAGTATAGTGGAATCGAACCTAGACCTGCGCTCGACGTGGAGCACTGATCTTGACCGTTATTTCTGCTATTTATTGCCGCTTATGGAATATGGTTTTCCTCAATTCTCCAAAGCCAACAGCGCATCTTCCGACGATTTTATCGAACTGTGATTCTTCCAGTGGACGTAGCATAATATGGGCCAAGCACTCGGTATTGGTTACTAAATCTGTCACATTCCTCTCGTTATCTTAACAATCCTTATTATGTCACGCGGTGCTCGCCGTTCACAAACCGGCAATCAACCATTGGCGTTCTTGCAAGCGCCGTTCCCATTAGAGATAAATTTTGTTCCCTGAATCAAAATTTAATACACATTCATATCCGATCGGTCCGCACGGAGTTTAATAACTGCATAGCTTGCGAAGCCAGTGTCTCACCGTTAGGTATATTTAATGACGATATTGTCCACTTCGCATACGTGTATCGTATGCTGTGTTGGTAATCTCCGGAGAGATGAAAAAAAAAGGAAAATTGATAGAGGTGATTTTCCTCCTACTGGGGCCTCTATACGGTTTCTCAATCGTGCCGTAATGGGCATCGTAACATCACCAATCCGCGACATGGGAATTGAAGGGGGAAACAAGAGATACAATCTCGCCAGGCATCAGTCGGTGAAATAATTATCGCACTGATTGCAAATCTCGCCTCGGACCACCACGTTGGCTGTGGGAGCTTGATCAGGCAAGGCTAATCCCAGATATGTCAGCTGCATTGCGGCAAACGGTGCCGCACTCACCGCTGACCTAACAAAGGAAACCAGTAGAAGAAGACCCACGGGGAAAAATATCCTAATTGCCCTCGGCTGATTAGACAGTCGATTGTAATCGAGAAACGCCCACAAACCAATCGGTTAATGGGTCGGTGATTGTCGGTACCATTGAAACAGAACGTCATCCAGATACGATCGTTACCGACTAATTGTGAGTATTGGTTCTTCGTGGGAGTGAGAGATTCATCTCTTACACAATCACTCATCTCTCGTAATGCGTTATCAGTTACATCTATGACCTAGTTTTACTCATACCTTTTCACATCGTCTCTGTTCGAAAAAAATACACGCAAGGAAGTTGAGCGCAAGCTGCACGCGGATGCCAAAGAATTAGTCAATACCACCTATGCTCGCCTATCGCGTATTACCACGTCTTTATAACGCGCCTTCTCATAACGCGTCAGATGCTATCATCATTTCTTACGGCCGGCAGCTACTAAAGTAACAACAGCGTAGCTACTTATAAACCTCTATTACACCGCCACACTGCCAGCAGCAGAATATCAGCACACGCTGGAGATTCGTATAGTAGGCATCGCTACCACCCTCGATGTTCCGCCCCGGTGAAGAGATAGCATCGGACGCCCCCCGGCAGCCGCGGGACCCATTCAATGCCCAACGAGAACGCCGGCTACCTCAGTAGCCGTTCTTCTAGAATCGCGTCTCTGAACAACCAGACTGACGCGATCATCATCATTACCATTTCATATTGCAGTCTCACCTTGTTTAACTTTCGTAAGGGGTGAAGTAATCTATTTTTTCAATACTCGCGATGCGAGAAGGTCGAGGTAGGCGTGGCGAACATTTCTTATGCGGAGAATTGAACTCCTTGCGTAAAGGAGAAAAAATTCAAACTTGACCTAGAAGTGAATTGCTGACTCGAATCACTGTTCTGTAATTCATGTGAGCGGCGGAAGAATGCAATTTGCGAGCAAACGAGTTAACTCTCAGAAATAACATGCAGAATCGTTGATTAAGGACATTTTCAGTCAGTCCAACCGCGTATGCTCGATAGTCATACCTGGTATTGACTTGTACGTAAAGGAATGATAACGTATTTAATGCTAATTATGTCCATTACCGGTGGAAGTGTGTTATTACGTAATACTCATGGCCATATCACTAACCACACATTGGCTTGTGCGAGCTATTTCTTCTCTACTTGTAATGGGTTTCAGGCAGAAATGGAGCGGGCGACACAACGAATTGATAATTATTACAAGCGGCCGAGTATAATTAGTAACGCGATAGCAGCTTGATACGGTACGCCATTATTTGTCAGGGTCGCGCTCAATCCGTCAGTTCCGCTAACCCTTCCAGTCTCTTAGTCTCGCTGCTAAAGCCTGCCTCGGTCATTTGCTCCGAATACCTTATTACAGCATCTATTGAAACGCGTCTTGCAGCTTTGGTGTTGACTCGCATTCGGAGCGCTAAACAAACGGTGGATAAAAATTGATTGCACATAATATGTGTAACATATTCTTGTCCACCGAGTCTCGGAGCCTAGCAATGTATCAGAGTGACACAGATACGCCCGGCCTTTATCTTTGGCTTGCTATTCTCTCTCCCACACGCCGCCTGGACACAAAGCTCTCTAGCAAGCATTGAGCCCGATAGATCTCGATGAAAACGAGACAACGTGACGGCTAGTCGTCGCGTGTGATTTACTTCCATGAATCATGCCACAGCTAGGCGTGGGCAGTTCTTTTTGCGGGGGTTCCTCACGCGTGTGAACCGGATGACACGCGGCAGTCTGGAGTGAAAATCTGACTTGGGGATCGGCAGACCTTTGACGGCAACTAATTAGCCATGCCTTGAATACGCCGGGTGCTTCACTCTCGGCGAAACTTGACTATATATACCTAACGGTTCTCTCGAGCGAATCAACTATCTTCATTCGAGGCAAAACGCGACGCGATACGTTTATGCTGCGGTGAAAAACTGGAGTAAATTACCCGGCGCGGCGGCGCGCAAGAGACATCGACACACCTTGTCCCGATATGATATATTACGTGATGCCGACAGAGGCGAGAGGTGCCGAGCCCTTACAAAAGCATTCATAAATAAATTTTAATGAATCGTACTCGATACCATTACACCAGATATCCAACCATTGTGTGCGACGATTATTTGTACATCGTCGAGTTCTGGTGGAAATCTACCATCGTACCTACTGGTGGCTTTCGCCGTCTCGCATCCTCGTTGAACTTAAAAATATACAGCTGCTCGGAGCATCGAAACTTGTATCTTGACGGAATAACGTTTGAGTAAGACGTCTTTCTTGGTTTTCATACAAGGTTTCAACAGTTTTCCTGTTACTGCTGAAGCCGGTTCTCGGTGTATGGATGAAAAAGTGGAAAAATTAGAGACGCGCTATAATTCGATGATAAATTATTGTTTGATGGAAAAAGAAGTACAGTCATGCTTTTTCTGAAAATTCTTCGCGGTCTGGTATTCCACTTAAGTTATTAATTTATTTATTTGTACGTTTACTTTTATGGTAGGCGAACGACTTTTTTCGCAATCACTCGAGTAGTATTGACAACTTTACCTAATGGCATTGAAACGTGGAAATGAAATATGTATTGCAGAGTTTTCGAACTGGTTGAGTGATATTTTCTTTCTATACGATTAGCGATAATTTGTATCTATCTATACCGATCCCCCGTTTATGACAACGTAATATATTCATAGGATCAAGTTTATAAACTAATGGGTGATTTAACTACAAATGTGATTTTTGGTAGCTGACAAAAAATTACGTTGAGATTCTAGTTTTATAAACCTCAGCATACTGGTTTGCGTCTTAAAATTTACACACCTAACTTTTACACCGTTGCAGCTTTGCTCATAAACTCCGCGTACAAAGCTCTTCATGCGGTATTGGAGGGGATGTTAAAGGGGCGAAAAGCTCAGGTGAAAAAAAAAAAACGAAATCATTTTCAAGATTTCTGCAAACATAAATTTCTCCAACTGGAATACGTCGTTGAATCACGTAGTACTATTAAAATGCTGTGAACTATTCTCCGCGGAGTCCATCTAAATCCGAACTTTGACAGTCATTTACCCATCAGAGATTCTAGCGAACGGAAAACTTGTTTCTTGACCGTCACTCTAGCATTCCTGTTTCGCAACACTTCGCCGCGAAATGAAATTATGATTTATAAATGATGCTGGTGAATGTTCGCGCTTCTCGGCATCTCGGCGTCTCTCGACGTCTATGGTGACTGGGATGAGTACGCGCACCGAGATACCGGCACAAAAATCAGGATGTTCGCGGTATCGAGAAAGATGAGTGAAGACAAGGGGAAGCCACGTTAGCTGTGCTGTCAGCCCACCTCCTGCCTTCCACTTTCCACCCGGCAGATATCTCGTCCCTACGTTTCGTCGCGGTGCTCTCATCCCCGGCGCATGGCTAAAAGAATCTTTAATGCATGGTTAGATCCCTGGGTTGCATTACGTAAGCAAATTGCATGGTTTCATACCCGAAGCGTGTCAATCTCGGTAAGTGTCGAGGAAGTTGCTTTAATCTCGAAAGGAATCCGGTAACTTCCGATGAAGCCACACTGCGAATATGTTGGAAAACAAAAATTCACCGAGGCCAATCCAAGCGTCATATTCAAGGTGCACGGTTATTCACTCGATTTTTTATTTGTTTGCCATGCATTTTACCGTGTTTGAAATCGGTTACTGTTTCAGTGTTCTAATTGTTCGGAGGAATTTTTATGTTTCAGGTGAGTTTCTCTTTACTTTCCAACCGTGCATAATGGCAGTGGCAACGAACTCCTTTTGGTAAATATTATCAATCAAATAACTCGAACACGTGTAAGCACACAACACGCGCATGCTCACGCATATTAATTTCCCGAGAAACCGGGAGCAACAAGTATTAAATAGGAATGCTTGCGGGTAAACCTACCCAATTCTCCGGACTGATTAATATCGTCGCTAACGAACTAGGAGTAAATATAGTAAGCATAAATCAGTAAGTAGGTAGACAGAATCTGTCAGCGTCTCTCCAGCTCCTGTTCGTTTCTTCGAGCCGCCCACGAACCCCAAGCAGCCAGCAACCCAGACTTGGGACTCGTCAGTAAACGCGTTATTTCCTATTTCCTTAACGAGCCGCCAAATACGGTAAATAAATGAGCCGCGTCTCATGTCGATTACAGCGATCGGCGATCGGCAATCTTTGATGGTCAACTGTTTACTGGCCAACCGCCGTCCCCTAAGCACTCCTGTAAATATTGCGATTGAATCTATCCACCTATCACTCCGAACTCATCATTAAATAGCTATTGTTCAACTACAGGCCTGATCCATTCCCGTCCTTCTTAGCTTCGAATGCCTCAGTCGGGACTGAGCAAAGCGCAAAAAGTGGTAAATTTGCGAGATCAATATCGCCTCATAGCCTTACCAGTGGCGTGTTTTTTCACTTGTGCGGTCAGGATGATCGTCTTCGGTTAGAATAAGTTCAGCTAGAAGCATTCTGCTTGGGTCAGATATTAGGCAATCCTAGAGCCAAGGCGGAGGTAATCCGCGCTATTGAGAAATGTCGGATACTGTAGCTATTCGCAATCGGTTGGAGTGCGCGGTGGTAAGTTTTTGCAGGGAAAGCCACACACCGTATAGGGACACGATCTAGTGTTTATTGACAGCCGTAACAGTTCAGAAACCACAAGGTCCTCTCTGGCCTGAGGTAAATGGCCGCAAGCTAAAGGCTAAAAGGATAAACTGTGGATTGATCCTCGGACTTATCTCTCTTTGCCAAAGCGGAGAAACTTTGAAGCGTGGCCCTTCTAGGGCGTAACGACATTATGTCTGCCTGACAGAAGTATAACAAGATGTTTTCAGAATTCAGGACACGGGTGAAGACGATGATGAGATCGATATTGATCGCCCATTGCCGGTTGTGTGGTCTTCTTTAATGGAGCAAAAAACCCTTCATGTACCCGCAGCCTTGCCGCTTATGTCACACACAGCAATTATTGACATGGTATTCTAATTAATTTCAAACCGCACGTTTAGATTTGTAGTAGTCTCAGGTCACAGAACGGGACGATTGTGTTAGTAACGAGGAGATTCGCCGACCAGATTCGCGTGAGATGAATAACAAACGTGGAGGTAATAAGCCTCTGGACGCTAATGAGATTGCGAATGAATATTATTGACGCTGCAGTGTTCATTGACTAGCAAATGAGGGTGAGAGAGAGGTAAATAAGTTGATGGAGAAGATCGGGTGAGTGCGGTTCCTTCGGAACATTAATTGTTACATAAACTAATGATAAGGCCGTGCAACATTATATCTTTATTTATTTATGTTACGGAAGCTAATGTTTGGATTCTCAACAGTTTTTTATTTCGGTTATTCTATCCCGAACAATTCAGAGTTCGAATCATCTCACCGTTTGATGCAGAATGCTCGATTAACATTAAACGAATATATTTCACCACAAAACCTTTTCGTCTACATAAAGTAAAAAGCGTTCGGATCATCCGTTGAATACGAATTCGCAGTACCTACCTAATTCTCATCCGGTACAAAAAGAAATCGACCGCAACGGATTTAATGAAATACGATGCAGCGATACTGTGTATGTATACACCATATGCGAGTATAATGCGCGATCGGTAAGATTACACGTCATTTGCGGTGATACCTAGTCGGTAAATTGCTCGAGTTCTGAAAAAGGGTACGAGCTTCACGTAGAGGTATAACTTGCGTCGAGGAGATGCGCGGCTCCTTTAATCAATACTTACGGGCTACTGGGACCAACCCACAGACTCGAACCATCGATTAACAGAAATCTCATTGGTCTCACCGGCGTATCATCAAGTCTCAAAAGACTTCTGTACGCTTTAAATTTATCCTGCCGAGTGCGTTGAGACACAAATTGCAACACATGCAGGCCTCGGTGCAACGGCGCACCAGGCAAAATTGCGAACCGGAGCAGTGGCGGCAGGAGCCGCGCGCGGAAGACCTGCGGGATAGAGGGACGCTTTGGTGACCCCACGTGTGTGAGCTAGCTCTAGACTCGGGTCGAGTTCACCGTCTTCCCAGGCGACTCATTGCACCTCGGTGTTCACTCTTCCTCGTTCTCCTCCAACTCCTTCGACTCGGTTGAACCCCTCGTTCTGCGATCCTTCTTCCCGATGAAAAACGACGTGCTTCCGATTAAAGAAGTCTGGTCTTCTGGTCTTCTGGTTCACGGTTTATGGGAAGTCACGTCCCCGGCCCGGTCGTACTCCTATAGATCGATTGAAAAAAGAGCCAGTAATTAATGGCCGCATGAAAACAAAGACAAAGCCTCTGCACTAGGACACGACTATCTGGTTCCTCGATTCGCTCGGATCACTGCGGGACGATACCTCCTGATATTAGTCACGTTTGTACACAGGTACACATTCACCCCGTTGCCATGGAACAAGAGTATGTAAGTATTCCTGAGCAGAAAAAGATTCGACTGATAGAGATATGCGATCGGCTCGGGTGTGGACTTTTATTTAAATAGTAGCAACGTTCTTCTTCTTCTTCTTCTACTTCTTCTTACGGCTGCACCACCACGAATTTATTACCCCTGTTATCTCCGCCCGTTAACTTTCCGGTGAGAATTTCTTGCCGATGATACTCACGCGAATCGCGCTTTTCATTCCCATATCCTGGTACTATCGTCCGGCATCGTGGTATATCAGCATCCTGTTATCCCCCGGTATCCAACCTGGCACTCGAAGATCTCCGCGTTGACAGTGGGATGCATCAGTCCGACGCCGCAAGCTCTACCTCCGAGATATTTAGCGGCGATCGAAAACAACAAGCTCCCCTCTAATCCCTGATCTTGCGGATGGCGGTCAGGTTCCAAGCGCGTTCGAAGCGTGTGATCGAGCAGAGCCTGCAACTGAATCACGCTAACTAGCGACCCTGGCGCCGACCGTGTGCTTCGCTGCGGACCACACTGCCGCGGAATTGCTAGGGAAGGATTTAAAAGCCGAACAAGCGCGTTCAATCCTGAACCGCATTCGAGTCCGGCGCAGATGCGTTCACTGCAGTGTAATGCGCTCGAAGTAGATTTATTTCGAACTTACAATTTGGTGTCTATAAATGTTTTTTTATCAAACAAATGGTTGTAATTGGGCCTGAATAGCGGAATGTTGGGGCTGTTTTATTTATACCGAAGTGAGACGTAAGACGATTCTTAAATCATACACTGATAGTTTCATTGCCCTGTTGTAAAGCAGTAAAATGTTTTACATCATTTTGGTAAGCGTGCGGCAAGATAACATTTTTTTCTCTCAAAAAGAGCTGCGTTTGCGCCGTTTGAAAGCATCGGCTTAACGCCGAGGCGTCTATGTTCGGGAGCGTTATTATGTGACAATAGTTGCACATTGCACAGCAGTATACGCCAGTAGATAGCTCTAATATCATGTCCCGTGTGATAGCGCTGCTGTAAAATAAGCTCGCCTTACCACCGCGCGCTACCTTATCGGCAAATCGGGGCTAATCATCATCAATCACTATCTGGTATCGAGAACGCGGACGCAGGATACGTACAGGAACGCGTCGCCGCTCGACAGAGAACCGGTGGAAGACTTTTACAATAAAACTCCGTCAGGCGATTGGTCAGCGTGGAGTCATTTTCGATTTTAGTCGCTTGGTGATGAAGTTCCTGCGAGATGAAAATTAGCTGTACCAATGATGTTGGACGTGCGGCAACTTTATGAAAACCTGGATGTCCATCGTTAGTTCGCACTTCTTTATAGTATACTTCATTTTCATACTTGATTCCCTAACTGAGGTTTCTCGCTCAAGTTTTACCATGCCGGTTGGCCTGTTGATCGGATATACGTTTCTCAAAGCGAGTAGACGTATTGCGCCGAAAGTATCTTGCCTTAGAAATATAAACGACTTTGAGCTCCTTCTTAGCCTGACTTGTACGTGTGGTAACCTATGTGTAGCAAAGTTCTTTTTCACACGTGATAATAATAACTGTCGGACAAATTATCGCTTACATATAGTTGAATTACGGACTCCGTACGTACGGCGGATACTGTGCATATGCCGTTAGCGAAACGGCTCAACAGGAAAATTCCGAGTATGACAGCCAAAGTCTTGTTCACATCAGTCTTGCGTGATTCGAGTAACGACCGTTATTACACGCCATGACCGAGCGCCTGCGCGGTGTTGGCTTCAAAATTGAAATTACGGTGAATCGACGCGACGGTCGATTACCATAATTGTTATCTTATATATTTTGCAATTCACAAGTGCCGTGAATACCTGGAAAAAGTGGGTGGGGATTTCGGGTCACAATACCTTTCTAATAAGAAAATAGCAATTACAGGAGGAAGTAAATTCATTCATTTTCGACATTTTCATCCCTTCATATTTCATGAACTTTCGTCGTGTATAATTATCTAGGCGTGGCTGTTGCGCAATGCTTTCAAAGTCGGTATAACCGCATAGAAAGAAAATACATTGCGATACAATCAGCATGAATCATTTGATCCTTTGATAATATTTAAAGCTCCTAACGAGCGAGACACCCGATGGCAGGATAACAGCAAACGAGATGGGCTCTTGCAGCTGCAGTTATACTCGTCGGTTGCGGAACGACGCGCATCCCCTGAAGCCCTTTCGGAAATATGGAACTCTCTGGCGACATAAGATCAGACGCGAATTACGGCAAGCAACGGTTATACATACCGGTACGGGGTAACTAACGAACCTTTACAGTCGCTTCATCTCCGACCAGAGGAAGTAACCGGTATGACTTTATTGCTGATACGCCAGTTCGCCAGCTGCGGCAATTAGTTGCTTTGCAGCTGTCAAAAGGTTGCGATTTCCCAGCATGGATCGGGTGAAAAGAGCCCGAAATTTATGAATATCATTGCAAAGGTGATCCGTATGTTCCGCCTATTTACTACGATGCAAAGTTATTTTTTTTTTCCGTTTATCGTTGTGTTCCTAATATAGTTTGATTATCTTTCTCAGGTGACGTCGGTTACGCTGGTAAAGGAGCGTAGTGAATTATTACTCTAATTTTTTTCCATCTCTTCACTGTGATGCTAATAAGATGTTATTAATAAGAAATGAATCCCCATACGTCAGCTGAGAGCTAGATGTTGCCGTTATCGGCTAACAAAGCCGAAATTTCATACCTGATTTGACGTTGATGAATATTCACTCCTTAAAGTCCTAGCGAGAAATGATTAGTACCTACATTTGGAAGGGACGAACTAGTGTACGGGCTTCCGTACAGACTTACATCTTTTCACAGCAATCTGTGATTACCGACGGTATAAATGAATCCGCCGGTCTGATGCTAAGCTGCGTTTACCGCGTTACTAAACGCGGTACAAAAAATACGGTTTTTGACGCTTCTAATCCGAGCCTGCCAAAACTCTCGCCTAATTGTTCCATCGCTCACAGTCATAAGCGCAAAGCATTTCGTGCAATTGGTCTACGAAAATAAGAATACCAAATTTCAGGCTGCCTTATAATAAAGATTAATCGCCGGGGAAATAATACCAGTTCACTTTCATCAATCACCTCGACAACGCCTCTGTAACCGAGATGGTCCACGGCGGAACGCGCCACGCGTTTGTGGTTACTTGCACTTAGGCGTAAAGTTGCTTCTGGCTATGGTGTAGCAACGCCATAAATAAATTCTTTTACCGGTACTAACCTTTGCAGATGGTTGCAAATGTCGCGACACCCGAAAAAGAAAATAATTAACCGAATGATAATAACAACAGAGTGGCAGTCTTCGACTCACTGGCGACAATTTGACGGACATTAATTCTTCGACGCTTATTGGAATCGCGGTGTCTGTAGTGAGTAATGTTAAAAAATTGACTGTTTCAATGAGTGCCTTGAGAGAGTTCGGAGGCCACCTTCTTGCTCGTGCCACTGGTTTTCTTGCCAATTTGTCTTCACTTACGTAACAGTTTCAAGAGCCACACCTCTTCTGATTGCCATGCTCGAGACGTCGTATCTTTGGGCATTTCTTGAGCTCGCTGAGCGTCCGGATGATCCGCCCTCGCATTTGCCACGTCGGTTCCTTCTATACGTCTCTCTCCCTCTTAATTAGTCATCATTAATTGAGACGGTGAGATGTGAGTGGGAGGAGCGCAATAACTGATGCCGAAGTTGAATACGGATTGGCTGCTAATGTAGGTTTGATTCGAACCGTCCCGAGTACCAGACCCCAGCTCGCACTCGGCACCAACGAAAGTATAAGCTTGACGAAAGTCTTTAGCACCTACACGTTGTCGAACAAGCTTGAATAATTCGACGTAGAAACACTTTCCCATCGTTATGCTCATTTCTTATTTGTTTACATCACTCCACAGATGAGACTGACGTCACCGTTAGAACCACTCCCTAGTCTCGTCGGGTCTTCGTTGTAAATCTCTTTCCCGTTTGTATTCTATGCGCACGTAAAGAGCTGAAAGAAAGAAACTCCCGACACCATTCGAACTGCCGATACTTACACCCAAGCTTCATCTTAATCGTTCACCTCCGTATTTCGGATCGATTGACAATGATTGTCGCTAGATTTTACCCGTAGTATACTGATCAGGCCTGCGGTGCATCATCGACTTCGAGAAAATCATATTCACTGTTTACACAGCTACGTACTGCAGAAAGAGAATCGTTTTTGGTCTATGTATATGTACAGAGATCGGCACTTTGCTGGAAGAGAAAAAAATGGTCGTGCAAGAACCTTGACACACCCAAAGCGACTGATGCGAAGTTATTCTCACAATCAGACGGGCTAGCGTGTCGTCAGTGTGGAAGGAAGACACTCGGGCATGTTTCGTGTCACGGCGCTTCGGTTTCTTGGCTACCATCACGTCACATGCACATCGCACGAGCGTTTTATGTTAATATACTGAGAAGCGATATTATGGTAATAAAGATGATTGGTGCGAGGCAATCGATGATAAGTTATTAGCCGCGCTTTCTTCCGTTATGAAAATCTTTGGTGCCGTATTTCGGAATGTTTCTATACGCACAAACACACCGGTGTAGGACCCTACACCTGTTAAATATTTTTCTCCCCAGGACAACTTCTCAATTAACAACGATTCCTTAAGACACGTGGCTTCGAGGCAAACTAAATCTTGCAAACGGCTGATTGTTACTTGTATTTGTCCGTGCTCACTCCGATACTTTGGTGCCCTGATTTTCTTATTTTTTCATTCCTGCCCAAAACAGGCCCACGTGCAAAAACGCGATGAGAAATCGGGAAGCAAATAAAGTTTCATATTTGGAGCACGTTGCTCGTGCGTGTGTGAGATCTGCGAGTGGAAATGCATCGGGTACAAGGCTTTTAGTATCTATATTTTACTCTCGTAGGAGCAGTAAAAGTATGAAGTTGAAATATTGAGGATAGGTTTGCTCACCATTCCAACCACGTACCTTCAACTGCGGGCACTCGCATAATACCTGCACTGGCTAAGCGAGATACCGTAGGATACTGCAAGACAAATGCGATGAAAGGCGTTTTTTTATTCAATTTGCAAAGCTCTTCCTTCCTATTCGCATCGTCATCCTTCAACGCCATTTACGCGTAGCAATTATGATCGTAGCAAATTTGCCCCTCATAATTATCACTAGCTACGTATAATTCATCGGCCTCTCTTCCATTCCCTGTCCATGGTACGAAGAATTCCCCATTGACTGTGCAACGTTCGATTCGCTTCAACCCGCAAATCCTTCCTACATATTCGTCGTGCTATCAACTATGAGGCTTCTTTTCTCAGATATAATTTGCGCAAGTTTTATCGAATACCGCGGAGTCAACACGGTTCGATTCGAGTTGATTGCTCTAATTGACGAGGTAAGGCTCGACCCGATCGAGAGCGGCGATCGTCGACGACGAGCACGAGCCTCCCGACTTTGGACGACGCCTCGTGGGACCCGGTCACAACGATTCTTCGCTAGACGAGCACTTTCATTTTCAACACCATCGCCGCAGGCCTCTCCGAAGAGGTTAAGCGTTTTTAAGCCCCGTCGGTCCGTCTGACCGTCGTTGGTACGGCAAAAAGGTACGACGCGTGACGACATGAAAAAGTAAAAGTGCCTTACGATCGTATTCCGCTACGCGTCGCGATTTCATTTTCATTCTCGGATTTTGCTGTGAACTTTGCAGTCCCAGTTTTTCGCCCTCCGCGAAGTAAAAACGGCGAATGCCGTTCGAGAAGACAATTCCACGCCGCTCTCCGAGCAACACCTCTTCGTTTCTCGATGCCTCTTCCCATCGGCACCCGGATGTTTCACTGAAGGTATCCTCATCTAAATACTTGCATAATAACTGTGTTTAAACGCCGCGGTGCGATTGCCTTCGCGATCCCCTTTGCCTTGACTTACAATTAATATCGCGCCGCTTCGAGTGTGGAACCAAGGATGGGCGGGGTCGAAGGTTGCCGCGGTGAGATTGAATCAGTCCAGTAGATTATCCTTTGGATGAGCATTTAAATTGCTAAGACTATACTGACTCACGTCGGTACAATTCGCTTCGGTGCCCGATGTATCGCCTCAAATATAAAATGCCACGATGCAGCACCGGCAGTCGACTCTTCGACATTCATCGCTCTCCGCAGCGCCGAAACACTGAACCTAAATTAAAATCCATCTTCGTCTCACAGTCGTCGTGGCAGTTGGAAAACGCGGAAAAAAGAGTCTGCGATTTTCTGGCTAACCGCAATCGCGACTCGTCGAACTGGTGGCCTTCTCATTGACCGTCGAAGCACGCGTGCTGCCGAGTTTACGCGGTGGGACTTACGCCGGGGCCTTATACGACTACTCGAACGAAAGGACACACCGCGGTAATTAACGCGTCGAATCAATTTCTAACGAACGAAGAATTTTACACCCGTCTTGTGACACCTGCTACTTCCATCCATCCGTCAATCCTAGAACGGAGACGAAGATTTATATTCCCGGTTTTAACGGTGTTTGTTCGCGTTTAATTTCATCGAATTAAATCCTCGTTCGTACCGTCGATTCAAACCCTCGGATTTCTATTGGCAATCAGCCGCGATTCCACGGCGCTAAATAGATTATAAATAAAGAATCTTACGTGCGTCGGCGACGAGTGGTATGGAAAAATCCGTAGCGTTTCCAATTTCTATACATACGAACTTAATAACGCCGTGCAAGGAATAGTTAATACCAGTTCTGAGCGACCCGTGTGAACTGCGCCTACCGAGTGCTGGTCACTGGTAATAATAATAACAATTATCATGTGGGTTTGAAATCGTATGGGTTGGGTCGCGCGGAACCATGCTGAGAAACGCAGGTGACTCGGTGAGATGAGAGAACTATTTCTCCAAGACGCGACCGCTCGAGGTATAATCTTCCCCTTTGGTGAATACGTCATTGTTCTACAATGTACATACGCGATTACGGCTTTCAACTACGTATACGTATGGCATGCGTGTGTAAGCGGTGCAGGTTATGAATTATTCCATTGGCGTGAGTTCTTCGATGCAAGGACTAATTCGACATAGTTGATTGAATTTCTAAGGTTTCAATCATTCGCCGAATAAGGCGTTCATTGATCGCAGAGCCAGGGATCGGTGGATATGCTCATTTAATACGGCGCTGCGGGAGTAATCGGTGACGTCAGTCCGAACCAGTGGCAATAAAATTGACTCGGAGCGGAGGCAACGC
Organism: Neodiprion pinetum; assembly: GCF_021155775.2. Taxonomy (NCBI): domain Eukaryota; kingdom Metazoa; phylum Arthropoda; class Insecta; order Hymenoptera; family Diprionidae; genus Neodiprion; species Neodiprion pinetum. The sequence goes on along the minus strand of NC_060235.2, from coordinate 34,810,932 downwards.
TCGATCACACAATCGCGCTGCGTGCAGCGAGTCTCTTTCGCGTATATTCGCGTGTAATTGCAGAAAAACGTGGCGGCATTTATGCATACGGTAGCCATGCCACGCACATGCGCGGCTAGCGGGTATATAGTGATTTTCTCACGGTGACCGAGCGGTGAGGCGAGTGAGGGTGATTTCGCGAGATGGATTGGCCGCCTGCAATGCCGCTGAGGGTTGACTGATTTGTGTGCGCAAGGTCTGTCGCCTTGACTTTACTTAAATGGGAATAAACGACACAAAGCCTGCTGGCTCAGGTGTAGAAAGGAATCGCCGCGGTTGCAAAATACCGAGGCTAACAGAGACGCGGGTGGCTACTGCGGATGGGTGAGAGCCGATTAATTCCTAAACGAATATGGTGCGTGGAAAATTCTCCCTGGCTAGACAATAGCATTATCCTCCTTCTCCGCTTGAAGGCAATTAACGATCGTCGATGATTCCATGCCGGACGGATTTCTCATTGCGCAACGGCTGCCGCAGCTGCGTGTCGCGTGCATAATAAGATATAACTATTTTCGCAAATACCGCAACGCGCCTGAATTATGAGAACTCATTTAAATCTTGATCGAATACCTGCGCTCGCAATTAGCTGCTTTTACCGCGTGCCTAGCGTACACACGCGCACACATATATGTATATATATATATACACTCAAGCCGCCACTTGGCACGTGTCCTTGTTCAGTGTCCTTGGTTTAAAATCCCAGGCGGTGTCAACCCTTTGGGAGCAGTTACGAAACATGGCCAAGTTCGGATTGCGTTCGTCACGTAGTCTTGGAGTGCAACCTGCGGTGTCCGCACGACGCTGCGACTCGTCGGTGACTTCAATCACTGGAGACCACGCTATCTGACATTCCGAGCTAACCGATATAGAAGCGACAATTTACAACCGCGCCAAAGCCACCGCGAGGCTATTGGATTCCAGGTAGATTACGCTAATCGGAAACAACTGTTCTCGCGCGTTCTTGGCCAGACGCTTTTTCCATTCCCGATCCTCCGCTTCTACACCGCCCGGAGGCTGATGATAAAAATTTTGCAATCGTCGCTCTCCCTCACGCACGTACTTTCCACCCTTTCTCTTTCTCTTTCGTCGTCTTCGTACTCCTCCGCGGATGCAGAGGGCGAGCTCATTTTTCCGGATAGCTAAATGGAAGAACAGTGTTGCGTTGTCCCGTGTGTCTCGGGCTTCTTCTATTAGCAGCACGGCGATCTGGCCGATCAGCGACCGAAGCGCGTGAGCATCTTCGATGCCTGAACAAAGGAACTCACCCCCCCTGATGCCATATTGCCATCGTTTCGTGTTCCGGGGCCTGTTGCTCTCTCTCTCTCTCTCTATCTATCTATCTCTTTCCCTCCCTCCGATTCAGGACGATATTTCCGAGAATCGAACGCGCCTTCCGATGAGATCAACCGTGACATTCAAGCACGCGATCCTAATTCCCTCAGTCAGGAATTTATATTCATATACGCGTACACAGTCAAGGATCGGAAGAGCACCAGTCAGTTGTGGAGCTATAAACGGGGTTTTGATCAGTCCGAGAGGAAACCGTGAAAAAAAAGAATCTAACGAAGATTCGCAAACTCTTGAATCAAAGTTAGCTCAAGGCCGGTTGTAGGGCGCCAGCACCGATGTTCGCGAATAGACCTCTGCACAGATCGACCAAAGAAGCCTGAGCCTCTTCTGTCGTTAGTTTCGTATTACAATGCGCCTTTCTCTTCGGCTAGATAGACTCTCGTCTATCCTCCGCGAAGGAGTGATGAGGGGTGAGGGAGGGGGATCATTCAAGGTGGTAATTATGGAAACAGGTGTCTGATGCCCCGTCACAATTCGATTGTTAACGATCACTCCCCGTGCCCTTCTTGGACACGTGCTCCGTCTGGGCAGCCTTCTTCTTCCTTTCAAGCATCCAACCTTGCCGCTACCAACGCTATTGCCACATTGCTCACCGGTATGCAATGCCGTCTTAGTTGTACCGCCAATTATAATGCAAACGACTCGAGAAATGATGTATGGGGTCACGAGTAGCGTTACTTCTCGGCCCTAGGCAGGCTTTACGCCGCGGGTGGATTATTTTTCGCCGACTATCCTGACGCTGCATGGTGCGATTTTACCCAGAATACATACATAATCCTTCGGATTCATTATCGTCGTCCGAAATCTACAGATTTACTCATCTCCGTTGTGCCGTCGTCCCTTGTTGCCTGTGACTTATGCGCGAGCAAATTGCATGTATCATAGTAGAAGGTGTGTGATCACCGGTGGCGATAGATGATCGTAAATGTCGATGTACGGTCGTTATAGCTTGGACGGAAAATAAAGGTTAGGTATATTCGCGTTAATTGGGTTTATCGAAATGAAAAGGCAACAGGCTGACTAACAGATTGCTCTTACAGACCGACGTTTGATACGGTGAGATATCCGTCTTCTGACTCGATTTACTCCAAAGAAAGAAAATCCTCTCTCACAATCAAGGTATGACATGAACGAAGCATTCAAAGTTGAATACAATAGTGCGAGAGTAGTTGGAAACATTCGCACATTCAGATGGTATCGATTCGTTATTTATTACTGTCTCATTTCACTTCGATCTGACTATACAAACCTCCGCAAGTGATCTCATCTACATGTAGGTAGTATACTTTTGTGGTTTACTACTGTTCTCAAAGAGTACCTCGATACTGGTGCTAATTGGACGTTACTTCCGTATGCGTTGTAGAGCGAGCGCGTGGCCCGTCGAATTTGCGGTCAAAAAACGATCTGTTCGGGTCAGCAATTAGTCGATACGAAACGCCAACCTTATAACCGCAAGACGTAAGGACCGCCGTGATTCAAGGGAGTATTAATTCATACGTCGGACAGGCAACATTGTCCACCTGTACCGCACGGCAGGTAGATGTTACAGAATACCTGCTGAGTAACTGCAGGCTGTGCGTCACACCTGTTAAAGGCGTGAACATAAATCAGTTGTTAGTCTAAACTAACCTAGCGTAACCCACAATATTCCAATACTTACCTACAGGCTCTTCGCGGCAACATAACTCAAACCCGGCCGAGCAGAGGAAGGTCCTCGCGCCTTTGTGTGCGTGCATTAAACGTGTACCTGCGCCGCTCATGTGCAAGAGTTGGGTGCACCCATGATGTTTACCATGTTTACACACACTCGACTCCGCCCATTGAGCGATATCCGTACGGGAACACGAATCCAACGAAATCGTAGAACGCTAAACAATTCTTGCTAGTTTGAACCAAATGGATTGACTGTACGTATACTCGCTTGCAACGATTACGAATGACCATTTGTACGAGGGTCAAAAGTGAATTGAAGTTGCAAATCGATGGTAGGCTTTGTGCAGTATAAACTATAGTTCGGTGTACTTTTGTCACGGAACATTTTGAAGCAGTATCGATTTGCTGTATTGAAAAACAAGTTATTCAGCATAATGAAGTAACTCGAGTGTTACCCTGATATGTAATGCACTGGGTGAATAAAAAGTGAAGAAAATAACTCTTGAATGATGTGGCGAGTTGAACACTTTCGTAAACTTGAAAGTGCGCATCTACTGGCTTCGTGGATCAGAATTCGAATGAGATTAGAGTGGCGAAACATTGCGTATGTTTGGTGATCAGGCTTCATGGAGAAGCGATTGTTTGCTCGTGATCGCACGTGCTTCTGCTGCGGCAACTCCATTTGGATGTAAATTTCTGGTAAATAAGTATATACAACCAGCTCTGGGTGAGTTTTCTTTTTCCTTTTTTCTTTTTTTTTCTTGGTTTCCATCTCTCCTTTTCTCCACCCAAGTACACGTAATTTTTTACGTTTTTTTTCATTATTGTAGTTTTCCTTCCGTCGAAACTGTTTGTTCCCTGCAAGTGTAGCAATTTTACGGATCGTAAAAAGGGTCGTAATATATTATTTAGCAAATTGTGAGCTCACGCGTGCCTAATGAGCTGAAACGATATCGGCGTTATGTCTCTCGCGATTCCAAGCCCTAACCATGCCATGGTGTTCACCTACCTTCATCCGGGACGCGCAGCTGTACGGTGCAGTTCGTAATTTGTGAATGTTATTGCGGGGTGAAGTCTGTACCGCGAGGAAAGTTAGTCCGAAGATTACTTTCCGGCTCTTCCGTCTTACATGCACATTGGTATATACACACATAAACTTATACGTAAGTTTGAAATTGTCGGATTTTCCTTATTATGGGCCGCTTCTACATGGGTGGCAGTATAATCTTTACTACATAAATATTTACGAGATATTGAAGGCGCTCTCGGCGAGTCTTCTGGACGACGCAGTTTAGATTTCACGGATGGTTTCCAAGCCACGTTCACGCACTTCCTTGGAGCAAAAGCTATTGCGCAATCTTTCGACGTCGTCGTGTACCTACTTGTAGTGAAAAAATAATCTAAGTAGTTGAAATGGATCTGAGGCACTTTGCCTTATCATAAAATTCCTCTCGTTCCGAATGCCATCTTTCAGTTACAGCAAAAACCTCGGCAAAGAGTTAGGGTCAAGTACATGCACGTGGTTTACATTTGCATACATATATCAAACAAGGATTTTCATTTCGAGATAAATTCGTGACAAAAACAGCTGGTACATGTTCCGGAAAACGTTATAAAACTGTGTGTAAAATGGCGCATAGTAGATAATATCGCACGCCGCCACCTTCGTTAAACGATCACGTATCCCTGCAGCGAGCGAGCTTGCGAGCCAAAAACAGCGAGAAATGGAATCTTGTAGCAATATCATGCAGCGACGGGCCTCCCACGGTAGTTCGCGGCTGCTTGTTAACCTCCCAATACCAGGGTATTTCCTTCGATTCGACTCAGCGGATTCACCCGGACGCTCCGTCTCCGTTGCTCCAGTAGCAGCCCGGGCTAAGCGAAAGGAGAAGATACGATCGTGTGATATCAGGGTTTCGCGTGCGAGCAACAGCTTCTCGTGCTCTGTGTATTTGTATTCGGGTAAGTTTTATCGGATCCGCGTAAACGAACGAGAAACTAGCCCGTGGTCGTTTTTTACCTTTCATTTTTTTATGCCAACGGGAGAAACTGTGCTTTTATTGCACATACGTTATAGGTATACTTACCACGTGAGTACAACTTTTCGCAGATAGAAATTGATATTTGATAACTATGATATTTGACGTTATGGAATGTAAATACCCAAGCATACTATATATACATACATATATGTATATCGTAAAAGTCTGCCCCGTCACTTGTGCAGACGATGAGCAATCCGCTGGATAATATACTTTTGAAAGACGAAAAAAAAAAAAAAAAAAAATCAGAAAGGTAAGAGTTGGAGGAAAGAAATATAAAAATAATAATAAAAATAAAAATACACGGAGTGCATATAAAAGGTTGAAAGACAGCATATATCTGAGGCTCTTAACGCATGCTTCTCGACACGTATAAATGGCTCTACGGTCGAACCCAACAATGCCCGTCCTCAGATCCTTACAGCGTCCTTCGACCCGGCGTATAAGACGAGCTTAATATTATTAACCGCTCCGGGACGGGCGGAGCTTTTGCTTTTGTCTGGTCTTTTTGACGAATAATCCGATTAACGATTTGGACAAAATTAGGGATCTTACGATCCCGCCGAACAACGCGGAGGTCCGTTTAACCCCCGACTTACCCGATTTCTCAAAATGCTTTGACACTTTGCTAGTCATTTCACCCGTACAAAACTGTGGAAGAATCCAGTCAATCCGAGCCAAGCTCACGTGCCTTTTACGGCGATGATGACACACGCCGTATGTGCATCTAAGTGACGGCGAATCTGCTGTAGAGGTACGACTCCACGGTTAGATATGCACATACAAGCGTGTCACGCGTGAAGACCACAGATTATTGCTTCACGCACGGACACGCGAAGGGAATAACTTGGGGTACGAACGAGCTGATGATGATTGGGCCATTCGTACTTGGCCGTCCTTGCCATTAATCGCTGTATTTATCATTTCGCACGTTTCTCGCAGCCTCTTCAACGGACCACCCGTAGCGAGAAGTCGGAGCAACGCGCATAGATCGCTCGAAACTTAATAAGATCGGTTTATAAATCGAATCGCAGGTACCTACGAGGGTTTGCCGTAGTCGTGGCCGCAGCCTGCCGGCCTGGCGCGAAATTTTTCGGGATCGGTATCGGAGCGACGCGACGGAGGCTCGCGATGAGGTGTCGCGGAACGTGTTTCGGATTAATTACGCGGAGTGCAAATATTTGCGAGGAGTGCAAATTATTACATCGCGTTAATTCGCTAATGAGTTGGCTGCACTCTCCGGCCGCGTTCACTCCGCTAATCGTTTATCATTCGCGACTGACCAGTCTATAGATTAGGGAATCACGCGCGTATTTCTCAGTTTTATCTCGAGATACTCGCCGAGTAATAATTCATTTGAACCGACATCATCTGGTTTCGCTCCCGCGAGTCTTCGCGATGGTGTTAAGGCTGCCTCTTTCAGTTTACACTGCAACCCCGTCGAGGGGGGAAGAATTTATAAGCGTGGCAAAATCCTGCTACTGTTAATTACGGATTCCATGCTATTAGCTTGATTAGTCCCGGTGAAATTGCGTCCGCTTAACCAAACAATTGCGATGCTCGTTATTCTCCTTCGGGCCTTCTGCTCCTCTCCTTCGTCTTTTTCCTTCGCTTCTTCTTTTTCCTCCTCTCATTCTTATTATTCCTTTCTTCGTCATTCCTTCTGACACGGCAACTCGCCGCAGGCACTACCACCTACCCTACGGTGTATACCTGAATCTGTTCAACATTGTCAGCCCTGTTAGAACGTAATAGTAATTGACGAACGTTTCGTTTCATCCGCAAATTGCCAGGCGAGTTAACAACAGTGGTAATTGGTTGTCGGGCGACAAGGAATAGCAGAAAAAAAGTGAAAAAACACGCGAGAAATCCACACTCGCGAATTAAGCGGACTTGATCCCGCGTCTCGTTTCTTACGCGTCCAATCAGTCCAATCAGCACCTCACGCAGATTACTAATCGCACTTGAGTTTTTTCGCCTATGAAACACGTTCATTTTTTGGGTATAAAACGCTGCGAGGCCGGAAGCGCAATCTAAACGCCATTAACGGTCGTTGAGTGCCGTCGATCGTCGGCGTAAAGTTGGCCGGTCGCTGCAACTGCACCCGCGGGTATTATCGCATCGAAATAAACATCCGCAGCCGATATCGTTGATTCAATAAAATGCTGCCCAACCGGCCATAACTCTTCGTTTACCTGTCCGTTACTTCTTTCGAAAAAACGCTAGTCATCCACCATGAGATTCCGCGGAGACAGTGCGTGCAGCTGCACCCGCGGTGTTCTCAGCTCTTTCCCTCTCTCTCTCTCTCTCTCTCTCTCTTGCTCTCGTCCTTGTCCCGCCCTTTTCTTCCCTCCGCATCTCCCGAGGCTCACTCTACTTCTTGTACCCAGAAGCGTCAAGCGTCATGGAAAGGTGGCACGAGGAAAGAAACGATAATTCCAACTAGGGGATCCTGTTATCATCCTCTATTAATTAATAATAACAATCCGAGCAAAAACCGGGAAGCACTGCTAACGAGCCGCGGCCTTCGCGGGGCTTCGGATATCCTGTGGAGAGCTGAAGAAGCTCTGCGGGATCGTACCTGTATAATCAGACCGGAGACCGGCCGATGCCGGCTGCCGCGGATCTTCGCAATTCCACGCCAAACACGCGGAAAACCCATTGAAACGTCCGCGTGCGTAAAAGCATACCGTGATACGACACGTAATTCAAATCATTTGTTATTAGCATAGCGGTAGTAGATGATGCACAAATGCGAGATGCATCGCGAGGCTCTCCAGCTGATATTAATCGCACGATTTTCCGCTTGATGGTTAATACGAAATACATTAAGCATTACGGACGCGTCATCGGTAAACGAAAGCCGAAACCGGGTGTAAGCTACAGTATTAAAGACTAATTGAATTTTCTACCTCTCGCCATAATTCCGAACGTGGCTGAATATTTATTTATGCTCTGCCGGTAATTGTCTCGACGTGCGACGAATCCCCGATTGATCGTTGATGAAATCGAAGGGTTTCATGGGAGGGACCACCGTTACCGTCCCGATGAAACGTCTCCAGGCCCAAGCCGAGGAGCAAGTGTGGTTTAATTACTTTTTGTGCGGGATTAATAAGATCAGCTGTCCGCAGACACAGCTTTTACGCTCGAGGTGGCAAGACGAAGGGAAGAATGCACAAGACGTACAGATTCGGTACCGCAGGGTGATTCGCTCTGAAGAAGGGTTTGAATAAGCGGAACAGACGTAGGCGGCCTGCTCAAATTTTCGTCGCAATTAGTGCTCGGAGTAACGTCCGAGGCAAGGATTGCTCTGCAGTGACTATTAGCATTGGCTCTCTTAAATCGTTGTCGATGGAGTTGACCGCTCCGCGCTTATTCTCAACGCGTTATGCAAATGACCCGCGGCGGCACTTTGTACCTTTATCAAGAGGCAAGCTCAAATTTACTAGCTCGGTGGATGAGATGCCGGGCCGATCCGCAGGTTGAAAAGCACGGGAAAGAGGGTCAGTTGGCAACCAAGTGTATCAGAGATCAGCTACCGCGTTCGCGGTGGGACTGCAGAGGAGAGCGTCGTGCAGGCCGCGCGGTGTTATCAATGACGCTACATCTTATTTTACGCAAGCTTTACCCAGAGTGACGCTTCTATGCGCCAGCTATGACGGCGGCCTTTCCCGGAGACGATTACCGGTGACTTCTGCTCGACGCAAATTGACCGGGTACGACGATGTCCGTGCGTTCTAACCCTAGTATCGCAGGTGCAGAAGCTCCTCTTCGCCACGTTTGTTGTTATCCGAGTATCGTTATGCACCGTGCAGCAACACGTCTTCGTTGCCGGCGGACGCAAATCACCGCAAAATACCGATGGACGTACGGGAACTGACGCGTAATACACTGATAACAAATCAAACTCGCGCACGTAGTTGTTACACTTGCAATGTCAGAGTACCCGGCTTTTTCGAGATGTTTGAAAAAACTGGATCAAATTTCAAATGTTGCGCTCTCCGCTCTTTCGATCGAATAATTTCTACGCATGGGTATGCTTGATAATCAGGAATAAATGACAGCTAGAACGGCTAACTTGCGTAGGTACACTTATAATCGCATCACGAAGTCCTTCCAATCTAGAACGACTGTTGGCCCGAGTGAGCTTCCTACTTTCCTTCGAAACACGCTTCGAGTTTCAGGACAAGAATTCTCCACCGTCCGATAGTGTTACTTTCATTTTGCTCCTCTTCCGCCGTGTTTCACGCACCGGAGATTCGGACTGCCCACGGACTTCGCGAGGACGTAACGTGTTATCCATCCAAATCCATCTGTCATGGACTTCTGCTTCGGATGCTTCCGTTTCAAAGATGCATGCCTGATTCACGGCCGCCGAGAAGACAGCCGGAGAGAATGGGACTCGAGGTTAAATGTACAGGTCTCCAAATTGCCTTTAATGCGAAACCTCTCGGTGGGAGATAAAAATGATGAAGCTTTCGGCAATCCGTTATTTCTGATCCTGAAAGCACTTACAGACGATGGGAGAATTGTATCGTAGCTACGCCTCAGTATGCAGACGAATTTCTGTCAAATGACGTTCGTCATCCTGACGAAATTTCTTAAATCGTTGCCGCGCACCAACAGTGGTCATGACCTCGGATCAAATGTGACAATCACGGCCTTTTATCCGCACTTTTTTTTCTTCGGTAAATGATGAAGCAATTTTTTTTTTTTTTTTTCAATTCTTTTCTCATCTTTTTCTTCTTGCACCGCTTTGCCCAATCTATTCTTGAATTTTTTTTCTTCTTTTTTTTTCTATTTTTGTTCACACGATGAAGGATCACCGCCAGTTATTATGTCTCCAACTGCACGAGCCGTTCGTCACTGGTGCCACTTTAGTGCCTTATTTAGGTCCTTCTGGCCTTCAATCTCTCGCCACCTCGATATACGGAATGTTTTACGTGAGTATATTGTGTACATAGTTATAAAAGACCTTTGTACAAAAGCGATGTCACACTGTTTGTACCGTTTACATTTTTTATTCCTGTCTGCAATCATGACAAACTTCTCTCATCAAATGTAGCTTATCCCCGCATCGTTATTCCGTTAAAAATTCTCACTCTTCATGGCGCAAGTATTGCACAGACCACGACTCGCGGTAAGAAAGCGTTGTCACTGTCCATTATTTCGCTAACTCAACCCGATAATCATTACGCATTTATTCTACGTCGCGATTAGCTCAATTACTATAGTTTCCAAGTTATGAATCATATACGTTATGATTGCGTCTTCGTTTTTCCTATCATTATAATTCCTGTATCTTACTTGTAACTGGATTCGCTTTCATTTCGAACCACGCGTGATTTACTCGCGATTTTTGAAAATAATTGGAAAACACAGCGTCGAAGATCGCTATCGAACATCCGTGCATTTCGAGTACATCATTCAAAATTCCCAGGCTAAACACAATAAGTAATTGGCCGTGACCAATCGATTCCTGAGTTACGTCAACGTCCCCATACCGCAGCACAGACGGCGATGGTATGCTACGAAGTGCCCCGCGGTTCCGCGTGATTATGATTACAATTATTTACGTACGATTTAAACTCTATTTCCATTTGCAGGTCATTAGTAACCTATAATGAGTGATAGGATTGAACGGTTACAACGTCTACCTTCCAGGGCGGGCCGTGTTATTTGCAAAGTGATGCGATGCGAACCGCGCGTTAAGGGAAAAGTGGTTAGAGATTGTGTGAAGTCAACACTGATTACACCTCATTGCACCGGACTGACTCTCATTATCGCTAATGTGTTATTACTAGCATCCGCAATCTGTATTTGTATACCTACACAATCTGCGCAATCTGCACAATCTACACGATCTGCGATCTCCTACATCCACGATACGCACTCGGTAAAGCGGCTCACGCTCGACGATGCGTGTCAAAAACTGTGCAAACATTTCAAAGGCATGGTAAAAATTTTTAGAGTTCAATTACGGTTGTTCGATATTCGCTGGTGCTTAAGCTGCCGTCAGAAAAACTCACGTATCCGTAAATAGCGTAACGGTTGGGCCGCATTTGACCGTTGATTATTTGCTATTCTGCGAGAATCTAAAGGGTCAAAATTCTCGTGGAATATTAACTGGAATATCCCGATATGGATTGACTGCTTTTGGATTTGAACGCGGATGTAAACTGACGGCGGCGTATTGATAATTTTCGCAAACGCTTCGGACTACCAACGATATTCGGTAGCTGCGATGATAATTAATCGTTTAATGGGCAGTTATTCGTTACAGCTTTACTTTCAATTAGTCCAGGTCGAATGAATCAGCAATTTCGTCTGATCGAACCTCTGCCGTATTTGGAAGGTAATTCACAGCCTGGCTGTTTGCTTGTTGCACTGTCCGGCATTGATTGAATTCTCGAATTGTATAACTGGATCGTTATACTGCATTATGGCCCGTTCCGAATAAAGTGTCCAATCAGACAAGATATCCTTCAATTATTAACTACGATTATCCATCGAAAATAGCTTCAGCTTCTGTAACGTACCATTATCAACTCCCAATGTTTGGCTTCTCTATTAATCTTTGCTTGAAAAAAAAATTGGCATTACAATCACTGACCACAATTTCAAAACGAAATTTAAACCGTTCGATTCTGAATCCGCGCTTACCCGAAGCTCGCCACAGGTCAATTATTTTATATTCTTGAGCAACGCTCACCTTGTGTCTCGTTATTCCGTATTAATCAAATTCGCCATTGCACTTCAATAAACCTACGATTATCCGTAAAACTAAGTTTGAAGTGACACGGTGACCAGGAGCGTTTGGAATATCAAACCCTGAACGAATTCTCTCAGTTTCAAATTAAAAGTGATCGGGCAATGGCTTTGATCTAATGATCTGCGTGACCGATCGATGATTTCGAATGATGATGCAGCGGATCCAGCGAGGATCGAGGATCTCTCTATGATACTTACACCTATATCCATGGAACGCAGACGGACATACATAGGTATACGTATGTATCGTCGAGCAGAAGAGCCACACCTCGAGCCTCTTCCTAGTCGATCGCAATCACCGCGAGCATTGTTACTCGTTGTTCGTTAATCGTGCCGGCAACTTTTTTTTTCTCTGGCCTCCATTTTGCCCAACGCTTTCTTCGCGACCAGCCGACATCTAGAAGTCTATCTTATTACATATACCAATATGCTGGTACACTTACTCGACTTCTCATCCAGGCAGGTATTTATCCATCTAAAGTGCGAATTGGATGGTTCATTTGGCTCCGGGGATTCATGATGCTGAAAAAGGCTTTACGGCACTTCGAGTGATCACCTAAAGTGGCCGTTGTTAATGTCCATGCATGTTAGAAGTGACGAGACTTAACACGCCGGACATATTGACATATACGATGAAGTTATTAGAAGCCGAGACTTCAGACTTGACCGAACCTGTGCTCTGATGAAACATTAAACATATTTGGCAGAAGAGATCTTGAGAATGTATTGGCGGCAGGGAAACCGCTGTAAGACATTGGGAGAAAACGCTTCGTTAATATCGGTAAAAAGGTAAAGTAAAGAAAAGAAGAATCTTAGTGCAGAGAGCCTAATTAAGGCAATTGCATCACCCCTGTAAGTGAGGATGTTGTTACAGTTGCAACGGAAATGTTATAAAGATGACAGTGATTATTTTTACCGTTTAAATGGTGTCTTTGGTTGGTAGTCAAAATTGAAAAAGAAGTATTTTTGATAAAATTATTTCGGATTTCAGGCCACTGGTGATAGATAAAATTCGGTAAGTTAATATTCTTTCGGTAAAATTATCCTTAAACTAAAAACCGTGGAACTACTGTCAATGATCGCAAATTTTCTGACTCAGACAATATATTTGAAAGCTAAGCAAAATAGTTGTATTTCTCTTTGTTCGGGCCAATTTATAATTCATTTGAAACAGTGGGTATATTTCTAGAGCACGAACAATATCAAATATGATAAATCGAGAAGCTGGATAAGTATAACGTATCCGAAATAAAAAAGAATCTTTACGCTTATCTTTCTTAGCGTTTCGTTACTCAGCAACTAAAGATTCTTTTCTTCAATCCGCGTAACTCTAAATATTTTGGCAATGTCCGAACGCCAGCGTTCTGTTCTTCCAAGCTTCATAAACATTTCAAACACCGACAAAATTAATGGTAGTATACCATTGCAAAACCGGTAAACCCATTTACAAATTACTGATTTTGTAGTAAATTCGCTGATACTTGCTGCAGATTTGTGGCTCCTTCTGTACGGTCGAGTTGATCGAAGATAGAAAGAACATCTTACCAAGATATCAATTAGCAAGTATTTCATAAATTTGCATAATTTTAATTGATTCATTAAGATGCAAATTCTCGCAACAAATCTACAGGACTGTAATTTCACTCTGTAACGGGCTAAATCCAATGGATAGGCATTTTAGTAACACACGATTACTAACCATCGGTTACTCTCTTCTCGTCCACGGTGTATTTATGCATCTGGAATTTCAACCGAATAATTCAAAGATTATACCCCAAAACCGAAGATCGTGTTTTTCGTAGATGTAAACCCACGTCGAAACACGATCAATATTATCCCTCGAGAATCCGGCGGATAACCGTTATTCCATCACGGTTCTGTGATTGGAGAGTAACTGAAATTTTCATAAATTTAAGTATCCCATATCCCGCATACGTTTCTCCTGGTTATTAAATTCTACACTTGATCATATTTATTGATAATTACTCCTTAGTCACGGTGGCTTGCGAGCCAGGCGTGTGTGTCATTGGACGAAACGAAGTTCAAATCAATAATATCCTTAACTGTTGTATCGAGTTTTCGTGATCAGAAACAGCTAGCTGGCCCAGTACCGCTACGTACAATTTAAAATTACCATCTGAGTGTATTTAATTGATCATCGCATGATGCAACTCGGCAGGCTGGATATCACGTCAGGGCCAACTTTTTGCCAGCACAGATCGGCTTGCAAAATGTTTTAAAAATAAATGAATGAAGAGAGATAAACCCATGCAGGTACTACCGGCTGACATTCACTCGAAAACCGAATGTCTGCGCAAATAATCTCTAGTGATGAATGATACAAACGCCAGCGTGAGACGGCTATGAGATGCTGGTGAGAAGACGGTGGTGAGATTTTAGGAGATCCTGTTTTATTGCTGGTTAACATTTACTCTTCGCTCGTGTTCTTTACGCAGGATATTTGTCAGGGGATCTACGACATTCGATTGTACTATCGTTACTCATCCGATATTCGCGTGCCAGCCACTGATACTTTTGTTCGTCAACGTTCCCGCTCGGTGTCAGATGTGATCTGGTGCAGTCTTCGTCTTCAGAGATATAAATCTGCTACTGGCGCAGTGTATCAACCCAATACTACAAGTCTTGCATACAGTGACGTACGTACGGCTGGATACACACGTAATAAATAGTTGCGCAAGTGGCCGGCTGCGTTCGGACGGGTGCGAGGTAAGATTTCCACGGACTACTCTCACCTTACAACCTTATTAGATAACCGAGATAACTCAGTCTCGTTAATATTAGTAAAAGTGAAAAATTAGCACCACTGAACCTGATACAACTTCCCGTTACACTAATGTACAAAATAAAAGGCTTACGACAGCTCGCCTTTCGTTTCCAGTAGAAGAGACGGTGTAGCTGTGAATTGTGATAGGGGTAGCTTATTACGATGCTTATAATTCTAATCCTTTCAAGCACATACGAATTTCAAGATGTTGAACGCAAATGACAATTCTGTGATATTTATAATCGAAATACTCTGACAATCGTACTCAGGCGATTCTCAGACAAAGTGAATGTGCAATCTGCCTTTGTTGATTACTCAATTTCTTTAAATCGACTTACAGTATCACAGAATACATTTTAGATACGTATTGTAAAACATTTATCACTGTATTTTCTGCTAGCTAGTTGAGAAGAGAGAACGAAAACTATACGTTCTTGTCGATCGCCATATGGAAAACGGAAATGATTTCGAGGGGAGAAAAGGGTCGGGTAAAATAATAGTTCTATGTCATGCAGTCATAAATTTGACGCTATTCACAAATTCAGCTCACAATCCGCCACCCACTTCTCTGGCTGTTGATTTTAACCCGTCGTTACGTTTGCCATGAAAACGCTACGGGCCTCTTGACTTCCACGACGTCATAAACGTCTTTATAGTTGGATTGCGTGCCATATTCCTGTTCTAGGGACAGAACTACTTATGTCAATGCACGACCCCCGATATCATTATCTCGAAGTAGCACGGTCGCGTTCCCTTCTACGCCTTTGTGAGAAAGTTCCGAGGTCACGCGGGAGAGGATCTGAAATCCAGCGAAGCTATCGCATTAACAAACCGCGAACGAGTGAACGAAGATAAAAATGTCTGATTAGCAAAGTCATCAATTATACCTTTTTTGATGGCAAATATAACCTCACAGCCTCCTTATCCTCAATTGCATCGAACCCCGGACTTGGCTGCAAGTGTAAGTGGAGTGTGTCTGCATAAAGCAACTCATTGTTATGTCGTCTCGTCAATTTCGATGAATGCGAATGCGTGATTATACTGCTGCGAGGACGTTTGTATGTTTGCGATTGCAGACAGCAGGCATGAAAAACCCGATTAAATATCCAGACAGTCGTTTTCTCTTTTGGGCAAAGACCGAGGTGGCCTTGCAGCTTCACAGATTAAGACCAACTCGGTGATTCTCGTGGCGTACGCGAGTACCTCAAACAGATGATGCGCCAGCCCAGCCTTGCCTCTTCTATTCACGCACGCGTTGGAGGCTGACCTTTCTAACCCGCATACGATGCATCTTCGTGCATCCAGTCCATAGGCAATACGCAGCGTGTCTGCATCTGAATGTGCATTGAATCGAGCCAGTCGGACGTTTAGACCGTACGTACCTGTAGTCGTGTTCATTCTTGAGTCTCATGGAATCTTGGTGTGAAATGAGTTTATCGAAGCGATTTTTCCTCGTGGCTTCGAAGAAATCGAGGTTACTCTGCGGATACCGCTTAAGGATTAATATGAAATGCATATGCAGCGGTTTGTTATTCCGTTTCCGCCTTGGCTTTACGACGCGCTTTGGCCGCAATGGGTCATGACGGCTCGTGGGGTTTTAATTTTCACAGATCACGGACCGCCGTGGCAGCAAAACGAGAATCGCGAATCGGTTAGATAACGAAACATTAAGACTGAGCAGAGCTGCTCACGCAAGTGACGGGGGCTGATGGCGGATACGAGCACCAGGATGTTCGCTACTCCCGCGTGCGATGCCAGGACTTACGTAACTCGTATTCTATTCGTATCTCGTGCCATAAGTGCCGCTTGCTCGGCTTGGCGTACCCATACGCTCGAACTTGTGTGCTATTATACGACTGAATCTCTCGTCCCGGCACGGTGAGAGGGCAGCATGCTGAACACCTAGCGCGTTCCGCAATTATTAATATGCGGTAAAGCATTGCGCTCTTCGAAACTATACCGGAGAACATCGGGCACGGATCATGGGTACGATCCGGTACCGGTCACTGCTGCTTCCTACGAGCCGATAGCACGTTTCTCTAATAATTGAGTTGTAGTGAGCTTGGTTATTGCGCAACTTTTAAACACTAACTAACCCAGGCATCGTTCGAGTTTTTGATAAATTAGGACCGACGGCATTTTCGAAGGATTTCTACCTACGATATATAGTATTCACAACACAGTTACAGCATAATCACTGTGGCTACATTATTGAAAAATATCCTTCAGGTGCGGTACGCTGAGCTCTCAAAGTGGAATAAAGCATAGCGTTGAATGATCGATACGTGTCATCGTTGAAAAATCATGGGAGATACGCTTGAAATTTGAAATAGTGATATTTTCGTGGCATGAGCACAAGACTTACGCCGTCGCACGATAAATCATTATTTATCTACTTTCCAGTAAATGTTGAATATTAATTTAAAATTAACGAACCGGCTATTGGTTTCAGCGGTAAAACAGAAGGCGGATCCATTTGGAGAATCTAATCTCTTCACTAATTCTTTTAACTTCGAAAGTGCGGCGACATAAATTATGCGAAGAGTTTTATAATTAACTTACAAGCCATCAACGTCGTGTCACGATAAACCCGCCTTCGGTGACCCCGAAACTTTCAAATAACCCGAAAGACCTGGAAAGTCATTAAAGAACGGTACAAATACTCAATCAACTGCACCAAATTTTGCTTGGCTATGGCTTGGTTCGGATTTTTCATCGTTCTGATGGATCAGATATTAATATTGGATAAAATTTGTGTCGTCCTTTTGCCTAATCGATTTAATATAGGTTAAAAATTTCTTTCCTCTTTTTTCGTTGCCTCTCTCTTAATACTTCATCATGCCTTGTAAAGCTAATCGCACGTCGAGACCAGACGTGGCAAAGTTGATAGCTGGAGGAGGTTTGAGACTCGGAAGAAACTAACATTCGAATTAACATTAAGATTTATGAAATGATGTGGTGAAACTTATCGCGAGTCGTTATGACTGATCATATTCAATCGGTTGTTCATTCTCAAAATAATCTACACTTTGCACACGTCGGTCTGGATGAGTAGAAGCTCTGTTTTCTCCACTTTCCATGTTTTATTTATTTATTTATTTTTTTCCTCATTTTCGAATTGATCCCGTCTGCGTAAATTCTTCGAATTACGTAAACTTTCTGTATTTTTCTTTTTGAACTGATCTCAGATGAGCTAAAAATTAATGAGTGGAACTTCATTTGGCCGCATCAAACTAGAACATGAAGCTCCGTTCTGTAACAGATCACTGCCATCCATCCTCAAACGTGCACCTTATACACACGAAGTACGTATCCAAAACGTAGACTTAAGTAATTGAGTAAACTGACAGGGAAGGCTTTAAATAAGCGAATCCCATTTTGAAAACCAACAAATTCGTGTCCGCCGTATCTCATCCAAGTATTCAGACAATTTATGGTTGCTCGAATTACGTGTTTCTGAGCCTGTGAACCCATGTCCTGACTTAACGCATGAAACCAATCTATACTTCATACTGCGGTTCATCAACAGTGATAGTTGTCAACATCTCGAATTGTTGACCTTCTACAATCACATTCATAGTTTAACAAAATTGCAAATAATTTCACTACTTGCTGATTGCTCATCTTAATTGAGCCCTGTGATAGCGAAGATCGTTTAGCCTGACATAATATCAGGTAACGTCTCTCTTCCTGGAGGGATGATTAAGTGGGTTGTGTCATCAATAGTACGGTTGTATCTGATGTGCCAGAGCGTATTGTTACAAAATCCCCCATTTGCTCTATAATACGTGCTCGGTTGTCCCTTTCGTGATTCTTGCCGATTGTTATACCGTGTTTATACTCTTGTCAAGTTGGTCCCAAAGTGAAAAGAATTCGCAAGAACCACTCGGTTCCGATGCGAAAATCATATTGCCGGCCCTTAACTGCAGTTAATCCTCATCTCGGGAATCCAAAGACCCGTGAAATTACGGTCAGAAATTGAAACTGTTATTTCGATGAGAATCGCTATCCGGTTATGCTTCCCTGAATACCCCTGGCGCCGATAAGGTATTTCTGGATGGCAGAAATCCCAACTTAATGCCTGACCATAACCAGAAGCTCATCTCTCATTGTCGCCTTGGCCTCGTTTGCGCGAGCAGTAGCTGCGCCGGATGTTCCTTTTCGACGAACGAACGCGAATATATATGAATAATAAATATGAGGACCATGTGCAGTTTTTGTACGGGGAAAGTTTTTATAAATCAACTCTTCCTTCCTTCTTTATCGTTCCACTGCAATGTTGTACCCACCCGTATACCATCTCAGAGATGAGCGCGCGCGGTGTACAATGCTCTCTAATTGAGGATATGGTCGCCTGCAAGTGAAGAAAGAGGAAAGGGATATAGCTGCATGAACATAGGGGGAGAGAGCCGGAGCTTTCGTTTTGCGAGAGAGCAATTCATTTCAACCATTGTGTGGGTGCAGCGGCATACGCCTCCGTCGTCCTCGCAGCTCACACCGCTTCCGGCACTTCCGTCATCGCCAGCAGCTTCGATTCGAGGTGGATTTTTTTCAATCGTTCATCAAGGTTATACCGCGGTATCGGATTATCGATCGTCTTAAAACCAATCCGGCACCGTTTCGATTTCTAGAAATTCGCGAACAGAGAGGTACAAAGGTCCAGCGCTCCGAGTGAAAGAGCAATAATAACATCATTAATTATTGACTGAATAATCAAAACCCCGTGAAATTCTGAACCGTTCGTGCACACACCGATTTTCTACGTTCGACATGCGGCTGCAGAGTTCAATCAATCGGTGGTGCAAGTGACGGGTGTTCGTGGGCTCCTCGTTGATTGATCGAACTTTAAATTATTAACGCGGATTAATTATTTTTGAGAAAGTTTCGTGCGATCGATCCTGACTGTAGCGCGGAAGAAGGGAGCGGCACAAGAAACGAAGAGCGAGATGAACACAGCGAGCATAACGCGATGAGGGGGAAACGCGTGCGTGGGTGTTGTAAGGATCTTCGCACATGATGTAAATATAACGCAAAATTCTGTAACGGACGAGGTTACCATTTGTTAGCCGGACTTGCCCGCCGAGAAGGTATTACGTGTACGTGGCCCGACACGAACGCAGGGGTATTGTGTTACCGCATTATAATTCCGGCCCGAAATTAAAACCAATTTGCACAAGCGTGGGGTAATTGAATCGCATCCAACCTCCGTTACTTTACCAAGCAGATTTCCCTTCGCGACTTCTTTACGCGCTGTCACCTCTCGAATGCCGCAATAAGACTTGAAACTACTTAATTGTGAAAGCACTTTCTCGACTGATTAAAGTATATGCCGGAAGTATTTGACACCTGTCGATGTGACTTTGAAGAATCGCGAGGACGCGTCAATTTTCTGTCGCGCATGACGTCCTGCTGCATTCGCGATAATTTTATTCGATCACGATTATTTTTTCATTAACGTGTCGCGAGAACAATGTCATAGGTTGCCGAGTTGCGGTGTCACTGAAAAAAGGATGAATATTATTAGATCACACTGGTGACCAGTGAAGTCGGGCACGTACAGTACCTGCTACCTCGAAATCGCCAATCAGCTATAATCATTATCAATAAGATCGCGAATATGCTTGATGAGCATTGATTTATTCATACGCAAGATTGCCTTTGATTGATAAATTTTGTTTGCAGTTCAGTCTGAGCATCGGTAAATAATTGCAAGGAAATTGATTTACTTTGAATGATTTTGGTTTGGAGGAATTGTTACTCTTGCTTAACCAGTACGCGTCATTAAGGCAGTAAACGAATCGCAGGTATGCCGTGGAACAATAAGTAGATAATTCTAGACATCGGAATTCCGCGTCGATAAACGCTGAAGAGATTAATCGGAAATTGACTCGCAAAGTTCCGACTAAATCCCGGGCTGTCTTTAGCCATGCAATAATTACGCAGATCAATTATCATAATTAATGGGGAATTCTCGTGGTTATAAGTTATGCCACCGAGCGGACGCGGTCGGTCCCTGGAGAAGTATGGGTTGGCGTTTATATCCAGAGGAGCCATGAATCTCTATTGATCATTCCTCCGGATTTTTGCCCATTAATTAATTGATGCTGTATTAATCGGACGATTATGCAGTCAGCGGTCGTTGCTCGGCGGCCTGCATCTCGGTAGGCAATTATTCGAGGGCGGTGTATCAAAGTGAACGATAACGATACGATAAACGAATACCCCACAAACTCTGCACCTCTCTTCACCCCAAGCCCGTCGAGTTTGCGAGTCGAATACCGGCGATCGGTGATCAATGCGACCGATAATTAGGCGCTTCGCGACTCGTAAAAACCGTGAAATTAGCAGCTGTCTGCCGATGCGAATCATAACTCGGCATTATTGTCGAGTCCGTACGTTACAGGGAAAAACGTGAAAGAGTTCAAATCTGAATCACACGGCGAAGGACGAATTATTGCATGCAGCGAACCGTTAAAGGGAAGACAGCTACCAAATTTCTCCCTTCTATCATTTCTCGAGAGAAGATCTGCTGGCACCTCCTCACGCGTAACATCTGCACAACTACCCACGACGGTGGTATTCAGCAGCAAAACTTTCTTCTGGCTGGGCGCGGCTTCGGATCGTTCATAACTTTATAACGCTGACCTGGGTTCCGATCGTTTAAAATGATTTATTACAAAAGTAAGTCGAGGATGCGTCGAGCTTACGCACGATAAATATAAACACGTGACGCAGGGGGCGCCCAGCTATTTGCCAACTTATCATAATCAGTGGTTTAATAAGTTGGTAATGGCTATTGAGGGTACAATATTTTGCGAGGCTTGGCGACCGTCTGAAGGCAGGAGCTTAATGTCCCTGCCAATATTTATGATACTGATCCTTTTCAAGCCGTTATATATACTCATGTATTTCGACGAATATTTATACTGGTGCAAAGCAACGTCAAAACTGGTTAACCTCTTAGTCCTGAGACTCGTGTGAATCATGTCAAAGAAATGAAATTGGGCAATGTATCATTCGAATTCGATGAAGATTACAAAATCACAAAAGTTGATCTATAAATTAAAAAAAAAAAAGAACAGTATCTGTTGTCCTTTTTCACTTCCAAACTTCTAAAACAATTCTTCCATCTAATCTGAATCGAGTCTGAATTTAGTCTAATTGAATGGCATCCATGCATGTCATGTACCTCCCTACGTTACATTCACTCCGTACAAGAAAGATGGCGGCATGATTGATCCAACGTAAAAATCGTGCCAAAATACTTTCCGTTGATCCCGATATGTTCGTGCGTGGTTTGCACCGTGAGAATCTGTAAAACATCTCTGCGCTCTGTTTGATGCCTTTATTCAACAGATTATTTGCATATCAGTCAAGAGTAAGTATGTGTCGGGGTTTCAGCAGATGTTTAGTAAAAGCACCATCGAGCCGTCAGTCGTCCAAGCCGCGTTCTGTTAACGAGCCGACCCCACGCTTGCCCGTCGTGGTCGTTGCGATGTTAACTTTGCATATTACGGATCACCCCTGCACTCCACTGTTAATGCAGTTTTATCTCCAAGTTTATTCATATTTCATCTGTTGCTTTTCCTTTTTTTCGTTGCACCTGAATATACGCGTACAATTTTTACAGAACAGATCTGTTACTAAGCGTTTCACCGACCTCGTGCCCTCGCTACGATCATTGCTCACCGTTAATTATATTCACTGAAAGTTCCAGTCTTCTATATGCCGCTGTAAATAATTCACTTTTACTCTCGTAAGGCAATTTGAGCATGCTCCAGGCGCCTAGTATGTACATTAATTTATTGATGTTAATGTGATCAAGACGACAGCGCATCGTTTCAGCATTAAATATGAGCGGTTCATAAAAAAAAAAAAAACTGAAATAAAAAAATTAACCCTTTCCTAGGCCACAGAATTTGTACGCTAACTCTGCAATTTGCTTACGCAATTAAATTGCCTACCTCCTTTTACCGAAACTGCTGCAGTTGCCATGATTGATAGACTGCATGCACCACGCAACCAGATTTTTACATCGGTACCGAAAACAGGTGGTTCCTATCATCATTCGACGATACTCCGAATCGAGACAAATTAACACATGGGTGCCGATCCCGCGAATAATATCTTGTTTATTCGCCACTCTTGCGATTGCACACACATCAACATTCATCATGCTATTATCATTTTATCGCAGGGTTCTCGGACCTAGAATTTAAAACATTTTACGACACATCCTTGTCAGTCATTAACCCATAATTTTTTATTATTTTTGTTCTAGGTAAGCGGCCGTTTCAACCGAGTTCTTCGCCTAGGCTACTCGCTATCGGTGAGTCATGTGGTTTATGGGCGCGACCCTAAGTACCTGTCAGCTGCACAGAGCAAAATAATTGTCATCATGCATTCCGTTTAGGAAATTTCCATATCCACTGCGTGAAAAATGAAAAATTTCCTAACCCCATGTAGAATTCCAACGCACGCATGTCACGCGCGCAAGTCAGTCCTCAACGCGCGGATGGTCGGAATTGAGGGCCGGCATCGTTTCTAAGACTCCAATTTCCCCGTGACTGTAGATGAAATCGTAGCTCTCGAATTGCGGTCGACTTTGCTTCCCTATGGGCTACGTTGCCGGTACCGTTGCCTCCCACGGCTGCGACGGTTTCCCATATGCGCAACGACCCCGTGTCGTCTACTTATACCTTCTAATTCGTATCTATTTGTCCGATCGGCGAAAAGTACGCAGATCCGTGCGACCCACGTTGCCATAGCGCAACGAGCCTTATTTAGATGGTGGAACAGTTCTGCGTATGAGCGTTATTCCTGTGGTGTCCGGTCTTAATTGATACCGATTTCGATCAAAAAATTCCGCGCGCAATTGGCCAGCTGTGCATGGTCGCAAAGAAAGGAAACGGTGGGGTACTGGTGACAGTTTTGCACGATAATTACGTAGAGGATGAAGAACTACCGTTGATGAAATGCTTCGCCATCGTTCGGTCTCTGACCACTTTTCATTCTAAACTGTGGTAAGGATTCAAGTAGGTGTTTGAGCAAGAGCAATTCGAATCAGACGTAACGACACAATTAACCTCTCGTCAACGTGGGCGAACTGATAACAATGCGGGACCTACCGGGAATTGCACGCGAACGGTGGAGTAGAAAGGCTCTGGATGAAACAGCACTCGATTCGGAGTATGCCGAGAGATACTGACCTTACTCAACTTATACATCTTGCATAGACTCCGTGAGCGTGAGACGATTTTATGAATATTTTAGACCAGTCGACGCGACGGATTGACCAAGCAGCAAACTGCAGAGTGCCGATCTCCATTTGTAGAAAGTACGCGAGATTACCGGTAAACGATCATCAGTTTAATTGCTTCGGGGTTATTGCACCACGCCGACTGCTCAAATTATGTTTCGTGATATTTTGAAAAAGTTCAACCAACGGTTGTAGTTAATCGTCTTACCGGTGTGCCTGATCTCATGGGAAGAAAGCGAACATATAATCGTGTCCGCACGTTACGCTCACAGAACATGATTAAGCTTCGCAGGCGCTTTGTAAGTCCAGGAAAATGTTTTTTTTTTTATTTTATTTTTTTTTTATCATTTAGAGGATAGGATGTTGAAAACTGACAAGATATTTTTTCTGACCGCGATAAACGCAAGGCTAACAAATAACCGCTGCAATTAAGTTGTTATCGCTGTGACAAATCTCCCTTCATACCTGGCGGATCCGCGAAGTGATCGTAAATAAATTTTCCAGCTTACCGAAGTCCTTTGAATTTCAGTGTAAATGCAAAATCGTGGTTAATTTATGTTGGCAAGGTACACGCCTGGTACTAGGAGCCCCGCGGTGCACTTACAACGACTTCATAACCCGGCCTCTCGCTCTTGCAAAGTCCCGCCGACCTCGGGTCCAAGTTTTCGCTAAGAACTCAGTTATCACTTCACGGTGAACCTCTACTTTGCTTGTTCACCACTCGCAAGTTATTCTCGGTGATATATTCCTCGTTCTACATCACCAGTCGCACAATGGAACGTACCATCCCTTGACAAAACACCGAGTTAGCCAGTATATGGGACGGAAAGATCAACGGAATGATTTCATGCGTAATGCGTCCGTGCGAATTTGTTGCAACCAATGAAATGACAAATCTTGTACGAGAAGCATAATTGTGTTTGGGACTTTTTTGCGGACAATCTACTTGACACCCGACAGTTTATTTATGATCTTATCTTCCACCTTCTCAACCTCCGCAGTTAATTGATATCTGCTACCCGACGTGCCCCTAAAATGGAAGGTGCGCTTGACCCCTAAAAAATGCCTATCCAATTACGCAAGACCATACCTACTTGTGTCTTACCGGCTAATTCCGCACGTTGCGTACGTGTAACAGACAGTTGAAAATTGATGTGAAACAGTAATAGCTGAACTCTGAAGAAGCAAGAAAGTGGTGCGGAGGGCGGTGGAGACTTGGCTCATGGACGAAACGGAATTCAATTCCCATATGGAGTCTTGAGTCCATAACTTTATATAGACGGGTAATACAAATTCAACTTAACCGGCGCTCATGCCCCCATCTTAATCTCTAAGAAGGCCTCGTATACCATCCAATCGTATAATTAATGCCTGAGCATTAATTCACACCGCCTGACTGATTTCTGATGCTCATCAGCGTACGAGCACACCTGAAGGGTTCACCGGGTTCAGCTCGCCTCGCCCGACGAGTAAAAAGTTGTCTAAATCACGTACAAGCCGAGCAGGCAAGCGCCTTTCCGTACGCACGTACATACCTACCACGGCTGAAACGTTGCACACGTACGACTCACCATCCGTGTGCGAGCTGCTCGGCTCTACGTGGACATACCTAGGTTTGGTTCACGTATGGACGGGACATGCGCGAATGGTACCGGTGCGATGCTGTTTGCTCGCGCAGACAAGGTTCAACCCGTTCTTGAAGGAGTTCTCGAAGTTGGTTAAGGCGCGGAGAAATTAATAGCCTGGTATTAATTCTCACTGATTCCCCCGGACGAAATGACTGGTTGCTTGATTTCATCAATCTACGATAGTAATAACACACAGCCGGATCATATCGACGCACGGCGTGTCCATAAGCGTACGAAGCTGTAGTAAGTATCATCTCGGATTACCGGGGCAAAGTTGGGCTCGGGCTTCCACCTTGTGGTCGCAAGACGACTCTCCTCTTCGCTGACCATGAAATCTTACCGCGCCTTCGTAAATCACCGATTTGGTCGGCTGCGGGGTCGAAACGGATCTCGATCGGTCAATCTTGCACGGAATTTTTATACGCGACGTATGTGGAGCCGCAGAGCCCCAGAGGTACACCTCCTTCGCATTGCCGTCCGACTTTGATGTAGCTAACTCGTCGACGACAGTGGATGCATAATTCACCTTGCGTACCGCTCCGACGCGACGTCGAGGTTCATTTTCAAATTGAAGAAACTGCCGGCTATATACTCGCTGGGCTTGTACAATTTACTGCGTAGAGCCTGCAACTATTGTCTTCAATGTCGACTTATCAATCTGCCTATCAGACGTCACGCCGATGCGCCCAGGCGGCTGACGCGCATCAAGCCCTTCGGCTCGAAGAACTGAGGCCAAGTGTCTGTAAAGACTGATGCGCTCCTCACCGTCGACGTGGCCTCGACGCGACGTGGCGCTCGAAAACCTTTTCTCTTTCATGCAACTCCAGCGCCTCCCCTGCGCCGGCTCTTATTTTCATTCCCTTCTCCTTCGTGATCCAGGGGGCAAGAACTGTCCTCGGTACAAAGACGCGTCGCCGATGTTCTGCATGCGGTGGATAATGGAATAGATCGCAGCTGGCGATTTATCGCGACAATTTCCATGTCCTCCGCGCTCTTCTCATCCCCCGTCTGGGGCTTCGGAGCAGGAGCTGAAGAAAAACTGCACTTGCGACCAAAGGCTCGCCTGAAATACGTCAACAAGAGCAAACGGACAGCGATACATTTGAAAGTGCCAACTGTTCTAGCAGAGGTTAGGCGAATAGTCGTCCGCGTGCTCCCGGGGTCGCGATCCTCGTGCAACCTATAACGACGTCCTTAGGAATCGAAGATGCTACCACCTCGTAAATTACAGCTGACTCTCGACCGGGTTTCTTGGTCTACATTTCGTTACGTTTCACCTACGGGTACGGAATACCTCAGGTGCGCAGAAAACAACCGATCGATCACGCCTCCCCAATACCTAAGCCTTGCATAAGTGAAATAATTGAGACGAAGCACGCTACCGTTTTTTTCATTTTTAAAGGTAAACATTTATGCCCGAGTCACATAAAATTTCGATCGATGCGCTTGCAGGGTGAAATAAAATGACTCATTTTTTTTCAATTCACATAATTGAAAGTTTCTTCCTCAATGTGGCTAATTCTAAATACAAATGTGTGAGAATTTTGCATGTGAATGAACACACTTAGTGATTATTAAAAAGGCCATCAGTTTCGGAATCCTACAACTTTCTTATATCCTCGTGAAGAAACGATTGATCTCTTTATATCTTTCTCTGTCTTCATAGCTCACCCCTTTCCCAGTCTTAACTGGTACCCAGTGCGTCCGAGTTAATCTCACAAAATAATGATCACGGCTAAATTCAATTAGTCTCAGTCAAAGCACGCCGATAAGCTCCGGCGGAGATTGAATCGGTACAAATGAAGCTCATCTCCGCAAGGTAAACACAAATCTATAGTTCGACAGTCTGTAATAAACCTCGTCCTGCGGAGCCTTCTCCTGTGTGATAAACCAGGTATTAGAGATGATTTCTGTTTGATTTTAATTAACATCAATTTGCATAATAGCTCAGCCGAGCTCAGCCCTAAACGCGATAGACTATCTTCCTCGCCCAACAGTCCGGGGTTACATCATCAATAGCCAACGCTTACGCGAGGAGCTGCTTGCGACTAGCTCAACTTTTTCTTGGCGGACTGCTTTACGACTTGCGTCTTACTTCTTACGCTCTACCGGTCGGCGGTACTCGCGACGCTCACTATCGTCCGACTGCCAACCGCGTCAACGTGACTCCATCATCATGTGCCTTGGCGAGCCTTCGGGTTGCTCCTTTCTAATTACAAATTAGTTTAACCAACAATACGATAGCGGCATCCTTGCAGCTAGAAGGCATCTGACGCGTAATTGCGTGGAGTGGGCGTTGCAGTTATAGGCAGTGATTTATTCCCTCTTATCGTCGGGCAGTTAACTTTAATCATGAGGATTGTCGTCTGGATTTTGTATCGAAGAGCAGCAAATCGGCGATGGAAATGTTAACGAAACACTTGCAGCGGGTGTTTTGCGAAAACTGGAACTCGACAGAAGTCGTGGTAATAAATTTTCGCATGGATTCACTTTGCATTTGCATTCAAGACGCGCGGCAGCTGCCACACGTGGTGTACAGGCTCGCTGAGTTCTGGGTTCTATGGTCTCTGATTTCGCAAGGAATCTAGAGCTAGAACCTCACTCGGCTCCGTGGTCTGAAGCTACTAGGATACTTTCAAATCCGAGCCGTGAGAATTTGCAGAATGCGCTCGGATATTGATGCCAGGCCATTACACATTTGGCAGGATTGATAGATGAGAGTAGACTCGTGAATATGCATGACCCAACCTGCAGGCGGCCCCTGCTTACTGGATTTACTTCGAAGTTTGGCATGCTCCCGTTCTACACGGAATGTCATCATAGACTCGCCGCTTCACTCCTTCATCGATCTCGCCCCAGGAATCAAGTCGTCATAGTCTGGCGCGCGATCCTTCATCACCTTCACCAGTTCTTTCGAAAACCAGATTCTTCACAATCCAGCAAAGTCTCTGCAAAGAATAATCTATTGCAGTCAGCTTTCTCGATATCGCTCTACACTGGCTTAACCACCTTTCATCCCTATTATTTCTACATCATCTTACAGTCACCCGCGGGACGTACAAACTTGATACCCCAAAAATGTGCAACCTAAACCGGCGAAGGACAGCAGAAGTCTTGCCGCTCCCTTGAGCTCGAGGCTACCGACTTATACTGGCTTAATCATCTTCAAGGCTTCTCCGGTTTGCTCACTCGGACCATCCGTAGAAAAATGAAAAAGGAATGTATGGCAGATTACGTTCCGTGATTTCCACCTCCGATTTTTTTTTCATCAAGTAATTTTTTTTACTCGACTGACGATTCTGTCTGGTTTCTATGAACCTATAATCCTGCTATGCGACGAACCATAAAATGTAAAACAAGAGTAATTGCAATCAAGCTTACAGGACGAGCTGCACTTTCATGAGTCATCGAAATATCACATATCAAAGATTCAAATTTTTGGCTTATCTCATCTCAACCAAAGTAACATCGTACTTGTTGGTGAACTTCAAATGAGACCTGATTGCCCAGTATCATTGGTATTGTTAGCAGGTAGCGTGTCTTCTCAAATTCTCGTGGTTTTAAGCCCTGTGGCAAGTTGGCTACGCGACGTTCACACTGTCACAATTTCATAGAAAACACCCCGGCAATGTTGGCCGCAGCTTCGCTGACGCGACGGCTAGAATTACACGAGACACGGATCGTGGGAACACCGTCCGTCATGCAACGGACTGCGTAATAAGTAATAGGTAATAGGTAATAAGCATTTGGATAATGGGGCCATTGTTGCCCTTTAAAAGAGATCGCAGACCGGTAAGACTGTCCCCCGAACGTCGAGTGACGAAAGGATCATTATATGAATGTCAATAATATCGCGGGGGGTCGAGTCTTTCCGTGTTATTCTTTTCATTGTTTTTCAATCTACCACATTCTGCATGCAGCGTGTGAAGCTGTATACTTTGGAAGCTATGTGCATTCACCATTTCCTATATCACCATCTGTAGAAGTATGTAGGCTGTTTTCAAATTCGAATCCAATCTGTGCAGGAATCTTATATTGCTGATCGGTTCACAAAGCGCTGTAGCATTATTTGAGTACGTACAGTATCTTTGTACGAATCAATGGGATAACTGAACAAATTCTTCATGTCGCTTAGCAGCGTGCACGTGTCTGCCAGGCGTAGGTATAAGCTGCGCGTAACAGAGATTGAAAAATCTATAGATAGAAACCCAGCCTCGCGGAAAGTATCTTTCAACTCGTGATTGAATTGACTTCGTTCGCGTCTTGGATGCGAGAGGTTCACGTTCTACGCCAAGTCTACTTAGCCTGCCTTTTATAGAAATAAGCTAAAATATTCCGTTGGAAACAAGCAACGCCGCAGCCTTGAACAAAACGTTCTTGTGCAACAGTATCGGGTTGGCATTCTGCAGCTGTTACATTGTTTCGTACTTGTACCAACGTTTTCGCCAATTAGCCGAAAAAATTTCGATCAACCTCGATGCGGAATTCAATAATTGCTCGGAAAATTTATCAAACCAACGAACTGTCACAAACGAATTTCGGTCATGTTAATATATTTTTAATTGTACCGAGCAGCTCCATTGCCAGTGACACCATTCGTGACGGATTGCCGAGCCTGTGAACAGTTGCCGCAATCATACAGGCGCGGTTTCTTATTTTTAAATATTTTTTTCGCAATATTAGAGATAAAATTATTCATAGCGGTAGTTGTCCGAAGAACAGTTCGGATTTTAATGCTAGTTTTAATTGCAAACGCTACATCATTAACATACATTCAGTTAGCTCAAACCACGTAAAAATGGGGTTGGCAGGTCAATTTAGTAACACAACACCGAAAGGCATTGATACAGAATTTACCATTCTCTGACCGTTATCAACAACGCATATTGACGAGTTGAGGTTATTAGCATTTGCCGTTCGGAGGATAATTAATTAAACCACTCGAAAGCTGCACGCTGGCTTACCGTATTTAACCAACTCTGCAGAAGACATGAACGGCAACGCCCCTGCCTAAGATCTGCAACAACTGACAGCCCGCATTCAGATCGACATGAGTGGACATGAAAATGGTACATGCATGCGTTCCCAAATGATCAGGTAAGTTGAAAAAATCCTCCAGACCTTGTGAAGGTCTAACGTAATCTTTGCCAAGCTAAGATAGCAATAATCACGAGTAAAAATTTTCCGAATAACATGCGAAGGTGAAGAAATGCAAAAAGAATATCATACCCGTAACGGGCAGCATCCGTCATTGAATTTGACAGCAATATTCAGCTCGTGTACATATTCAGACAATTATTTCTCGGCTCGTTGAAAACACGTACGTAGTATAACCTATGTGAGCAGAAATGTAAAATCCAACGCAGGCATGTTCCATGGAAGGGGTCAATACAGGTAGTGCTGTGAAGAAAGACCGGGAGAAGTTACTGCAACCAACAATGTGAAAACTTGTTTGCGTTCCTAAGACGATGACGCCTTGCGTCGTCGCCTGTATGATTGTGAGGGTCGCGCGGACGTTTGAGAAAATAAATTTCTGAAAAATATTCCGAGTTGTACATACGCTTCGAATAAGAGATTTATTTGCAAAATCAGACATTCATCCGTGTACGCGACGTGTAACAGTATGAGCCTGGGGCCTTTCAGGGCGGGCAGCTAGCCGATGTCGTTGGTGGCAGACTATCACTAGCTGACTATCGTAAATATTTAATGGCGTCTGCTAAGCGAGGCTATAGGCATCGCGCGTTATATGCTAAAGACGTACGGTTTAAATGTTGACGTCATTCGTGGCTGGCTTGAGAGGCGTTGGCTCTCGATTCATGCTCGGGGGCGAATTATGGATATATTTTCTTCGAAAAGTTGACGACTTACCGAAATTCCAACTAGAATCATGTATTATCGTACAAATATATCATCACTGTGGCGAAAATACGGTTACTGCAAAATTGTTACACATGCCGGTTCATGCAAAAATTATTGCGGTGAACCAAAACGTTTGATAAGTGGAAACGAAAAGCTCCTTCTTCCGTCAACACTCTACAACTATAATTCATTCGCAGTGAGCTGCGGTTAGCCTTGGTCTGGAATAGGACAAAGCAATCTACCTAATTACACAATGGACCCTGTATTTGCAATAATACGGATCACTTTGACTATGGATTCATTATACTCAACTCAACTTAATAGCTACAACGCTTAGTTTTACAACCAATGGCGCATTAACTTTCTGTTCGCAAGGGAAAATAAACGATCGATGCTGTTATGCATATCAGGCTGCACCCTTGTGGAAGCGTAATCTTGAATTAACGAATTCCACACGTCAGACGGTGAGCAACCGAGAGGTACATCTCCAGAGGCGATGCAGCATCCGTTTAACATAAGTTAGCTGCACGCGCGCACCCGCACGCACTGCATCGCCAATCAATCGTCTGTATGTTCAGATGTGGCCACATAGCTTATGGGTTTTCCATTTTTAGAGATCTCCGCCAGCGTCCGCCATCACACTAACAAATAATGCGCACAGAGTTGTCTCTGCAGTGTTGGAAATTTGGGTGTAAAGTTCTCACTATTTTCCCTCTCTAGTTATTCGACAGTTGACTTTTACTAACCTAGAGTACTAAAGTAGCCAACAATTTATTCGGACATACTAAATTCACGATGGCCGCTGGTCATTACCGCCGCAATCAGAGTGAACCTTGACTGAGCAAACACTGCTAGCACGAGAGTATGAGGATTTATTGGCGTCGATCGAGTTATAGGAATCGCAGAGAACGCTATTTAGCGGTAATACATCAACGTGTATCGAGGACGCTGACAGGTGAAGTACGTATCTGGACGAATTTCGCATGCCTGATTCGAATGTCTGCCAGTAAGATTCAGCCGAGGACATGTCGTTGTCGGATCAATCTCCGCGATTTATCACAAGAAGAGACAAACGAGTTACCACCGCGTTTCTTCTTCAACTCCACAAATGCTAAAACCCCGAGTGGGCAGTGTTCGTCAAGAGAGTAATGTATTCATTGGATCGAAAAATCGAAATTGGCCACCTTTCAACAAGCCACTGACATTTTCGGACGAATTTTGGTGCTATCGTTTGAAAATATAAATGTACGCTATCCAATCGCAGGCTAGATACTACCGACACTATGCCAAAATGTAGATTCTTCGTTGCGAAAGCCTCGCCTCGTGATGTAATAATGGAAAAGAAGCAACTGTATCCAAACCTTTTAACTCGCAGCATGAGACCAGGTGAACCTAGAATTAACCTATAATCAAAAATCCCCTTCAGGCACCATGTGTTTTTCTTGATCGACCCCCACGCTGGGTCTAAAACGTGTCCCCATTGAAGCTGCGCTACAGCTTGTGCCACGGATACGTAGAGAGAAAAAATCGTGCAGAGACTGGCTGCGTGCACCTTCACTACCCTCTCGATGGACCAGTGAAAAAGAGACTGCGAGAGGAGGCGGGACAGTTCAAATTGCCCATTTGCAATAAGATCTGATCATTATATTCGCCTCGTAAAAGTATAAATTATATTATCGATCCGTATAATTATCAACATACGCACTCGCTCCGACGGACATCGACAAGGCTGATCCGCGTTTCTCCAAACTTTGGCGTCTCGACGTCCGCTATCGAGTCGAATTGAATAATTATGCCAACGATACACAGAGCGCCGTTGCTCCCTGAGACTAGAAGGAAACGCGTAGGGTGTTATTCAAGAAACCGATATTGTATGTAAATATAGATATTTGGCATTTTATCCCAAATTAGAAAAAAAAGTCAATCAACAAAATATGAATAGCGAATGATTGGATTCATTTAATCTTTCCGTAATATTTAATTTCTCCACTCAATATCCTGAAACCGTTAGAAAAGGTATCTCGAGATATGCTGAACAATAAATCGTTTTGGTAATCGCTTCACAATTTTATGTGTTGTTCAGATTTTGCACAATCTAATCTAATGAAAGACTATATCAAACACGTTTTACAGAGGTCAAAGAAGAGATTAAGCTTTGTCAAATGTCTTGATACGTGGCAATTGAGAACCAGTGTCAAAAAAATTGGGACTTTCGATTGTGCGACGAGAAGGGGTTAGTATTTTGGAAACCGGTCCTTTTTCAGATCGACTTATCATCCGGAACCACATTAAGGACCTTGCCAAAAGCCCCCGATACTCAATATGACCAGTGACCAGGGAAGGACAGACACACGTGGTTATTGCCGATTCAAGAATGATTTACGAGTGAGACGTTTGCCTATAGAGAGCGCACCGTGCAACTTTCATAACCTTCAGCAATATTTATGAATAGTTGTTTAAATCGCACTCGGAACACCCTGGTGTCGATCGTAAAATGTACTCGCTCGGTCAGCGAGCGCGTGGCCCGAGAGCCCACGTACATCTATGGAGACGGGGCTGCAAAGAAAGCAACTCGATATTACATGCCCGGCTGACACTCGCGCCCACGCCTTGCCGAGGAGCCGAAGAAGAAGAAGGAGAAGAAGTACCATTCGAGGATTCATCGAGAAGGCCGCGACTAGCTCTCGTTCGCACACTAATCTTCGAGGTAATGTATTCGCGGTGGAAGATATAGGGCGATTGGTCAGCGCTATAGCGGCACTGGGAACTCGAAGAGGCCAGGGGTCGTAGACCAAGGTCAGGGGGAATTATTGCTACCCCTGTGATTTGTTGGCCCAGCCGCAGCTGGACGATGTCTTGCTTTCCAGGTGATTTAGGTAATATTCGTGAGCCAAACGGGCTGCAACATACGGGAGACCGCGTGAAAGACCCATCGAGACGGGAGGTATTAACACCCGAGAGATTTACCACTCTGAGAAAGTACTCTGCACACTTTTCTGCATCACGTTCAACGACGGATGAGCACGTTATTGCGCGCTCTACGGAATGCTCGTCTTTTTCGCCTATCGCGGTACGAGTGCATGAGTTAATTAATTACCCTGCACCCATATTGCATGCCTCGTTAACCAAACGGAATAACTTCGTGGCACGCTTTCGTCTCCGTACTTACTATTACGCAACCTGACGATAATCCGTAAATGGCGTACGGTTGGAATGAAAATCCCAAGGTATACGCGCGTGGCAAATTCGTGCCTGAGAAACATCCGAGAGGTCGGTACCTACACCGTCGGTACGATCAGCTTCGGCTATTCTGTCGTACGCGCGGTTGGAGATAATTTTACGAGTGCGGTCTCCTCGCTCCTCTGTCTCAGTCCGTATAAACCGCCTATGAGGATTTCTGTCTTTGGTAATAGTAATGGACAGATGGAAATTGATGCCCATTAAGGAATGCGGCTCGCCTATTTGCTACCCAACTACCTCTATTAATGCATCGAACTGTTTTGGCGTTATTGCCGACTAGTTCAGCGGCGATACCGTGGTTCGCGACGACAAGGAGCAAAAAGTCGGAACCATGAGAGCTGGTAATTCGTATCAGGCTCAGCCGGCATCCTGCGTATCAGCTAAAATTTATATACGTTTGAATTCTAGATAATTTGCTCTTTCAGAGCTCCTAGCCAACTTGGGCGGAAGGTATTTTTCCATTCGCGATAACCGGACTAAGGAGCATTCGCATGCGTTTAAACTTGTTCGGAGTACGATCATGGCTGTGACGGCGCGGAGTAGAACCATGCGGCGTTCGATGGAAGCGCGATGAACGGTCAGGGAAAAGCTGGGCAACGCCGGTATACAAAGGTGATAACTCAATAGCGAAGCGACTTCGCGATTCGCCGGTAGCGAGAGCGCTGCAAGGGCCGAACGTAACGGAGGTTAGATAAATTCTGCACGACCAATCCCAGCTCGGAGAGGCTTCGTATCTTAACTATGTAGTCACAAGAGGAGCTCACGTGTTCCGAGAGTTTTTAACAACTTTAATGCGTAAAAGGTACGTACAGGGTCGGGTACGTTGGTGTGATGCGAAGCCAGAGAGTCTGCGCGTGTGCGGTGTACACAACGAATTTGCCGTACAGCGAACACGTAACCGCATGATGAATTATATGGCTCGATAAGGTCGTACGTGCTAATTTATTATCGTTGTAATCGCGATTTTTCTGAATTTTGATGAAAAATACGTTAAGTAAATAAATAAATAAAGTGAAAATAAAACTTGGGAAACGCGAGGTGGACGGCAAAGGCAAAGGTAAAGGCACGGAGACCGTAGACCTTGCGGCACGGCCACCACGCACGAAGAGTGTGAGGAAAAATTGATATTTATTAGCCTAGTGGTGGCGGGAATCCCTTGGCTACGTAGATATTCCATGCTGCCACCCACTCGCTGTACACCTGCCCCGACCGTGAGCTGGGTTGACAATATTTCGAGCCGCGTTGCAATCTTGGTCATTATTTATCCGAGTTGGTACCCACGTTAATTGGAGACACATTACGATACGTCGAGCCGGTCGGCTTCCATGGCTCCGGCGTTTCAAATCCTTTTACCAACAGAACAGAACGGTCAGACGCGTGTGACCCGTGGAATATTTCTAGAACCGTATTTCCCGCGTTTCTTCTCACCCCACCTCTGCACCCTGTATATACTAAGATATAGTCTCGGAGATAGCGCAAAGTGCAAATAGATTATTGTTAATGCAGCACGGTTCTATTTCAATGATGCGACGGGCGCCCGCTACGCAAGGTGCATAAATTGTCGAGTTGGAGGAGCGGTGCGAGGTGTCGATGCGCGATAAATCTATCGACGATCGGTGATGGACGATCCGAGGTGGTCGAGCTGCTCGCTGTGCCCTGCTTACCCAGGACCAGAGAACCGGGAATGTGGCGCATAGGTGCGCTTCGAACGACGTATCGAGACTCTCTCACCTGCTCGCTCGTGCCTCTCTGCCTTAAGTAATGCGCCCGAAGGCTCCCTGGGGTGACCCACAAGTTCGTGATTACCGCTATCGAGTCCTATTAAGTAGTGGCCATTTGCGGAACAATGCCTCATCTCAACGCTGACCGCATAACCCAGGCTACCCATTGCCAGGAAAAAGGTTATATATGTATAAATATGTCTGGAAGATCAAGGAAGCTGCCTCTCGCAGTTTTAGAATTCATGTCTTGCGGGCTGCAATCAGACCAGCCCGCAGTGCTACTGGCTCAGAGTCCAATCAAGAGGAGACTGTAGATGAGGGAGGCTAGATGATCGTGACATGGTAATTTGTCGCCGACTAATCGAGGGCAGTTAATATACGGATTCATTTCACGACGCGTCGCCCGAGGGTTAGCGCTGGATTCTTCTACCCACTCTGTCCAGCACCAGCGTATGAGCAAATATACTGGAAGCGAAGAAAACGTGTCGTGCGGTGGGTACCTACGTATAATGCCGTGATCATATCATTTTGATTAAATATTAAAGTTCGAAACCAAATTGTGGATGTTCGGATATTCGGATGTTCAGATCAGAAAGTGACGTCACCCAAAATTTTTTCTCACTTGACGTCATCGATCTATAGTAATCGTCGATGACGAAAATCGGCTAGCCAAATTCCTCAGTCCGGAAACAACCGCACAGTAGAGCGGACGTGTGAGAACCGCGCTCCGCAGATTTCGAATACCGGGTTCTCCTACCTCCTGCATCCTGCGCTCCAAGTCCGCTACCTGGTGAAACTCGACTTCCAGGACAAGCGCACCGTAGTTTCCGCGCTCCAGGTCCACCACCTGCTAAAACTCGACTTCCAAGATAAGCACTCCGTGGTTTCTGTGCTCCAGGTACGCTACCTGGTGACTTTTAACCTGCAGGACTAATTTTTCGTAGTTCTGGCTGTCCAGGTACTCTACCCGGTGAAACTCGACTTCCGGGACAAGCGCTCCATGGTTCCTGCGCTTCGGGTACGCTACCTAGTGAAACTCGACTTCCAGGACAAGCGTTCCGTGGTTCTGCGCTCCAGGTACGCTACCTGGTGACTTTTAACCCGCAGGACTAATTTTCCGTAGTTCTGGCTGTCCAGGTCCTCCACCCGGTAAAACTCAACCTCCAGGACAAGCGCTCCGTAGTTTTGGCTGTTCAGGTCCTTGACCTGCTGACTTTTGACCTTTACAAGTAATTTTCTGTGGTTCCTGCGCTCCAGGTCCGCTACCTGGTGAAACTCGACCTTCAGGACAAGCGCTTCGTAGTTTCTGCGCTCCAGGTACGCTACCTGGTGACTTTTAACCTGTAGGACTAATTTTCCGTAGTTCTAGCTGTTCGGGTCCTTGACCTGGTGACTTTTGACCTTCACGACTAATTTTTCGTAGTTCTGGCTGTCCAGGTCGTGCACCCGGTGAAACTCGACCTCCAGGACAAGCTCTCCGTAGTTCTGGCTTGTGCGGTAGCCTGAGTTCTTTAGTGTTCACCAGCCCCAAGGAAGTCGTGAATTTCTTTTGGGACACCGAAGTATTTAAAGGATGCCGAGGACGTGTACATTATACGCCCGCCCGGAAGTACAGCCTGTATGCGAGAGGTTAGGCCTGCGATGATTTACTGGATGTATCGTACCGCGTCGTCTAGGCAGATAACCCGGACTGCGGCAGGAGTGTGAAGAAGAATTCCGCGGTTCACCGGTAACCACTTTTGTTTCCGAGAGCACGGTTAGGTGCCAACTAAGCGGATATTATATTGTACTTAGCGAAGATGATATCGGCCGGTTTCTGCTCGCCTCGTAACTTGACCACTGTAGTCATTAGTATCGAGTTTCTCACGCCTCTTACGTTAACCGTAGGGCCCGAGGTTTACACGTTGTTGGAGCTCCAACGCCACCACCTATCTTGCGTATCATCACGCTCGTAAACAATGATTTATTGAAAAATAGCTCGTCCTCTGATCCGCAGCAGCGCCAAAGCTGTCCTCGTTTCATCTTTCCTGGTTACATGCAGAGCATTACAGGCACGCAAAATCTGGCATAAAAACCGACCGCGGTCAATACCTCGGGGGAAGAGAGAAAGAAAGAAAGAAAAAAAAAACGACACGGACCATCCAAAGAGAATCCGTCCGTCAGAACAATCCGGAGATAAATGTTTATAGACTCTCTGAGCCAGCCTCACGAGATGCATCTGACGATAGAGCTCGGCTGCCTCTTGGTGAGATACATGGGTCAGAGACTTATGTAAAACATGACCTGAATTGAATAATTTTAAATATAAACTGCTCCGAAGGTTCGATGGTAACGTTCCCTCGCTGGCACCGCTCAGACCTATGTACACGTTACAGTTTCTCAACGAAGCTTCTCTCTCAGCATCTCACGAATCGGAAGCACGAACGATCGACCATGAGGTTTAATTTTTAAGCTGTCGCGTGTTCTGCTCCAGCTTTTGATAGGCGGGTATTCAGCTCTTTCATATGCTTCAGACCCTCCGGATCGGAATCAATACCGTTTGCACACGCAGTTGCATTCTCGTATGTTGACGCGGCCTTCCAAATCAACAGTCTTCAATGACTAACGCGAGGTAAGCTGCGGAAATACTCAATAATGATGAATTCAGATCGACAATGTATCGCTGACCATAGGTACGACGGGTGTGAATAATGGGAGGAAATGATGTACGTCGTTCAATTTTTACGAAGTAGTCTTACGTACGAGAACCTTGTTGTACCAGCAATCTTACATGTGCGGAATCAATATATAGTACCTTGATAATTACACATACCGCAAGGTAGATTTTTAGCCCGCTGACGGGTGAGTTGTTGTATGGTCGTGATTCAGAGCTCCGCGGTCTAATCGTGACTGGTGGGATGCAATATCGGATTGATCACACGTATCTGCTCCATGTCATAATTCCCTATTCCTTTCCTTAATTAGGTGTTTCTTCGGAGGGGGGAGGAGGGGAATTTTTGCCCCAGGTGCCCGCTCGCATCTCGTTAGGGCCATTAACGTGCGATCTAGCCAGGGTCCGAGGAAAACTTGCGTCTAATGGATCCCCGGAGTCGTCAGAGTAACTGACAGGTCTCTCTGCGTGCCTGACCCCGGCACTCTCGCGCCCTCTCAAAGCCCATCCTCTCTTAACCCCGAGTATTACCGGTAATAGGGCGATCTTGACGTCGGAGTTCAATAAGAGCGGGAGGTAATTGATAACGTTAACCGCGGGGATTAATCCGCCGATTTATGGGCAGAGTGCACCGTGGATTTTTCATATTTGCCAAATTGAGGGATAATCAGATGATATTAATGATCCTCACTCCCTAGGCAAGGGCGAGATAAGTACGGGGGATAGAAAGACGTTCCGATCTCCCAGCGGAAGATCAGAGCTCCGGGTCAAATAATCCCCAATGATACCGCGCGGACGTGCCGCGAATGTTCTTACCTGGGATCAAACGAGTGCCCTCCGTGTCTCGGCCGCACTTCTTTAGCCGCAACCCGTTCGTTCAACGTCGGCACACGTGTTACCTGGATATTTTTGTCAAAACGAGTCGTGGTTGCCCTCTTGGCGGGTTCGATGATTCGAAGGCGACATGCTCCAGATCACGGACTCCCTGAAAAGTTATTAACAATAAGTTGGCGTATCAGCGTTTGCGTTGCGAGAGATTTATGACGCGGCAAAATCTCGCGCTTCGTTAGCGGACAATGAATTACACGGAATAAGACGCGGTTAATTAATAATGGTGATTATAATTGGCCTGAAATTTCTTGCGTAATTGCCAATTTCGCGAAGTGGAACCCTCAGCCGGCACAGAGCTGACGGCTTCTCCGCTTGTACAAAGCCGCGCAATGCTCGCGTGAAAGAAATGCGAATTTCACGTCCATTACGAGGCAATCGACGGCTTCAAAAATCAAACGATCAAGTTGTCGAGCACGAGCTGAAATTAACCACCTCACTATACGCTCATCTCCATCGGCGCGACGGTTCAAGTTCAATAGATTTTCGTGTGAACCGATAACTCCCTCCGGATTCCACATTCCTCGAATTCTAACCGGCAATGTATTGCCGCTCATGCAAGTTTAATTAGTAACAGCAATGTCACGGGTATTTAACATGCTTGTCGCTTTGCGCGCGTGCACAAGAAATCGCAGCAGCCGACTCCTCTCGACCGCTGAGTTGCGCATGAATCTCGCATTGGCTATTACAATATTCATAAGCGCTAGAAAATCCCGGCTTGCGCTCGGGACTTTAGGGGCGATCGTGACATGTTTTGCTTCTTGGTCAGTGAACCCTTTCCTTCCTTGTTTAACGATTTCTGGAACCCATTTTTCTTCATCTTTATCTTGCACGCATACGGACACCGAGAATTTTTCATGTCATATGTTTCGTGTTGTTATCTACCCAAAAATATACCCGACGTTCCAGTTCTTAACCCCTTCCAATTTTTGATAACAGAATTCTCTCATTCCAGTACCACCACCGCTGCCGCTGCGAGATGTCGCGAGAGACAGGGAACGAGAGAGAGCAGCCGAGAGGGAACGGGACCGAGAGAGAGAGCGGGAGCGGGAGAGGGAGAGGGAGAGGGAGCGGGAGCGAGAGAGGGAGAGGGAGAGAGAACGACGGACGAGGGAAAGAGAGAGGCAACAGGAACGTCAACGAGAAATTGAGCGAGAGAGGGAACGGGAGAAGGAACGGGAGAAGGAACGGGAGCGGGAAAGACAGCGGGAGAGAGAAAGGGAGAGGGAGAGGGATCGGGAGAGAGAGCGGGAGAGGGAGAGAGATCGGGCGAGAGAGGTGACGGCGTGCGTGGCTGAACCCCCGGACGCCGTGCTAGTTTCTTCATCGGCAGCCCTCCTCGCCCTCCAGAGGATAAAAGAAGCCTCTCTGTAAGTAGATTGTACCCAGATCTGTTACCCATACAATTCCCTCATTATTCGTCTCCTCTTCTTTCTTTCCTCTACATCTTTTCATCTTCGCCAGAACACTGCAGGTTTTTTACACCGTACCTATTATTGCACGTTGATTTATCCACTGACATGAGCTAGAAGACAGATAAGTTTCTTTCGCTAATCGGACCGACGCATTATCGCTTTCTATCCACTTGTAATTTTATTGATAATTCAGCAGTTCGAAAGATATATATGCTCCCTGATCGTCGCGCGAAAATGGTATACGTCGAAAAGCGCAATCTCGTTCCGGGGACGGCGAGTTCAGGAAATCCGAGAACCCGGTGCAATTCGTCAACCGCGAGTTGCCGACGATGACAGATTTTCCGTCGACGTCGATCTCCCGCGGTGAGCAACTATCCTGTTTATTTGAAATTAAAACGTCAAGGGGGAAAATACTACCTCGTTCTCCAAGTACGGCACGCCTACGTATATTCTTGCTTCCTGCAGAAACCCGTGTCTTCGCCGGCAATTTACGACAAATCGTTGGATTCCGATCGACTTGAAAAAGGAAGTATTTCTAGCCACGTGTATACCTATCCGCAATTATCAATTCATATCATTTATCTACACACGTATCATCGTATGCCTACGCATGGACGGATTATGCTGTCAACTACAATGTAGTCATGTGCGATGGTCAAGTGACAATGTGTAATAATAAGTCAAGGATAGTTGTTGTATCGCAGATTCTCTCCTACATTGCCTACGTACTTCGACTGAATATTGAAAGGAAATTCCAAAATCATCGTTTATTCTCTCGCCGTCAATCACCTAATCATTGGCTCGTCACACTTTCCGTTTTTTTTTACACTTTCCTTATTAAATACTTACGATGAAACTATTAATACTTCGAAAGTGTTCACGGGAACGGTTGTGAACACTTTGCATTATTATCACTAATTTCAACTTTAACAAGATTGCAATTTTTGAAATACCCATCGGGCTCATTGACTTCTACGATCAATTAATTATCGATGTATAGTTTTCATCCTGAGCAAACTGGAGTTCATGTGGAACGGTTAAACGGTGTAAAAAAAATCACTTCAAGTGTTTGGTACACACATGAGACTGAATCGCACGTCCCTATTGTGGCAGTAATATTAGAACTTCAGGAAAATACCGTTGCCGAGTCAGTATCGTAAGACGAGATCGTATAATCGTATTGATCAAGATAATTTTTATTAATTTCTGTCTGAAAACGTATGTGGTTCTCTACGCTATATCTGAAACACCTGAAAAATATATTTCCGAAAATTCATGTCACGCATAACTGTTTGCCACCGAGAATTTGTACACCCAAAATCCCAAACGAAGCTGTGTTTAATTTTTGAACGACACTGGGCTGTCACGGGATACCTTCACCGCACATAATCACAGGGTCGAGTGACACTTGCGGTGAAGTACGGTTGTTACAACGACGGATGCAAACTTAAAAAAATGAAAATGTGGAAGTAATAACGTGTTCGAAGTCACATACAACCAGTATCAAGTACAGTGTCGGATTAGACAAGAAAAGGGGCGAACGTAAGGCGTGGAGCCGTAAATATAGGGTCTTTGCCGTA
The DNA here is from genome assembly GCF_021155775.2 of Neodiprion pinetum. Lineage (NCBI taxonomy): Eukaryota > Metazoa > Arthropoda > Insecta > Hymenoptera > Diprionidae > Neodiprion > Neodiprion pinetum. Next base: position 34,768,052 of record NC_060235.2, on the reverse strand, counting down.
GTTATGCAATGACTATGTTTATAAGCAATTAAGAGTAACAACGGTGATCAGAAAAGTCAGTGCAGCCTGAGGAGAAAACCGAGGTGGGCTGGGAGCTAGGTTGCCAGAGTTTGTTACCGGACTACGGGAGTTGAGCGAAGATTAGGAAGCTGGCGAGATGCGGCGCGTAAGATGAAAGCTAGTCGGGGGACCGATTACCATACAAAAATTTCTAGGCGGTTCGTAATGAGTAGCAACGGAACGCGGAAGGCAACGGAAGGATGGTCCGCCTTACTCGCTCGTCTTGCAAACTTGATTTCAAACAATTCTCGTCGCTGCTCGTCGCACATTGTCCGGATGACCGTCGACGGTGGATTTAGGTGATTCGTCGTCCAAATATTTCGCTTGTATAAAAAATGCGTGTCTGCTTTTTGGCCGTAAAGATTTCTGTGTAAAAACGGCTGGGGATGAGCGATACCCCAACTCGTGCCTGTTGACGGATAAGCAACGTCGAAGAGGCTCTTTGCTCCCGGCAAACTCCTTGGAGGATATATCGAACGAAGGAATTCTCGTGTTTCGACGCGAGGCGCTCCCGTTATTGTCTTTTGCCGATTGTCAGATGAATCCCGACTCCCGGGGAGAGACGATCTTGATCGATGCTACGCGGAAAAAACGGGGAGACAAATGGGGACTATTCAGTGAATCGTTCAACCTTATGCCCACCAGAGATTTATTTATCTTTGAATAATATGAAGTCGAGATAGGCGCTGGATACATTTTATTTTTGCGCAGTCAGCTGCTGACGGGATCTCGCCGCAGTAGGTGTAGCTACCAGACACGGAAAATTGAATTCCAGCCAAGAAACAGTGGAGCGGAAAAATTCCCGTAGACCTTCCGCTCCGTCGAAATAATCAATAGGTATCTTTGTTTGTCACGTTCGCTACCAGACTGTATATCGTGTCTCACTCTCTTTCTCTCTTTTACTCTCTGCATTCCTTTATTTTCTTTCCTATACACAAGCCAGGACAAATCCCGAAAAAATATCGTAAGAATTTGAACTAACCGAATATCCACATCGTGTTAAAAAAATATCCATTAATTTTTTCTCCTCAGAGTATTTCACAAGCGACCTGCGCCTGCGGCTGGACTAGGGACGGGAGGAAGAGGCAACGGCGGTGTCGGTGGCATCGGTGTGGTCGGAGGCAACGGAGGCGGACTGGGAGTTGACAGCGAGTGTGGAGATGCCCTGAAAAGACGCAAGGTCCACCGATGCGACGTCGCAGGTTGTGACAAAGTTTATACGAAGAGTTCGCACCTGAAAGCTCACAAGAGAACGCACACAGGTTAGTCCAGTACGACGTGCCTCAACCACACTGCCTCCTGCAAAATGTCGTGAAAATTTTTATTCGCCTCTATCGTCACTCGATAAAATCATAAACGGTTTTACAAAGTCTTGGCTGGCTCCGATAATCTGCTACGTGAATCAGATCCATCTAATAGACTCGAGTCTGTCCCGGTAGTCTGCAGGCCTCGAGGTCTGCGAAATGGCCAGATACCCGTACACGTATGCACGATGCCTGGCGGATGTTCGGGGCGTATGCAGGCATAAGGCGGAGAGAATAATTGAACAAAACGACGGGATAATCGGTGCATTGTTAAGCAATCGAGATCGGTATCAGAGATTCATTCATAACAAGGTAACGTGTACGTGGCTTCGTACGCGCATTGTTCCTCGGGGCAATAGTCGCCATACCTATCTTGCGGAATATACGACACCGTCGTCGAACTGCCAGCGATAAAGAATTTTCTCAGAAAGGAGTTAATTAATGACATTACGCCGCGCTGCGTTATTCGCTTTCTCATTTATTATGGATATAAATGCATCGCGGTTTGTTTTGACGTAAACGGTAAAAGGAAATCACTGCTTTGTTACGAGGCAGATTATCCTCGTTAGGATTTCATTCCCACCGTACGTTACCGGCATAGTTGCCAAAATGTGTCCACAGCATGACTCGTTTCCGTTTTTCCATTTAAATTCCTTAACCGGCGCTATGGTGATAGTAGCGAATAAATCTAGTACGTCGCATCTTCTCTCCAGTGTTACGACTGACCCCGGTCTCCTCTGCGTTATAAAATCGTCTTTATGATATCGTATACACGATACACCACGGTAATGATTTTGCGGACCCGTAACGATGGATGATCGGACTTGAGACTCGTTAAAACTCGCGCAGCTCGTGCCTGTGTTTCAAACTGTCGGGCAGACGGTTCGGTGAATCATTGACTTGTACCAGAAGAAGATGGTGGTGGGGAGGGTGTGGTCGTGGGAACCAGGATCTTCCGTCTAGACCAGGGTGCACTATCAAGTCGCGGTTCTCAACCCGCAAATCTCGCACCGCCAATTCCAGTCTATCATTTAAATACAAGGTTACACCTGGCTGCAAGGTTACGGAGAAAAAAAAACAGTACAGCTCTCTGAGTAATAGCTGAAAATGAACTCTACCGCATATATTCAACTTCCTTAGACGGTGGTCAAAATCGTAAAGGAATTGATACGTAATTACACAAAGAATGAGACTACGAGCTATGCTAGTACTGTAAACAGAATTCTTGCTGTCTAGATTCTTTATTTTCACTTTCATTCCGGTGAATACAGTGTAGTTTTTAGTAGGTACTACTCAAATGAGAGTCAAGATGGCGAGAGAGTCGTGTGCGGTTAATTCCTCTTATTTAATCTATCTTCCAAAACTTGTAACATTTTTCAATATTTGTTTGAAACTGAAAAAAAAACCTGGGTGAGATTATCCAAGCCTACACCGTATTTCTTCGAATTGAGTAAATTGCGTAGTTCGGTACAGCATGAGCGCCGTTTTCAGTTTAGCTCGCAAACGGGATTGTAAGAAAACGCGGTGATCTCACGATAGCGTGATGTCTGACGAACGACGGGAGGATGGCTCGGGCGATCTTATGTATTAATTAAAGCGATTTAACTGGCGAATAAACCTGACTCAAACGTCGTATCGCTCCAATCCACGTAGCACGGCTCGATTCCCCCACACTGATCTAGATTCTTGTCAGTTGAAGTCTGTTGATGGAGCAAAGCTTGTTAATGTAGGATCCCCTCATACAATTCAGATTTTTTCCTTGCCACTTGCGGACAGGAGCTCTTAACAAGTAGTATCAAAAATGCACAGACCATTTGATGTTGGAGTAAGAATTTCCCAAAAATATACCTTATATTGATTATTTTCTTGTTAGCTAGTGCTCTTTTTTGACATTTGCGAATCGATCGTAAGAAAAAGGAAAAATCGTTCACGTTGAGTACGTAAATAATTTAATTTGAACACGGTGTTGTCAAATAGCCTTATACGATATCTGTGACACTGTAGGTAATCCGAACTCTCCTGTCGAGAATACGGGCACGACCGGCAAACATATTATCTTCCTTAATTCAACGGCGACGCGGTCAAATACAAAGATAACATTTGTATAACACTTTTACAGTTAGCTAATAATTTACCGTGACTGTCAAGATTCCCTGTAATTAGTAATTACTCGGACTCTTCTGCCGATCGTGCAGAGAAGGAGTCTTGTTCTGTACTTAAATTCTAAAACACTTGACCAGCATAAGCAATACTCAAGCATACTGGGAGAGGAGCCTATCGCGTCGTTATTTATCTAAAGCCCCGTCTCGAACCCGGACCGCATCTTCGCGAGTACCTATATCACATTTAAGACAAATGGTACTACGAAAATACGTGCAGATAAATAAACTGTTCGTACATACATACATACATACATACACGCATACATACATGACTACATATGTATATAAATACCCACTCGGTATGCGTGGACATAAGTCCGTCAGACTCGCAACTCTCCGCTCATGAGCGGACGGGCTTAACCATAACGTGCCAAGATCCTCAGAACCAGTGATTAAATAATCAAGCTGAGCTCACAGGTGGCTTCTCTAGTCGGATGCACAAGTGCGCATCCCGTCCTCCGCGTGCGCTGAACAATCCCAGCACCTGACCGACGATGACTGTCATATTTTGTTGGCAACGGGAAGCGCCCCCAGATCTTTGGGCGTGATGCTCGGGTTTTTCCTCGAGGAGGTCGGAGGCCGCGTCCGGGACGTCGAGGCCAGTGGGACCGTCTTGGCATTCGTGATCGCCGCTGAGACTGGCAGCCGGTAGCATTTTTGTCACTACCAAATCCGAGCAGCGAGTAAAACGAAGTCGGTAAATAAAAACTTACCGTTCGTCCATCGCTTTAGAATTGACGCTCTGATGAAGGTCCCATAAAATTTTCACCTTCGGAACCTTACAGCGTCGTGCGCAGTTCGCGCGGTCTTTGCGAAGTTCGAGTCTAGTCGAGTTTGCGAAAGGGCAGTGTTAAGCATGGAAGGTGAGCAGCAGCACCGCGCTGGTCTTAAAACGGTAATGAGGTCGCGGCACGAACCGAAGTATTTTTCTCACGCACTTACATTCGGCACGAGAGAGCGAGTCACACGACGACGTAAGTCGCAGGTAAGATTAGGCGGCCCGGCGGTGTGAACCTTGATGGATTTTGGGCGGTTCCCAGATCTTTCCGGCCAAGCAAACAGACGCGTTAACCACGAACCTCTAATCAAGCTGTGTTACTCGACACTTTAATTCGCCTCATTTTACGAGGAACGGTATATGTCCCAAAGCAATTCTCTACCCGTGAACACGTAGCCAACACAAATTATTCGGGAGTCTCTCTCGGCCTCTGTCCGGGGCTTAGATCATTAAACACGGAACTCTCATCATCTGCTGAAAGGCGCCTTCAAAAATCACTAACTCTGATGCTGAATCCGGGTTTTTTCTCCGTAACGTATAATGAATTGAATTTATACTTGAGCTGTCGTCAAAATCCCATGTCTTGAGCGTCGAACGAATTTGCTCGTGAAAATTTTTCATTGCAGAGAAACACTCGAGCCGATTTCTCCACTGGTCAACAATTCTGATTCACAATGCGAGTGCAGAACGGTAGACTTTTGCGATAGTGCAAATAACAAATGAGATCACCGAGGTAACGCGATGTTCATTGGCACACTGCAATAGTGTATGTAACTGATGTAAAGAGAACAGGTCGAAAAGTCTAATGAAAAGGTAGAGTATCGTTATTAATGGTGGAACATACATACGTCAGTTACCTGGCCTATAGAAAAAGAACGAGCCACCTTTCGCACTTAAAGACTCATTCAAGTATTATATGCTACTTTTAAATTGCTAATTACTCCCTAATTACGCAACTAACGCGCGCTGACCATCGCGCTTCCATGTCATTGCACTCTGCACATACATATAATGTATTATCTCGCGCGATTCTGTATGAGAATTGCAAAGTCCAAGGTACTAACAGTGTGTAAAGAAAGGTAGAATTGGTTTTTTCCAAGGAAAAGAATAGATGTAGAGTAGATAGCGAATCGCATATCGATCTTACCGCAGTATACGAGCCCGTATACGTACAATATTTGAAGAAAGGTTAATCAAACGAGGAATCATTCGTCAAAAGAACGACGTACGCCTACGTATACATCACGCCTCGTTGCGTAAAAGTTGATAATATTATGCATTATTGACGCCCGTCAAAGACCTCCCTCCGCCCCGCGAACGTCTGCAACGGGTGACTTGATCCTGGAATATGATCTACGATCGTTGACTGGTGTCACGACGGACTCGGCAGACCCAGTTCCCAGGGGGCACTCTGGTTCTGATCACGATCAGATCCGAGCCCTCCGCGCTCGTTGCCCAAGCGAACAATCACTTTGATTGACAGGTGGTGAAACGTGCCTTGCAGCTCGTGTGAGGCAAACGAAACTCACGGCAATCACCGGGTGGCTTCGCCGTTACGTTAAAATTCACCCCGGACGAACGGTTTAATTGTTGTTTTTGATTTATTTTTTTTATTCTCTTTATGCTTTATTATATATTTTTCCCAGGTGTTTATAAATTGAGCGAACCGTGGAGACTTCGAACGTAACGGAGATATAGTGTTTTCTGTAGGAAGAGGTATTCAAAAAACTAAATGAAACAATCAACGGCGTGATCATAATAACGAGCCGTTGCAACACGAGAAGTGCTTTTTAGACTCTCACCGAGATTTACCCACGGAATAACCCATTTCGTTTTGTTGAAATTCCAACTTTTTTAAATATTTCTTTCTCTTCTTTTTATACTCGATTTGTATAAACGTACAGTTTTACTGGGCGTCAAATTAAAATCGTGACAATATTATTTATGATCGTATAAATAACCGACAACGGTAATGCGCCTTAAGGTCTTTGCGGTAAAAAGAGTTAATGATTTTATCAAGCTTGAGAGAGGGAGAGTTAAATGATCTTCTGCGAGAAAGGAAAATAAATTAATTGAAATAGGAGGAACAAAAAATACCAAGTGATAAATGATCGTTACCATTAAATCCTCATATCGCCCATATCTCTCACAATTATGGACTCGGACGTGCACCTTATCCCACGTCTTTAAAAACACTTCCCGTGTGCCGCGCTTGAAATTTCTCCGAGTATAATAATACGAATTTGCTTGTATCATGCAGGTACGCGAGCAGAATTATTCTAAATCTCGTTGGGATATCGTAACGAATGATCGTTCCCCTGAAATCTGTTTGTTTGTCTGAAAAGTAATACGAAGAAGATGGCCGTACAAGAGCCACAGAGAGTATACACAAAGCACCGCCGGAGAGATTTCTATCGCGGATCGTCATTGCTCGATATTTTACCGATGCCTATTCGAATCCTCGTTCTCTTCCTCGTGACGCGAAGGGTGAATACAGAGGTCAATCCGTATTCACCCTCCTCGGAGTTCGTCTATCGATCAGAGTGGTTGCTTGTTTAATTTTTTTATTTTTTTTCTCGTTTTTTTTCTCGACTCTTAAGTACACCCTGTCGTTATCTCAGGTCTAATCGGGAAACAGGCGGGCATTTGACAAAAAAACGAGTCGAGTTCAAACGAATCCCAATCACCATATTTCGCCGGCGAGTCGCTGGGGTCAGGAATTCCACCGCAAAACGACCAGTATGCATGTCATTCGGTTTTACTCGGGGCGCGGGGTTCCGGCTGCATGTGAGTTAGATCGCGGCCGAAGGTAGGCACAAGGTACATGCGTGCCATGCCGATCACGACGGTGCATTATCTCATCGGTATGAACCGTTATTTCCGTCGTCGTCGAAGGGAACAACTCACCATCCGTCGACGACCTCATGTGGCGGCGTGGGTCGACCCTTCGCACGACTTGTGCACATCGTGCATGCGAAAAACGCGTTTGCAGTCATGTTCGGCCGCACGCGGTAGCGAATCGAGAATTAATCTTTTTTTCTCCCCGTTTTATCCTTACAGGGGAAAAGCCGTATCAGTGCACGTGGGTGGGATGCACGTGGAAGTTTGCGAGGTCGGACGAATTGACGCGGCATTACCGAAAGCATACCGGTCAAAAACCGTTCAAGTGCCACCTTTGTCAGCGTTCCTTTTCAAGGAGCGATCACTTGTCTCTCCATATGAAGAGGCACTGATCGTCGTCGCGGCCGCGTTACGTCGAAAGCCGAAGAAGAATCCTACAGCTACGACGTTCGAGTACATTCGGGACCTGATGAGCCCCTCCCCGAGGAGAGACTACACGATATGCCTGCCAGGTGAGGACGGGTCGAGGAGGGGAGCACTAGAAAAACAAAATAAATAAAAAGATTAAATAAAAACGTTCACTAGATTTAGAAGTCTTAGAATGAAAGAGGGAAACGATTTAGTTGAGTGGTTTTACCTTGACGTATGAACAAATCCACTACAATATACATATGATAAATGTAGTATACATACGTACGTATATCCAGGTAGCGCCGTACTTTAAAATTCAACGCTGTATGGTATTCAAATTTGTGTGTTATTTTACATATACGTATATCAGTCCGCGCAAACCTCGGTTCAGTTACGGCCAGGGGTATAAAACCACGCGATCACGGATTGGCCGCAGTTTGTTACAGGTACGGATGCTCCGTGCAGAAACTGTTCAAACGAAGAATTTCAATTACGCAACAATATTTTAATCGAAAAGTTAGTATTTCAGAAGAAGAAAAAAAAAAATGAAAATGGTGGAAAGATGAAAAAAAAATAAATAAATAACTAAATAAAAACCGCTGCGGGTTCAGCACGATAAACGTCATACGATGGTAAAGAATTCTCCATTTTTAGCTTAATTTTTTAATAATTCGTTCCAATTCCAATTAACTTGATACGATTAAATAAGGCCAGCTCAACTAGTCTAGAGCGTTATAGTAATGATCCACTGACAAGGGAAGAGGAAAAAAAAGTGAAGAATATTGAATTAAAAAAAAAAATAGAGCCAGTAATAATACAATATTTAGGATAAATAATAACGATTACGAATAAATAATTAAAGTATGTTACTAAATAAATAAAGTAAAACTCCGATAACGGAGCTTGGGACTTAGCATGCTCAGTTAAATGAAATATACAATCGTGATGAATCTAATAAGCAATGTGAAAACAAAATTGAGTAAATTAAAATAAATAATTAGGGTGAATTTTAGAAACTATTCAAAATGCACAAAGAATTTCGCGTTTAGGAATGGACAATCGATGAATCTGTAAATTCTAAGAGCCAGTATTAGACGTCTGTATGCGTAAATCACTGCAATGGATCAGTCAAGACCTCTCTCGAATCTTTGCGAAACTAATTTCGTACTACGTAATCTCTGTCGCGTCCCGAAACAATAATAATATATATGGTATTACATACCGTACGCAATTGTTTTTTCGCGATCGATTGACAGATTCGATCTGAATATATATAGGTATATATATTTGTATATTCAAGCAATAGACGTTCTAAATTAAAAGTGTAAAATTAAATTTAAAAAATCTATACTATTATGATAGAATGCCAGTTAACGGACAGTATATCGTAAGTACCTATAACTATGTTATACTTCGATCTAGCGAATTCGATATGTACCTACATACTTATTTAATCTCAGCTCAAAATTTTCATGCACTTCTGTTGATGATACTGGAAGATGCCTAAATGAAAATCTCGGTATGAATCGCAAGGACGCGCGAATTTCAACACTCAAAAACGCGTTCACCGGACGTTTTAATCTTTCGCAAACTTCATTTGTCTTAAGTTTTGTACGTAATATTTTGCACTCTAGACAACCGTAAAAACTTTACAAGTTAAATAAAAATAAATAAGTTAATAAATCTAGCATTCTTTTAGTTTGTAAAATAATTTTAGCTTTCGTCGCACCGCCGATTGCAAAGAACTGCCACAAATGTGACAGGGCTGGGAGAAGGGGGAGGTAGATAGAGAAAAAGGAGAGCGTTGCGAAAAAAGCGACACGGATGAGTTCAGTATCGTCCGTGTAACAGACACACACTTACGCTCTGTAAATCGGCTGTACAGCGCGTTCATTATCGATTAGCTAATATTTTATTTTTCTTAACGATGAATAACGATAATTAATAAATATACTAAAGATAGAGAAACTTTGAAACAATGGAACAAGATGCCAGTATATACTAGAGCCAGTTATCCTAAAACCTCTACGTATAAGATTACATATACTATAGAGAAGAAAAGCAAAATGAGAAAAAAAAAATAACAATAATAATAATCAATTAACTTTATCGCATACGCTACTTTATCATATAGGAAATAGTGCCTTGAATAAGATTAAGGAGTCCAATAGTAGTCTGTTAAGCTATGCCGTTGTATACATACTTCAGTTACTGTAGTGCCTTGAGAAACTGCATTCACCTTAAATTCCGCAACACCTGCGTATATTCGGCCCATCGTTTCCATTCGTTTTTCCAAAATCCATACCTTCCGTTGATTTTTCAAAACTCTCAAACCCGCGCACCGCGGCGAGTGAAGAATGGGAACAGCGCGGCGGGGTTTATCGCGAGGACGTAGATTACATTAATTTCGGTGTCTCTTTGGAGTTATGAAATTCAATACCGAAGCCGAGGACCCGCCCGGCCCGCCACCCAAGAAGAGCTCGACCCGATCCCGATGAGTGATATCGTTGTAACTTCCTTTTAAGGAATTTCTTGAGCGGCCTGAAGGCGTTAGTAACTCGAGTACAGCTTGCGTGATGAGCGATGCCCCTCGTCTCCCGACGGCACCGCATTTGACCATTGTCATTTATTCGATTTTCAGGCGCGTCTCTCATCTCCGTATGGTAATCGCGATTCAGCCAATACGGCGTCGTTTCGACCTCGCCTATTTTTTTCTATTTAATTTTGCTCTTTTCTTCCATTTTTTATCGGACTGTAATGATGCACCATGTGCAGCGACGTGCGGACCCTGGAACAGTCTTGACACCTGCCAGTAATTATGCGTGTAATCCCTGCAGTTTCGCAGTTTTTGTCATATGATCCAGCGATTTTGGCTCTTTAAACATGCAACTGCACGGCGTGTCTCAATACCGGCAATGCTGTACAAAAGTCAAGCAGAAACCTGACCAGATGTCCATAAAATCAAGCCTAAGCCCCTCCAGCTTATTTCTTATGGTAATACTCACGCCCATTCAATTTTCCCTAGATGGTCATCTATGAATGGATAGGAAGTAGGCGAAGGATCGTTTCAGTTGAACGCAAAACCGTTTGCTTTGAGGGCCCCACCCAACGATACGATATTTGCATTTCAAGTGCCTTAAGAGAGACGCGAGTAGTAAACGACTAATCAATTAATCTTATACTCGGTCGATTCGATGGGTGAAGAATCTTGACCGTGATTATGCGACACCGAAATTTCTCTAACTTTTTCTTATGCCTGTTATTGCCAACCTCGGTCGAATTTCAAACATTTCAAGTCTCGCATAATTCTACTGCACGCTATGAGCGCTCGGCCAGTATTTGGTTCAATTTTTTAATAAACTTTTATTTAGATAATTTTACCCGCGTTCAGTGATGCGTAAATTGTTTCTCTACGAAAAATATTAACTGACGAACTAAAAGATGAATTGAGAAAGCAACACAAAAATAGAACCGACTGCACCTGCAGATTTTTTCGCAGATTTCATTTCGAGAACCTAGAAGACAGATGAAGTAGCCACGGTATCATTTTCAAGTGTATTTAGCATCATGATGCCGTTTTTAGGCCAGTCATATAATGTAAAATACGAAGCTCGATAAAACTAATACTTACAACCGAAATGTTGTGTACCTACATGTACTCCTAACTGCTCAAACCTATTTGGTGCTTTTGTACGTATTTAGAGAAAAAAAATCAATAAATAAGTGAATAATAAAAATGATTGAAACGCTGTAATGAATACAAACAGACAATACGTTGTAACGGCACTCAATTAGTAGAGTCGCAATCTCGGCTGTAGAGGGCTTGGACATTGAGAAGACGAAAGCTTTTTACAACTTTAGCAATATTTTTTGAGCTATAATTATCTCATGATAAAGTATAGTCGAAGTGTATATTGCGTAGATATCATGTAATAATAATAAACATTTGACAGAGTTCACATAATAATAACGATATTGACTTGAACTACTAGTTCGTAAGCTGGTAATATAATATCTAATTATTGTAAAAAGTTTGTAAAGCTAGTAAGTATGTAAGGAGAAAAGAAATTCATATACATGGATAACGGATATAATATACATATAACGTGTAATAAATGCATTATACCCTATATCATGATAATATTATGAGTTTCATCGATACAACTAATGGGGGCCAGTAATTCTCTCTCGGATCTCGCACGGATTTATACACTATACGGCGCGCCGGATGCCGCGAAATTTCCAATTTTCTCTTGATCGATACCGCAAAGTACTCCATTCGCTTTTCCGGCTAGTCTCTCGAGATGCCGATGATAACTTTAAAATGAGGTCAGTCAAAGCGAATGGCGTACTGCGGAGAGGATCGACGTTTTGCAAAACAATTCGAGCAGGGCACCACTGATACATACAGGTAAAAGCTGTATTTGCAAGTCGTTGAGTGTTACGACTGAATGCATATGAGACACTTTTACCGACTATATATCGCGGGTGTTCGGGTAGCTCGAAACGGACAAGCAACGCGTTCAAATCGGAAATACAAGAGCAGCGTATCAGCGCGCCACTAACTATTAATCGTTAAGTAATAATGATAATATTTTACGTTGAATAGAAAAATGATGTAGAACAATAATAATATATTACCGCGATCACTGCATAAAAAAGGCATTATTTTCAACATTTCAAGTTTTTACTACTACTACTACTACTACTACTACTACTACGACTACTACCACTACCACTACCACTACCACTACTACTCCTAATACTGTACTACTATTACTATTACTGCTACTATGCGTTGCTTGAAGAATTTTTTATATTACGTATCACGCGTTCTCACATTAGTAGAGGTTTACGAGCGTAATACCCTATATATTATCTATAATAAATTATGTAAATGAGGTTGTAATTATTATATTCTTATATATATAATTGTTATTAATTGATGCGTATATTTGATTTGGAATAATTTATTTATTGTATGACAATTTAAAAAACATATATATATATATATATATACGTTATCAATATGCGTGTATCCTGCGAAAAAATAGTAGAATTCATTAATCTATTAGATAAATTGTTGTTTTCTTTTTTTTTTTATTATTTGTCTCTTTACGTTTTTTTCTTTGTGTTTTTTTTACGACATACTGTAAGTACGATGAAATATTGAATAAATATTTGATATTGGCCCATGATTCCTAATAGGAGTAAAATATATAATTATATTATATATGCAAATCGGACATAATAATGATCGATACATGTGTTACGTTAAATATCAAATTGTTGGGTTGTGTGTGTATATAATATATATTCAAAAGCATCGCGTACGTGTGGCAGCACAACATTACACTTATATATATATACATCTATAGATTTTATTATTATTGAAGCCGATGGTCACATATTTTAGATATATTATTATTATTACTATTATCACTATTATTATTCTTATTATTATTATTATTATTATTATTATTATTATTATTATTATTATTATTATTATTATTATTATTATTATTATTATTATTATTATTATTATTATTATTATTATTATTATTATTATTATTGTATTTGGCAGGGTTATGAGATTAAAATTGAGAAAACGTAGTTTTCACCGTTTACCTTATTTTATTTGTTCCAGCCTACCTGTGATCATCGTAGAATCGATCCCAATGTCCACCTACTAATCCATGATATGTATAATTTTTCAAGGATTCGGCGACTATTTAAAATCGAGCTCTGAACCAATCCGGGTCCATTTCTGCCCGCGAGCCCCTCCATAAAAATGGTTACAATATTTACCCGTAATATTACGATTACTCGATACAACGAGAGGCTGCGGAGGCTAACAGTGGGGCATAAAATTTTGTGACGTTGAATGGGGATAATTAAAGTCAGTGCCGGTCAGTTTGGGCTGGAGCATTTATGGATACACTTCGCAGGAGAAAGAAAGGGAGGCCTACGAACAGCTACGTTATTCACGCATGTGTAATGCTTCGGTAGGTTCCAGCGTGCAGGTAAAGGTTACACCTGTTAACGGGATAAACGACCGAAAGAATGAAGCTACCTACGTATGCGTCGTGTATATATAATTTATAGTAAGTATTAGTCGTTGCGAAATACGCGGGTACGGATGTAAGCTCTACGTGGATGCACACGTTGCACCCAAGTCTCTCGGCGAACTGCCCTTGGCGCGAAACCTAGCGTCTTGCCCGCGTTGCGAAATGACCGCTGTACCCAGGATTCATACCCATGCGGCGGTAATCGGGAAGCGAAATCGTGACGCATTCGCAGGTCGGCCTATCATAATATGATATAATAAAATTGGAAACGGCGGGTATCCCCCGCACACAAAGAGCGTACATTGCCGAGCGTACTTACATCGGATGCTAAGTGGTCCGCATTATTCCCGTATAATATGCATGAGGGTGGAGAGTAGTCGAAGGGCGCCGAGGGGCAAACGAATGTAGCATCTATAATTCGCGGTGTAATTTATCCCGCGGGCAGGCACCGCGGTAATTCCAGCGAAACTAGACTAATGCCTCGGCGTTACTGTTACGACTACTGAAATATGAAATCCACGGGCTCGTGTAGCCGCGATGTGTGCACCACCGGCTACTTATAACTCTCGGCAAACCCTGCAGTGCCACTGCCATGCCGCCCGTGCTAACACGGCAGTCGCGGTTCCACGGTATCCACCGCTCACCTACGCCAACATAATTCTGTAAAGCGAGCTTGTTCCGCTATGATAAATGCCCTCCAGGCGTTACTCAAAATCCTCGATCTCCGCCGCTGGGTATATCGTTGCAACATTCGCAGGATTCTTCGGAAGCGGATCCTCGGCTGTGCGGTGTAACTTGATCGTGTGCAATTGCTGGTAGCGGAATTCTAGACGGAGCAAATTCGCAATAGACTTGCAATGGCTGACCTGCCATCCGCGGGTTGCCATTATACACTCGCACCTCTGCAACACATGATCGCGAGCGGGATTCTTGAACGTTGGCAAATGAAGAGGATCGGGATCACGCGAGATGAAGGTGAAAATCCTTTCTAATGACCGTGTGATAAAATTATAATTTTTACTTTTCAAGATTCGTGTCTGTTGGTTACTATTATTCAACTCGCGCTTGTTAATCACGATGATTCCGGGAAAGGTACGAAAGTAATCCCGCTGCACGAGATTATGGAAATTTTATCAATTTATTGTCTAGAAACCCTGACGCCGCGGTGTAAGAAGTAAAAAACCGTAAGTGAACACAACGATTGTGGGATTGAATCTTAATTGCCGCATGTAGTAATTCAAACTGATCGACGTTGAATATCGTATAAAATTGGATCTAACTATAGAGTGCGGGGAAACCGGATAATTACACGACCATTGATCAGGTGTGGCTGAGAGTTAATAGCGATAACTGGAACAACAAATCTAATTAAAGCTGGAGCAATCCTATGCCGATCGTAAAGACTGTTCCCTTGGGAATATCCTGGCTGTGTCCGTGGATACGACGCTGAAGCTTGTGAAGCTGCAACGCCGTTCCGCTCCCCGAGATTTATAGAGTTGGGTGTAGACTTCGTAAGTAACGCGATCTAGAGAGCCTCTCGGCTCTATACATGTATAGTCGCGATATTAGCGGGTGTGAACGTTCTGCTACAATCGCCGTTAAACCCCGGTTTCAATAATCAACTCCAACTTAGTAGCCTGATAGCGATACCTACCCACAGAATTTAGATCCATGAATCTTTCGCCCGAAATTTTTCTGCGATCAAATAGCAGCAACAACTGTGTTCGAAACAATAACAAGGACAAAAACGAAAGAAAAATTGTTAAACATTATTGCGCCTGGTGAATTACACCGCCGTCGTATACAGAGCCCAGGCTACGCGTCGTTTCGGACGCGCATTCAGACTCCTAGGACTCCAAGAACCTGGCAGTGTTCCAGGTTCCTGGACGCGGTGCGCGGTAAAAAGCTTACACAAACGCGTTTGTATATAAGGAATGGTGCGGGTAAGAAGAAACAGGCCGGCGCTCTACAGCGACTCGACCACTCCGACCACGTGTGCGAGCCATCTACGATGAACAATTAATAATCCCGCCATCTTGACAATATAGAGAAGTGGTTTTTCATTAATTTCGAAGAAAGGATCGCGTGCGTTTACAGTCGCTCGCTGCTCGAACAGCTCAACCTCCCGTGCCTTCGAGCCTTCTGCAATTTAGTCCGATGTCCAGCCGAGAAAGTGTCGAGTAGGTATCTGTGAAGGGGTGAGCGCAGCGATAATTCTTTTATTTTTTCGCACATAACATCATTACAGTAGTTAATTACGTACAGTCCTGTGACGTATAACGATCAGGTGAAAGTTACACGATCGTTGAGGAGCTTCTCTCTACTTGGTAAAAGTATATTTGTACTAAAAGTGATTGTCGTGCCAATTGGATGTCGTTTGCTGTAAATTTTCGTAATTTTGGAATCCTCCAGTTAGATGTCAGAAGTCTTTCGTGAACTGCGGTGGTTCGAATCGCATCTTACGTTCGAAAGCTTGCATGATAGAACGCAAATGCGAAAGCTGCACACAATTGAACCGATTTAATTGAAATTCGCTACTTCCTTCAGTTACACTCAAAAGAATCGAGAAATGGATATTCAATTTACGTGGTGAAGAAATTTTGGATCAATGTATTTGCCGATTAGTTCAACTACGAGATTATATCTATCGTTGAATCCAATATATGCTCAGCATGGAACCCGTTTCGGAAGCATGAATTGTACGAATTACACGGCGGATGTAACGGAATTCTGACCACATCCTCTTTGTTCCAGGCTGTTCGCATAGTTGTTTGAGCCTCACGTAAGATTTAATCGACAGCTAATATCGTAACGATAATCTTTAATAGCGCTGTCAGTGTTGCGCCACTGCTCGGGTGAACAGCATGCAGCAAGCAAACATTTTGATGCGTGTGCCCCAAAAGATATCCTGCCAATCTTTTTGATAGATCACAACATGACCCAGTATACCCATCGTTGTAGAAAGCAATGAATGCTCGCTATTTCCCAAACGGAAACAACGGAGAATAGTTCGCGTGGCAAATTTAGTCCAAGGATTGAAAAGGTCGCAATAAATTTGCAGAAACTTTTATCCACAGGGATAGTTGGTCAAACCAGCGTATCAAATTGTTTGAATTACAGGAAATTTCCGGTTAATCGCCGCCTGCTTTGCAATCGTTACAAAATTATAAATAATGGAAGGACTCCGGTGTTTCGACATTGCACAAGGCTGTAAGGTATATCCGACGATTATTCATAAAAGAGTATTGCCACGTACAAACTGGCAGTATCGATTCCCAACACGTGTCTAGAACTAGATCAGATCGTTTCTTGACATGCGTCTGTCGATTCGATTGATGGAAATGTAAAAAAGAAAATCTGCCACAATTATCGCATAGCGCTGAAGTTACAAATATGGCTGTGGCAGTCGGTTCCCCTTTCCCCGCCAAACTCCAAAGGTAAGTGTACATGCGCCTACCTACATGCCCGTACGTACTTGGAAAATATAACTCGAAGCGCCACTCGCCGCCAGAAGAAGTGAGATCTTCATTACTAACAACGGTGACGCGGAGTTATGATTTACACAGTGCGGTATCCCTAAGATAAAACTTGATAGCACTAGGATATCTCTTTGATATACCGTCCGTTCCGAAGTCTCTTGGAATTCCTTGAAAGTTTCCGATTATCCGCGGGAACGTCCCGTTCAACTCTCAACTTAACCAATCGTTTGTTTAATTTTCTTCTCGTTATCAATTTTACGGTAGTAATTGAAGATTGCGTTTTATTCATTCAAGTCCTGCGAATCGCCCCTCTTCTCTCTTTCTCTGCACTCTGACAAGATTGCCGGCGTCTGGTGTCGTGCTCGGAAGTCCATATTTATTCGTACAATTTTTCTTCTCATCAAGATCCTTATTATAGATGTACCTAGATAACATTGCACCGGTATCCATATAGTAGGAACGTCAATAAATTTTCCCGTCGGATATTGATTTAGAAAAAAGCAAGTGCAGAGTAACCGCAGGTAGAGACGGTCGCGTAAGTGGAGATGATCCCAGATTAATGCCAGGCTAAGGTCAATTTTTTACTCGTCTCTCTTCGTACTTTTTCCCTCGTTATTCCAACTTGTTTGTCTCGTCTCGAGAAACCTTGGAATCGGGAACGTCTTGCTTACGATGAATCTATGCATTAGATTTTAGATATCGCAGCTGCCCGAGGAAACCTCTCGTAAAAGAAGCTGCAGTCGCATTTCACCTGAAGCATTTGCCGACAAGCACCACCACTTCCTATAAGGTACCTATCCCCTGCACCAGACGAAACACCGCCGCATCGCGCATCGGCGGCGAACTCCTCTCCTGTAACAAATGTATGTCGCGTATACCTGAACGACGTACGTATCCTCGACTCTTTAAATACTAGAATCGTGCCTTACCCGCGATGTAACGCAACTAGGGGATATTCTCAAGTACGAGTATAAGGTTGTTTAATCCCGATCGATAGAATCGTGTTACTATCCATTTCGCTGTCGTGGCCTCGGGTAAAAAGATTCAGCCCGCGATGCCTTCAGCGATACCAAGCGAATAATAATTGTGTATAGAGGTATCGAGCTACTGCAGACGAAACGCCAAAAAGATTGCCGAAATAATACTTATACGTTATACGTGAACCGAGTCCTTCTCACAGATCGTAAAATACGCGAAATCCGGAAGGCAAATAATTTATATGGTTTCAGTTCTTCATGCCGGTATTTACCCAAGGCATGAGCCATTCGTTTATTAAACATGATTGTAATCAGCCAGTTTGTTCCTGGCCTTTACGCAAACGAGTATCCACACTGGTCCGTCCACGTTAATTGGGAAAATCACTTATTAGCCACACTAATGTCAGCTTTATCGATACTCAATTATTCGTCGTTCCCCTCCAAAAGTAATTACGTACCTGCAACAACGAATATGTACGACGATGATAACACCTGGAATTAAGTTTGCGTGATCAAAATTTTACCACTGATTTATTGGGGTCCAGGTATAACGAGTAATTTTTTTTACAACGTGCTCCATGGTCTTTCTTATGTATTAATCATTGCGCATTACTTATTAGGTATATTACTCCACAACGAGATACAGATATAAATAGATGTCGGTACAGGTAGGTATGTGCACAAAGGAAGCGAGAGGAGGATACTTCACTATCGTAGACGTACATACATCTTACCCAACACGTTTATGGTGTGACGGAATGTTCAATTTACGTCTACTAAATTTCAATATATGACTAGCGCGCTCGCATTTGCAAATTATTACCCCCGTAGGTTCGAAGTCTGAACGTCGGCAGACTGATCCTTCTTATTGTACAATAACTCGTCAACGGCAGATTACTCAAACGACCTGCATACAACGAGCCTCGGGTCCCGTGAAACCGTAGCCGTTCACCGGAGTGAAGGTTCAAGTCTTGTAAAGAAAACGCGATGCTTCTTTATCTTCTACAAGGATAATGATTCAGGTATAGAAATCCATGCGTGCTTTCCTTAAAGTTATAATCCAAGAGCGTTGATCACTTATGCATTTAGAAACGCTCAGTGCCATTGACATATTTAATCGATGCGACTCTCGCGTACAAGCCATAGTTGTTACAGGTTGCCCCTTGCAGCCTCTTCCGCTGGGTTGACACCTTCCATATGGGATACATAAATTAACTCTCGTTATAAGCCGTCTCCTGGAAGGAATTCTCCACGCTATGCACCGCATCGACATCGGCATCGCTCGTCCACTCGTCGCCATTCTCCGGAAATGGAACTCCTGCCGCAAAGTCGTATATACTATACCCACCTGCGGGAAAACTACACGAAAGATGGATGATAATAAATCTAGCTGCAGAGTTTTCATCCCGCTTCCGTCTCCACCTCTCGTGACCTCTGCGTCCGCGTGCCTTCGGGCCGTCGACAACTTACTCCGGCGTCCCATTATGGGAGAGAAAACCCTCATTTTATACATTAGCGCTCCCACTGACCGACAAACTTTACTCTTAAGGTCCGCGCTCACATCGGTTCAAAACACCCTGCAGCGGGTCATTACTGACGTCTGATCACTAGGATAGCTCGTGATCATCGGATACGAAAATGAGGTCTCTGTGCACCGTCAGCGGCAAACTTCTCTGTGTCACCCTGAGAAACGAAACGGAAGCGAGCATGGTCGAGGACCTTGCAGAGGATCCCTCGGTTCCTCTGGGTTCCGATATTTGCCCGTGCCAAAGAGGGACGCGACGACCGGCGAACCACACCGATCATTACGGTGAACACGGTCCTGGTAGTTTCTCGTTGATCACAAGCACCAGGGTTAGCAGGTGACTACCTTCGCCTCCATTCGCTTCCCCGGCTGCGAAGATATCTGTCCTTGCTGGTCGATCACCAGATGCTCCCCAGGCACCTCTCGGTAGAGCTTACAAAGGCATGTGGAGTGCAGCCATGCACGGTTTGGTTCTGACTTAGGAGCAATGGAGTCACGATTCCCACGGCATCTTAAGGTGCGTGCTCTCGGTTTGCGCTTAGCGTGCACGCACTTTCTTTACGAAACCGTAAGGTACTTACGTATCTCTGTCGGTTATTTACATTTCTTTTCTTTCACTCACCGCGCCACAGTAATTACTATCAATTATTCTACCTTACCCCAATGACGATACGTGTGCATACACCCATTGTGTCTAACGTTTTTCCCGACAGCTGAAGATTAACCGCAAACTACCGAGGTTTATCGGTAACTTTGTATCTGAAATAAAAGGAACCAGATTCGTTTTCATAGTGTTGCGAATCGCGTTATACGAAGAGCTGTAATATGCGTATACAATGGGAGCGGAAATCACGGGCGTAAATCGGTGACCGGGTGATGAAAACTGGGCTTTGGGAACGGCGAAAGAGCGAGCAAAACGGTATAATTAAAGTGTCGCTTGGTCGGTAGTGCCGCAAATTTTCTACAAGCAAGGCAAGATTGCACCGTAAACATAATTGCATAATGCTTGAATCAGTTCACTGGCACGATTAACTCCAGGTTAGAAAGGTAGATCGTTGCGCCGACTCCTGCCGTGTTTACTTTGCGCCTTTGCCAAGTCAATCAAGGTTAAGCGAATCGCGCGCCCAATCCGACAACGCTACAATACTTTTACTCACAGTATGACGTACATGTCTTATATTCACCGCACTCTAAACTAGACTATTTGCTCTACGTGTAGCAGTTCTCGCTCCGCTACGGTTACGACGTGTAACGGAACAAGTTCTCGAACGAGCCTCCCTTCCTTTTCACCGGTAAAAGGAAACTGTGGAATAAAAATAAGTGCCATTCAATTGACCGTATACCTGTCCGATTTTGCGATGCTAAACATCAACGCACATTATCCGCATCAATGCAATGTCAAGGGAACGCCCTAGTCGATTTAAAAAAAAAAGGCGTCACAGCCCCATTCTATACTTAATTCTGAACAAAAACATTCCAACCCATTTTCATTTCACGCAGAATTAAAGAAATGGCATGAATGCTAATAATTTAATTTACTATCGCACTTTTGTAGAATCCGTGCTATTTCTTTATATTTCTGCATCAAATGAAAATGTACTGTAGTGTTTTTTTTTTTGTTTTTTCTTTCATAATTTTGTAAAGAATGCCGCTCTTAAGCCCTTTTTCGCGTTTGAAATACGTGGACTTCGATATTTGGAGATATATACGACAACGTCGAAATCGACCAGGGCACCCCCTTAAGCTGCTTTTACGTAGGCAGGTTTATTTTTTCCGCTTATTGTTTTTAATACCGACATCCCGATTATAGGCACCCAGCTGATTACTTGGAGGCGACTCGCGCTCGGCCAACTATTCAAATTATTTATACCGTAATATCGCTCGGCTCCGCGTACGTGGTTACGAGATATCAATAATTAGTATACCAAGTATATTAATGAATTAGAGGCGTTTAACGGCGGCTGTCAATTCATATCAAATCATGATCTAAGGAACTAACAATCTGAATTTATAATATGCGCAATTTGCAAGAGTATATTCTCACGAGTAATTATCTCCTAGTTCCCGATGTAGTTGCCTGAAGTTTCATTAAACGTCCGCAGAGCGTTATGTCTAAATAAAACGTAGAAGTTTACAACGATTCCGATATCTTTGGATTAGATTCAATTTCACCCATGAATAAATTAAACGGACTCGCAGGCCTTATGCAATACCTACGTAGGGGAATATCAGGATTTTCCGTACACGGCGGTTATATTGCCCTAAGTCGCTACAGCGGCACAACTTTTTTTGTGCATTTCTTATTTATTTGTTGATTTTCCAAGTCTCGTTTCGTCTGCGAATCTCTCTCCCATTGATCCAAGTGAACCACTCGGAAATCATGTCGTTATCATTCCTGGACTATAACCGCGTGAGCTTCTCGTAGCTATTAAATCATGTCAGGTAATGTAATCTAGAAAGCGTTCAACTTTAATAAACTGCCCGTTGAGGTCTCTCGTAACTTAAAACAGTTAAAACTGATATCAGTGATTGGCCATTTACTACAGGTATTTAAACTCCGTTATTGCGGATATCTGGTCAGCAGTATTATTTCTATAATCGCACATAAACCGTATGTTATGCTATGCATCTATATGCGTACCCTTCTAACTTGCGTTTTCTTGTTACTTATCTCACGCTTGTCAAACGTTTTCGATTCACTCTTCGCGCTCGCTAGTAGCGGAATTTTACTATCGCAATAAAAGCAATCACAGTAATCATTCGCCTGTTTGATGATTCCGAGTATATAGTGAAAGTATGTATATCTCTGCACGTTAGTACGCCATGCTAAATTTCTCTGTATGACCGCTCGAATACTGGAACAGAGCCGCAAAATTATCGCAGATATGCACCTCTTTGGAAATTTCACTGCGGGGGTATGATCAAATTCCTCAGAACAAAATATAGACAGGAAATATTTGTCAAGTGAAAATACTACAATTAATCCGGAAGCGTGCGCTTCCTGTCGATAACTTAGTTGTGGGTACCTTGTGCAACGTATTATCAAATTTTACGTAATACAAGTCAGATACGGGACAGGAGTAACATGAACAACAAATATCCATGCCAATTTTAGTTGATACGTGAGCCATGTATATGACAGTGTTTGATGTTCATAAGGCTTGAAAGGACAGAACGCAGTATTCAAAGTGACGGGAATTGAAAAGTATCTCTAGTTCCTGGGTAACGTAACAAATTTTTGTCGGAAGAATTTTAAAGAAACAAGCATAAGCACTATTTTTAATTCCGGATTCGTTAGTCTTTCCTAGCTTCTTAATTTCTCGTATTTCTTATTGTTCTTCTTCATGAATATTTCCTACTCTTTCAGTTGAATTTTAAAATGCCCCCAACAAAGAGAAATATAAATGTTTCGCTTGGTTCTCCGACATATGCACGTGTATTCAGATTGGGCAATTTACCGTAACAATTCATATCCACACATATCAGTTATCATGTACATACAGCAGATTGTAAAATACCGCGGTATTCCCACAGTATACGATACTATTGCACTAACATCAATAATGTAACAATTACGGTAACAATTAACAGGAATGCCAGATCGTCCAGGTTGAATAAACAAACTCGTACTGTAGTGAAGACTTTTTTACTCTTGTCCGCTGAATGGTAGGTTAGATTCAGAATCGTGTTCGGAATAAGGAAAACGTAGATACCTAAGGTGTTAATGCCCGATAATTATAGGAAAGAACGTGGTTAAAAAGTTTATTATCATCGATCGGGCAAAAAGCAGACCCATGATTCATGGTTTGAAATTCTGCCAAGCACACATACATTGTATTTTACATGAAATTGTAGAAGACGTCGAGCGAGAGGCCGATTTTTTGGCTACGTAGAAACGCCGTGGTTCCCACCCGCGAGGAAAAAGTTATGAGGATGAAGTGCGCCGTCAGGTAACGTGGACTTGGTATGCAGAATCGGACAACCCTTTCACTACGTCCCGAATGAAGCAATTAAAAAATTAACTTTTGGTAGCAGGCAGCACTTACCGCGATGACCCTAATGTCTTAATTCACGTCAGTCAGAAAGTGCTATCGCACCCTTCACTTTGTGAATACACTTCTTTCCAACGGCACCATTATCTAACCTAAATGCACCTGCAGCAACAGATACTTCGTACCTACCTAATTGGCAAGAAATTACGTCACCGCCCGGTCAAATAGCGCGCGTTATATACATGTGTGTGTTTTCCGAATGAGGCGTATAAACGGAGTGATTATTGTGTTTGCAATAATTGTAAAACAGATCGTTGAATTCCACAATTCATATGGTACTTGCGTTCATTATACATATACAGCTCTGCTCCTTACAGCTAATTGTAAAACAGGAGACAGGCCCCAAAAGAAAGTCTCATTTCTTTATAAGAAATCTGCCGCAGACTCAATTTAAAATGACAGTTTATTAAAATCCGAGCCGATTCACTTGTGGCCTGATCAGTATCAGCTCCGATTGGCTACGGTACTTGCTGCAGGCATATGCAGCCAACTTTTTCCTACACGCAGACGCATCTTCGACCGCCCCTGTTCTCGTTGTCAGCACTAAATGAACCATCAGGGTCCCCATAAATCGTGTGGCTATCAGATCTGTGCCGTGGACTGGGCTCCTCTACCCTCGATATAATGAGGGACCACCGCCCAGTGTAATGGAAGCACTCTCCGACGGCGTCCACAGATGTCCGGTAGATTGACCCGGCCGTCCTTCGCCCTCTGTGTCGTGCCAAATACAATCGCACGTCCCAAGCAAGACCGAAGGCCATCTTCGCGATGCCGAAAGCGCGCACTGGAATCGTCCTTCCCTTTGCGGATCAGGAAAAATTTTCATAGCAAATTTTCGAAGTTAATTATGTGAAATAGATTCGACGATTATTCCTAATATTTCGAGCTAGACTCTGGGAATTGGAAAATAACTTTCGCGGATCAATTGCTCATCTTGATCTTGGCTGGGCGGGGGAATATTCGATCAGGTGTGTTGGCGGGGGGGGGGGCAGAATGAAGGCTAGGCCTTCATTGTTAATTGGCTGGATAACAAGTATCGCAAGCATAAGCGAACAGCGACTATGCAGTGTAAATTACGTGACGTTTCAGTCAGGTTGCGGCTGGATAGGGTAGCGGACGTGGAATCAGTATTCCACGACGCGGCGCCTGTCGCTTCACCTCTCTGGCTAATTAACTCCCAGGTTCATTATCGACACCTCCGCACACTCGGGGATTGTCTTAATTTAAGACTCAACCTTTCAAGTCGCGGCATACGTCACACCTTGTCCTGTCACTCTTAAGATACTCGGATTGTCGTTGCGACGCAAACTATTCCCATGCGGTATAATTTATTCCATTATCCGTGACAGTGTTCAATTTCGAATCATCATCGCACTCTCGAGAGGCGATGATTTCTTTTATTCAACAATCTCAGGCGATAGAACTTGCAGACTGCGTGAGCTGAGATATCGGAAAAATTATACATCGTACAGAAAGTAGATAGTGACTGCCTATGCGGCGTGTCGTATGGCCAATTTCAATGCGAGGTATTGAGATGCAAATTGGAAATATCCTCTGGGTGCAAACGGCAAATGAACAGCAGTGAAACCCCGCCGTTTGCTGGCCGTAGGGATTTAGCTTTGCATATATGCATCCGTGCCCTGCATTAAATTAGTTACGCTTAAATGCAAATCGATCAGCTAATCGATCCTCTGCGCGCATAGCGTCATAGATTGTAGTCATTGCTTTGTCAATTGAGATAGGATTCTGCATTGCCGCAAAGAGTGGGTCTTTTATTTTCACGATATCCCGGTTAGACTGAATTTCGATGACGGAAACCTTCCTGCAGATGCATTATTGCGACACGATTTGCGGCAGACCGCGTATGATGCCGAGTCAGAGGATCACGGATGACCAACAGGTGGTTGTTTATATGGAGATGAATGCTGCACCTGTGCCTTGGGCTCATTGGCGAACCCGTCACACTGAATCTCACTCGATCGTGACCGATACCCACGCTGTAGTTGCCTAGCTATCTATTCGCGTAATTACTTGTGTCTGAAAATTGAAATGACCTCTACGAGTTGCGGCTCTACTGGTGCCCACCAGCGACCGCGAGTTGAACTTCATTCCCTACACACCGCTTTACCTACTTTCGAACGAGAACGACACCTTGCATTTATTTTGCAATTCCCCACTCCTGCACGCGGAACAGCGGGCAACGATTCTATTCCTATCTTTCACGGCGGAACAGAGCAAGAAATAAGCACGTCACGCAGAAACGTGGGAGGAGGAAAAGACATCAGGGTAGAACCCGCTGTTAGTCATTGTTCGACTCGCTGACCATGGGGGAAAAGCATTTTATCGCACGCCCTGCCCGATATTTTCGAAATCTTGAGGATATACTGCGGCCGGTGTGAGCATCGAGCTGAACCTAAACAAAAAGAGTTGGACACAGCTGCAGTTTATTTGTATATCGTTGTTGTATCACGTATACGTTGAAGACTAGAGGATAAAAATATCGAATCACACAACATACAAATGTAATATGTTTTATATAACACAGGCATGAATATGGCCGTTTTTCATACCAGTGGGGCGGGCCTAAGGTGCCACTTTTCAACCCAGGTCACTTAATTAAGCGGGAGTAGAAGTATAAACCACGCACTGGGGGGAAGTGCATTATAGGAACGAATTTTGTTTGGTCATAATTTCATTTTCGGTATTACACTTACTCAGTATCAGGTTACCCCTCGTCCTGATAAATTAAGCTGCAATGTTCGCGAAACGTTGGCAACAAATCGTTCCTCAACGCTACTCCATCCCGAAAGCCAAGTCTTATTCGGTATTATAATTGCTGCAATATGTGGCCAGCATGTACCCACTCACTACCGATACAAAGATTTAACCAACTATTGGGATAATAGTGGAAAATGGCTTTGAGAGCGAGTGTCAGAAGATGAATAACTAATCCATTTCGACTGCGATGAC
This sequence comes from Neodiprion pinetum, assembly GCF_021155775.2. Taxonomy (NCBI): domain Eukaryota; kingdom Metazoa; phylum Arthropoda; class Insecta; order Hymenoptera; family Diprionidae; genus Neodiprion; species Neodiprion pinetum. Next base: position 34,741,425 of record NC_060235.2, on the reverse strand, counting down.
GAAATATTGTATCTAAGTAAATTTATTCTAGCGTTTTCTAAAATCGCACGAAAGACGGAAAAAATACAACTGGCTTCACGGTGGTTCATTTACGATTTTGAGAAGCAGAACCGTTTTGTCACCGGATTGAATGGTAGGAATCTTTACTAACTAATTGGACGGTCAGGAAAGTAAGAACAACATCGAGAACATCGTGGGATAAACAGCTACGAGAGAACGGAATTTATTTTTAATCTTTGTTGTTACTCTTAAAGCGCTGAGCGTAGTGATTTGAGACCGTGCACAAACATGTCCTGCCGTAAAATTTTAGTACATAAACCATAGAAAGAAGAAATACCTACTGGTCGTATCTTCGACATACAGTTGAAACTCTTCGACTTTGACTGACAGTTAGTTATTACTAGTCTTTTCAAATCAGACACGTCTTGCTTTAAGGAGCCATATTTGTTATCACGTATACAAAATACATGCGGTAGGTTTACAGTTATAATCAACAGAAACTGAATTCGAATAATCCCTCGAATTTAACAATTACTGGATTCAAGGAAGTAACAAAACTTCACTTAACATGCGGTTGTAAAAGGCACACAATGAGTTTTTATTTTCACCTGGAAACAGTAGTCTTTAACGCCACTTCACTGATCTCGTGTTATCGTTTTCTTCAGTCATTAGATACATCAGGCATAGTTTGTACTATCACTTTTCTTTTGGGATCATAAACGAAGTTGTTTGATTTGAATATGTCGCTCTCGTAGAATGGGTGTAGATTATGAATATCTATCTGCTTAGCCTGTAAAGACAATTCGAAAGATTTAACACAACAATTCATATTAAGAAAAACCGTGTGGATGTATAAAAATAGCAGTTGTAAATCAATAATTTACCTTATCCATTAAATCTTTTTCAGAAATTTCAATGGTTGTAACTGGTCCACCTTGGAACGCTCTCTTGAATGTCAATGTATCCAAAGTTATTTGACGAAGAATGTAATACAGCAACTCGCTGTGATCCTTTTTGTATGAAAGATATTTCTGGAAAGTCTGTAACAAAGTTGATGTGTTTTTGATAGCGACATGAATAGTCTATGTGCATAGACTTTACAACATATCATGCTACTCACTTGTCGCATAGATTTCATAACAGAATATTTCTGTGTATCTACGAAGCTCTCAAGCATCATTCTGATAGCAAGATTTACGTCTTCTTCTCGCACATGATCCCTGAGATGCATTTTAGCACTTGCTTCTGCCATTCGTATCATACTTTCAATATGACGAACCGTAATTGGAAGGCTTCCTGTTGCCTGGCCATAAAAATAGAGAGAGTCAAAATTCACAGCACAAGAAAACAAGAAAATATGTCGCCCAAATGGAGCAGCCACTCAAATCTATGTTCAACACATGACAGTTTCTAGTGAAATGGTCTATTATAGATAAATCTTATCGATTAAATTTACTTAGTAGTTGTGCCACTCACTAAACTCTCCTGTCTCAATTGACTGTACATTTTTGCCACCTTATCTTGATCCATATTAGTAAGTTTAGGATGGATGTTTTGTCGCGCATACACAATATATTTCTTCAGGAGATCTTGTGGAATGGACAAATTCGTATGATTTTCTTCAAGACTAGGTGGAACTGTTCTATTCGCATTATTAGGATGATGTTTAATGTGCGAAGCAATAACGAACTTAGCCAAATGCCGATCTTGCATTGGATCTACTTCATCCCGCACTACACACAGAATATCGAATCGGGAGAGAATCGGCTCCGACAAATTTACCTGTAACAATGTTCAAAAATTATCAGGAATAAGAACTCTTATACTTAATATTTTACCTACGAAAAAATATACTTCTGTTTTTCAGCTCTATAATTAACAAGATTCAAAAATATCAAATTAATGTTTGCCTCAATCCCCTAGCTGGTTTTTTTTTTTAGCATCGGGCGTATCCCTTGAAAAATCAGGACTACTTCAATACATTTTTAAGTACCTTAACATTGTTTAGGCAACAGATTTGCAAAAAGTACTACCAGTCAGGAACTATCAGTATTACTTGCCTAAATTTGAACTGAGGAAATTTAAAATTTATTCATGCAGAAACTATGCACCTTACGTTTTCTGAAAAAGTCATGCTGGCATCGTATCGTCCACCAATTGGATTCGAGGCTGCTATAACAGAGCATCTGGCTTGTAGAGAAGTGACGATTCCAGCTTTTGAAATAGAAATACTTTGCTGTTCCATTGCTTCGTGTATAGATGTTCTATCCTGGTCGTTCATCTACAAATACAGTCAAGATTGATGTACGACAATATTTTTCACACTGATTTCGAACGATCATAAGATCGTATTTACTAACTTTGTCAAACTCGTCTATAAGGCAAACACCCTGATCTGCAAGAACCAAAGCACCAGCTTCTAACGTCCATTCTCGCGTGGTGTGTGAACGGCTTACATATGCAGTAAGACCCACTGCAGAAGCGCCCTGACCTGTTGTGAATACAGCTCTGGGTGCAATTTTTTCGGTGTATTTTAAGAACTGTGATTTCGCTGTTCCTGGGTCTCCACAAAGCAAAACGTTTATATCACCTCTCACTTTGTGCTTCTGGCCTAATTGCAAAAAATATTTCAATATATCAATCAAGCATGTAACTCTTTTGGAAACATAATAAATTCTTGTATATCATATTCTTCAATATGGCGTACCGGGATTTTTTGATTCTCCACCGAATAAAGCAAGTGCTAGCGCTCGCTTTATGAATTCGTGGCCATAGATGGATGGTGCAATACTAGCTATGATACGGTCAGCTACCCGATGATCTTTGCTTAAGGCCAAAATACTGGAAACATCCTCATCAGTTAATGATTGAACAATTTCTTTGCAATCCTTTACAACAAGATGATTGGCTAACAATACCGTTGAAAATACAGGAAAGCCCTATAATAAATACATTAAATTGTTAAGAGAATACAACGAGTTTATAATTGACATTTATTTTAAGTAAAACTAGTAGCCACAGATTTTGACATATACATTTTACAATGTAATCACGCTACATTTGTGCACATAAAAGTATAATTTACCTGTTCAGTATTCAGAGAACCGTCATAATTATTACTATAAATGGCAGTCACGTCAACTTCATCTCCAGGCTTACATCGATCACAGAGATCGGCAAGCAGGATGCAGTCCTTACTGCGAGGTATTCTCCCGGCTGGAATTCTACCTGGAGACTCTTGTATTGTTACCTTTTGATAATTTCGATAAACCGTTTGCTCCATATTAATCTGAAAACAATAAATAACGTGATATTGAAGTATGTTCAGCTAAATTTTAATACAAATCTGCTAAAAAATTACTGTAAATGATTTTCAACATAATTACGGTGAAGGGTCCACTGCTTTGACACTCAGGACAAGAGCCAGGATCAACTTCTTGACTTTGCATTTGCGTGAACGGGCCAAGGACGTATCCACACTTTTTACAATCATATTTAACAACTGACAACTGTGGTAAAACTCCCGTTGTGGCAGTGACAACGCCCAACGTCCTCACCAACTGGTTTAAATGTAACTTTCTGAAACACAATGGCACTTGGACGTTACAATTACGATGTGAATATACCACATCAACTTGAAGATATTGGTACCAAGTGTCGTTATACAATTTCACATGATTAACGCAATGTAATTATAATTTATATATTTACTTCTCCCAAGTCTGAATTCATGTATATTTACCTGAACGTTCGCAATTCTTCAATGAGCGGCAATTCTGATATCCTGACATGGATTTCAGTGGAAACTCTCTCATAACTAGGAAAAATAGTTAGAACCAGGTCCTTAGCTACTTCATCAAATATTTCTAACATTTGCACGGGAGCTTCGGGTAGAAAGTATGCCAACACATGTTCCTTTCCAGCGAGAATAGGGAACTCCACAACAAAACTAGACTGTAGCATAAAAAATTATTGTATATCGCCAAAAGGCATATTGTAGTAAGATAAGAACTTGCTAGAATATGCTTCTCTACGTGATCTTTGTAAGAGATTATCATTAGTTTTAAAAAATGTATGATATATCGTGTTACCTGATTACTTTCACACATTCGGCGTATGCGCTCCTTGTACATGTGATGTCCTTTGGCATTGACGTGTGTTCTTAGGAAACTCTTGAATCTGTTAGCAATTTCAGTACGTGGTCCCAACATCATAACCCACTCTTTGATAGTGTGACCTTTCGTGTCTTCTAAATTCTCAATGGATTCGATCATCTACAATCAAAATTGAATGCTAATCATTAGAAAAAATGTATCAGAAATTAATTTAGTAATAATTCTGTTGAATTTCTGCACCTCTGAATCTTCAATTTCACCAGCAGCTGCTTTTTCAGCCATTCGACGCTTTTGTTTGGGTACTTCGTCATCATCGCTTTCATCTAATAAGTTGTAGAATAGAAAATAAAGTTGTATGTTTAGATGTTATACACATCATCACCTACTTTCACTTATGAATTAATGTAATTTTACCATAAAGAAGATCTCTATCATCTCTGATAATTCCAACTTCACGATCTCGCTTGCGCATTTCTCTTTCTGCAGCCGCTCGGTCCCCTTGGGATATTTCAGAATAGTCTTCGTCATCGACGATTTTTGGATCATAACGATCCAAGGCAGGCATTGGGCGATAATCACTATACGAAGAAGAGTATTTAATTGAAAATTAAGACTCTCACATGTTTTAGTCTCAAGACACCACTTACGCCTCCATGTTATCGCCAAATAATTCTTCACCATCTTCTTCTTCCTCGATCATTTCGTTATCTGTATCAGCTCCGAGCAAATTGCCTTCATCTTCAAAAGGTTCTTCCATTTCGTGAGGCGGTGATGTAAGCTGATCTCGTCTCCCGGAAGGCACCGGGGAACTTGCCTGACTCTGTTATTATAAATAATCAATGCAATTTGCATACAAACAGTTGTGCTTGTGAGTTTAGGTCTTTGACTTAGTGAAAAAAAAAACAGAAAAATTTGCCAAGTCATTTCCAAACATACTATAAACAATTATATCTTCAACAATGCAATAGACGATATATTTCATGTGGAACAAACGTTTGTTCTGAGGTTTTGTTTGGTTAAACACAGGCTAGATGTACATACACAACAATACGTCAGGAAAACAATACCGATGTGATAAACCACTTACCGACATTATATGACGTTGTTAAAACGATATATTCGGTAAGAGTATATTCTCGGAACAAAATCAAACTACTTATGTTGTACACACAACAAAAACCAACTACGGTCCGATTTGACGCGTGGTGTGTGTATACAACAGTTACACAATTTGGCGGCAAACCTTGGAACTTACAACGAAGAATAGATACACGACATAGATATGAACCTCGTGCTTCTATCCCACTTCAGTCTCAAGCGTTGACTAAAGATATGTAAAGATACACAGCCCTGGGTCATTTTTCGTGACAGTCTGACGGGTCTGGGTGGGTTTGAGGATAATAGCAGTTTCACGTATTATCAACCAAGTAACAACTGACCACGCCGGTAAAAGAAGTCGTTAACTGAAGAATTTATCTTCATTCAAAGGCTGACCATCGAAGGGCCTAGCCGCTTAAGTTTGGAATCGGCAGGAAAGATGAAGTGCGTATTTCTTGTCCGAAATGTAAAAACTGAAATCATTACACATCATGTCATATCATACATCATACATCATACATAGTATTAGAGTTGGAAACCAGAATTTGGATGTCCGGATGTTCGAATGTTCAGAAAGTGACGTCGCCCAAAATTTTTTTGCTGTTGACGTCATCCATTTATAGTAATCATAGACAACGAAAATCTGATAGCCGAATTCCTCAGTCCGGAAACAACCGCGCAGTAGAGAGGACGTATAAGAATCGCGCTCCGCAGATTTCGAGTACCGGGTTCTCTACCTCCTGGATCCTACGTTCCGGGTCCACTTTCTGGTGCTACTCGAGTTCCAGGACACGCGCTCCGTAATTTCTGCACTCCAGGTCGGCTACCTGGTGAAATTAGACTTCCAGGATAAGCGCTCCGTAGTTTCTGCGCTCGAGGTCCGCTACCTGGTGAAACTCGACTTCCGGGACAAGCGCTCCGTGGTTCCTGCGCTCCGGGTCCACTTTCTGATGCTACTCGAGTTCCAGGACACGCGCTCCGTAATTTCTGCACTCCAGGTCGGCTACCTGGTGAAACTAGACTTCCAGGATGAGCGCTCCGTAGTTTCTGCGCTCGAGGTCCGCTACCTGGTGAAACTCGACTTCCGGGACAAGTGCTCCGTGGTCCCTGTGCTCCAGGTCCGCTACCTGGTGAAACTCGACTTCAGGGACACGCGCTCCGTAGTTTCTGTGCTCAAGGTCAACTACCTGGTGAAACTTGACATCCAGGACGGGCGCTCCGTGGTTCATGCGCTCCAGGTCCGTTAGCCGGTGTAACTCGACTTCAGGGAGAGGATGAGGAGGACGAGGAGGTTGAGCAAGACGGGGAGAACAACAAGAAGGAGGTGATTTAAGCTGGTTTGCGGTCGTTGGATTTGTGCACGGTAAGTATAATATTTTTATAATATTTAATGGCAATTGTAATTATATTTCATCTAAAATTTCGTAAACTTGTCATCTTCACAATAAATTATTTCAATTCATTTTTCGCGCAAGCCCAAGTTCAGTAGATGTCAATGCGCTAATATAGTTTCTATAATTTTTTATAACTTTCTCATAATATTGTTGGCATAGTGTATCAATAAAAAAATTATATTAATCCTTACACAATATTTTTGATGTGTTCTAATACTGAAAATATTTATTAGTATTCGTGGTATAACCCAACGTGGTTAACGGTGGTTGTTGGAGGTGGTTGGCGGTGGTTGGAGGTGGTCGGACGTGGTTAGGGGTGGTTGCGGCTGATCGAGGTAGACGAGGAGGAGCAAGACAAGGAGGACGAGGAGAACAAGGTGGACGAGGAGGACGAGGATTTCTGCACAGTGAAAAAAACACTTTTATAACATTTAATGGCAATTGTATTTATATTTTATCTAAAAATTTTGACACTTGTCATGTTTTTAATGAATTATTTTAGGTCGTTATTCGCGCAGGCCTAAATTCAGTAGCTATCAATGCGCTAACAAAATTTCTTTCATTTTTTATAATTTTCTCAATCTTCTTGGTATAACGTGTCAATAAAAAAATTATATTAATCCTTACACAATATTTTTGATATGTTCTGATACTGAAAATATTTATTGCTATTTCAGGTACAACTTGAGGTGGTTATCGGTGGTTGTTCGAGGTGGTTAGCGATTGTTGGAGGTGGTCGGGGGTGGACGAGGAGGAGGACGAACCGAACTGAGTCTCAAAGCCCTGTTGACATAAAAGCAGCTATTCGATAGAAATTATAGTTTATAGTTTACACAGCCCATTGCATGATATTTCATTACAAATACATACGTTTCAATGTATTTAGGAATAATTTATCAAATATACGATAAAATTGATGCACCGGATCATCGTCGACTTTAACTTTTGAAATGTCCTACCATTTTCGAACACCTCCTACCTCCCCCTGCCACCTCCGACCATCAATGGCCACTTTCGACCACCCCCTATCACCTTTTGCCAGCGCCGACCACCTCCTAACATTTCCGAACACCTCCGATCATCCTATTTAGCTATATTACCAGATTAGCTATGATATGAAAAGAGAAGAATTATTCATTTCGAAATGGGATTCTATTCGACGCGCGCTCGATGTATTCCATAACATTAGTATTCATAATTATTCCAACAACTTTTCATTTGCTCTCTCGATCTTGAATTTTCATAGGCATAGAATCGAAACGTTGTTTTAGCTGGTCGCAAGTGAAGTATCTGCGTTGGGTGGAGGAGCAGAATTGTTTTTCGAAAAGTATTCGGATGGAAAAAAATTCAGAGTAACTGTAATACATCACGGATGCGCTAATTTTGAACGAGATGAAATGGATGCTTCGTATATGAGACGGTATTTAACGCTGCGTAGTGGTTTAAAGACCTAGAAAGGTGATAGGGAGAGAAAGAACGACGCTTCTTAACACTTCGAGTGTATTTTAACACACATTTGAAAGATACGAGCGATATTTTTCATCATCCAACTGTCGCAGAACGGCAGCGTTATTAGCCGACCCGTTCACTGAAGAATATATCTTCAATCAACGGCTGACCATCGAAGGGCCTGGCCGCTTGAGTCTGGAATCGGCAGGAGAGATAAAGTGTGTATTTCTTGTATGAAATGTGAAAGCTAAAATCATTATACATCATATCATATCATCATACCTCATACATCATACATCATACATCGTACATCATACATCATCATACTTACATAGTATCAAAGTTCGAAATCATAGTTTGGATGTCGGACGTTCAGAAAGTGACGTCACCAATTCAAAATCAGCTAGCCGAATTCCTCAGTCTGGAAACAACCGCGCAGTAGAGCGGACGGATGAGAGTTGCGCTCCGCAAATTTCGAGTACCGGGTTCTCAACCTCCCGGATCCCGCGCTTCGGGTCCGCTACGTATTTCGAGTACCGGGTTCTCAACCTCCCGGATCCCGCGCTTCGGGTCCGCTACGCGGTGAAACTCGACTTCCAAGATAAGCGCTCCGTGGTTCCTGGTTCACGTTTACAATAAATTATTTCAATTCCTTTTTCGCGCAACCCCAAATTCGGTAGCTGTCAGTCCGCTAATAAAATTTCTCGACTTCCAGGATAAGCGCTCCGTGGTTCTTGGTTCACGTTTACAACAAATTATTTCAATTCGTTTTTCGCGCAACCCCAAATTCGGTAGTTGTCAGTCCGCTAATAAAATTTCTCGACTTCCAGGATAAGCGCTCCGTGGTTCCTGGTTCACGTTTACAACAAATTATTTCAATTCGTTTTTCGCGCAACCCCAAATTCGGTAGCTGTCAGTCCGCTAATAAAATTTCTCGACTTCCAGGATAAGCGCTCCGTGGTTCCTGGTTCACGTTTACAACAAATTATTTCAATTCGTTTTTCGCGCAACCCCAAATTCGGTAGCTGTCAGTCCGCTAATAAAATTTCTCGACTTCCAGGATAAGCGCTCCGTGGTTCCTGGTTCACGTTTACAACAAATTATTTCAATTCGTTTTTCGCGCAACCCCAAATTCGGTAGCTGTCAGTCCGCTAATAAAATTTCTCGACTTCCAGGATAAGCGCTCCGTGGTTCCTGGTTCACGTTTACAACAAATTATTTCAATTCGTTTTTCGCGCAACCCCAAATTCGGTAGCTGTCAGTCCGCTAATAAAATTTCTCGACTTCCAGGATAAGCGCTCCGTGGTTCCTGGTTCACGTTTACAACAAATTATTTCAATTCGTTTTTCGCGCAACCCCAAATTCGGTAGCTGTCAGTCCGCTAATAAAATTTCTCGACTTCCAGGATAAGCGCTCCGTGGTTCCTGGTTCACGTTTACAACAAATTATTTCAATTCGTTTTTCGCGCAACCCCAAATTCGGTAGCTGTCAGTCCGCTAATAAAATTTCTCGACTTCCAGGATAAGCGCTCCGTGGTTCCTGGTTCACGTTTACAACAAATTATTTCAATTCGTTTTTCGCGCAACCCCAAATTCGGTAGCTGTCAGTCCGCTAATAAAATTTCTCGACTTCCAGGATAAGCGCTCCGTGGTTCCTGGTTCACGTTTACAACAAATTATTTCAATTCGTTTTTCGCGCAACCCCAAATTCGGTAGCTGTCAGTCCGCTAATAAAATTTCTCGACTTCCAGGATAAGCGCTCCGTGGTTCCTGGTTCACGTTTACAACAAATTATTTCAATTCGTTTTTCGCGCAACCCCAAATTTGGTAGCTGTCAGTCCGCTAATAAAATTTCTCGACTTCCAGCATAAGCGCTCCGTGGTTCCTGGTTCACGTTTACAACAAATTATTTCAATTCGTTTTTCGCGCAACCCCAAATTCGGTAGCTGTCAGTCCGCTAATACAATTTCTCGACTTCCAGGATAAGGTTGCTGGGTGAGTAAAACACTTTTATAATATTTGATGGCAATTGTAATTATATTTCATCTGAAATATTACAAACTTGTCACGTTTACAATAAATTATTTCAATTCATTTTTCGTGCAATCACATATTCAGTAGCTATGAATAATATTGTACAATTTATTATATTATTAATTAATTGATTAATTACATTAATCCTTACACAATATTTTTGATGTGTTCCTAAACTAAAAATATTCATTACTATTCCAGGTATTACCCGAGGTGGTCGGAGGTGGACGAGGAGGAGGACGAGCTGGACGAGGAGGAGGACCAGGTGGACGAGGAGGAGGACGAGGTGGACGAGGAGGAGGACGAGGTGGACGAGGAGGAGGCGGGGTGGGTCGTGGGAGAGGACCTCTCCTCTCCTCAGAGGAGGGGAGGGGGAGGGGCAGGGAAGGGGGAGAGGTGGGCGGGCAGGGGGAAGGCAAGGGGCGGGGAGGGGAGGGGGCGGGGAGGGGGAGGGAGGGAGGGAGGGCGGGCGGACGGGCGGGCGGGAGCGAGGGAGGGAGGGTGGGAGGGAGGGAGGGAGGGAGGGAGGGAAGGAGGGAAGGAAGGAGGGAGTGGACGACGGATGTCAGTGCAAGTCCCCCACACGCCCACCCGCCCGCCCGGCCCTTCCTTCTGCCTCCCTCCCTCCCACCCTCCCGCCCTCCCTCCCTCCCGCCCTCCCTCCCTCCCCCCCCCTCCCCCCTTCCCTTCCTTTCCCTTCCCTCCCCACCCCCACCCCCTCCCCATCCCTTCCCTTCCCTTCCCTTCCCTTCCCGTCCCTTCCCCCTCCCCGCCCGCCTCTCCCACTTCCCTGCCCCTCCCCCTCCCCACCTCTGAGGAGAGGAGAGGTCCTCTCCCACGACCCACCCCGCCTCCTCCTCGTCCACCTCGTCCTCCTCCTCGTCCACCTGGTCCTCTTCCTCGTCCAGCTCGTCCTCCTCCTCGTCCACCTCCGACCACCTCGGGTAATACCTGGAATAGTAATGAATATTTTTAGTATAGGAATACATCAAAAATATTGTGTAAGGATTGATGTAATTAATCAATTAATTAATAATATAATAAATTGTACAAGATTATTCATAGCTGCTGAATATGTGCTTGCACGAAAAATGAATTGAAATAATTTATTGTAAACGTGACAAGTTTGTAATATTTCAGATGAAATATAATTACAGTTGCCATCAAATATTATAAAAGTGTTTTACTCACCCAGCACAAATCCTCGTCCTCCTCGTCCTCCTCCTCGTCCACCTCCGACCACCTTCAACCACCCCAGGTTATACCTTGAATAGTAATAAATATTTTCAGTATAAGAATACAGCGAAAATATTGTGTAAGGATTAATATAATTGATTAATTGATTAAATAATTAATTAATAATATAATAAATTGTATAAGCTTATTCGTAGCAACTGAATTTGTGCTTGCACGAAAAATGAATTGAAATAATTTATTGTAAAGGTGACAAGTTTGTAGTATTTCAGATGAAATATAATTACAATTGCCATCAAATATTATAAGAATATTAATTAATTAATTCATAATATAATAAATTGTATAAGATTATTCATAGCTACTAAATATGTGCTTGCACGAAAAATGAATTGAAATAATTTATTGTAAACGTGAACCAGGAACCACGGAGCGCTTATCCTGGAAGTCGAGAAATTTTATTAGCGGACTGACAGCTACCGAATTTGGGGTTGCGCGAAAAAGGAATTGAAATAATTTATTGTAAACGTGAACCAAGAACCACGGAGCGCTTATCCTGGAAGTCGAGAAATTTTATTAGCGGACTGACAGCTACCGAATTTGGGGTTGCGCGAAAAACGAATTGAAATAATTTGTTGTAAACGTGAACCAGGAACCACGGAGCGCTTATCCTGGAAGTCGAGAAATTTTATTAGCGGACTGACAGCTACCGAATTTGGGGTTGCGCGAAAAACGAATTGAAATAATTTGTTGTAAACGTGAACCAGGAACCACGGAGCGCTTATCCTGGAAGTCGAGAAATTTTATTAGCGGACTGACAGCTACCGAATTTGGGGTTGCGCGAAAAACGAATTGAAATAATTTGTTGTAAACGTGAACCAGGAACCACGGAGCGCTTATCCTGGAAGTCGAGAAATTTTATTAGCGGACTGACAGCTACCGAATTTGGGGTTGCGCGAAAAACGAATTGAAATAATTTGTTGTAAACGTGAACCAGGAACCACGGAGCGCTTATCCTGGAAGTCGAGAAATTTTATTAGCGGACTGACAGCTACCGAATTTGGGGTTGCGCGAAAAACGAATTGAAATAATTTGTTGTAAACGTGAACCAGGAACCACGGAGCGCTTATCCTGGAAGTCGAGAAATTTTATTAGCGGACTGACAGCTACCGAATTTGGGGTTGCGCGAAAAACGAATTGAAATAATTTGTTGTAAACGTGAACCAGGAACCACGGAGCGCTTATCCTGGAAGTCGAGAAATTTTATTAGCGGACTGACAGCTACCGAATTTGGGGTTGCGCGAAAAACGAATTGAAATAATTTGTTGTAAACGTGAACCAGGAACCACGGAGCGCTTATCCTGGAAGTCGAGAAATTTTATTAGCGGACTGACAGCTACCGAATTTGGGGTTGCGCGAAAAACGAATTGAAATAATTTGTTGTAAACGTGAACCAGGAACCACGGAGCGCTTATCCTGGAAGTCGAGAAATTTTATTAGCGGACTGACAGCTACCGAATTTGGGGTTGCGCGAAAAACGAATTGAAATAATTTGTTGTAAACGTGAACCAGGAACCACGGAGCGCTTATCCTGGAAGTCGAGAAATTTTATTAGCGGACTGACAGCTACCGAATTTGGGGTTGCGCGAAAAACGAATTGAAATAATTTGTTGTAAACGTGAACCAGGAACCACGGAGCGCTTATCCTGGAAGTCGAGAAATTTTATTAGCGGACTGACAGCTACCGAATTTGGGGTTGCGCGAAAAACGAATTGAAATAATTTGTTGTAAACGTGAACCAAGAACCACGGAGCGCTTATCCTGGAAGTCGAGAAATTTTATTAGCGGACTGACAGCTACCGAATTTGGGGTTGCGCGAAAAACGAATTGAAATAATTTGTTGTAAACGTGAACCAGGAACCACGGAGCGCTTATCCTGGAAGTCGAGAAATTTTATTAGCGGACTGACAGCTACCGAATTTGGGGTTGCGCGAAAAACGAATTGAAATAATTTGTTGTAAACGTGAACCAGGAACCACGGAGCGCTTATCCTGGAAGTCGAGAAATTTTATTAGCGGACTGACAACTACCGAATTTGGGGTTGCGCGAAAAACGAATTGAAATAATTTGTTGTAAACGTGAACCAAGAACCACGGAGCGCTTATCCTGGAAGTCGAGAAATTTTATTAGCGGACTGACAGCTACCGAATTTGGGGTTGCGCGAAAAACGAATTGAAATAATTTGTTGTAAACGTGAACCAGGAACCACGGAGCGCTTATCCTGGAAGTCGAGAAATTTTATTAGCGGACTGACAGCTACCGAATTTGGGGTTGCGCGAAAAAGGAATTGAAATAATTTATTGTAAACGTGAACCAGGAACCACGGAGCGCTTATCTTGGAAGTCGAGTTTCACCGCGTAGCGGACCCGAAGCGCGGGATCCGGGAGGTTGAGAACCCGGTACTCGAAATACGTAGCGGACCCGAAGCGCGGGATCCGGGAGGTTGAGAACCCGGTACTCGAAATTTGCGGAGCGCAACTCTCATCCGTCCGCTCTACTGCGCGGTTGTTTCCAGACTGAGGAATTCGGCTAGCTGATTTTGAATTGGTGACGTCACTTTCTGAACGTCCGACATCCAAACTATGATTTCGAACTTTGATACTATGTATGATGATGTATGATGTACGATGTATGATGTATGATGTATGAGGTATGATGATATGATATGATGTATAATGATTTTAGCTTTCACATTTCATACAAGAAATACACACTTTATCTCTCCTGCCGATTCCAGACTCAAGCGGCCAGGCCCTTCGATGGTCAGCCGTTGATTGAAGATATATTCTTCAGTGAACGGGTCGGCTAATAACGCTGCCGTTCTGCGACAGTTGGATGATGAAAAATATCGCTCGTATCTTTCAAATGTGTGTTAAAATACACTCGAAGTGTTAAGAAGCGTCGTTCTTTCTCTCCCTATCACCTTTCTAGGTCTTTAAACCACTACGCAGCGTTAAATACCGTCTCATATACGAAGCATCCATTTCATCTCGTTCAAAATTAGCGCATCCGTGATGTATTACAGTTACTCTGAATTTTTTTCCATCCGAATACTTTTCGAAAAACAATTCTGCTCCTCCACCCAACGCAGATACTTCACTTGCGACCAGCTAAAACAACGTTTCGATTCTATGCCTATGAAAATTCAAGATCGAGAGAGCAAATGAAAAGTTGTTGGAATAATTATGAATACTAATGTTATGGAATACATCGAGCGCGCGTCGAATAGAATCCCATTTCGAAATGAATAATTCTTCTCTTTTCATATCATAGCTAATCTGGTAATATAGCTAAATAGGATGATCGGAGGTGTTCGGAAATGTTAGGAGGTGGTCGGCGCTGGCAAAAGGTGATAGGGGGTGGTCGAAAGTGGCCATTGATGGTCGGAGGTGGCAGGGGGAGGTAGGAGGTGTTCGAAAATGGTAGGACATTTCAAAAGTTAAAGTCGACGATGATCCGGTGCATCAATTTTATCGTATATTTGATAAATTATTCCTAAATACATTGAAACGTATGTATTTGTAATGAAATATCATGCAATGGGCTGTGTAAACTATAAACTATAATTTCTATCGAATAGCTGCTTTTATGTCAACAGGGCTTTGAGACTCAGTTCGGTTCGTCCTCCTCCTCGTCCACCCCCGACCACCTCCAACAATCGCTAACCACCTCGAACAACCACCGATAACCACCTCAAGTTGTACCTGAAATAGCAATAAATATTTTCAGTATCAGAACATATCAAAAATATTACGTGAGGATTAATATTTGAAAAGTGCTGGAATAAATTTTTTCTGGCACTATTCGGACGCAATTTTGCGAGACGAATCGATTTAGCGCAGTCCCGATACGCTGCGAGCAGCGGATAAAAAGTTACAGCCAAAAAACCAGAACCTCAGATTTCGACATTTTTCAGCAGGTGCTTTTTCCTTCGTGATTTCTTTCCTGTTGATCCCACGCTGTTTTCGCTGCGTTTTCTGAGTTCCTGGGGGTCCAATTGGTCATAGAAATCAAATCTAAGACCAAAAATTTTTCGCCCAAAAAATAAGTAAGGCTAACCCCTTTGTCTTCTTGACGAAAATTTTCGCGATTTTGGATAGTGTTGGAATAGATTATTTCTGGCACCATTCCGACGTAATTTTGCAACAGGAATCGATTGGGCGCAGTCCCAATCCGCTGCGAGCAACGGATAAGAAGTTACAGCCAAAAAACGAGTATCCGAGTTTTCGCCATTTTTCAGCTAGTGCTCTTTTCCTCGTCATTTCTCTGCTGTTGGTCCGACGCAATTTCTGCTGCGTTTTCTGAGTTCGTGGGGGTCCAATTGGTCAGAAAATGGTCTTACAAATCGAATCTGAGACCAAAAATTTTTCACCTAAAAAATAAGTAAGGCTAACCCCTTTGTCTTTTAGACGAAAATTTTCGCGATCTTGGATAGTGCTGGAATAAATTCTTTCTGGCACTATTCCGACGTAATTTTGCCGTCGGGTTATACATCAAATACTGATAAATAAGCGCGTGTCCTGGAAGTCAAATTCCACCAGGTAGCGTACCCGGAGCGCAGGAACCACGGAGCGCTTGTTTCTGAAGACGAGTTTCACCAGGTAGTGAATCTGGAGTGCAGAAACTCCGGAGCACTTGTCCTGAAGCTCGAAATTTACCAGGTGGAGGAGATGGACGGTCAGAACTATGGAGAATTAGTCCTGAAGGTCATAAGTCACCAGGTCAAGGACCTGGAGTGCAAAAACTACGGAGCGCGAGTCCTGGAGGTCAAGATCCACCGGGATGGAGGACCTGGACAGCCAGAACTACGGGAAATTAGTCATGATGGTCAAAAGTCACGAGGTAGCGAACCTGGAGCGCAGGAACCACGGAGCACGTATTCCTGAAGTCGAGTTTCATCAGGTAGCGGACCTGGAGTGCAGAAACTACGCAGCGCTTGTTTAAAAGTCACCAGGTCACGAACCTGGACAGCCAGAACTACGGAAAATTAGTCCTGAAGGTCAAAAGTCACCAGGTCAAGGACCTGGGCGACCAGAACTACGGAGCGCTTGTCATGGAAGTCGAGTTTTATCAGATAGTGGACCTGGAGCGTAGAAAACACGGACTGCTTGTCCTGGAACTCGAGTAGCACCAGAACGTGGACCCGGAGCGCAAGATCCAGGAGGTAGAGAACCCGGTACTCGAAATCTGCTGAGCGCGATTCTCATAGGTCCGCTCTACTGCGCGGTTGTTTCCAGACTGAAGATTTCGGCTAGCTGATTTTCAATCGATGACGTCAAGAGAAAAAAAAATCTTGGTTAACGTCACTTTCTGAACATCCGAACATACCAACTTTGGTTCCGAACTTTAATACTATGTATGATGTATGATGTATGATGACGTATGATGTATGATTTATGATGATATGATATGATGTATAATGATTTTCGTTTTCACATTTCAGACAAGAAATACGCACGTTATCTTTCCTGCCGATTCCAGACTCAAGCGGCTAGGCCCTTCGATGGTTAGCCGTTGACTAAAGATATATTTTTCAGTTATCGGGGTGTGTATTTGTATAAAAATATACAAACCACAAATCTGTACGCATATGTATGCAAACGTATCCCTATAGTAATAGTGGTTCAGTGCGTTGACTGTATTAGTGGTTCCGCGTGGGTCCATCGGAATATCAACATCAGCCGTTTCGTCCAATTCCAACAGCCTTCGTAGTTCACTGCGTGCCAGTGCGTGCTATTGTGATCTTACTATTGCGGTATTGCAACAGACATTTGGAAAAAGTTACCCGATACAAGCAGTAGAGAATTGACTAGTAGTTAACTGCTCTTGTACGGTTTATCATTTGTCGTATTACATTTTACCATCTGCAGTAACATTTGTATTGAGTTAATATGAGGAATCTCGGTTTATATCTTTCTATTTTTCTGCTAACGTGGAAAATCGTGACATGCGAAGAGAATGAAGCCGAAGACCCGGTGTCTATGACCAGGCACAACGAAGACAAGTAAGTTCGTTTGCGTTACATCTTAGGTACATATTCGACCAGGTACACAAAAACGGTTTCTGTTCATTTAAGTATCAGTGTATTATGTCATGTGATAATTAATGTATCACTCCACGAATAGCATCCCACACATAACCTTAAAAGTTTGCATTGAATTTATCTACATGCAAAAGTTAGATAAAAGTTGAAGTTTTTCTTGATAGGTTGTTTATCGTAAAACTTAGATAACCTATTAATATTTTTCAGAAAAGACACATATTTCGTGGATCCATACTCGTTTGATTACGATAGAGCAAACAAAAAGATGGCCAGCGGGCAAGTGGTTCAGTTTCCACGGTCAGTTTTTAATTTTCAAAGATTTAAGAATTGTTGCCTTCTGAATTGAAATCTCAACTAATTGCAGTGGCTGAAATGCTGTTTAGAACTGAAGAAAATTTTATCAACGACGATCAATGTCAGCGAGACTTGAAACGGTGCAAAGATACCCTTGAGAAGATTGAACCTGATGGACTCTTTGCCAAGCGACTTATTAATCTGTTGCTTTCAAATGCTAAGTTTAAGGTATATGTTATAATTGTTTATAAATCTTGTTTGAAGTAAATAAGTGAAGTACGTAGAAATATGTTTTAAAACAATTAATATATTTAGGAAAATGGGGAGCTGCTGAGTGGCTCCATATTTCTATCTGGAACCAAAGAACAAATTCAAAAAATCCAAGAATATGGCAATGGGAAAATTACAATGCGTCAAGTCGATGCTATCTTTACTGACATTATTAAGTCAACTAGTAATGTATTCACTGAGGTTCTTTCGGTAATTGACCAGTTACTTGTCACCTATCGTCAACATGTACGTATTAATATGTTCCGTTTACTTTCAATTTTACATGAGAAAAAAAAAAATAATATCCTTCACTAAAATATCCAATTGTGTTACATATGCACAAATCATCTTCAATTCAATTTTGTGTTCGTGTTAAATTGACCATATTATACTTATTGTAACGCAGGAAAAGATCTTTACAACAGTGTTTGCATCTTCAGCAATACTCCTATTCATCAAACTTACAAACTGGAGTACTGGGAAAGTTATCATTACCTTTATTGCAATTGGCTTTCTGATCAGCTATATTATGATGTGGTCACAGCTTTTAAAGGTATGTAAAGAAGATTCAAAACCAGCTTTGTGCGAAATTCGTGCATTGAATTCGGATAATTGATGCAAGTGTTAATTAAATTACAACAAAACTAATTTAAACTAAATATATCCTGGTATCCATCTTATGGATGCTGTATGTAATGTTAAATTCCGTAAAGTTTCTTAGCATCTGAGAGCTTAATTATTGTTTTTCCTTCTCGACACTCAGGAAGCTGAAATTAAACACTTCACAGCAGGAAGAATACATAAACAACCACCCATCCAGTGCGAGCCAGAAAAAATGGGTACTTGGCACAGAATCATGGGTTACTTCGATGGTGAGAAATATATTCTATGTTTCGTACCCATTTCTTTCTTTATCATTAAATACATAGCATTTTCAGGAACGGATAAATGCTTTGAGTATTACAAAGCTATCGATTACGATCCCTATCACGAAGTCACTCCAGTGGATGTACTCGTCGAGTTTTCAGATCGACTGATGTTACAACCAATTGCGCGATTTGGATCTGGAATCAGTCTTTTCATTGACAATTCCACCAGTAAGCACCAAACAATAAATGGTCCAATTCTTTTTTCCAATGTGTATTTTAATTAAAAGACATTTCGTTATTTGATTACAGAGCACTTGGGCTTTGGATTGAGATGGACCGTCACAATTCTCCTTTATGCTGCTATTGTTATATTTATCGTCTTGCTGCCTTTTTCTATATTTGGCGGTGCTTTTCGTGTCTGGTTTGGTCCATTCGGGATGTCTTTAGGAAAATCAACCACAAATCAGAGTCACACACAACAAATACACATGGTAGAGCAGCGGGAACCTGTAAAAGTTATTAAGCAGGTACAAAGACCTATTCAATCATGCCAGTGTACTTACTAGAAATTTTTTCACCTGTCATTGAATTGAAAAATTGATATAGATTATCTTCGGGTCTCAAACTAACATGTTGCTTGTTACCACGAAGTTACAGATATTATGACAAATATTTGCATCTAATTCTGATTCATGATAAGCATAGAATTTTTTCTCATCATTTGGAAATACTTGCAAGGATTATTCTGTCTTTGTTCTAGATCAACTTTGACAGTGGGTCACAAAAACCAGCCTTGAGTACATCTGCTCACACTGTAAGCAGTAATGAACTAGCAAAAGTTAAGGGCAAAGCCGGAAATGAGGAAACAACGGAGAAACAATCAAGTTTTAGTACTATGTGCAAAGCATGTTGTAGCAAAGATATATCCAGTTTGAATGACTCACATGTGACAGAGGGTGAAGATCTGGTGAATGAATCGACGAAAAGTGAAGTTCGAAAAGATGAGAAAGGAGACGGCGACTGTTGAACTATACTAATTGTTTCTAAGATATTTAACATTTATTAATAGTACTACCGAAGTAATGAATAGTAGATTTTTTAACGGCAATTTAGGTATTATTATTATCATTATTATTACTATTATTATTGCCTGTTACAAGGGAACCTGTTATACCTTGGATCTATTTTCGGTTTCGATTTATTTAGAAATCAGGCTGTGCAGATGATAATGCTAACCGAATTGAATGTTATTCTCTCAGGCCTTAGGCATGTTATAAATTTGGAACATTAATTACATATTACGATTTATACGTTTTTTGGATCTTTTCTAGAAAAGTAGATTAGGACTCAAGGTACACCCAGGTAAAGTCCAATCTGACTCACCTAATTTTAGCAGGGCATAAACAAGGTTGGCAGCAGTAGCATCTAAGTTACGTCTATTGAATAACACACGCTGTATCTGCTTAATGCACCACTGCGATTGGTTAGATACTGTCGGGACACAAAAAAATTTGTTTTTTAATCATGCGATTATGTTTTCCTCGGTAGTATGTACCTACCTATTTAATATCTGGTGATCACATCAAAACACATGTTGTTGGTAAATTATGAACAAGTTGTATTGATAATAATAACTATGATATATGTATACTAACATAATATTATCGTAAAGTATTTAAAATAACGAAAATTTCGGGAATTGTGGTGTAAGGTAAATGTATTAGTTGCCAGCTACAGATATTTTACCACAGAAATAAATTAGCTGTACACTTGTTAGAAGAATCAATTGCTTCACAAGATGTGTGATTACCACAATAACTTACAAAAGGGAATGAATCGCGAGGGAAAATTTCTAAGTAAGATGAGAAGTTTCATGGTTACGAAGTCTACACTAATTTCCAACCAGAGGTAAAAAAAAGTGGCCGACCACCTAATTCTTAGAGTGTATATGCTCTAGGTCGAGCCTATGGCTTGGTCACTAGCACATCCACTCTATAATCACGACAAGTACAACAACCATAACAAAAATACCAACAATAAGTTTCTCATAAGTAAACTTTACATCACGTCTCTATAATCATCCGAAAACTTCCCCAATCGGAGAACAATTAGTAATCAGAAATAATAGACACATTGTACCTGGAACATGTCCATGGTACAACACCATGTCACAATACATTAAAACAATCCACAGAATTTTTAGATTAGAAATACAATATTGCGAATTGCTATCAAACCAAAATAACGGACACCTTAGTGTGTTTCTAATTTTGCTCTATTTAGTCAGTACTGAGAAGAAATATACCCCTTTATTTTTACAAAGCTTTCCTCTATTTCCCGTAAAATTATCTCGCTTGAGCACTGTGAAACCAATGTTTATGTAACAGTTTTTTGCACATTTTTACAAATATGGCACATCAAGAAATGGAATAATCTCCGCTTGACTAATGTTCGTCTGATCAAGGTTATTTCTATCTCTTGATTTTAGTAGCTTTTTACGTGTCGTTGCTCTAAGTTATTTAATTACAGCAACATTCGGCTCACCTTGGTTATGAATTGTTTCAATGATCATAAGCTCAATTTCACATAAAGCTGCCATATGTGTCCCAGGATTTTGTACATCATTCTGAGGACTAATAGCATTTCAATTATGATCTGCTGCAAATTACAATAACTGTTTTGTGCATCTTATGTCATTGTCTTGAGATGTTTTTACAGAGTCCGATAATCCAGAAACATCTTTCTCCGGTGAATTTGCTGTATGAGAGAAAACTGGAGGCACTGTGATCTATTTCAATCGTACCCTGTACTTATTTGGTCGATGTTCATAGTCATCGTCCATCAAGTGTTGATTATAGATAACGCTGTACTTTGTTGAATGAAGACCTTTTATATTAGTGGCATTGATCCACTGTTCTAGAAGTAGCTTCTTCCCTAGAAGAAATCTGTATCCAAAAACAATAACAGTCAGGTTGTGACCAGGTGTATTGGAGATTTTCTTGTAATACTATTTGTAAAAGTACAGAACATAACCTAGTTAATTGCGTTATACATCGTATAAAGTTGTTAAGTTGTGTGGTGTTTTCGGATACTCACTTGAATATACGCATGCAGTAATGCTGCGGCATTACGACGTTTCCTGTACAAATACTTAGATCAAAAAGACTTGCGAGACTGTAAACACAATAGCGGTGGCCACCATTGAATGGGAGGTAAAGTTGTGCATATCAGAAATATCTTTGAACGTGCTTTGAACACACTTTTTTTAGTTGGTGTCAGCTATCTAAATTATACCATAGGGTGCGTTCCGATCGTTCCGATACTGACTTCCAGTGCTGACAACAATCTCATATATTTTGTACTGCCGAGTTTGTGCGTAGCTCTGTCTCTGTCCTAGGGAGTTTTCAGCGCTGCCAGCTAATTTCGGAACGCATGCAAGAAATCTGTAGTTAACGCTCGATATGTGAGTGCGTTCTAAGCTGTCGAGTTTATGAGAACCTCTGCTTCTGTCCTAGAGATTTTTGAGCGCTGGCAGATGGTTCAGAACGCACCCTATAGGTATATCAAGAATGCGAACGATCAAAAATTCTCGAGTGTAACTTGCACAACGGCGAGATCACGGCAGAATGGTATTATGATAGAGTATAGTATACTTTTTGGGTGGTACCACGGAGCAATATGTATTGAGGACCGGCTTTCCCACTATAGACTCATTTGTAGCGCAATGTGCGGCCACGAAATATAGTTCAGTAGGCCGCCTCTATAGTGCGCCACTAACGGCGTGGCAATACTTTTGAATCAAAATCCAAGCAATTCAATGGTGAGTACACGTGTCGTATCGTTCAGCGGATTCTACAGTAGAACCTGTTCTTCGATGATTGAACCAACAAACAATTTTTCTTGAAGATTTTAAGTAAAATCGATTTTTGCTCTTATCTAGTGTATTTTATCAAAGCTACAGAAATATTCAGCGGTTTAATAAGGAATGTTTTTTTATTATCGGTCAATGCTTTACTCCCGTTGAATTTACGTGGAATGGCTCACCACGAAGACTGATTGAACGGAAATAAATATAGTTCATTTTATTTTTACTTCTCGCTTAAAAGCACCGTTAGCAGCACTGCCAGGCGGCACTACCATACACAGGCTTACTTCGCCACCTAAGTTCGATCTCCTAGTTTCTAGTCTTGTTTATTAGAATGTAATATACCTCCAGACACAGCCGCCAGAGTTCACTGTGGGGTAAATTTAGAATGCTTAGAACCTGTAGGACCTACATAAATTACAGGGATTATTATAATGATCTTATCATCTACAATTTGCTGCAAATTTATCTAAAAATAAAGAGGATGCCAAAGGAATTAAAATAAAAAATAAAAAAAAAGACGAAGCAGGGGTGTACAAAAAACATTTCGTATAAGAATTTGAACTTTACCACATTTGATAATGAGTTATACGTGTTATATAAAAACAAAGGTATTCAATGTATACAACACTAATTATTTAATTGGTAGATTAAGACACAATTTAAATTTTCATGGTGTTTCCGGTGATGGAGCCAATTATACATCAGTTGTAAGAAACACCAGTAAGTTTGGATTCCAGTAAAACTACTGCAAATAGCAGCTGGAATGATTTATCGAGCAGTAGTGTAAAAGATCTCTGTGATTCAAGTGGTGACGATAAAGCTAATGATATGTTTTTTTTTCCTTCAATGCAGACCTTAACTGCAAGACAAAGACAACACCGCATACAGAATTATTTAGAAATTTTGGATTCCTGGACAGGGAAGAAATTTAAATCAGACCTTTGCGTAGAAAAGGAGACAGTATTTCGATAGTAATTATGAGTAAAAATGTTTTTCAGAATATGTTGACATGAGTTGACATTAGCTTCATCTTTCCAATGAATTGGAAAGGTCTTTGTTCATCTGAAAACATTTGTTCCAAAAAGACCAATAACGTTCAAATTGTGCATCTGTATCTTCTTACGAGATATTGCTAACACGGAACCTTTACGTACAATGTCAGACAGATTTGATGTTTCAGTTTCTTCTGTCTTTTACATAATACAGTGTGTAATAGATTGGCTGATGACAAAATTAGATGATACAATCAGATGGCCATAGGGACGTGAAGCTGTTAGAGTGTGTAACATATTTAGTCAAAAGAGAAACATTCAAAATTTTCTTAATGGAATTGATTGCACTCATATACAAATTGAAAAACCTACTACAGACGCGAGAGATTATTGTAATAGAAAAAACTTCTTTTCTATTCACCTGCAAGCTGTCGTAGATCGTAATATGCGGTTTACGAACTTGCATTCTCTTCAATTCAACTTCAATTTCTTAGATCTATCAACACGTATGGCTGTTAAAAGGGCATTTGGTCATCTGAAAGAACGATGTCAGCTTATAAAATTCTTTACACAGTACTTCCAAATACCTTTCATAACCGAAACAGTTATAGCAGCATGCATTTTACATAACTACTTAATTGACGAAACCGATGAATATAATTTTACCGATGAAGCTGTGGACAATCTGCTTGACATCAATAATGAACTCAATGAGCACATATACTGAGGTGTACAAGGAAACTGCAGAGACGAGTTATTCAGAGACATGATTCCTGAACGTTAAACGATGATTATTGAGTTTCGGATAAAAATACAGGACTAAATATATTTTCGATGTGACACGTGTGCATGTAATTAAATAAACTACAATTCTGATTTTGCAATACATACCTGTTCATATTTATTTTTTATAGTAACATCAACCCTTGTAAACTATTTGACAATGCCACAAATCAACATTATATTATTATTTATTTATATACAACTTGCCCGTTACAACCAGGGTGTCTCGCTGTCAGGGAAATATGAAAAACCGGTAATTGTTCGGAACTTTGAGTATATCATCTGGAATTTTTGTATTTTCGTCCTCACTAGTGAACGACTCTATAAGTGAGGAAAAAATTGTTTTTTAGAAGATTTTTAAGAATTGATAAATTGATGTTGAGTACTATATGAAATTCATGTAAAATATAAACAAGTACTAAATACAGTCAATACTCTCAGATTCATGTATTTATCTTCACATTTCGAAAGAGTTGCTAATCCTAATCTTCGGTTAGTTTCCTAAAATTAAAGTTTTCATTGACAATTTGGTAATTGAGTTTGAGCAAAATTGAACTGAAAGAGAAATAGGACGATTTTAACTTCCGATGGAAGTATCTGATTTCTGATTTTTGAGTAATTTACATGACAAAATTGAGTTTGTTAGTGAAGTTAGGTTGAAATGACCAGTTTCGTCTGGAAATCTGGAAAACTGGCAAATGTCAGGGAATTTGATGTGTCATTGACGCTATACACTCTGACAGCATAAAAAAAAATGCGAGCAGTCCGGCACACAGCTCACCACCCATAAAGTACAAAAAAAGGTAACATAAAGAGGAACGATAACATTACATATAAATGTGCATGAAAAAAAGAATATTAACAAATGACTAGAGCGTTGCTCAAAACGATGTAGATTAGCTCTACATAACGACTTTTACACGGAGATGGTATGGCTAAATAGGTCCAGCCATCTCGCACGACAGTTGGCCGACTTAAACCACTGAAGACCGATCTACAACGCATCTCTCCTGGGAGAATAGAAACAAAAAATTGTTGTTAGTTATCTCTGAGTATTCTCCCTAAACCTGCCCATCATCTTGGGGACATCTAACAAATAGTTAAACACCGTAAATGAAATCATAGCATCAAGATAAATTCTGTACGAAGTGAGAGAACAGATATTTAGAGTTCTCGCAATATCAGCATAGCCGTGGTTCTATAACATCAGAGGTATACCGAATGTGAATGCCATCTACTTGAAGATCGTATCAACCTAAATCGTTGGGTTCTCTTTTTCTTGTGTTTTATTTATTGGTACAAAATATGTTATTGCATATTTTGGTTAATTTCTATAACATGAATTAGTAATACTTATCACAATTACTGTCGCAATACAGAACCATTGTCAACTGGTCTTCATATTCAAATATCAAAAAAATAATTGACAGAAATACATCAGTTTCAAGGTTGCTTGAGTTGTCACATGACAATGGAACTCTAAGGCTGATTTAATTAACTTGTGGTTCCCATCTGCCGAAAAAGTAAACTTGATTATCTTTTACCGAATTCAGTCACGAAATCATAAAGCAATATTTTGCTTTAATTTCGTGTGTGTTCAGTGTCAGATTCCTAATCATAGAGGCACGCCTCAGGTAAGCATTATTTCTCTGCAGAGTTCATAGTTCGTTCGAAATATGGTTTAGCCCAGACAAAATTGCACCATGAGAATTCTTGACGTATGAAGTTGAAAAGAAATTAACCAGGTAACATATTAAAAACTCGCGATGATCCGTTTTCGTCGAGTCTTTTCTTGAAAAAATTTATTCATCTACGTGTTTTCATCAATTGGTTATACAAAGAGCTATGTTTATTTGGTCAATTGCTAATAGAGGCGATATTTCATTATTTCTTCATACTACATGACGATGTTTCCAAATTCCTTAAATTTATCTAAATTAACTATCGTAGGATCATTAATAATACTCAATACCGTGTCGTTTTAATCACTTCTTGCATTTGTAAATAAGTCAGGCACAGTCAACCTTTCGTGTTTAAGATTTATACAATAAACTACCACATGATTAATATCTATTTTAGTTGAGCAGCATTATCAAGTACAGTCCATATACTTGAAATTGTTTCTTAAGTGGCCATAAGAAGTAAAAAAAAAAATCGGTCAAATCCAAAATTAAACCATCTAGAACACGAAAATTTTACTTCTCAAAAAATTTGTAGATCGGAAAAGACTTCATCTGCTATATGCCTCTTGAAGTATCATACCGTTTCTATTCTCCGTTTGTCTCCATGACATTCGTTTTCACGTAGAATTTTTTTGTAACTGTTCGATCTGGTACATTATAGAAAATTAAACATCCAAAGTGCAGCTAAAGTAATTAAAAATTGTTTTTATGTCCGTCTATCTAATCAATTGCTTTCTTCACCATGAACACAACACTGAGATGAAATTGGCCGCTTTAAATTCGTCCCGCTAAACTGCTACGCCAAGCTCCAGTTTTCACGCACGTGAGATGAAAAAAGAATCATTTTTTATCTGTACTACAATCTCCGCTACATAAGTAATAAGAATTATTGTATATGAAACCGAAAACCGATTCATTATTTTCGTATTCGATTTATTCGAATAACTTCGATTTCCGTTTTCACCGATTTTGATTTCCTCGTTGACAACATTGTTTCAAATACAATTATCATGTATATGCACTGAATCTGAACAAACAGCAATCTGACATTCATGTTTATTTAATGTATCGTGATATGGGTTGGATTTTTTAATAATAAAAATATTTTAACACCGACTACAAAGCATCTGGATCCTGCCCACATATAGCGTCTGTGAAATGTACTTTATATTGATACTGGACAAGATCTGAAGATCTTGTTGATGCCACCTTTTGTTTTATGACTCAATTAAGGACAGACTTTAGTGAAATTTTGGACAAAAATCAGTTCATTAATTCTCACACGATTAAAAAACGTAGCGTAAAAAATCCTTCCAGTAATTTTCAGGTTATGGTATCGTATACATTGAAAAAAAGTTTCAACTTCCTGCGATGAAAATGTATGTGCAAGGAACCTTTCGAAAAACATTCTGTCCTCCGCTGCAAAAAATTCCTTGTGCACACTTTCATCGTAAGAGGTAAAACTTTGTTTCAAGGTTTATACTACCAGAATCTGAAAACTACTGGAAGGATTTTTTATACGACTTCTAGTAACGATTTTCAAAGTTTCACCAAAGTATTCCCTCAATTGATACTTGTATAATTAATGTTAATAAGCATGTATGTGCATTACCCGGTAACTTGACGTCACACATTTTTGTTAATAGCTAAATTCAAGATGAAGGTATATGTAATTCTCACTATATTTTGTCATACAAGACTATGTTTATTTTTTTATAAGTAGAGTATTGTTATTGACTACATTATTGTTAGTAAAATCAATTGTCTAAACTTACCACCACTTACTTCAACACTCCGCTTAGCCTCGAAATTCTCATCACACTTCCTAACTCCCGAATAACTCTTGTTTATTATAAAATAGCACGTATACAAGAAATCAATTCCACTTCCGGTCAACAAAGTGTATTCTTACGCGATGAGTCGTAGTGTAAAGCTGGTTGTACAAGCATATCACGTGATCTTGTGCTTTTATTGCAGGCTTATCGTTCGTAAGATGGAAAGATAATTTCCGATTCACCCTCGGCGTAGGGTGAATATACTATGTCGGTTTATCATTTGTTTGCATTGTTACCAGGCGAATTAGGGTTGGATACCATGTAGCTATAGATCAAAGAAACGCGAACAATTAACTCTCAAAGGGGTATTCAGCGTTCGGAGTACGAAGATTACGGAAATGGCGAAAATTTAATCGCGGAGATATATTCGTTATGCCCAGTAATGTACGGAATACAGTGTTCACGTGTAAGCTCACTGTTAGGTATATTGAGTTGACTGCTGCTTTGTGCAGCTCGCTGTGAGGCGGAGAATTTCAAATTTAATACCCGTGTCAGAGAAGGGGATTTCGGCAAGACGTTATCGGCAGTAAGAGCTGCGCACCGTAAACGAATCAGATGTCAGACGTCACGTCCTGTTTGGAACGGTTCGATGCAGTCGTCTCGGTCCTCCACGTTGTCTCCATATACGACAAATCGTTACCTTATCCACGGTCAGGTGTCAGCCAACAAATTAACTGACACGTAGCTTGAAACGTCGAGACTATGTTACAATCTTCCGCGTGTATGTAAAACCCACTGATGGCGGTTAAGATGTTTGAAAAAGCATAGTTCGAGTAGCGACAAATTAAGAATTCCGGGAGTTGTTTCTTCGTTTTTCACTCTACTTTTGAGCAGTTATACGAGAAAAGATAAAGGGAATCTTACGGCTGCACTAAAAGATGGGCTGAAAGCAGGGGTTTTCTGGTTTATCTCGGAGAGGCGAAAAGACGGGGGACGATTACTACGTGATGTAAAAATAAGTTCGGAATGTCGGGTTAAAGTTTTTATAACCACGCATGTATACCATATACCATAAACCACGTTGGTGAGGATAAAGTATACGTGTAATACGACATACATATAGAAAAGGAAAAAGATGGAAAAAATGGACAAAAAGTTATTTCTCGCCGTAATGTGTATATATATATTATATTTATATATATATATTACTACGTATATAAAATAAAATGGAAGTTGGATGTTTCCATGGGTTCTAACGTTTGTATTAAAAAAGTTTCACGAAAATGTTAACCCGGGCATTGCGGGACCGCAACGACGCTCCGACTGTCTGAAAGTTGAGAAAGTCAGTCGCGTCCCTTGCAGATGATCAGCGTTCCTTCTCCGAACTTTTTGGTCACCCTCTAGACGCACCGTATACCTGCATCCTATTGCGCGTAATGCTCTGCCCCTTATTCGGGCCACAGGAGATGACAGTGCAAAGGGTGCAGCAGGCATTGAAAAGGGCAAACCGGAAAAGCGGCGAACTCAGCTGGGCTACAAGCGGGAAGGAACATCCCTGGGGGATTTTACGACGTATTCGTCGCGTCAGGCTCAATTTACGAATATAAAAAATGATCCAGCTATTGCGGAGCGCTCATCCCTGCAGCGTGATGCTCGTGCATGAAAAAGGGTGCTTCCCTCATCGACGGCGTCGGTGAACTCAATTTTTCGGTTAATCGAGTTACGCCTTTTCCCCATACGTCTAATATCCCGCGGCGTCTTGCAGAGCGACGCCGATAAGTTTTCCTCGCTCAGCCGCCGTCTATAACCCAGTGATAATTTGAGAGGATGTTTTTGCGCCAATGCTATCGGTTTTGTGTTTTTCGTTATTTTTACGACGTTGCTTTCGGTCTGAGACTGGATCACTTCGAAGCTAGACTGTAAAAAAGAATCTCTGTACACCAACCTCGATCCGCTTTGCTGCATTTGAAGAATGGATCAAAGAAGAAGAATCCATTTCTGTTACATCTTACATTACGTTTCGGAGAAAAAATAGTTCTTTTCAAATACACGTTAGGCTTGTATCGCGTACATTATATACATGTATGCGTTTTTTCCTCTCAACTTGTTTAATAATTCGGGCTGGGGCGTAGGCTCAATCAAGAAATCTATACAATTCAACTCCGGATGAACCCTTGAATAAATTTCTCAAGATATTTTCAAAGAAAGTGAATATGACAAACTGGAACAATTTCTCAAGCCTCTGACACTTCAATTTGCACGTCTGTGACTTTTTATATCGTCAAATCGCACTACATTCATGTCTGGAAATGCCAAATCAATCGAGACATGCAGAAAGAAGGGTTCTGTTGTTAAGAGTGGGTAAAAGTAGTAATAATAATTCGTAACACAGTTTCCCTCACGAATCTTTTACAATATGCATGTAATCTTTACGCGTCTGGAATTTACTTCCTCTCCAACTATCTCTTTTTCATTTTCATTTGCCAAGATTTACTTCTCCGTGATTGATGCAGACCTAATTTTGCAGCGTCTGCTTTGCAACCCCGCCGTATTAATCTAGCCCTGCTGCATACACGTTGCTCAGCTTACGTATCCGTTCGTTCTTGATTATTCAGCCTAATGATCGCTGGGCAAACAAACATAAAGCAAACTTATACCCTCCTCTGATTCTAACTGACGAAACGTGCGAGTGTGTGCCTTACCGCTACAAGCACGTACACACAAATGCATGCTATATGCATTACATACAAATGTGTGTACATACATATATTTCACATGCTGCAGGAACAGGCTTGGCATTGAACGTCAAATCCGAGATTTTATGCACGAAAATGGAAGAGGCTTAGAAACGGATTCTCTCCGACGGTTATTGAACCAATTTACTGTTGATTATAAGTCATACCAGGCCGTTATCAACGGAAAAATGAAGCCGATTTTGAATTTTTCAGGGCTCGATTGTGAACTCTGTAACAAGATATGAAGAAAAAATTTCCGAACACAATTTATAAAAATTGTAAAAAAAATGAGGTCCAGATGAGATGTGATACTTCAAATATCGGATAAAATGTTTGCATATTGTGCCGACTTCGAATGCATGCGTTTACGTCTTTAAACCGATACGAAACGATATGAAGATCGGATAATTTACAATGGTTGGTAAGTCGGACTACCGATTCGCGAATCAATAACAAGGAATGAAATTGAGTAAATTGGACGATTTGTCAAGAATTGCCTCATCTTTTGTACCTGTAGATTTATTAGAACTACAAAAAACAAAATTACTTCTTCGTTAAATACTGTAAAACTGGATAAATGCGCGCGTGCAATGCCACGGCCACGACACAGAGGCACGTCGGCGTCGAAGTTGAAGCGAGAATATAAAATCCATTGAAGTAATACTTCGGTTGTAATTAACGCAGCGGGCGGCGGTATATCCTGGCTGCTTAGTTCTACGCGAGTAATTCCTTTAATTAAAAACACTAATTGCGTTTACGGGGATAGAGGGACGTCTATTTCACGGTTGGTTAACACTTTTGTGCGTTTTCAGGTAGGTGTAGCTTAGCTCGCGCACAGCAGCAGCATGGCAGCAGCAGTATAATAGCAGCAACTCACCGACTATCCAACCCGGATCTAACGCTCGACGAGGATGCCTCTTTGTTTCCTATAGTTATCCGTGTAATTCGTGCACTTTCACGGAAGACCCGGCACTTGGATCCTCTGCAAGTCCGTGTGTGTCAGCCGTACGCCTTTACCACGACGGGTTTGTGGCCCTATCAATATCGTTTCGCTAGGAAAGCTAATCAAAAAATGTCGGCCCCCCTTACGTAAGTGCGGTGAAATAAAAGCTCCAATCCTAAGAAAGGGGCTAAGAGATATCTTTCGCGCCGGTTAGAGTGGATCTATTATAATTCAGGATATTGGCTCGATGGATATGATGGAACGGGTGGGACGGTTTTGCGGTGATCAATACGGGCGAGGATGGTCATATTTTTCATTACTAGTATGGACCTGCACGCGTGGCTTTCTCGCCTATAAACTGCAGTCGTTAAGGAGCCGCATGTAGGTGAGGGTGAAGGGCAGCATGCTGTGAAGGGATGGAGTTAATTTTCCCGCGGAGAAGAAAGCTGAGAGAGTTTCGTTGTATGGCTGATGCAACTTTGCTACTACGAGGGAGTTCTGCAGGTTAAGGCATTTAGGCAATAAGGTATTTGAGAATTATATATCCTTAGCTCGTTGACGGCAAATTAACGACTCCGGCGCCATTATTTTCGGCCTTTAGATTTCGTTAAGCGTTAATTGGAACGTTCGCCACGCGCATCAGCCAGACGATCGAGCGTAATAAAGCATAATAAACCATAAAGCTTGGACATTGCGGGGGAATTTTTATTTATTTACAACAGTCGTAAGCGGATCATTAAAATTTGTTGTATTAATTGCTCGGGTATCGAAGGGAAATTTTAATTAGCCTGACTTAACCTTGTTTACGAGCCCCCTTGAACAGCCTCAGACTTAACATTACAAGGTATCCAGGTTCAGTCTAACTTCCACGGTTTATCCTGGATAACTCGGTTGCTGCTGCGATGATTTCAATCCCCCTGCAGTTTGGATATAACTTGATGTCCTCGTTATCCTCGCCCAAAGGGCAGGTGCGCGGCTACTTAGATTGGAAATATTATATGAGCCAATCCCGAGTGGTCGTGAACACGAAACTAAAAAAACACAAAGAATTAGAATTGTATAAGATTGAAAAATAGATACAGAAATGCGTTTCACTTATACATCTTGCTGCTACCGCGATTAATTTTGTTTATTGCTTTATGTGCAGGAATTATCGTTTTTGAAACAAATTTATTGGTCTGCACTAATAGGTAAGCACATGCTTGTTTGAGTTCTAAAAAAATGTTGAAAGTAATTAGAAATTAGTGGGAAAATACTGTCAGTTATCCTAACAACCCTCAAGGATATTTAGGCGAATATCCTCCGTTCAACTTCACTACTAAATTTTTTGGATCCAATATCAGAGTTTTCTAAAAGCCCGCTGAAACTTGATCGACGTACGACTTCACATTAAAATCAAAACAAGGTCCCGCTCTCACTTAGCCTAAGCAACTACCTTCTCTCTCACTCTCGGGAATTAATCAATTACATCGACGCTTGGATATACTTTTCTATATTCAATTTGGTTATCACTTGTGACTCAACTTTGACAAACTACGACTTTCAGTGATGGTTACACTGAGAATACAACGCTTGCAGCAAAGTTCCTCAGCAAAGATTGAAATTAAAACTAAACAGAGTAGGAAAATTCTCTTTGATCCCAGCTCAGTAAACAGGATTAATATTGGGAAAAAATAATCCTGGTCTAGTCGAATTATAGAATCCGGTCAAGGCATATTTGAAGACTTTTTTTCTGTGCCAGCAACCCCTCCTTACGAGTACGAAGATTAACGAAGGCTTGCGTGAGGCTCCGAAAGTCCAACTGGCATAATATTTTGCTTGACCGTATTCGGCTTTGATGAAGCGTCTAAGTAAGGTTTTCCAATTTGCAAGCACCAACGAACACGAAAGATGAAGATATTTTTCCCGAACGGATGGCCCGACGGACAGATCGGGCTGCGGGCGAAGGTTGGGACGGCTAGCTGCATTACATGGTTGAAGTGGCGCCTAAAAGACCGCCTTTCCTTTGCTAACCACACTGCACCGCCTCAGCTGCAGGTATAATCTACCGGCTACGTGTGGCTGCTGCTCGTTGTTGCTGCACCGGGAACTCGAAGCTATGCAGCTATGGTGGCGCCGGGGTGATCAGGACGCAAGACTCAGTACTATACCGAGGTATAGGGCTGAGCTGGTCCATGGTATATATCCTAGTTCTATGGGGTTCCGAGTCGCAAGGTACGGGGATCGTCGACACGCTCGGTGGCATCTCCGAAGGCTATCAAAATAACGAACCCGTCTCATCTTCTTCCAGGGTGCGTTAATCGCGGCCCGTTGCACCTGAATCCGAAAACGAAGGTTTCACTTATAGCTCGACCGGGATGAAGTGCTCACCTGAAAGCCGAACCATATATACGATCCCCCCGCATCTGCTTCCTGATCTATTCAACAAACCACCCCTCTCTCTCCTCCTGCTCCATATAAAACCCCATTTTCTCCGTCATCCAGCCAGGATTCACCGCAGGGTAAAGCACTTTTAAAAACTCGATGGGGTAGGACGTACGCGTGCAGTTCCGGTTGAAGAGCAAGCGCGGGTACAAGGGACAGAGAGGAGGTAAACCGTGGTTAAAACATTTCCACGATAAGTTTGCCCATTAGTGTATCTCGCGTGCATTCGTTTGGTTGTTCACATTTTTAATTTTTTTTTTTCTCGTGGAGAAATAGAAAATTGCATTTCACCTGCAAACACTCGTATACGAATGACCGTCAATATTTCGTAATTATCGAAGTCACCGTGATCACACTTTCGAAGAACTCTCTCAATGTTACAAAGTTCCGGGATTACAACAGTAAGAAGAGATAAACAGCATTCGAAAATCACGATCAATCCCAAAATGTATACCTTGCTCGAACTTATACTTACCACTCTCCCCTAATGCAGTGAGTGATTATCTCACCCCGGTGTAGTAATACCGCGAAAGGTTTTTCCTTTATTCTTTTTATTTTACAAAACCATTCATATTCTTATCACCCTTATTTCTCGGCAACGTCAAGCCTAATGGTCTGTAATTGCACGATAGGAAGCTATGGGCTTTTGATTTCCAGATGGATCAACGGACCGATTTCTCTGTAGCACGTTATACGGTTGAACGACGTATCAGCTATCAAAGATCAAAGCAAGATCTCGTTGGCTTGTAACCTAGCCACTCACCAGGCATCCGGCATCAACGCCCCCAGCTCTTGCAATAGAAGTGCTACCTGCACTTGACCACTTGGCTACTCAGTTCAAAGTAGCAAACGTCCTCGTTATACCTACGTCTCAAGCGTCACTGCGGCATTAACCTACCTGTAGCAGCTTTCTCTCTCTCCCTCAGTCTCTCTGTGAACCTTTCTCTTCTCTCGTCTCTGTCTCTCTCTCTCTTTCTGTCTCGATCATCAAATTGCCCACCATATTGTTTGTTATCTATGGACAAGGGACTGTTTCAAAAGTACTACACTTCAAACGAGTCTGCATGTCATACACATGTATTATACTTATAGCTCGACCGTTACGAAATTCTTGAGCCAACAACCACTGCTTGAGAGAAAAAAAAAACGCATCTAGTCTCCCTACTACGGTTGTTGTGCGTGGCCACGTAAATATTACTCGTGTAGAGTAATATACACATTGAACTCTTCGAATGTATATATTCTATGCATACAATTAATTAGACGCGTGCCTTCCTTCTACTTATATGTACTCTTTAGATCTATAGGACTACGCACCGCACTGAGATCCGAGCAAAGTTTTCACGTTTTTGTGCGGTGTGTTGATGCATTTCGCTAATGTCACAATTTTCATTCATGACAGGTATCTGTAAATGTTGCACGGAAATTTGTTTGTAATCTGGATAAGTTTTTCTCACACATAATGCAATCCCCCTCTAATTTATATTCGTTCTAAGAATTAGGGTTCATTTTATCATTATTAGGTGTGCCATTTACGGGGTGGTAAATGCCGCGTCGGGAATCTTCATACATACGTGCAATTTCAGGAGACAAACTTAGCCTGAGGACACGTGGAATGCCATTGCCGCCCCGTACTACGTTTGTGAATCAGTCGCTAATGCGTTCCCCGAACTTCGTGTTGGCTATGTTATTGTATAAATGCCGAGACGTCTGGGCGGCTTAACGCACCGAGTCACAATTTAATTTGATATTAACGACGCGGTGAGCCGTCACGCAATTAATCAACCCATCCGGCTTCCTACACAGCAGGTAATGAGGCACATACCTGTACGTATTTCAGTATCCAAGATATCCCGCTTCCTTATCGCGGTCGCCAAGTCCTCTGCCCGAGTGCGGTATCGAGGATGACGTCGGTAATTGGTCCTTGCGCCGCTACATTACGAGCCCTTCATCGGCGCGATACCCACGCTGAGCCGAAATAAGCCAATGCGTATCTACCTATTGACATAACGATGCCAGATAACCAGGCTGTTAAATCTTATCTAATCAAGTGATATATTCAAATTCGAATCCGGCTCAATTCGGAAGAAGAAAGTGTTCCGGAGATGGAATGCGAGATTGAAATCGTACTCCGTATGCTAGAAACATACCTATAGGTGTATACCTAACCCATGTATACAATGATAATAGAGCTATAGTAAGTCGAGCGTGGAAACAAGTTTCTATCGGAACTCGGTCAAGCGATCGGTTCCTCCGCGGTATGGAAGCTAAAATTTTGATGAACCCGCGCGCGGCTACGTGACGCGAACAGCGGATATAAATTATTTCACGATGCAGGCTTGCACAGCTGTCCTGGAACGGTTCGGAATTGCGCTTCCTATTATATAGAGCAGACTATGAATACAGGAATAATAGGATAGACGGTGTGTTAATGGATGAAATGCCGGCGGGGGTTATTTGATATAATATGGAACACGTTAGGGGCGGTGCCCGGCAAAACCACCGGAACCACCGTAACCATTGGAACGAACCGCCGCGTGCGGACGCGGCTCCTAAATTGTCGTAAGTGTCGTCGGCACTCGCGAGCATCAAGTTCTTTATCTTTGTCTGAAACAAAGAAAATTACGCGCGAAAGAGATCGGAGGAAAGCTGGATGCGTAATTTGGAATTAGGATCGGACACCGATCGAGACACTAACCGGTCTACAGTCTCAGAACTACGCACGCTGAAGGTTGACGAAAATTGGTGAATCGTTTTTATATGGTAGTTAAGGTGTTACAGAAAATTGTTTTACCGGTAAACCTGTTTTATTGGATTTTATTGAAAAAAATAATAATTTTCATAAAACCTGAGATTTATGTGCTGCAGGACGCGTCTAGTCGGCAGGATTGGATGTGACGCGGGTAAAGCGATCGTAGGTAATCAGGAAATCCGGACCAAGATCCTGCCTGCAACTGCTTGGGTGTAAAATGTTTATTGTTCGGTTTACGACTGGTTGTATTTATTGCGGTCATTACGTATTTAATATTTATTAGCTTTATGGCGGCTCAGCTATGGCTAACTTGACGTCGTTACGACGTGGTAGAAAATATATAGCTTTCCATCTGTCCATTACAGATACCGTCCAGTTGACGGTGACGTTTCGTATTTCGGAACTGCAGCCCTCCGGCGCGGCGTTACGGTAATCGTTGATCATACGGATCCTTCAAAGTATCCTATATACGAAGATGTTAAATCGGTACGGAATAATACAAGTCATTAATTTGTCGAAGGGCATATTACCAACAGTTGATTACGTTTTTCAAGAATGAAACAGAAAAAAACCTAATGAGGCTATTCTAGACAGCAGATAAAAAAGGGACACAAACCAACACGTATAAAACTTTCTTTTCCAAAGACCGGTCGGACCGTGGTTTTTCACCATTTCCGTAGGCGTTGCACAAATATTCGAAGTTTTGGCACGAATCACTATATCAACGAGCGATACTTAATTGATTTGGGAAACGCTGAAAGTATCGCAGCGACGTTTTTGTCTCCATTTCAAGACTACACGTTACGACTAATCCCCAGTTTTCCATCCATCCCTTCAATTAATCCGACCACCGCATACGTACTAACCATTAATTGAAGCTATTCCCCGCCTGAAAGTATATAGCTCTGCAAGAATGGATCCCGTCTAGACATTGCCGAGTGAAGTGTATACCCCTAAAGCGAAGCACAACCACAGCTATATTTATCGTTGGCTGCGTTTCTGTATTCGGCGCTGTAGCATTTCGTTTCACCATCTGACGATGAGACATGGAGTTACAACAGTTCACGAAGTCCGGAGATAAACTATACATATGAAAGATGAAAAAACGCGGTTCTAGTTATGCATATAGGCGTATAAGTTACGCTCGGTGTCTCGAGTGCGTTCCCGATGAAAGAATGCACGCACGTTTAGAATATGTTACACCACAGAGTAACAAGTGAATAAATGCATAATTCATACGTATACGGAACTAAACAGGGGGGTATATGTAACTCTGAGTAAAATGTTACTAGTAAGGCGCGCGATGAGGCGAGAGAAATTTCTTTTGACCGTCAAGATATAGGTGCCGCAGCTGTCAGAAAAGGCGGAAGGCTATATCTGTGCGGCAATGGCCGAATCTTACTCTTCGCAGGTGAGGCGAGGCAAGGAATGTAATTCAATACGTGGACAAGCCACTCGGGAGAAAGAGACACTCGGTTAGCTGTGAGTGGCGCGAAGAGTAGCCAACAGATAACGCGACGTCGACCGTAAAACCAGTAATTAAGATCTCAACTGTACCCGGCGCCAAGTGCTTCTCTTTGTAGAGTTGTATATCTTATCGAGTGTGCGCCCGCTGCTGGGAAGAGCCTGTCTCTCGCACCTTATACCCTCCACACACATGTACACCCGGTTTTCCGGCGACCAGAGATGCCCCAGGATTCTTGGGACCTAATCTTTGCTCTCGGAATAACCGCGCCTGGGATGCAGACTTGTGGAAGCTGACCATCGGTAGAATGTATCTACCTATTTTCAGCGCTGTAAAACGTTCGGAAGACCACGACTGGCTCTCGAACTGCGTTATCACCGTTTGATTGGGAGAATGGCGGACAAGTATCGTACCGATCACCGAGCGATACATTCAAGTATACGTGATTGGTTGGCCGGATGAGTGATGCGTCCATTATAGCCGTAACGAATAACCACGTAATTCATCACATTTATGATAGTGCCAGACACGGCTATAGGTTCGTTTGAAGGATATTTCTATGCTGCACTAGTGTCACGTTTTCATTAATTCGTTTGCTTAATTGGCTACCACCGTTTCAGTTGGGATGTTTTTAAGTCGGCAGTCGGGATACAACGCAGGTGGAGTTATTGGCCGAGGAGCCGTGAACCATTCGTTTTTTCCAAATCACTTGCACACCTCGTGATCATCATCAAGGCGTTTGGTGATGAATGAAATTGAGTGTTTTTACTTTTTTTTCTCTACCAGAGCTATTAACTTGCGCCTTTGAAGTGTGTCATGGCGTAGCTATTCACCTTGTCTACAGACCCGCCGCGTCGTCTCGTTAAAATTCATTTAAAATTCATTTGAGTAATTTCAAAGCCTTGTTACGTTGAATCAATTAGGTACGAGCGCTTGAAACTTCGGGCTTCCTTTTTATTCCTATCCCCGGCGCTTATTTCTCTTTTTCTGTAAATATTGACATGCGTGGATGGGAGTCCTTCGGTAATAACGTATGTAAACATTTAAATGGTCGGACTGCCCCGGAGGCTAATATATTATGTCCATACGAGGATAACGAGGGGCTGCGTCATTGGCAGTGGAAAAAAAAAATTGACGATATTCTTGCGAAACAACGAGTTTCTTATACTTTGCCCACGTTTTTCCAGAATGGATACGCGTTGACTAACGAGCTCCGCTCGTTTAGGGGAATCTTCCAGATGTAATGACAGACGAAGCCGGAGCCTCGGCTTGCTCGATGCTCGAGGCGCACCAAATACGTAGGCATAGTTCAATTAATCAATCTTAAGTCGTCCCCGCTTCAATCATACATACTCGTACATGCGTATAAGATTTGTATTTCTCCTACCCAGGCGGTGAGTAAATTCCGTTTTTACTCACTCGCGATACCGGGACACAACGCACCGCGATCCTTCAAGAAATATACTCCGTTTGAAAACAGGGCTCAGTGTCGCAAGGTGAACGTACCTTTCAATTTTTACAGTCAGAGCCTTGGATCCGCGTTTTCGTCACAGTCATTCTACCTCAACTAGCCATCCGTGGACTTGACGGCGCGAGCGAAGAGGAGGAACGTTTGAGATGCTGCGAACGAGAATCTCGCTTACCGGAGACTCGAAGGCCTGCGACTCGGACCAAGGGACATCTGCTAATTAGCGGTTGTTTGAGCGCGACTCACGTTTCCGGAAGGAATTATCGCGGTCTCGTCCAGGTGAGGTTCATCTGTTAAAAAGGGAGCGTCAACGTCGACGATCCGCGTTATGCAAGATGTCGAGGATGGAGGCGCGGAGGCTGGGAGCGAAGGATTCCCTAGCGTCGGAGTGCCCCGGGCAGCATCGTGCCCGCGTCATCATGTCATCGATAATTGATGTATGCGCGAACTAATGGTTGTAATTACCTGGAGCTAATATCCAACGTGGAATCCCGTGCCACGGCGCACATAGGCTGCCTGCCTTCCTGCACGCATACGGTATACGCATCGAAACACTCTCCGAGCTATGCGATACGCGTGTAGGTGAGCACGCGGCGAACCATTACGGCATACTACCAGCGCTAAAATCTCAAAAGAAATTAATGATTCTCATTGACCGCACCAGTCAAACCGAGATAATTAATAACAAGAGGTCGCTAGAGGTGAGATTGCGTCTCCGAGGATGACGTGACTTCGGATACCCCCCCACCCATCCTCGACCTATCCGGACTCCGGATCCGTGCGAGAAATACGAACGATAAGTAACCACGGGAATTAAAGCCGAGGGAGACCGGAGCCGAGTGGTCACGACGGCAGGTTTAATTAACAAATTTTAGCGGAGAATTCAACTCTGCGTGCGCACGGTGAGGCACAGGGAAGAAGAATGCGGATGGATTAGAAAATGGAACGGTAACAATATCCATTCTTCAAAAACACAAAAACCTATTTTATAGAACTTTAAAATCTACAAAGGTAAAGTGCGGAAAAGTAAAAATGTGCAAAGGTACAAGGTATGGAAAACCAAAACTGTTGGAATTCTAACTATTCTGTGTAAGTTTTGGCTTGCTATATCTTCTTATTTACTCTGACGGTTCTGACATTTTACATTTTCGAATCTATGAAATTATTTGCGCTCCTTGGAAAATTCAATATATTGTAACCCATTATATATTTTCTAATATTCCGGTACTGTAATATATAACGTTGCTATTACAGTGATCGAATTTTCTTTCGTATATTACTTATCAAACCATTTGCGTCCTATTATATGAGAAATACATATGTTCCAACTGTCATCGGAATTTAGGTGTATTATTTCAATCATATTTCACCGGGTCACGCACATATTTCACTGTGGAATAGTCACAATGTATTACAAGACGACATGCATGTTGTTTATTGAACACTTACCTTATGCGATATTTGAAAAGTGACATATTGATAAAAACATCACCTTATGATACGCTGTTATGCAATAACTTTGTTATCGAGTTACCATTTCAAGTTTAAAATTTTTTACCACAGTATCAATTTCCGATTGTATCTATCAGGATTTTTTAATTACCGTACAAACTGTGAAAGATCTGAGCATATCGGACGGTTATTAATTTAATTTTAATGTGTATTCCGAAATGCCACAGCGCAAACCTAATTAAAACGGTCTAAAATACATTTCACGTAATTATAATAAGATAGGGCGGGGAAGTTCATTTCGAGAAGCTTCATAACTTTGCGAGAAACTTCTCCACAGCTTACTGCGCGCACCGTTAAAAATTCCGAAGCACAAAAATTATGCCCAAGGTTAAAGTTCGACGGTTGTGAAGCTAAGACCTTTTGAAAACGCGATCACGTTCGCAGGAGTAATTCATGCCGTGGTTCGCAGACATTCTAAAAATTATTGCTAGTCGCGATATCGGAGAAGCTCAGGCAACTATGTACAGCATTATACAATATACTTCTGATTTTTCAGATATGGAAGAGAAACTTTCTAGTTATAGTTCTGTATTTAACTAAGAGTTTACCCAGCCTTAATAGCCTTGTTTAATTCACTCCTCCGCATAGCCATTCATTATAGTCACGGCCACACTCGATTTTCCAGGAATCCGATGGTGATAAAAAAAAAGTAATTATGAAATCGGATTACTCGGTAATAATTAGGAGAGAAAAAACGGACTCGTCCACAGTCATCCAAGGGAATTGGTCTGTAGCCATTCCTGAATGTAATTTCCAATTATCTCACGTAATAATTCAGCGTTCTTTTAATATTTATAGTGGGTATATATTGTATGAATCATAAATTAATCGGTCGGAGAAATGCGGAATTGGCGAGGGACACCATTTCCAGCGGCAATGTAACGTCGACGAACGGCGAGAACACACATTATCAATTAGAGATAATTACACTCCAGCGAAGATGAGATCATTTCTGCTGGACATTATAGCGAAGCGATGGCTTACTCGTGAAAGACATGTTCATCGAGGTTTTACATATCTATATGTATACATTTTTTCAAAATGTTTATTCCTGGCACGCAAATGTGCAATTACGGACGAACAGGGCTGATCATCTTACGAGCGTGGAATTCAAGCAAAATACGCTTTTTCCCAGTCTGCATGTTTTATTTGCTCGTAAAAGATCGAGTATCACGGACTTTTATTGCTCGTGCTTAATGCGAACTTGACTGCTTGTCAATACCAGGGGCGTCGTGACGTTTTCTCATATTCATAATTTCAGCTTTCGAAGTCGTCGATACATTCACCAGCAAACAAAGGAGGGGAAAAAATGCACAGAAAAAGTGTCCTCATAATAATCAGGACATAAAACAAGCTCCCGCTTCGAAGCGAGGCTGAAAGTATATTGTCTCTTATCAAAAAAACTATTGAAAATATTTTGTATTTGATTACCTAGACGTCATAGGTATCTCCACATATCTCCCGCCGAGTATGAAGTACTATATTCGAAGTAAATAAAATGTTAAATTGAAATTCTAGATGCTGATATCGATTTTCGCCTTCTCAACGACGGGATCCTTTTCGAGGGGAATATTTCGCGTTACAAATGTGTACATCCGAGATGTTTACCGCATCTCTGTATCACACAGCATTCAGTACATGTACATACATCAGCCCGCACTACTGCCAAGGGGATGTCATTCAGCTGGCTCGATTGATAACGAACCGGTCTTTTCTGTGATTGCCCCACATGTTGTGAGATAATAAGCTTTAGCGATAAATCGCAGCGTTGGCTAACAAGTCTATCTATCGCCGTAGCAAACGCAGAAGCTCCTTATGGCCATCCACCACAACAGTTCCATTTTCCCAACAGAAGCAACTCGAACAGTCTCCTTAGTCTCGTCGTTGCCCGACTACACGAACTTCAAGTTACCCGGTTGTTTGGCAACTCTGTTGTGAGATGATTCCCTGCAGGTTCCTTCTCATCCGAAGATAACATATTATTAGTTCGCGAGCTTTTGAAATAAGAACATATTATAGTCGTTTCATGCAAAGGAATCACATATTTTACCTAATGCAATTTAATTATGCAAAAGTAATGAATTGATGAAATGATCAACTTTTTTTAATATCATTTGTCACATCTCTTGGTATCTGAGACTTGACGTACGCTTATAGGTATAACGTATAAAAAATATATGTATCCGCCAGAACGGTCTTTCATCATACTCTTGTCATATTTGTTTCCGGCGAGTCATTTGTCATCGAGAGTTATCACAACGCCAAGATTCAGAATTGTACTGTCGGGAACTCGTGGCATGCGGAAGAAAAATTAAACCCGCATAAACACGCAGATGTTATGCTACGTAATTAATTGTAAGTATATTTAATAGTGCCTTCATTAACGGCATAGTGGAAGATTTTTAAATCAGGGATCACATTTAATAATATGTCTCAGTGTAAATATTGTTTAACGCCAAAAATTTGTGACGGCAACTACTATTGTCTCGGATGAGTTTGGCGTATAGTTTAAAAACTCAGCCGACAGTTTCATACGTGGCGTTTTCGGTTTTGTTGTTGATTAACGGGGTGCGCTGTAGGCATGTTATACCTGCGTATTTACGTATAAAGTACACAAATTAAATGGGGGCGTAGGGGAATAGCGAACGCAAAAGCGACCGACACACGCTACCACACCTTATCTTGGGGCTCAGGCCCAAAACCACATCAAAGTCTGCACCCTCGTAGCAGCAACGGCCGTTTTACTAACAATAAGCCGGAGTTTTCCCATTGTTCCAACCACAACGGAAGATTTCTGCAAGAGGATGCGCGGAGTTAGACGAGCTTTTGAATATGCCAGGCTCATTTTGGGATTCCTATGCAAGGCTATAGATTCTCAAGTCGCGGCAAGAAACAAACGTACAATTAAGACCTTGGTATGGTTTAAAAGCGCGCCGGACGCTTGCAGACTTATTCGCAAAAACATTTTTCTGCGCGTTATCACCAGATTGTCTGCA
Organism: Neodiprion pinetum; assembly: GCF_021155775.2. Taxonomy (NCBI): domain Eukaryota; kingdom Metazoa; phylum Arthropoda; class Insecta; order Hymenoptera; family Diprionidae; genus Neodiprion; species Neodiprion pinetum. Next base: position 34,697,211 of record NC_060235.2, on the reverse strand, counting down.
ATCGCAGAGACCGCGTTTCGTTATTGCGTACAAGCTATACGCAGACTATGTGCCGACAAAACATCCTGTTCCGGTCGTCGCAGCAGAACAAAAACTGATTCTCCACTCTTCTTCAAAAGTATGAACATTCTGCCGAAATCTTTTTGTCTCGCGTCGTATGTGCAGGAGAACGGGCTCAAAGCCATGGAAAAATTTCGTCGTTACAAGTCCATAATTGATTTATTACTGTATGAAAAATCTGAAAAGTTACTCCGGGCGCTTGAGGATAAGTTTATAAAGCTTGGCTGTGCTACCGGGTCGTAACTACGTTGCAATTTGGGGAATCGATTGGGATAATTAATAATTTTCGAAGATGGCGAAGGCCTCACGCCTCGCAGATTTTACTCTCGATTGCCAGTCGTCGTCGCTCTGCCAATCAGGCGCAGTTATTTCTTGAAGTCATTAATTAAAGTCGCATCAGTCGAATCTCTCGGCAACCCTCGCGGGGGGATGGGGACTAATTCATCCCCACGTTGTTTCCTAGGATTATCTGGTGAAGCGGAGCTTCCAGGGGCGGCGTAGCTCACTGATGTTGTTATTAAATTATTCCGAGCCTCAGTTTTCTGTACGAGGGATCAAGGAGGCGAAGAGCCCACTACGTTATAGTGCTACAGATGGGGGAGGCGTGACGCGCCTCGCTCCGCTTGTAATTCCTTTTCGTGTCCTCGCATTTGACGCCTCCAAGGGACGCGTCCGCGAGCGATCCTGAAATCCGAGGAGCGCGTCACCCGCGCCCTCGTTGTTGATCACGTATAAATGTAGGCGTATCATCACGGCGAAAATTCGATTTGATTATAGCATAGCCGCATCGGTGCGAATGATCAACGGGATCTACGGACTGGCAGCGCTCTTGCGAAAGGACAGCACAAGAGCGCGAACGAATGAAGATATCGCGAATCCAACGCGAATTCGTACCGAATCAATAGGCACAAACCTACCACCCACCCGCTGGTGTGGTGTGCTGGAGTGGAAAAAATTTTCGGCATTGTTTTTTCCCCGGCAATAAATCCGTTCCCCGAGAGGTTCGACCTTCCAGGGCCCTTTTCCCTTCTCCGTTCACCAGATTTATACGATCAATGGTATTCCCCGATTTTCCACGCGTCGCGTAGCTGGTCGTGAATGTTTTCGTCAAAGGAAAAAGCCGACAAAAATTCGAATCAAAAATCTTTGTTGAAATCCGAACCTAGATATCTTGGCTCCCGAGTACGGCAGGCAATGCTCGCCGTATTGGCTTACTCGTAGATACAAAATTACCAGCATCTCGTTAGCGCAGGTAATTCCCTGGGCGGTTTTGTGTCAACGGATCGAACGGCTGGCCGGTTCAGCCACCCCCGAGTCTAGCTAGGCCCCGATACACCGTCACACACGAGACACCGCGTGTCCACGCCTCGGCCCCCGGGATTATAGATCGGATGGCACGCGGCGTATGGTGGACAACGATTTCTCGTTAACAACAATTGTCCTCTTTCGAACCGCGTTATCTATCGACAGCCGTAAAAGCTCGGGGGTGTTTAAAGTCCTCAGGATCTGTCGCCCCGCGTAACAGGTTTCCAGCATTTCGCCGTTTGCAGTTCACGGGGATTGTGGAAATAGTCGAGGAATGACGTTCACACCGCCAGTAGGTACCGTTCGTTTCCTGGCTGGAGAGTCTCTGAATTGAAGGTAAAAGTTTACTCTCTGCAAATATTTATCGTTCGCGGGGGTGTCGTGCTTTTACAGTGATCAGAGATCACGCTCTTAGGCGACGACGACGACGACGTGCCAACGTCGCGACGCCCTCCCAGCGACTGGGAAAGCTGCATCAAACGCAGATGGCAGTGTTAGTTTTGCGCGGGAGTTTCTGCGAAGCAACGCTCAACGTGAAAGCGCCTGGCTACCCCTAAATCCTCGGCTCGAATCTCTCCCCTATAAACCCGATCGATTCCTCAAATACATATATTGCTGACGCAGGGATGTGTGCGGGCAAAGCACGATCGCGGATGCTCCTAATATGTGAACGCACACCGTACGTGTGAAGAGTAGTTGGCCCGCGATTATCCCCGTGCTGATCGCACTGCACGGCTAGAGTCGTGGAGAATTGGGATGGGGATTATTTTCCCGCCCTTATTAAACCCTGACTCTGGCGTCCGCGGACGGAGATTTGTGCTGCATCGGGAAAATTCTAGCCGAGCACTTGATGCACGGGGGTGCACGAGCATCCATCCTCGTCTCATTATTTATCCCGTTATTATATCCCGTCTAGGTTGTATGTTTATGAGGATTTTCAGGGAACATCTCTGCGCGTGACGTCTATTGCATGCAATGGATACATCGATATCGCGTCACTTACATCTGTGGAGGCTCAAACGCTTCCCGCATAATTCAAAATCTACCCTCCAGGAATCGTCCAATTCACTCCTGCCATATTATGGCTTATGCGATCATATTCGGGAAAAGGACGCGATAATTGTCTCGATTTTTTACTTCTGGTCAAGACTTCTTGACTCCGTTCAAATAATTCATATAATCAGTATTCCGTCTGGACGATAGGATAATGAATATTGCGAATAGTCACGGCGAGAATCGAAAAGGGTTCTGAAAAAAAAGGATTTGTTTATTTAAATCCCGGGGGTTGAGAAGGTCCCGCCAGACTGCAACTGCATCCTGCCACTTGACTCTGTCCATTCCGGAGACTTACTTTGCCCTGTTCTATTCCTAGGCCGTAAACCCCATCCGCTCTGTCATTTCAACGCACAGATTTGTTCATGGGCAATTATCTACTCCCTCTCTAATTCATCTCCGTATTTTTCACGCTCTATCATTAATATGTACATAGCCAAGCCAGGCAAATTGGACTCGTAAAGGCTTTTAGAAATCCACCCGCGATAAATTCGTTTCTTAGAACTCTTTCAAAGTTCAAACAATCCAAGCTCTAACTTTATTCCTCTTGAGACTCGTTAAGTTCACCCAGCCAAGATCCACCAATCATAGAAACTTAACGAAACTTCTATCTCCCGGTGAAATAATCCTTTGAAAATCATTCCACCACAGACTCCACTGAATCTTTGAACTATGCATATCGTGGTACCGGATGCGATGAATTATATATGGTGAACTTTTGTGTTTCACTAAATTCTACACCGCTAACTGATTTTTCAGTATTCTCTTTTTTGTTCATAAACTTTTCCGACCCGTACGTCTTGTAGATTTCATTTAATTCATCCCGTAATCAATGTTCATGCGGTCGACTGGGAATTCCAGTTTTTTAATATGAATTGGAGATTTCCGGTTTGCTAAGTTGGTTTTAGCACATAAATATCTAATCGTGAAATCCTGGGACTGAAACGTGCAACGTTCAATTAGTAAAAGACTTATTATTCATGCACATATACATATATTTATACCGATGAACTGCCAGTGTAGAACGATGCGCGATGGAGATGAGGAGAGAGGATGGTAGCGTGCAGCGAGGAAGAGAGAAAGAGAGAGAGAGGGCCTGAACTTAATAACCAAACTCAGATTAGGTGATTATAAATGAGCTTGGATTAGGTCGAGTGATTACAGAACGGATTATACGGTTTAGACTCGAGTTTGATTACATCTCTCAAAAGAACTACCTTATACCGTACATAGTGAGGGGCATCAGAACAAGACAGCGTATCAGTCGGGGAAAGCGGGAGAAGATGACTTAATCCGATTATTTCGGAGTAAATTTGCGAATCGTTATTATGGCTTTTCTATGAATCGTACGATGCAAACCTGTAGTGTATTAATATCGGTCTTAGATTGCATTGGCTCAACTTCTTTCGCCAAACTGGTATTCTTTGGAAAGCTTTTGAATGAGGCGTAAATTAGGTGATTCGCTCTTCATTCGGATTGAGTTAAAGTTATAAAATGAATAATACAAGGAGTTGGACGCCCAAGATCGCGAACTCATCCCAATTTCCCCCCAGCACAATTGCTTGGCAAATTGATTCCACAGCCACAAGGTCTAAGGGATGTGGGATGAAAATTTGGGGGTATCGAGCTGCGGGGTAGGGCCGAGAGAGACTCGTTTCGATCTTTCATTTCCAGATGGATTTCGTCGGTGGGATGCACGCGCCGCGTTAACGTCGTGTAATTGCTGCTCAATGTGCGGTTGTGAGTGCGGCCACCGCGTCAGTGAAACCCCTGCAGAAACGGTGGTTCGGGTTATTGCCTTCGTTGGTAGCATTCTGTAACAACCCCCGGACTTTGGCTGGGAACAAAGCAGATGGAAATCCTTAACAGTTATTGGCTGGTGGTGGGCGCCACACGTTGGCCAGCGTATAAAAGGGCACCGATGTAATTTATCGAAGGTTGTATTTGGGGAGTTAGCCGTTTCTTTCAATTAGGTAATTGAAACCGGCGGGACTTTAATGCTTTTCTGGCCGCAGATCATTCCTGTTGCCGGCTCAACCAGCCTCTGGATATCCGTTACCGGACATTCGGTCTCACGCTTAATTTCGGCACGAATTTGATGCGATATCCACAGCTGCAGACTCACGGTGATTGGGGCGGAAAACCGAACATGAGAAGAGCTTTTTTTTTAATCTCTTTTTGTAATTGACGCGAGATGCAAACGCCCCACGTATGAAATGCTAGATTGACGGGGTGCAACGGGTGCTTAACGAGTCTGCTGATCCCTCAAGAAATTCAATTTTGGTCGCCGGTTTCGTTCAGGAACGAGGTCAGGTTCGTATTAGCGGAGGTTTCGGCTGGTCGTAACTCAACAGACGATGCATCATGCCTCGCCTTAACTCTCAGACAAAATAAGTCTGCCAGCAACCAGCTCACCGGTGTACGCCAGGATGTACGTTCAACCGGGGTGCGCGTATGCTAATTAAGACACACTATCCCGTGTAATTGCATTTAAGTTCGAGGTAATGCCCTGCCACCTGCTTTGCGGGGTATGGAGAAAGGACCTCAAGGAAACCATCCTGCGAGGTGAAATTCGAACGGGTATTTCTCGTCGGAAGGGGAATCCCGCACATTTCGCACAAGTATGTGTAATGCGACATCAACCCTGCAAGCATCATTCGTCTGTAATCATTAAAAATCTGTACCACAGACGGTTGAGCGTATTCCGAATGTACCTTACATCTACCTGGTCGGTAACTCGGAACACGCGATGCAGGTAAACGCGGGCGTCCCTCGAGATCTTTTGTTTCACCGGAAGACGGAAAGTCGCCTGGGGGTGCTGGGGGAGGAGGTGATATCCAGGCCTGCAGGCAAACAATCGAAAGCTGATGTGAAAGCAATATGAAGCAATGCGTGCAGGAGCAGCAGGCGAAACTATGTTCCACCTTTTCATCTCGTCGCGGGGAAGAGACAACAGAAAACCCGGGCAGAGAAAGGTCGCTGCATAAGAACCGAGGCAGCGAGGAGAGGCTGCTGTCATTTTCCTGGATATTAAATATTAATCCCACGAAATGACTAGCACGCCGGCAGTCTTTCGCTCCCGCTTTCCACCCCACGCTTCGCCACCCCCTCCCGCCCCACCGCCGCCTCATTCGTGCACCTCGCAATCTCCGTCTCGGTCCTCCGACCAACCATCGCCGTCGCCACGTTTCTACTCTTCTCTAAGCAATGAGAAGTAATCTAGGAGCTGGATTAACCGGGGCTCAAGATATCAGCTTGGATTTACCGCGTGAGGGCCACGTGCGTCCCACAAGCGAGGCGGAGCTGAAGATATACGGCAACAAAAAGATGCCATCCCCGGTCGTCGTACGGTCCAAAGTGCAATTGCCTCCTGCCGCTTTTCGCCTAGTCTCAAGGCACCCCTTCCCACTTTTTTTACCTTTTCATTCGTTTTTCCCACCTCTGTCGCCGCGAACCTGTAATGCGACGCTTGCCAATACGGTTTAATTAATCCCGGCGAGAATACCGCGTGCAGGGGTTAATCCTATACCATTGACAGTCGCGAATGCCACCTGCAGGCGTGGCTTTTTACTTTTTTTACCATCTTGCTGCTTCAACTGTTCACTAGATATTTTATGAAAAGAATTCTCAACGCCATATTCATTCCCCGGAGTGCATATGTCGAGTTTCAGCTCCTGATCCAACGACGACAAAATCACGCTGCAGAACTCTTCGCTGTGAATTATTTTGAAACGGTTCAAAGTCTGCGTTGGGAGCATCTGGGTGAACCTTTGAGTTCACTTGAACCATTTTTTTATCCCCTCCCTTTTGAATACAATATAGTTGAGCCACCGCATCTCTTAATTGTCTTGCAGGCTGAGTTTCGATATGTATAATGGGCACACACACATATACAAACGCAAACACACGGTATTGTATAAGTCGTTCAGTTTCATCCTGGCTACCCACGTATATTTACGAGACGCAACGGAACTCTCATTTCACTCATCTCTTTGTACCTTGTCCGCATTAAGGAGCTACTAATCGCTTGTTCAGATATTTTTGGCTGGTTTTTCTTTTCAATTTCTCTCACGAAACTTCCTGAAATTCCGTCGTCGAACTTGCGGAAGTTGCGTGACCGAGAAAAATGAATGTTTCAGTCATTTTCACCGTTTCTTTTACGCTATGAATAAGACGCGAAAACGTTATTCGTGCCTTGTGTCTAATACACATTCTCTTGTTACGCGGTTTTCTGATACATCGATCTAAATGATCATAGCTTTAGGATGAAGTAAGAAAGTCGTTCCTTCCTTTGAATACTCCCAATTCGAAATCTTACGAGTTTTCTAAGATAATTCTAGAACCATTCTTCTTTAGTATAGATCTGAAAAAAGTAATCATCAAGATTATGCTCTCAACGTATTATAATGTTGATTCGGCCGAATAAATTACAAGAACCAGTCAATACCCCAGCCGAATTTCGATGGGTTTCAGTGAAGGACCGTACGGTCTGTGTCTTAGGAAAAGCAGCAAGTACTAAATTTCAGTTATAACATGGTTGTATAATTTACTTTGAGTGCTTGTAAACATCCGTAATAAAATTAAAACCCATTATGCAGGATCGTTCAGACAAATACCCGATTTTTAATGCGCCTGCGACTATTTCTCTCTCTTTCTTTCTCTCCTCCTCAATCTCTTATCCCCCGAAACCGTACAGGTATAAACACAGGCACATACCAGCTGTAACGCAATCGAGATGTTTACACGACCCTACACAAAACTCGAGAGTCATAATTCACGACCTTCTTCCCATACTGACAATGAAAGTATCCAACGATACACCAATTTCCCGCGGGTTATTTCACGCGCCCACGAGAATCGGCCAAACGCTATGCGTGCGTGCGTGATGCGTGCCTGCCTGCGTGCCTCCTCCTGCAGGCCTCGGTTTCGGCAGTCCAGGATGGAGGTTCTCACAGCACCCGTTGCGATGTTGTTGCAGCCGTACTCCGGGAAATGGGGCGCCCCGTTGCATCCGCGCCTCGACGAACCCTAGCCCCGGATGTGCGATATTCCGTAATCGCAGTCGTCACGACACGCGCCCTGCTCACACATTCGCACGTGCCAAAATCTACCGGCGCAGAGGTGGGCCATCCTATCTCGAAGCTCGTGTGGACGTAATGAAACCACTCGAGGCGTGGGCGTGCACTGCTTCGCCTAGATGAGGTCCGTCTTTCACGCCTCCGGGCGAGTATCTTCCGGGGAATGAAACGCTCGCGGGCGGGGCGGATCGAGCTCTTTGCGTTCAGCGATGTAAGACGACGGTGTGTTTTTTTTTTTTTTGTCCCTTGATCAGCAACTTTTTCGTTCACCTTTGCAGGAGATTTGTCAAAAACATGCGATTATCGGTGCTCTCGAGAAACGCACTGCCTGCGGGTCGCGGCCGGGCAATTCGCGACGGTATAATTAACGACACTTTCCTGAGGCGGTCATGGGATTTATGGTGAATATCAAAGATACGTGAGACGAGGGCGTGGAACAAGATTTAAGATGTAGTCGAATCCATTGTGCTTGTAGATATGACTAAGTATTATCAACTATAAACGTCCATACACGTTGTTTTTGAAAAGAAATAGAGGGTAGCGATAATCAAGTCCGTGCAATATGTCAACTTTCGATGCGCCAAAATCACGATTGATTAGTTACGGGGAACGTCGAGCAAGGCAGTCCCGGGCTGTGCTCTTGATACCTGGGGGGCAGGTCCGACTTTTTGTTCTTCAACAGTCTGGAACGGATCGTAACTACGACAAGGCCGGCGATAATGGTCACGGCCATACCGATGGTAAGAATGAGGCTCAAAGAAGAACTTTTATCGTTTCTGTTATTCTCGGCTGTTACTCGTTGAACCTGGATGGTGGCTGACACCTCTTCGGAGGATCCATCGAGACCTGCTACGCAGGTCCAGTTTCCAACGTCATGGGACTGTTTCCTTCCTGAATACCGAAAGAAGGAAATAATTTTTAGAAGCATTAAAATGATGATGAAGTTAAAAAAACTGTATTTCGTTTCGATCGAGCAGTCAGTTACATACCCATGACTAATTCTAGCTCACAGCTAGTGATTGTTTGTCCTGTTTTATATCGGGAGTTCGTCGACTGTTGGATACCATTTCCATTCGGTTGGATCCATCGACAGTAGTTGATGGAATATTCATATCCAGGAGGTATGAAGCAGGACAGCTGCGTGGATGTCTGCTCCAAGTACACCACACTGGCTGTGGGGACGAGTGGCGTATCTACGATTTAACAGAAATCAAGTCATTAAGAAATCACCTGGTAGATCAAATCCTTTACGAATAGCGATAAGCAGACGCAAAAAATTCCTGGACGGTCCCCCGCATTAGGTTGTCATCGAATTGATACGTTATTGATGAATGTCCACGATCGGTTAAGTAAGATCTTACTTTGTACCCGATATTATATTTCACCAAGCAATTACGCTATCGTGAGAGTGACCAGTTAATCCCACGACGTCTGTTGTATCTTATTGTGCGATATCAAAGTAATTTGGATACGTAATCCGAGTAATTTGGGTATTTAATCCGAGCATTCATTTGAACATACAAGATAACGATTGTCAAGTCATATCTAAATTCTAGAATTCAAATCCATCCTGATATGGTAAAAGATTATAGTAAACCAGCAATTTGACAAACCTGTAACAACGACGTTAACATTTGTGCCAACTTCCTCTCCATCAACAGTCCCCATCCTGCATTGCCAATCGCCTTCATCCGTTTCTTCGGAACCTGGAACTACGCCGCCGCACTCTCCGAGTGACAGCCCCATCCCATCGTAAGAGAGAACCGAGGGTGACGATCCGGTTGAGGATACCGAGTAGGCCGTACCATTGGGGCTACGTACCCAGCAGTACCTCAATTCCGCGTCCACACTACACTTGATCTGAAAATCGAACCAAATAGACTCAATTTTTATTGATTCATTCGTGGGAATAATCGATGGTATTCGAAAGACACCGGAGCACGTAGTTCCGAAACTCACCGTGAAACTATCACCCTTTGTGACGTAGACGTCTTCAGTGATATGCGGAGTGCGAACATTTACGTTTTCGTCTCTTCTACGGGTAGACACTGTTAGCACCGCACCCGATAACCCTGAGTCAGTGCCAACGATACACCTCCAGGCTCCGTAATCTAAGTAGGCTGGTTTCAGGATGGTTATTCCACAGTCGTGCTCTTGCACACTGGAAATCCCAGTTGAGGACTGAGTTCCGAGTCCGTAATAGAGGTACCTGTTGCAAAGTCACGCGATATTTTCTTCAATAATTATCATTGCCTTGTATTAATTATTTCCGGTTGGGTAATAATAGCTCACCTGTCATCGCCGATTGCCTCGAGAACATTTAAGACTTCTCCATTCGGTTTCACAAATTGACATAATGAATAGGATGAGGCTCGCACGCGACAAAGTAGATTCACGCTGCCATCTTCAGAAACCGTAACGCTGGCGTTGAACGAGCTATCATCTAGAAGAACAAGAAGATGATGAACGATCGGTGAAACGTGAATTAAGAGAAGCGACCAGCGTCGAGGTTTATGGCGTACCGTAAACAACGACCTCGGTTACGTGTTCTATGAGATCCATTCTTCCTGCAATACTGTATTTCGCGGTCCAGAACCCCTCATGTACGCTGGTGACGGTCGAGATTTCTAGTTGGCAAGATCCTAGTTCCAAGGGCAAGGTTTGACCGCTCGGATTTGTGAGCCTGCACGAAGTCGCATCGCTTGGACCGAAAGTCATGGTGGCTGATTTACCGCGTTGGACGTGCAAAACTGTTGACTGGAAAACAAACCCGGATGATTGAACCTTGTCCAGTGAATCCGAGCACAAATGTGCATACCTACCTCAGTGGAAGCATTGCTATATTCTACGACCGTGACTGAGAAAGTCGCGAAATAATTTATTTCTTCTCCAGTTATCGCATCCAATCGCCAAGTGCCCGTGTGATTGCTGTTCACTCGAACTGTAACACCGCATTGACCGTACGAGCGGATATCATCCAAATTATCATTGGTGGCGTTGAGAACGTTGAATTCTTCACCCTCAACAGATAAAATTTATTACCTAGTAGTTACGTACTCGAATATACATTGTGAGATTTCTGATTTTCCGCCTTTTATACTCACACTTGGTAATTTGGCTGTGCAAGTGGTCAAATCTTCATACTCATCGACGATGCGAAGCGTGATTGAATTTCCGGAAAATACGCTAACCGCTCGGTTAGGAAAGTAAGTCGGCCACGTCGCGGTGATAGACTGAAAAGTAAAATGAGGCTTACCATCACGGTCGACCAATAAACGATATATTTAGAATACTCATCGTCAATTTTCGTCCACCTTGCTAGCTACGAGAGACGCGTCGATTGCCGTATCATTTGACAATTCCTCCCCTGTGAACAAGGACAGTTATCAGTACGGCAGTTCATGAAAATTTTTATAAACAAACAAACTAGTCTACGTATGCAGTATAAGCTAAGGGATGTTGGGTCAAGACTTCACATTTATCCTCAAGAGGCTTTGAGGTATTTCAGAGGCCACGAAGCCTCCCACGGGATTTGATCTCTCTGCGACAGAATGATCGAACCATAAATATTGGGAGCTTAAAAATGGGACGAGCGGTAAGATGAATCTAGTTGTTTACCCAAAGTAATGGCGCAGAGGTACAAAGCTGCGCCTAGGACGGCAAATATGGTGCTGTGCGTCCCCATGTTGCCTACGGCGTACTGTCGACTATCGTTGACGACGATTGCGGTCTTCCTTATGCAAGATAACTACTTGTGTATCTCTAGATCGGGCAGTGATCGATGCCGGTAATATTGGCTCGTGCTTATCAACTACGTGAGAGACAGCGGCTGATGTCATCTCACGTCTGGATGTCGTCGAATCTTCACGCACTTCGATGTCTCGCCTTGACCTTCTGCACGCACAGTTTCGATTATTCTTTTCGACTGTGTTACTTTTAAAATTAGCCATATTTCAAGCGACTCCAATTGGAGTATTTGTTGTCTGCATAGGTTAAAAATGCCATTACATGGCATTACCTTGTGATAAACGATGCCAAGCGTATCTCGAGAGCGCTTTTCTTCCATCATGCGTCAGTTGAACTTGAGACTGCGGTCAGTGCTTCACGGATACCTGAAGTATGGCGTCGAGTATTTCGGGATCGACCTTGTTTACAGCGACTGAAAAGATAGTAGCATCGTTTGCTTATCTTCTAAATATTACGTACCGGATTATCTTGACTATATCATGATTATGGGTGTCTAGGGCGAAAATATTACAACAATATTATTCGCGAAGCTCGCCATCGGTGAAAAGCCATTCACAATGAATGTGATTCGAATGGTGTAACACGAACATGTCATTGATTTTCCATTAAAAGAACGTTTCTTTTCCGATGGTAAAATGATTTCACCTATCGCGTCACGGGAGCTATGTAGTACATAATCTCACCCATCTGGTGGCATCACGAGGATTATACCGTCTTCTTTTTCTCATAGTCTACTTACTTTTCAATTGGACCGATTTTTTTTCCTTACAGGCGTCACGCCTAGACTAGAAAATAAGTCTGCGGTTTTATCTGAGCACGAGATTCTGCTCAATGTTTCGTCACTAACGATCCCGTCAAGCGGTCCACGGCGTCACGCCTACCAGATGCGGCGTGTTTTAGATTTAGATTTTTTCAAGTGGTCTCCAAATGCCAGCAGGGATACTCTCGAGCTCGCGGAAGCCCCCGCGTTCAAATAATTAAGTGCTCCTTTTTATCGGACTGACTGCAGATTACTGAACGAACTTAACAGTCGAGCGCCGAAAATCCAGTCATAAAGCTATACAGTACCAAGAGTTGGAAGCGATACTCGAATCGGCATTGTCTGTAACTGTAACTGATAAATGTATTCCCTGAAATTGAATCAACCTCATGGCTCACACGATAAAACATAAGAGCGGTCGAGATGTCTAATTCGGAACTCAAACAAGTTATGGAGTACCTTACTCACCTGAATCCATAATATATTTGTGCGTGTGTCTGAATTTATACTCGCTTGTTAGCCACACGTATTCTATCGAGCCTGAATTCCCTATTTTTTTCTCAGTTTGGTGGGATATACCCACTCGAGTATACCTCATTCTACCACTCCGTAATACACGTTGATTGTAATCCAATAACTCGACGGGAATAAAGAGGGCGGCATTGGTTCGTTCGTTCGTTCTTCGGGGATCTTCTGTCTCTCGGAATCAAATTGATATCCCCGGTGTATTCGGAAAACGGAATCGACGTGGCCGAGAACTGGCCCCGGCCACAACGAGGTTATGCTAATTGACTATGCGACTTGGAACCCACCCCGACCCCCGCCTCTTCTGTCTCCCCACCGTCGGAGGTATCAATTACGCCCGTATGCATCACAAACGGGGAATCTGCCTTTGATCCCCACAAACCCCCAGGTAACGCAATTGACGCCTTCGCCTAATCTCAAATAGGATTGGCAACCCACCCGCTCACCAGGGACATCGAAATGGGCTTTGCTCCCCAATTTTCTTTTTTCTTTCACAGCCTTTTCCGTCTCGATCCGATACTGCTCAGCATGTTATTTTTCTCCCGGTGGCAAATCCAAGAACAAAGTAATCGTGTATTTTCCATCAAGTGCAGGCATGCGTGTGGGTAGATTTCACATCAGTTCCAACGAAGCTCAAACAAGTCAGGAAATCGATGTGACCTTGCACGATTATACATTCAAAGAAATTTCGGTATTTTGAAATAGAATTTTTGAACAACGATTGCAAGATGTTTTTCTACATCCTTTTTTTTAATGCATCGGCAAATCGGGAATGTATTTTCGTTAATGCAACTTACAATTGATATCGAATTGAGGTTATTTGAACTTTGTCGACCACCTGGGTGTTCTAAACAGCCCGGAGTGATTTCAAAAGCATTACATGTCAGACAGCAATGAATAAAAGTCACGACAAGTATATTTAAAAATTCAATATCAGTATTCACGGAAGAAAACTTGAAATTATTTGTGACCGAAGCATCAGAGATCAGAGATCTGCGTGTTATTCACTCAACGCGACTCTTACGTTCATCTTGACTCGGACTTCTGTGAAATGGACTTCTGTAAACCACTCTTAGGTACTCGCCGTACCCTTGGAACTTAGAAATCAAAGTTTCGCTAATCCATACAATTTAAACTCGAATAATACGAAAATCTCCCCAATGCAGATTAGAGTTACCCAAACTCCAGAAAGTCAAAGGCCCAACTTCTAGAGTCGCGATTAAACGGGGGTTAGAAAGGTGCAGGATAAACGAATGCGAAACCCTTTTCTCACCCCCGTGTACGATTCTCTACTAAATAGATCAGAATATTTTCTGACATAAATGAGTGCTCGATTTGATTGAACGATAAAGTAGTTAGAATCACGTTTTGCCCAGGTGTCGTTGGTCAATATTGTTACGGTTTTTATCGGAGCAAAGGGGTTATCGAATCCGTTTGGAATTTCAGCAGTTGTGAGAGTTTTTAAAAACTGTAACAACCAACGGTCAGTTTACGGGTGCGGATCCCGATGTGCAGTAAGGACCAACGGCCGCAAAATTTAGGGCTCACCCCTCCAATGGTAGAACCGTACTATTGGCGGAGTACAGGAACAAAGTTTATTCCGCAAACCATTATCCTGGCTATTTGTCGCCGTACTGACAGGCCATGCTGCGGCCTGCGTGCGACGCCACCACCCATTAAACGAACTTGCGTTTATTGTACGTAGCGGGGAAGAACAGTGCGACATATGGCACGAAAGTAACGTTTCTATTATCCCTTTGACAAACGATCGGGCCGTATTTGACGCAGTTAATATAAACTGCGGTGCACGAGTTCCGCACATCGCACACGTGGGTACAATAATGTACCTGCAGCTTTATCGTACCACATATCTTCATGTCGTCTATAATACATACACTGACTGCGAAAGAGACATCGGTAGCAGAAGTTGTTTGCGATGGTAACAGAACGGTCTCTCGACCAGGCTTCGTTTTTTCCTGACCTTAACGATGGCGTTCGCGTGCAGGCGGATATACGCGAATAAATTATACACGACATGTCGCCAAATCGGACCCCTGCCATAATAACCCGGCGATTTCCTCTTACGTCGTCGCGAAAGTCACCCTGAAACACGTCCGAGCAATTTCAACAATAACTCGATATTAAGTGTTATCCCAGATGCTGACGTATATAGGTTTGTCGTTCGGGAAATACGGGTCTGCAATTTGCCAAGGGATTAAAGCTTTCCTAGAGTAGTCGCGCCTGTCAGACCCAAAACAATCCACCGCGAGTTTCGTGTAGGTTGTCAACTTATTCGCCGGGCAAATTAATCTATCGTTTGGTTCTGATCTCGTCGAATGTGGTTCTATTTTCCCTCTTGTGTCCCCAACGATAATCCATCAAATTTTCCTGAATCTATTTTGGTTCACGGTGTATTTGCGACAGCGATTGTTACCGCCGGTCAGTGGGCAGTGACACGTTAATTCTAATCCCTTTGGACAGACTGGACTATTCTCCCTCTCCTCTCTCCCCGCACCGTCTCTCGCTCTCTTGTTCGGCTCCTCTCATTTGCAGGACAATGGTGTAGATCGCGCCTCGCAATGATGACATAGCCAGGATTCCACTTTGTCCTAGCGTAGGTCGATACAAACGATAAACACTGCCGGCTGCAGGATTCCGATGTCCAGAGAAACTATGATTGGTCAATATCACGGGGCAAACTGAGCTGACGATTGCTTGTTTCTAACATTTTTTTAAATGTATTTTCGTTACGCTTGACGAAGTTTTAACTACGCAGCTAGTCAGAAATTCGGTTACGTTGCTTGTCTGACTAACGTATTAGGTTTTTCACAGTTTGGCAACGTCGCTTCATGTTATTGTGAAAGCTTTTTATATTCACTCTATATTCTTCCAAAAGCTGTCAGGCATAAAATCCATTTTTTTTATTTAAAACCGAAAAGTAACTCTAATACAGCAATTTCATGTTCTACGCATGTGATGCGCCGTTGCCACGTCGCAACGTGTTATGGCCTGCGCAGCTGGATACAACGTCAGGCGTGTATAAATTTGTTTAGATAATTTTTTACAATATCATGGAAATGGTGAATAATTCTGAAAAATCTTTATCAATTATTATTAGACTTGCTTCTACTGCCAGAGAAAATTTCAACGAAATTTCATTGTCACTTCGTTACAAATTTAATTGATAACTTCAATTCTCGTCCATTCCTCAATAAGAATAGGTGTAAAATGGGCAAAGACATATTTGTTTATATCTCATAAACAATCCCGTGAATCGATACAAAATTTTTATTTGGTGATTGGATTACACAAATCCATTCAATTGCCAAATTTTATCGAAAACTGAATGTTAATACTCGTATGGTTGGAACTCCCTTAATGCAGAGAAACATTTCTCAGTTACTTCTGGTAAACAAAGTGAAATGAACACGCAAATTTCTATATGCGTGATTGTAGATTAGATCTTTCAACTGGTATTGGCTGGAGAATAAACGAATACTGTCGGAGACTGTCTACATTGTTCCATGCTCTCTGCATACATTTCAGCGGATTCTTATAACCGACAATCGAGACCCGTCTCGGTTCATAACAAGGAGAGTGTTGTTATTATATTTTATTCTCACGCGATAATACGATCCTCGAGGGTGGCAGAAAGAAAACGCTCGTAGAAAAGTTCATATTTTCTGTATGGAGCTGATCACATTTATTACATTTATAACGAGTTCGCGAGATGCGCAGTTCACGAGAAAACATATTGTTACTTGGGATTGAAATGAGACAATCAACTAAATTAATTGCATTATTTTTTATTACCTTTCACGGTCGATATGTATCTTGCGTTCGATCGGAAATTGAATTTTTAAGAATCTTGGATTTATAATAAGAATTTATCAGGGGT
The DNA here is from genome assembly GCF_021155775.2 of Neodiprion pinetum. Classification (NCBI taxonomy): domain Eukaryota; kingdom Metazoa; phylum Arthropoda; class Insecta; order Hymenoptera; family Diprionidae; genus Neodiprion; species Neodiprion pinetum. Next base: position 34,680,785 of record NC_060235.2, on the reverse strand, counting down.
ACCTTCTTCCTTATATTATTCTTTCGGCGATTTTTTTCAAGTACATACAATATTATCAAGATGTATCAGTGGGCAAGAATTTCCATTTGAAATAGATTTTTTTCTCACCATTCTGGTAAGCTTCATGAAAGAATAAGTCATGAGCCGGTTATCTAAATCGCGACAAGGAATTATGAGACCCTTTCTTCCGAATGGCTTCGTGATTTTTATTCCCACGAAATTATGAAAAATGGAAAAAGGCCAGTCACTGTTTTGCTTCACTGGAATAAGAAAGTGATAAATCGATTCGAGCACCCTTCGGCGTTATTTTTGGTAGCCAAATCTCAGCATATATAATTCTGATTTTGCCAACTACAAGATGAACAGCTATTTATCAAAGGTAAATTATTTGTAAAAGTAATATAAAAGCCAGAATAACTGCTGTAACTCTTTGGAATACACTATGTTTTATCGCAGATATGACTTATAACTAATACCAAATTTAGCTGGAATTCGAAAATTTCATCGTCCGTGACAAAGGCCACATATTCAATTCAATTTGTCGCAAATTTAACTCGTGGCAGTCTCGAGTTTTATTATAAAATACGAGTAACCTCACATTGGTCGTCAAATTAACAACTTCATTCGTAGTAATAACCGCAGAAAATTGTATAATTAACAGAATAACGTTGTCGTTGTGTACATTTGTTTCGCTAACAATAAACACTGAAGTAACACGGTCAGATTGCAACTACCGCAATTGTAAAGCACCTAATTACAGCAAAAAAAAAAAAAACAACTGTCCCTTACATGCCTGCCTTGTGCCCGTCATGACAGGGATGATGATTGCGATTATCTTAATTACTATCGTACTTCAAGTTGTGCTTTCTTTTTTCGCATAACGCCATGACGTAACGAACCGTAGGAGGTTTCCTCGCAAATTGATCGGTTCATTGAAAGTTGTGGAAGACCAGCCTCGGCCCTGATCCGATAAAAAAGAGAGGATAGAAATGTTTCAAATTGGCGAGTGCTGGGATTAGCGCGGACCTGGAACTACGCGGATAGAGTCCTCCTTTTCCCCTTGACGAACGGTGGTTCGCCGAACGGCCGGTTCACACATGCCACCCTGATCCACCCATTGTTGTGCAAATCTAACAAAAACCAACCCTCTAATCTGGCCTGCCCACTTGAGATTTATCCGCGCACCCTGCAGCCGTACAATTAATTTATCTGGAGTACTTATACCCGGCTATTGCTATTTTTTCCATTGTCTGCTCACACTGCTGTCTCTCTGTTCCGCACATATGCAGTCGAGCTTCGCCGATGTATCATTGCGAGAGATAAGCCGGCCGAATCCTGCATCATGTATATTTGTCTTTCTAGGTATACTTCTCAAACAAAAATAAATATGATATGCACAATGAAACTTCGACAGCAAGAACAAATACCAGCCATTCATATGCCATGCCGTAGCAGATTGCTTTGTATCGATTGTTGTGAGCATGCGGATGAACGAGAATCAGCCGAGATTCGGAGGGACGTAACTAAGATATATCCTAGAAACTAGATCCATATTCTAACATAGTTCGTATTCTTGATTATGTTTTGCGTTAATAGTAACACACATGATTCTTATTGAATCAAATTCTGTCTTCGCTGTTTGTATTCTTCGTTTCACATTTTACATCATTCCGGAATTGTAAGTTGTGAAACTTTTTCCGTCCTGTCATAAGCGCCACTCCAAATTCAATGTCTAATATGTAGAAAAGTAGATTTCTTTATGTTTTCATGCCGTAGATAAGGCGTTGTAAAATCGGTTTTACAGCTTAGAACACTAAAGTTGCACTCCTTCTTTCGTATCATCCTCCAGTGGATGCTCAGGCACACTGTGCAGGTCACCTGCTGGCATTCCAAAGATGAAAACCATGAACAAAAAGTGAAGTAATTAGAGGTCTAGCCGAGGAAATCGTTTCACCCATAGAAAGCAAGGATCATTCACTGCACACCTAGGCGTTTGTCATCGGTATGGTATGCGTGACGTGCACGTGGTGAATGTAACCCTCTTCCTCAGCGCGGCGCCTGTGGGATGTCGGTGTTGCGGTGCAACGAAACGGCGTTGACCAGGCTTGGGGTTACAGTTGCATCGTGACGAGTCCAAGTCACGACACAGGAGGCAACTTAATTAGTAGGGATGGTGCACATGCCGTATATCGGGGCTCGTGACGTCGGGCTCGCGAGGATACACCCTCCGTATGATCGGCGCAGCGGCGCATAATAATAAAGCTCCGAGGGTACTTTATCCTCCTTGCGGTCAATTAAAAGCTCCGCAGGTACTTGTCTTCTGGACCGCCCGGCGAGGGACACGTTTATAGAGGCTCGGCCGCGGTCCTCCTCGCGCCCAATCCATTTATTATACCTAGCTGGATAATGAGCGTCACAAATGAGATACGAGAGGGCAATGCGTGTTGAGAGCCCTACGCGGCTTTAGGTGCCGGAGAGGATTTTACCGAAGCAGTATTTTTTCGATCACATCTCAAGGCTCCCGTCGTCGCGGGGTGTCTTTCACTGACTTCACGCCATTCGGGCTACACGGACTATTAATGTTATATGTCCAAACTGCAGCGTCGCTGTTTTCTCCGTAGAGGTTCGGCTGTACACCAGGTAACTTCGGCTCGGCTCGAGGAAAGAAGCGGCCGATATTCGCAGGAGGGATGAAAAGAAAATCGGTATTTTTAAATTGACGTAAGATGGCCGCCAGCAAAGCCCCCGGACAAGGGAATCAAATTTAAAAGAATGACTTGTGCCATTTGTCGCTCCTTCAACGCGAACAAAGCCCTTTGAATCCTCCCGACGTCGTTCGGCCTGCCCATTTTGTATAACATTTTATCGTTGGATACGATTGATGGCACGTTTTATAAGCAACAATAACGAAAACGAAAGAGAAGGAAGTAAATAAATAGACGAATGAATAAATAAAGCAAAACGGGCGAGTCCTGCCCTCGCCTAAACTCATAAAACTCCACCGTGCGCGTGTTGGCTTGGTTGAGTAAAGCCCAACGAAATCGATATAGCAGCTTTAACGATGGTACATGGTTACGTACCTACGACGGCAGCTGGATACAGTTGTGCCTGCGTGCTCGCGCGCGTGTAAACACAATTAGCGCTTTTTTATATCAACATCGTGAATTTTGACAATTTGTTCAAGTAACAACAATATTAGCCAAACAGCTTCAGCTGCAAGCTCCGTATGTTTTCGCGACAGAATATACCTATTCGTATAGAGGACTTGTCAGCCGATTCCTTCGGGCCTTGGCTCTCGCGGTTGAAGTTTAGACGTTTGTTTGCTCTATCTGCTTTGCTCTGGACTTTGCCAGGTCGTAATTGGGAGCATGTGAACGATAGACGCTGCTGGCTATTAGGTACAGTAACTTAAAGTAACATTGTGCGCCGGTACATGAACGCCTATATTGATTGCTGTACTCACAGCCTGGCTGGCGGCAAGCTATTATTCAAAATACACGGATCCTCGGACCGGGCTGGCCTGACTTTTTATCGTAGTTACTGATCCGAAGAGATATGGCTCCAGCTAGTAAGTAAAATATGAAGTTGACAGCCGAAATGACTCTACTGACGTTCGTATGAATTCTGAAACTCATATTCCAGGTGCTTTGAACTACCGGGCGTCAGGAATTGAAAGATATATTTTCCTCCCGCCGTGATCAGACAAGATCTTCGACCACACGAATTTTTCCCAGACCAAACTCTCGGTATTTCGTATTTTTTACCCAGTCTAATCGCGTCTCATTTGTATTCCTCAGAACTTTAAGGCTTGACAAGGTTCTTTTTTTGGTTCTTACAGCCCAAACGACGCCTAGCTCCCGAGTCACGTCGTCCCGATGCGACACGGGGCTCTCGTTCGAGGGAAACAAGTCCGTTTCAAGTATTTTTAAATAAAGTTACCGGCCGTCAATAATTACGAATTGATAAGGATAATCGTTTGTCTCGACAATAATAGCTAAGGACTGTCGATGTATCGCTATGCTGTGTGTAATCCGCTCTGATTACGATCTGACGAATTCCGATGGGTATGGGCGCCATGATGAGCGCATTCATCCACGGCAATCAATAACAATTAGTCACCCAAAGTAACGGGCAATTAGTGGTCAAACATTAGAAGCATCAAACCTTGAGCCGACCGAGCGCAATTTCTAGTTATAGGTTACCGGGGTGCAACTCTGGTATTATTTTAATTGTTACTAGTTATATCCCTGCTTGTTGTATTTAATTGCCACGTTCCCGCAACCACTCGAGACATACATCTCGCTGGAAATAACTCGCTCACCGTAGCCAACGATTTTAATTCCTAATTCTGCGAAATACGGTGTGGAAAAAAATCGTTGATTGAAAACAATTCTGAACATGAATCGATAACGAAATCTTCGGACCAGCGGGCTTGTCGCTTCTGCTAAAGTGCGACAGGTATAGGTATTTCCTGTACATATGTGCACATGTATACAGGAACTTCTCTCGGGAGGCAGACGATTTTCGCATCGGTTCATTGCAGGATAAATTCGAAATGCGAGGTATAATATTTTTATATACATAGATGAAATTTCATCGATATGAATTTCCTAATATCTTCTCACCCTCGCGCAGCTTCACTGAACATTACCACCCGACCTCTGGCGATTCCTCTCTCTGTCTCTCTTTCTCTTTTTCTTCGGCATTACGAAATTATTTCATTTACTAATTGTCCCTGCTTCTTGAACGGAAGTATTTCTTTATTCATTCAGTTCACGCGCATTTCATTCTCCGAAACGTCAAAAAATATGTGAAAAACATGACGGAACGCACCCTTTGAACCCGGGGATTCCGGCCTCTGCACGACTCCCGAAAAACAACAAATACCCATGGCTAGCGAACCGGTGCTCGTACCTATTATAAAAGTAGGTACGCTTCCTCAGCGTTTTGCCTGTTGCATGCCTCGTCGGCGCGGCGTCCAGTCAGCATTTTTCCTGTCCAATTATTCGTAATTATAGAGCTGAGCTGGGGCCGTTTTGATAATTGGTACTAATTGTGAACGGAAAACGGATGCGACCTGTCACGAGGGCGGACGAATCGGGAATCAAGACTGACGAAGATCACGGGGTGAATGTGTGAGGGCAGGAATTTACGCTCTTCTCTCAATGCTGACCCTTTTGTGAGTCCATACGAGTGCCAAGTTTAGAAATTCACGAGTGGCTGGTGGGTTTCAAATCTTCGCCATCGCCTACCGAACATTAACTTTGAATTCTGGCTATTGTTATTTCTACCGACGGTTGTTAAATACTTTCCCATGCATAGAATAATCCGTAAAATAGAATACAGAACAGCTAAAACGACGCTGCAATATAACTTAGCCGTGGACACCGAAAATATGAAAACATTTTGCCACCTGGATCATTCTTGTGGGACAAGACTCTCCGTACCTTATAACTATAAAGTACTACTAGTTTTAAAACACTCGCTCGCTAAAGCTTGCTCGGGGTCGGATGCCTAATATAACTGGTTTTTGTGCTCGTGCGCTCGCTTACTCGTTGTCAGTGTTTTACCAGATGACATAGTTGTAGGGGAGACTGGGGCACGATGACTCCCCAAAAAATTCTGGTATTTGCTTCACAGTATACAGAATGAACACTGTCTTTATGTGTGCGACACAAACCGAATCTGTCCGTAAGATTTTTTCTATATAATGCTACAAATCACGTTTACACATGCATGTAAGTATAACGTATTCTGATTTTATGACAATAAATTTCGGGTCGTTCGTTTTTTTTTCCGATTCAAAATGTTATCTGAAACATGCACATTGGTTTGATAGTACAAAACATGACGGCGTTTGTTCTGGAAGTCGAGTTTCACCAGGTAGCGGACCTGGAGCGCAAGAACCACGGAGCGCTTGTCTTAGAAGTCGATTTGTGCCAGGAAGCGGACCTGGAGCGCAGAAAGTACGCAGCCCTTAGTCAAAAGTCGCCAGGTTAAGGACCTGGACAGCCAGAACTACGGAAAATTAGTCCTGAAGATCAAAAGTCACCAGGTCAAGGACCTGAACGGCCAGAACTATGAAGCGTTTGTTCTGGAAGTCGATTTTCACCAGGTAGCGGACCTGGAGCGCAGGAACCACGGAGCGCTTGTCTTGGAAGTCGAGTTCCTGCAGATAATGGACCTTGAGCGCAGAAACTACGGAGCGCTTGTCCTGGAAGTCGAGTTTCACCAGGTAGCGGACCTGGAGCACAGAAACTACGAGCGCTTGTCCTGGAACTCGAGTTCCTGCAGGTAATGGACCTTGAGCGCAGAAACTACGGAGCGCTTGTCCTGGAAGTCGAGTTTCACCAGGTAGCGGACCTGGAGCACAGAAACTACGGAGCGCTTGTCCTGCAAGTCGAGTGTCACCAGGTAGCGGACCTGGAGCACAGAAACTACGGAGCGCTTGTCCTGGAACTCGAGTTGCACCAGAAAACGGATCCGGAGCGCAGGATCCAGGAGGTAGAGAACCGGGTACTCGAAATCCGCGGAACGCGATTCTCATACGTCCGGCGTCCGCTCTACTGCGCGGTTGTTTCCAGACTGAGGAATTTGGCTAGCTGATTTTCGATCAACGACGTCAAGAGAAAAAAAATTTTGGGTGACGTCACTTTCTGAACGTCCGAACATCCGAACATCCAAACTTTGGTTTCGAACTGTAATACTGTGTATGATGTATGATATGATGTATGATATGATATGATGTATAATGATTTCCGTCTTTACATTTCAGACAGCAAATACGCACTTTATCTTCCCTGCCGATTCCAGACTCAAGCGGCTAGGCCCTTCGATGGTCAGCCGTTGACCAAAGATGTATTCTTAACTTAACGGGTCAGCTAATAACGCTGCCGTTCTGCGACAGTTGGATGATAAAAATTTTTGCTCATACTTTTCAAATGTGAATTAAAATACACTCAAAGTTTAAAAAAGCTCCGATCTTTCTCTCCCTATCAAAAAAAAAAAGAAAATTGCCGCCATTACCTCTTTAGGTCTTTAAATCAGGACACTTTAATACTATGTATGATATTATACATAGATATACCTATACCCATAAACTTCGAGGTGGAAGCTTCTCTTCTCGAGAAAGACTTGAATTTTTCATGTCATCTTGATAGGTAATAGCACCACTTCGGACAGTGAGATGGATGCGGGACGAAATGGGATCTCGAATTATAACGTCATGATTTTTACTCCGACGACTCGAGCAGTGCTTACCAACCTATGAAGAATTACTGTTACATCGATGATTATGAGTTGACGCCGTCGAAACGTCACACAGGTAAAATACTGTCGCTTGATTCCAGCCTGCAAGGTGGAATCAAGGCTTGGCTTTAGCGGATCTTAATTTCACATCGTCCGTGTTGAGAAGAAGCACTCGAATCGCGTCGGCGAAGTTGAAGCAGAAAACGTCATGGCTATTCGAAGAATCAAGATAGGGAAAAGTTCTCGTTCGGTTCCCGAGCCGCGCGTAGCGCGCATCGGCAAGAAAACGCCGTGCTTCAGCGATATCTTCGAACTGCTCCTCCAACTCCTGACAAACCGAAGCTGGTATCCGACTAGACGTTTCGTAGTTTAGCGTTAAGAATACCAGCTCGGTGTGAGAAATTCCTGCAACCGCCGTAAGGTCTTCGTTGTAGAGGCGAGCCATCGCGATGTGATGCAGGTCCTCCGTCGTCCGTAATTCGCGCGATCATATTTCACATCGCGGACGTGTCTGGAGGCCTTCGGGTACCTACACTGTTCCTGGACAGCAGCGATTTCAATGAATTATCTAAACAATGTAGTTTGGTGCCTCGGTGTATAATAACGTGAGAAGGGCTGTTGGGTCTCCGGAGCTAAAGGTTAAACGGCAATTTGGCGATCCACCGAGCCATCTGTCAAAAGAGAGGAACGAGCGAGATTCTCGCGGTACCGATCCGATGCCTTGGCATTATATAATGATCAGATGCGGGTATGGAGAAGCGCCAAGGCCGCGGAGTCGTTTGATCGGGGTTTGACTCTAATTGCACGAAAATTATAAGCCGGGCCTGCGCGTAAACCATCCTCCAGCCGTAAGATACACTTCTATTTTATTACGCGCGCTGCATGAACGTCTCGGACTGACGTCTCGACGCCTCGATATCCCCCCCCGGCACTCTACGACGATAAATTTTACCCACCAGATTATCAACTGGATTCACTCGCTGTCTCCTCTACACGATGGAAGTAGTCGTATTACGTGGCCATCGATCTAGCCACATGATCAGAGCCGTCATCCTCTTTCGAGCTTTCTCTGGTTCTCTCAGTTATTTACGCCGTGGAGTACTAGGAACATTTTCGTAGCTTGTTCCTCGATAAAATATACCTACCCAGGATCCTCCGACATCCAACAATTTCGAACGAAGCTTTTCGCCATCTCTTCGCGACATCAAAGAATCACTCACCGATTGCGTTTGCATACGTGATTACCTATTTCTAACCTCAAAATCGATGAGTCTCGTGCACCAACAAAGCTTCAACTTCTTCCAATCATAGCTCAGTAAAAGTGGATTTTGCTGATTGGGCCGACTCTTGACTGCGCCGCGAGGCTGGAACGGCCTGACCGAGCGATCTAAACAAGGACAATGAGCCCTGCGGGTGGCAGGATGTCGCACTCCGGGGGGCGGCTGCTATAAGGTACTACCCTGAAGCAGTTTCTTCATTAGAATACTCGGAGCTCATCAACGCTCGTAACTGTCTCCACTCGGCGGACCTCACACGCGCCAATTCAACTCGAGTCCATAAGCGTGGTGTTTGGTTCCCTGGAGGAAAAAATGATGAACTGATTCTGTATCGGGTCTGTTGTAGAAGAGTCGTTGCGTCGACAATTTAATGGAGGGAGTTTTTTCGAAAAAGAATTTGATATAGGTCTTATCGAGTCCTGCCGACTATCGCTCGCCTGTCTCTCGTCCTTTGGCGACGTAATTTTGCTCTGCAACAGTCTTGCTTACTCGACTCAATTGCCGTGTCAGGTCGCGTAAAGCCGGTGATTGGAAAACCTTTCATTACCCTGAACCGTTCTCGAATCTTGGTATTGAAATAATGAATAATACTGTGTAACTGTTTTTGAAGGGTTGCATAGCTCACGCGATCAAGAGTGGGAATTGTATGTGTGAGCGGAACAAAGAAGAAACCGAATTCTCGATATCAAGACTTGTTTCGTTTTGAGTAGGTATATAATCTCTCAAGGCGAGGGACTTTCTTCGTATACTTATATTTAGATATACACATCTACCTGTGATATAGGAGGAAGGGAGGCAGAGGCAGTCAAGAGGTGCAGTTAACCCGGTTTAGCAACCGGCGTTTAAGCATTTTATCCTAGTAATTACTTGGTCATCATCTAGACGAGGGATGCAGAAGGATATGTCTAACGTCTGCCCAGCGTTTCTGTCATTTACTCCCGCCGTTATTTATGGTCCCCAGAAATTATACACATGATGGAGAGGGGGAGGGAAAGAGGGGCTTAATAAATGGTTCGAATTAAAAAGTGCTTTGGTCATGGAATTTTATTACTATTCGTTTCCTCACGAATAATAATTGTTCTTCTCGGGATTTCTCTAATAGTTAATGGCGTTTGCCTAACTACAGCGCCTACGATGTAATCAAAATATTCAGGCTAATCTGATTTTAGTGACTTTGTTGGTGAACCGTTTGCTCACCTAGCCGCTCCTGCTGCCTTTGTCGATTTTATTTTGGTTTCCTGCGCGGTACGTCACGCGTGAGAAGATCTCTCGAGGATAAGGATGAGGAATCGCTTTAAGATCGACGCGCATTTCGAAAACAAAGATCTTCCACACTTAAAGAGGACTGCTGACGGGTTAACCATCACTCACCCCTGTAATCGTAATCTCTTGGATTGAAATAACCCAACCTAATCCCTCCCCAACCAACGATTTGACCCTCGTCCGGATACCATTGTTCCGTGTGGGATTTCGAACTACAAGGAAACTACATGTCCAACTTTCTCGGTAATAATCATCTTTGTGGTTCCCTGTACCCAGATTGCCTCCACCACAGCCTAGAGACCTTCCATCTCTTCCAATTGTATTTGCAAAATGGCGATATAATACTTGTTCCTTTACGTTGTAATTAGGCAGATTTTAACACGTAGCATAGACCGCCTTGCGCGGAGCAGTGCATCTCTGTGTATGAGGCATTCCATACCAAACCGACCTACGTATGACCTTCACCATCGGCGTTTTCCATTTTTTATTTTTAAATATTGTGTAGAGTGTACATAAAAATGTCCTTCACCGGGTTTTGGATTTCTTAGACCACGGGTTTTATTACTCAAAAAGAAATATCTTCCGAAAATTCTAAAAATTGAGTTTACTAGCAAAATTAAATACATCGGACACTCGTCGATAGTCCTCTGCCAGAAGATGCTCTTCGTTTCCCAGCGAGCCAGACGATGGACTTGCAGAGCCTGGAAATGGCCACGTGACAAATTTTCACAGAATCCACGCCCTTCAAGCTATTATCTTGAGATTGGTGACAGTTCGAGAACGGATGTGAGGGTGGAACGGATAATACAATATTATTATGCTTGTATTCCGGGACCCAAGAAGCGTCCCTGATTCCCGAGGGTGGAGGTTCGCGCTATCGCAGGTCGTAGTCCCGAGGGTAGAGGAGTAAGGAATGCCGGACAGTGTGCCGGTTATAATTAGGAGAGAACCCGTGTCGAATGGCCAAAGATTCTCCGTTGTCAGTCGGGATGTTCTAATGGTCGTGCGACATAATTGCGTTGTAATCTGTTCTCTCTTGGGCCTCTGTCCTCGCCTTTATCCCTCTCTCTGTCACTTTTGCGCCCAAGTTATCCATCACACGGACACTCAACCGTCTCCATGCCTAAGCTCACCTAGATCGTCGAGGATCTTCTTGGCCACGTCTTTTCCAGCCTCTTCGCGATCTCGTCGCAAGGCTCTCACACCACCTGATATGACTCTTCTGCATCCCCTTTATAATCTTACATTGGATGCAGGGCCAATTATTTTATCATTAAAACAGGAGCCGTTGAACCGAGCACTTTGTAAACTCAAGATTATACAGTTTACACGTAAAGGTAATTCTGACGTTAAATACGGCGACAGTGCGACTAATCCAGGATTGAGCGCAATCGGTTTTTTTTTTTTTTTTTGATTACACGGAAAATCCGCGTTCTCCCAGTCACGTTGCGGTTCGCGCAACCGTAGTTTTTCCCGAATGATCCACCTCGCGATAATGCCCGAGCCAATAAAAGCGTACCGAACTTGTCCACGTTACGTATAATGCAAACAAGTGCCTGAGATAAGAGGATCTTGACCGTCTCGGGTTCTCAGAAGAGGCTTGATCGCTTGCAAAAACAGTAACCGTCCATCAGGGAACAAACGAACGTCGATGCCGGCTTCGAGACGGCAGAAGAATAGAGAAGGTGGAAGGGTAAAAGGAAGATAAAGAATTCGGACAGGCAGTATGGGGATATGAGGAGTCAAGAACGTCGATGAGACGTTGACACCCACCCGGCCAAGAAGAGGCATGCCGGGGCAACGGCTCTTCTGACAGCCCGTCACTCTGGTCAAGAAAGAACGGACGCTGCACAATAGGTTTCTATCAATCGTCTCTTAACGGTTATATGACTTCGAGCGGGATCTCGTCGACATAGGGCCCATTGTTTTCCAATGACTGGTCATACATAGTGGACTCATTACGCCGCGTTTGAGCGAAGAATTATTCCTTCGACTCGTGCGCTTTTCGATGAATCGCGCTTCAATTTAACCTACGGTTAATTCCTCCGGAGGCAATCGAGCCATATATTTCGGATATTATCCACGTGGATCGATACCTTGAGAAGTGCCCTAAGTTTCTTTTTCAATACCGCTCTCTCACAATTTTTCACTGCAAGCTCGTATCTATCGGCTCGAGCCGAACTCCACGGGGAGTTTTCGATTATCGACACACGGAAGGCAAACTGAGTTGTAAGGTGCGCAGGATAAATGTGGTGAGATTGCCCGTGCGCCATGCAGGAAGGAAAGAGTGGTCCAGAAAATTCTCTCGGATGACGTGACTGGATTGCAAGTCGATTGGCTGGGATGGTCTCTTCCGATTGCATTTCCTCGCGGCTCCTTTGTCGCCTTATACCTATATAGATTTTTCCTTATACGGGAGTTGTCCTGACAGTTCGCACGCCGGTGCTTACCGAGTTCTTCATTCTGGTGTAGGAAGAGCTCGTGTCACTCTTTGAAGGTATTCGAACGAATCAAAAGTCAGCCGGCCAGCCGGCCTCGGCTCGCACGACGGATGACTCCTTTTGTTGCGATCGTTCCATCATCTTTTCTCTGCGGCTGAGGCGAGTGCACTGAGCAGAGAAAGAAGAAAAAAAGGAGAACGAGGAGAGGAGGAAAGAAAAAGGAGGAAACAAAACCGCCGGCCGTATGTCACGCGTTCTTTCCAGGTATGACCTAGTTCCGATGCGATTGTGAACTCGCCCGCGTACTTGGACTTGGTCGAGGCTGCTCGGATGACTGGCATTTTATCATCGGACTCGTGGAGCAGAGCTGTTGGTTCATCGGTGATGTTGCACCGCGACCGGACCAACGATTAATTTACCAAGATAAAACGCAATTAGTCTCGCGTGTCATTTGCCACAATTAGTCCCAGCCTTTAATTGCGGCGTTACGTTTTATTTCCGGAACTCTCTGATGCGCCCTCCGACCTCAAGTCGAGAAGATCTTTCATCACCCCGACCTTCTCTTCACTACGGTTAACTCGTTTTAATGTTATATATATGTTGTAACTCTCTCTCTCTCTTTGGTAGGGGTTTTACGCTAGGCATGGAGATACGGATTGCATGTAAATTTTCTACCTGCGGCAAAAAAACCCGTTAATAATACCTACATACCGACGTAACAATACGCTAAGCACATTTTTTACAGAACGATTAGGACCGCGCAAGTGTTGCGATTACTCGAGTCTTTACACTATACTTTTATATACTATTCGGCAAAAAATTCGCTTACAACTCACCGTTATTTGAGTAGTCGCCACGGGCGGTGACCGCAAACTGCACGCAGGAGAAAAAAAAAAGAAAAAATAATAAAAACGTTTTGAAGACAAAAAGTTCAAAATATAAACCTGCAGTGCAGCGCCCGATGCTCACATACCCATTTATGATAATGATTATAATTTATGGTCTTTCTTGTCTTTGAAGTTTCGTACAAAACGAGACGCCTTTCGGTTTCTTTTGTTTTTACTCGAAAATTACGGCTGGAGCGCTGACGGCATTGGATAACTTTTTGGTGTAATTTTTACGACTCATTGTCCAATGGTCTGCTATTCGTAAGTTTTTATTTGTAACTTTTATCACTAGTCCAGAATCAGTATACCTGATTCCGAATTTAGTTTTGACAAGTCTAGGAATAAACTCGAGCCAAAGTGTGTCGGCGGTTTTAAGATTTGTCACGATTGGACGTGTGTATATTTCGCATGGGGGTGGATTACATAGGTTGGGGATGGATGCAGATAGGTTACAAAATTGTTCAAAATAAGCACTTTGTAATGTTACAAACGCGATTGCTTTCAAAGCTGATACTCTATTTCCGCGTCATGTTCAATAACCGAAATCGTTTTCCAAAGTGCACGTAGAGTATCGTCATCATTCTGCGAAAAGTATTTTAATCGATACAGCATGACGATATTTGATATTACCGTACGAGCCTTAAACGGCACACACGCATTGATGAGTTTGCAAATCAAAACTCACCCGCGTACGATCGTAATTAAATTGTAATTAAGATGTTGCTGGATAATCGAACTCGCGATGCAACAATTAATCGATCGAGCGAACAACCTATTGAATCTGATCCTGGTGAGGACAAATAAAGAACGTTTCTGCCTCCGACGAAAGACAACAAGGTGACTTTAATCAACCTGCCCTTCATTAATGATTGCAATTAAACGCAGAATGACAGACAAATTGTGCTTTATCTGTAAACCAATCGAGATTAGTGAGGTGCAGCAACAAAAGAACCGTATAATGGGATCTGTAATGGCAGCGGACTACACCGTTTTACAGCTCATCATCTTCGAGGCAGAGTCATTCCACGGGCCCAAGCACCCCGCGGCGTTTTCGAAACGGTTCCTGTCATGCTACGGCGGCTATCACCGACTTTCTTCTCGCGACTCGCGAAGCTTCGCCCCGGCAGATGGCAAAGAAAACTATCGCAGCGCGTGGTACTTGGTTATTATCCACCCGGAGTCCTTCCATTGAGCTTCTCTGCAGTGAATTGTTCAGTCTACAGCAGATGGATCCACTTGCCAAATTTTTCATAGCAAATGAATATCCGAAATAAACATTTTCCCAGGTCTCGAACGAAGCACAAATAAAATTATTTCCAACATGGCCGATGTAACGGATGTCTCAACGCTTTCGATGGTGAGGATCTCGGTGCCGATATAACGGGTCTGAGAGCCGGTAAATGTCAACGAAAGACCTTTGTCACGCTTTAGTCACTCCATTTTTATCGAATCGTGCGTCTCGTCGTATCGTCCGTTGTTCGATTGCGTTTCGATCTTACTGTAGGTATAAAGGCTCTCGGATCTCGACGTTGTCTGCTTGATGGATTGGCAGGCGAGCAGCAGATACTTCGAATTGCGATGACTTCGTAACGGAGATACCGAAGCATGGTTACCGATGGTTCCTGATTATCACAAAAGTTGTAATATTCTCTTGCCACACTTTACCAATAAACGAGATACAAGCGTTTTTAAAGGTTGCCTTATTTCATGTTTACGTGGCAATCACTGAAAACTACGTCGACATCTTCGATCGAAGCATCGGCTACGTGTGAAGATAAACTGTTGACAATTGATGGAGTATCAATTTTCCCTGTAAATATTTGCTTGCTTGTCGAGACACCGTACGCTTCTTCTCAAAGAAATTGCGTTGAGCCGAGATCGATATTGAGAACGTTACAGTCGGGATTATGTTGATCCCCATCCGGCAGCCACCCTCCTATCTTAGTATATAGATAATTTCACGGGGCTGTTTGCATATGTAAGCGGGCGTGCAGCTGTGGGCTCAACAACAGCAATACCAATTAATACGAGTCCCTGAAAACTGTCTGTGTTAATGCGCTTCGGGCAACGTGTTGTCCCCCGGCGAATAGGAGACTGGAGGCCAAATATTACGCGCCAAGACGCGAACTTAAATTTTAACCATCTGATCCTCCCCTCGATCAATTTTCGCACAATGCGCGTAACTGTAAATACCACTGAATCACCGAGTTTGCAGTACTCTAGTACATATTTTGCAATGAAAATAAGAAAAACGATTTCGCTGAGCAGAATTTTTTCAGCAACACTTTCGATATCCGAACAAATTAATTTTCAATTGGTGTATCTATAATTCATCCCTGTGCAGGTTCGAATAAAACGATCGTGTGGCAGTGTTTCCGGGTATCGTACGTTCATTCAAATCGAACACGATGTTTGCATCTCGAATTTTATATGCGTGCAATTCACCAGATGTGAGAGGGCGAGAGAATTGAGAGATTTAGTCAACGACGTATGATTTCTGCCGTAACACAGAGAGCGAGCTCGAAGCGTACGTCGCCAAAAGGACAAATGAACAGTTCTTCTTGGTCATTGAACAGTCGTGCACAGGTTCATTAGACGGAAGCAATAGGAATTCTTCAGTTGCCCGAAGCGTTCAGCCTTGAACCAAGAGACTCGATGGAATCCAAGCCCTCGTCAGATGACCAATGAAGCGTGCACAAGTGGGGCATGCTTTTGGCAGAGTAGGGTTGAACCTTGGTAAGCCCGGCTGATTCCCCGGGTTAATCACTGTTCAGTTTCGTATGGTCGGCCGCGCGTTCACCCCTTTCCCGTTTCTCATCACAATCTCGCGGCTCTCCCCGCGCCCACTCCGTGTCTTCCGCTACGTTTACCCTTATATAGCTGTACATGGGTATGTACATGTACGTATGTCCAGTATAGGCAGGGTTCAACCGGATCACCCTCTCCTCGACGCCATTGTCGACGGCGATCTCGAGGGTTTCGGCGCCCAGCCATTCTCGACGGTTAAATACCGAAGGTTACTCCAGTTCGGGAAGGGAATAAATTAAAAGCAAATGATTGACATCGTCGACTTCCGTCGTGCTTTCGCTAATTTCAGGCTGTGCGACGCTCGACGTTGTCGAGACTATTTACACATCGCAGAATGAGACGAAGACGGTTCAATTCTCGTCAACAAACAGCGAGGATCAAATTTAGTTTCTCATGTTTTGAACATTTTTCTCGGCATCTCGGGTATCTAAAGGTTCTTGACTTGCCATTAGGCTTCCAATATTCAGAAGTTATGCACCGTTAATAACCTTCGCGTTGGATTTTCCGAGATCTTTTCGGTCTTCCGTTAACTGGGACGGTAAATTGCTATGAAGCATTCGACGGTGCATCCATGTCGGAGAATCAACCCTAACCCGGCAGTGTTACAGAAAAAAGTGCGCAGCGGTGTGCTTGATTTAGGAATAGGTAAACGTAGAGACGTGCCGCGCGCTCTGCACCAGATTCAATAAAGATTCCGGCTTTAGCGTTGTAATTTCCCCACGGCAGTGTCTGCTCGATTGAATATTGCAATCTGCAGAGGTATTAAGGCTAATACGGTGGAAGCTTCGCATTCGGTACATGCGCGCGTACGTGTGTCCATAATATGCCCGCAGGTAATATACCGGAGGCAATTCGTTACGTTAAAGGGTTTACGTAGGTAAAGTAGTCGTTGTTCGCGGGCGGTGGATCGGCGCAGTGGATTTCATGCAGCAAACTGCACCCCCGGATTACCGAGATTTGAAATTGTAATATCAATCAAGCGTTATCCGCTTTTATCGCAGACCTCTGAAGACCTGCAGAGAACGTGTCTTGGATTTGGACATCGGTTGATCACCGTCGCCAGGTTATAAGCCACCCCCTATCCTCGACCCGGCTTTCCGAAATCTCGCTAGCAATTACCGAAAGTGGAAAGACCGCTCGATCCGCACTGGCGAAAGTCTAAGACGGGGGGATGAAGGTGCGGTGGAGCCGACTACCCGGTTAGGGTTAAAGTCTGATTGGTAGGGAGGTCGGAGTCGAGCCCCCAGATGGGTTGGTGACGCCGTTAAATGGCCCGGGGTCTTCCGGTCCATCCTTGATAAGATGCTGATTAGATTACCGAGCCTCCATTTCAACTTAAAGTAATTATGTTACGTCCCAGTCAGCTTCTCCTCGGAGGTATATTGCCATGGGATGCTGTCGGCCGACTGGAATGGGCACGGCTCTTACGTATCGGATACCTTGGAATTCGATGGTCCCTCGTACTCGGAATCGAATCATATTGGCAGGCGGTAACCACCGACTCACGCATAGCAGGATTTGCATCACACAGTGACGATTCCAGAACACGGATTCTGCGCTGTTTGATCAGGTTCGGAGATACCTTTTATTTTTCGAACGTTTCCCAACGCCTTTCGAACAATCCGCCTTGTTCCCCGCCTCGAGGTGATTCTTCTTCTTGGCATTAACTAATCGCTATTAAAATAGGTTTACTCCGAACCACGCACAGTGTTCGGTGTTATGTTTGCTCGAGGTTGTGTTGGAACCGAGAACAATGAACGCGCACGCAGCTCCGTGGCCTCAGCATGACAGATGTCAGGGCAAAATGCATCGAAACGGGCTCTGCAAGGAACCCCAGCCGCTGCGTTACATTTAAATGATTGATGAACAGCTCCGGAGCGAGGATCTCCAAAGCCCTGTTCAGGACGAACGGGGTGCCTTTTTGCATCTCGAGTCCGGTCGATGTGACGCCTAACGAAGCATCTCTACCTCCCAGTGATTATTTCAGTGAAGTGATTTTCAGAGCTATCAGCAATTTTCTTATCTTCAAGGGGTTTTCAATCAATGACGCGTCGGTCGCATCCTCGGCATCGGAGCAATCAAGTCTCACGGCTACCGTTCACTTGATTGATTTGCGCCAAAGCAAACATTGCTTACTTACTTAGTTGCGGAGTGAAATGACGAATGTACGGGTATTAATAATGGTTGTAAAGGGACGCGAAGCGACCAACTGAGACCCACGGGTGGCTACGTCGCTCACGAGAACCAGGCGTCCCTCATTTGTCTTTGAGGTTGGATTCACAATTCAAACACAGACAACGCGTCCAATCAATCTCCTATGAATACGTCATGTCCTGCGGTGGCGGCAGTGGCTCAACGACTCTGACTGTATTCTCCTGCGATACCATTATGTACCAAAGTGACTCGCGCGTTCCAAGCGCCTACGTACTGCACACGTCGTACGTGAGTAATACGCTCAAATATCTGAGGCAACTTCCTCCAGTCTCCGTACAAGTCATACCTCCACACGTGCCGAGATGATGAGTGTCAGTGCGAGTCTGAATTCGAGACGCCGTGATTATCGCAAGCGCGAGTCTCTGCACGGACCATGATAAATAGGGGGACGAACTCCTCCGCAAACATCGAGGACCGGTCTAATTTCTCAAAGAATTCCTCGTAGACCACGTCGTATATGATATACTTGTATCCCGCACTCAAAGTATATTGTGAACTCAGTCCCTGCGAACGTACTTCGATAAACTAATCTCTTCTCAACCAGTGATATTGCGTCTTGATCGAGCAGATGCAAAAGCGACGTTGTTCCCGTCCCATTTATCACATATTGAAAATGATGTTCGAGTATTATTTGCAGGGTTACAATCAGACCAGATCAGGCAACCTCAGGCAACTGAATTTTATTTACATATAATAATTTGCATTCTGGTCAGCGGTACAAGAACCCACATTATTAGCGGGTAGAAGCCCAGGACGGGTTCAGTTTGGCGAGGAGCGGGAGCGGGAGTGAGGGAGAGAGGGAGAGAACGTTGTATAGGGTGCAGGGGCTCAGCTAGAGATACAGGAATCCTACGGGATACGAGAGGGCTTATAGTACTGCGGTTTCTTTGGCACGAATCATTTTGTAATTAACTTTTTGCACTGCCCTTTGTATTCTCGAGAGACATGCGTAGCCATGGTAAGCCGATAGAGCCGAGGTAAACCGATGCGATGATCCGGCTTGTCTGCAGTGCAGGGTTCGGGCATTGCAGAAATTGAGCAACAACAATAACGATAGGTGGGCCTCCTCATGTTTGCTGTGCACGTGTATGCGCGTATGTCCAAACATCCGTTTCACATTCCCTGCAGAAATGTTTGGCCTCGTTCTACATCGCGATATCTACATTCGACTTTCCGGTAACAACGCACGTCCGGCAGACACCGGCATATTCTATCCGAAATACAGTAGGTACCGTTTGATTAATTCATCAAAATCCATGTAGACCCGCGCGCACGCGTATCCTTGTTTGTCTATGTCCTGCACCTGTCTATTTATCGGTCTCCGTTTCAAGGCATTCCGCGCCCAACGGACAGAGCAGATTGGCTCGTGATCGACGATCGTTAACCATGCAGGCATAGGCAGGTAGATAGGTATACATTTGGATAATTGAAACCGTTTCATTCACATTTCACGCATCATTGGACGTCGTTCCGCTCTGTCCATACGGAACAATCAATATTGAGCTATGGTTGAATCGGACCAACTTTGCGCAATCTCGGTTCAGAAACAATGCCTCCCTCACTCGGAACATTTGTCATAATTATATTTATCGTCGGCAATCAGACTTTCGAATCTAAAAACCCTCTATATATATGTATATATATATGTATCTCTTTCTCTCCTTCTACGTTTCCTCTTTCACTTCCAAGTGTCACGGAACGGTTATACTTCATCTTCAAATCCCCGCTCGCTCATACCACTGTACTCGGTAAGAAATCAAACCTTGTTTTCATGGTCACTTGGGGCTAGACGTTGTGTCAAGTGTTTCCCACCCAAAGGCCCCTCCAGAAAAAACGAGGAGCAAACTCGGCGGCGTTTCGAAACAACGAGACAACCAATCAGGACCATTTGCTTCAATAATGATTTTCTCCGAGCCTCGCCTCGTTTTCTTTCGCAGTTATACTCAAGCTCGGTGAAGACAAGTTCACGCCCCGCATCAACGGATTTAATTTGCAGAATCATTTATTTATTCATACGGGCACCATTGCTGGTCTTGCGTGATCATCTGACCAAATACTCGCGGTGTAGAAAAGTTTGACTGCAGTAAATTAGCAGCACTACGCTATCGAACGTTTTTATTGGGAAAAGGATTTAACGCTCACAGCACCATTGTACTTATCGTCATATCCAATTTACGGATGACCAATGCAGACGGTTTCAAATTACTCGCATCGGATCGGCTGCTGCATCGACCAAACGTCTCAAATAAGCCGCGTGGCGAAGCAACGGCTGAAACGTTACGCTCATAAAATAATCCGGCATTTATTTCAATTAATAAAGCTCAATTTATTTGTATCGCCTAGACCCGTTCAAATCGACCGACCCCGCAGTTTCGAAGGTACCTATCGTTTTCCCGCGGGGCAGTTAACGAGGCTAATTTATCTTACGAACTCGTTTTACAGTCTGACGCAGTCGTTGCAAGGAGCAAGGATCTTTGGTACAGAGTTTCAAGCAATTCCGTCAGGAGCGTATTAGACGTCGTTAAATTTCATTTGTTCCTACATCGTCCGGCTCTATAATGTACCTCTCTCTACCTACTAAACTTCGAAGCTATGAGATTTATTTGTTTTTCTCCTCCTTCAGGTACATAGATTGACGTTCATAGTTCGTAATAAACCTTCACCCTTCGTCCACCTCGTATATAAAGGAAAGTTCGAAATCGCGACTAGCGTTCTAAAATGAATTGAGAAAGTTTCGAACAGCTCGCCGGTCGACGAGTGATATTTAAAAATTTTTAATTCTGTTTTCGTTGCCCCCCTCCGTACTTCGGCACGTGTTTTGTTTCTCCTGTATATATTTTTATTTTTTTTTTTTTTGCTGAAAAATCTCTCAATCCCGTGGGAGAAAACTCGTGCTTCACGCTCGACTTTGCATCGACTCATTCAAAGCTCCGCGCTTCGTACGTACGCGTACCCCTTCGTGTTGGCTTTACACGTCACGTGTACATACATATGTGGGGGAAGCATCGCGAGCACCATCGAAAACTCATCCTTTTTATCTGTTGTAAATCTCTGAGGTGAAAGTACGCCTAGAATTGTTCGAACCCTCCGGTGTTTTGGATCGCTTTTCATTAACGGGTGACGCGAGCAATACACGATCAAATTATCACCCGTCACGCTTTCTGCCCTCGGTTATTAAAAAATCTGTCCTATGGGCGTATGTTTCGCCGCATATCTCTCGCAACGCGACGAGAAAACTGCAGCGTTCGTGTTTCTCAAATCTTTTTTCTATTACTTTTGTAAGCAATTACATTACCCGTACACGGTTATAATAATGTTGACTCGACTTCCTGAATTACGCAAATGTTGGCACGCGCTCGTGTCGTCACGATGTGAAACTTCTCAGCAGCCTACGCTCGTTGATGCCAATAATTCTGAAATATCGGATTCGAAACTTGCATCGTTTGCGTAGTTAATAAATAAATGCAGTACGATTGAGTTTCGCGCAATTTTGCAATCTGGTAAAAATATCGGGACATACGCAGAGTATATGACAGTATACACGAGTTAAATTTGTATGAAGCGGCAAAGTGGTTGTTGTTAAAATATTTTGCAGCTAATGAAATGCTTTCTCACTTCTTCGATATTCTATACAGGAGGTCGGATTACTGTCTAGTTACAGTTTATCCGCAGAGTTCCGGACTGTTCCAGTTAACCGAACCACCGCGTAATTCGAGATCCTGTAATTGAGGTGAATATTGGCAAACTCCGCGTAGCATTAATGGCATCGTCACTGAAATGGAGACGTCTCTTGTCAAATCAGCGCGGATACGTTCTCCGTGTACGGACACCCAGTAGATGAGCAAATTGTGTATCATATATACCCACACGAGCACGCACGTATTATTATACCGGAGCGCCAGCCAGCACGCAAAGTATATTAATAACGAGAGTGACGGACGGGTTTCGCCACGGTTCGCCGAAAGGACTCGCTCCACAAGGCTTGGGGTCCGCAGCCCTTGCGGTTGTATTCTTTCGGTCAACCCTTCTGGTCGCGCAACGCGGAGCTGCGTCAGGATTGCGTAAACGTAAACGCAACTCAACGTTCTGTTCTCCGCGTTCAACGAGCTGGAAGATCCATATCTCACTTGAGGGGTAACGTTTACTTATACCTGCGTAGGTACTCACGTCCCCCTCGGCTTCTGCCCACCACATTCACGTCAGGGTGCTCGGATGTACCCTGCGGGTGGGTCCGACGCGTTTGAATTCATAATACGCGGTCGATCAGCGTAAAGCTTCAGTCTCCTCCTCTTTGTAATATCACGACCGCAAAAAATGGAACTATTTTTTCTCATCACGTAACGTACGTCACGCAATTTCACCCACTGCGGGAAGTTCTCGTTCCCTCCTCCTCGCGTTTGCATGGCGTCACGTAAATTTTCACCCCCTTCTGATACGCCCTCGCATAATCATCCCCCTCCTTTATCGCTGCTTTAATTTTTACATTATTAAAATTCCACAGTTGACGTAAATTCAACGGAAAACAGCGAGGGCTTCATGAATTAATATTGCGAGCGGCAATTGACCTCGAAATTTAATGCTTGTACTTGAAATACCGCGGAGCTATTTTTAGCAGTCAACATGATTTTTCCTTGGATGCTTTTTTCTTTGTTCATAGTCTTTGGCGGAGTTGCAACGATTTATGATCACGAATCGTTCGGCATATGTTGTGAAATTAGATGTAAAATTCGGTGTCGAAATCGAAGTATAACTGATTCAAAAGAGCGCATCGTTACTATTTTTTATTGATAAGGTCCTGTGCGCTGAGAGATAAAAAGTTAATTGTCCAGTTTGGTATTTCCGATGATGAAAAGAATGAGGGTAACGTTTGTATGGAACGCAATCCTTGTCAATATTTCAAAAATATGCTCGTTCAAATATACTTTTTAATTGCCTCCTCGAGCGCAGAGTCGGCAACTATACAAAAAGCCGGATTTGTGCTCCGCGTAATAATTACGTTTCCAGCAGGAGGTTACTATTTCTATCATATAGAGTACCTACCTACCGCACCTGTATAGCATCTGGTCCATGTGCAGGCTTTGAGTTCGAACTGCGAGATATAATTCCGGATTCAAGCGGGATTGTACAGCGACTCTCACGATTCGAGTGACCAGTTCCGTCGGTAATTCTATGCGTGAAGTAGCACAAAGCGTTCTGCTCTGCCCTCGAATCGAATTAAAACTCATAATGGCAACGGAATGACTGCAGCGCTTTCCGTGCGGCTGATTGCCCTACTCCGCCTCGGGACAACCGGGAACAGCCGTGGCTCCAGGATCGAGAAGCGGCCCTGCCGGATGACAAAGTATTTACATTGTTACATTGAACTGGCTCACATGGCATGAAATGCTCACCGGGTCCCGCTGGGCGAAGATATCTCTCCGAAGGACGGAGAGACGAACGGCATCCTCGATCATTGCAGGAACCGCGGATCAGGTCCGCCGCCTTTGACAGGGCGGCCTCTTTATTTCCACTGGAGATTAAAACGGTCAAAGTTACATCATTTTACGCGCTTTGCCTCCCAAGTTCTAGGCCATCATGGCTCACGTGTCCTAAATTCTACTTAAGCCCGGAAAGTACTTTTAGTTAGTAAGCACGCGGAAACATCTTGGGGACACGTGGTTCTTGGGAGTTAACGACGTGGCTCGAAAACCACTTACAGGGTTGGGATCTCCGTCGACGCCGTTTGCCACATGTCCAACTTTGAGATAAAGAGGACGAGGGGCGAGGGAAAAGGGGACGCGGGACGAGCGCGCGTCTTCTCTCAGCGAAAATTTTTAAAGTGATCGAAAGCGTTGCTCACCGCTACGGGGTTAATTGATGCGCTTCATTTTTCGGGCTTTTGTCTACAGCAGTCAAGATTTATGGACGTTGGCGAACGCGCGGAGCACCGACGACGAGGTCGGCGGCTTTGAACGCGTTCCGCGGCGGGGCGCTTCTTTGGCCTTCTCTTTCTTTCCAAACCTCTCTTCTTCGGCTTCCCGATCCTCCCGCTCTCTCAGTCTCTGTATCATAATTTGCCGCATCAGTGTCGCCTTCGAGATGACCAGCAATATGATGCCAATTGGCACAGTTGTAGGGTGAAGAGTGTTCGACGATCGGTGGGGTCAATTGGGAAAAGATTTTATGCCAGAAATCTGAAATATTTATCAACAGAAGAGTAAGTCTCGTCCAATTTCTTTATACTAATGAGGCAAGCACTCGAACTATCAAGTGGACGTCGAAAGTGTAAAATGTTGAATTTCTCAAAGAAATTACGTTCATTTTTAGATCCATACCAAATTCGGTCAGAAGGAAAACCGATCAACAACCCGGAATCTTTCAACAATTACTGCTTAACTAGCCGTTCGTTTTTGAAAATACTCTTTCGCTGCACTGTATTATAGTCGTCACGATTTTAGTCGTTTATACTTACTAGTATGTATGTGTGTAGAATGCCTTTCTGGTCGTTGAGAAACATTTCGTTCCGCCTGTTTAATGAAAATAAAGGTATACCGGTTTAATGCTCGCTGTCCGGTACTGCGTGAATAAAAACTGAAATTTGACGAGACGAGGCATATAAAATGTTCCACTTGAAAAATATGAAATTCTAAAACAGGGATAGTTTTACGGTATACATAAATTTGTGTATACATTCCTCGGAGGAACAGCTGGCTTTGCCTACGTATAACTTGGACAGCAGCCGACGCGAGCTGGCCGAACGAGAAAAGTCCACCTCAACAATCGGACGAGTCAGCGGCACAGCGATTTTGAATGAAAGAATTTAATGTGTCGGTAAATTCTCCTGACGCGATGGATCTTTAAGCCGACGCTTGGCTGAATGCAAAATTTGCTGATGCTGGAACAAGGAAAAATAGTATACGGTATGAATTTTCAGTTTAATGAAAGAAAAGTATCAAGGATAAGTAAAAGTCATGTAAAATTATTTAGCGCGGCGGAATGCAGGGACTTCGGAACCCCGTGAAACAACATGTACGGTTCCCTAACCTTCCACAGCATCCGGTGTCATTACTTAGAAAACCTTTAACGACCATGGTTGAACAGAAGAGAAAATTGGGCGATGTTAACGTGTGACCGAACGCATTGTTGAAAAGATCGGCGCGATTAGCAGCCGCCTAGAACGTTTTCCGGACTTTTTACCTATCTGAAGAGTCAGTCGTCTAATTTTCGGGCAATTAAGCGGCGGGCGTGCGTCGAAACGTATCGAAATATGTAACAAAACACGTGTTTGGGATAATTTGGGAATGCCCCGAAGAGCCCTGGCTCTGAGCTGATCTTTGGGGAATGCAATGGGATCGAATTTATGTCAGTCGCTTAACCGGCGAGACCGGCTCTCCTCGCTCGCTGCGAGATAAAACGCATTAGCGTCCGCTTATTTATAGGCTCGGCCACTAATTTCAGCGTCCAACAATTTTTCAATCCACTACTTCAGGGACGGAAAGAGGCTCGAAACTCAACGGTAATTTATTTAGGATTCTTTCCTCGCCCGGCGTATCATTCGATCCGTCAGCAGGTAAAACGATTTCCTATTGTTCTCGAAAACTATCAACCGACTTGACACTTACCAGAGAGAATGTAAACTTTTTTAATTAACGCGATTTTATACGGCAAAATAATTCCGTCTCAAACGGTGAATACAAATAGTTTCGAGGACCGTTTAGTGGCAGCAAGCCATTATACAAGACTTGGGTAATTTACATTCACCTGTAATCCGCCTACGCCCATGCATGCCTGCATACAGCTTTCGTTAGCCAAAGTTTAAACACTTGACATTGCCACGCTTCGGTGAAGCCGAATCTGAATTCTATTTCACGCGTTACATTGTCGTAAGTGGCGTTATGTCAACGATACCTGTTGCCCAAGGTGTAACTATATAAGCGGTGCAAATCATTTCTAAAATCAGAACGCTCTTCGACAGTCAGTCGCTCCGGTAAGCAACCTTCGAGCCGCGATGTCCTTCAAGCTGATCATCTCCGTCGCTTTGCTCGCCGTCCTGGCCCAAGCCACGTTCGGCCACAAGGCGTACTCCTTCCAACACCACCATGGACCCGTTGTGGGACACCATCAGCCTGTCCAGTGGGTGGACAAGCACGGTCATCACCACCTGGACTACGTCGCTCATCCCAAGTACTCGTTCGCCTACGGAGTCGAGGACCATCACACGGGCGATTTTCACGGACAAAAGGAACACCGCGACGGAAAGAATGTCGCCGGTGAATATTCGCTCAAAGAACCAGGCGGCAATGTGCGCACGGTGAAGTACCACGCCGATAAGGACGGCTTCCATGCCGTGGTCCACAACAGCGGTGGAAATGACCACTCTGGCGCCTACGCTCACGGTCATTAGAGTCCTGCGATGTCGTTAGCCGTTTACGAAGTTGTTCACTATTGCTGTACTGCACGATGTTAATTAATAAATGTGGATATAGAAAGTGTTCTTCCTCTTCGAGCACAATTGTAAGAGTGTCTGTAAGTGTGTTTACATTTTGGTAACTTACGCTTCTTGGTGCGAAGCTCGTAAGACAGTCAATGACCGTCTGATATTATAATATTGAAATGCGGATATGCATCATCAATATTAATATTAATCACGAGGTAATTTTCATTTTGTGAAACGTATATAATTTTTGAACTACTGGTAAATTCGAAAAATTAACGACGGAGCCAGGAATCGAACCTGGTATCTAGCGATGCTTTACCGGAGCCTTACTCCACTAGACCACCCTAAGTGGCGGCTAGGTGGTCTAGTGGAGTAAGGCTCCGGTAAAGCATCGCTAGATACCAGGTTCGATTCCTGGCTCCGTCGTTAATTTTTCGAATTTACCAGTAGTTCAAAAATTATATACGTTTCAGTTAATTAATAAACTGAATGTTTCATAAATTTCTTCATCTTTTCCTGAGCTCGTCTACCACTTCCTCAAAGATAATAATTCTTAACAACCGGTCTAGGTATCATCTGTATTTGTAATTATCTGAGGATTAGAATTGTCGGTATATGTATCCTGTACAATTGCAATGTTTTATCTGTCCGATGTGGAGTTTTCTTCTGAACTGTTTGGTAATCCAGACTTCTGTTCACGGCAATTGGGTAATTGAACTCTGCGCTTCGACCACCTGAATGGTAATCAATAGAAAATGATGCGTTGATTCACTGTGAGAATAAAACAATTTTCGCATGTCACAAACATCCTGGAAAACATCATTCGATGCACGATACTTTAATTGGCTCTAGGACCAATGACCATTCTGCTATTCCTGTATTTCCGTTCGTGGTTTCAATTTCAAAGCATCGATTTCGTGATCATTTCGAAGCACGGGAAAAATTATGCTGTTTATTTGTAATGTTTTTGCACACATGAAAGCATCTCGGAGTATCCTTTTACGACTGTAATATTATATTATGATTAGAGAGGTCATCCGAAGATTTTATCACGTCTGAACGCGCCGGGACTGAAAATAAATTGTGTCGCCTCCCTTTGGAACACGGAAAAAGCCTGAATTATCTGTGAGGAAACTCTGTTTTTACAACTCGTCTATTTACTCGGGAGTCGACCGTCTCTTCCGACCCTGCAGAACAGCCTGGCCATCCATTTCAGATTTGTCGAATTGAATTCGGTTTCGCAACGAGGTTCGCCGGTTCCCTTCTCAGTGTTTCTCCCGTTTCTCCCCCAGAGAAGGGTCCGCTTTTTATTTCGCGCTGTATTTTCTTTTCCCCGTCTATACCCTTTTTTCGCTTTTGTCTCCGACGCTGGTTGTTTTTCTGTCTTGTACCTAAGGCAGCGTTGTGTCGGTTTTCTCGTTTCTGGGATCAACTGCATCACCGGCTTCTTCCTAAACTTTTTACTATCGCCAACCAATTCCGGAGTCGTGCTGCTACGATCGTGGGTATTCGATGAGAGGAGTATTTTGATTCAGAAAAGAACTGGGTGTAATAGCGTTTTTTTCCTAACGGGTAAAAGTGATAGCCGCATATATGTCACGAAGAGGGTATAAATACGATACTGAACCGATTTCTAGAGATATACGTGCCAAGTATTTCGCATTTTATCGTCCATACCACACCGTACAAAGAAAGATGTCGTGCGCTTTATACTTACATTATATTCCACTTTATATAATTTCGCTTCTCAGAGTTGAAATCCAGATTCAGGTAAACATTTCACCATTCGGATGTCCCCAGTTTTAGCCTGGCCTCACTATGCGCGACTCTTTCGCAATTTGTGGTAATATGCTAATGTCGAGCCAGTCCAAACACCGACTACCATAAGCGGATTAACGGACGTTTTCTCTGCCTTTCAGTCACATGTGAAGCTTTCCACTTCGCTTATTTAGCTACTCCTTTGGCCTCAGTCCCCGTTGATTTTCATAGTACTAAAGTATTTTGCAGATCTTGTGGATGAGAACTACCTGGCACCTGTGATTCTTGGAATGTCCTTATCAATTCACGATCAGTATGTAGCACAAAATCTGTAGTTGTCTCGGAGATGGTTAATTTTTCAAAATGTATGTCTTGAGATCTGACTGCGTTCGTTGCTGGTTCTTGAATGACGTTGGTGCTTTTCGGGCAAGTTGGAAACGATGAATTCGGCGAATGCGGCCATTCGAGTTCGACTCGTACCAAGGTTCTCCGCAGAGGTCAGTGACGATACACGTATGGTCTCGAATGAGAGGTCCAACCCACCGCACCGTAATACATTGAATTCGATAAATCAAAATACCCTCTGGCGAGGCGTTGCGGAGCTTGCGTTACGTGACCCGCCGTCTTTATCTCGCCTTAATTGTTTCTCAGATCAGCAAACGCCCACGCCGGTGTTTTTTCAGCGAGTAAAAAGAAACAGACACATACCTCGTGCGCAACATATTTTCCTCGGCCGAATAAAGGCAAGCATTGGATTCGACAGTTACACGTATTGAAAAGTGGTGCAGCTCTGTTTTACGAGCAATATCACCGGGGCAAAGAAACCCGAAGTATTGCGGAGCGAAAGAAAAGTGACGAATAAATACACGCGCTCCACTTTTTACTAGTTTTCAAAGTCGACGAAATATGCTTATCCACATGCCGCCTTACGTCAACACACGTACACACGTTATATTCAGATCTATTCCCGCTCATAGAAGCGTGACAATTGTCTATATTACCGGACCGCGTAACGAGCGTTACCTAACTTAAACCCCTGAACAGTATATAAATGTTACAAATTTCCTGATCGTTAGTCACAATCGACACAACCTCCCGACTGCGATCACCATGGCTGTCAAATTAATCCTCTCCGTCGCTTTGCTCGCCGTCTTGGCCCAAGCCACGTTCGGCCATATGGCCTACTCCTTCCAACACCACCATGGGCCCGTTGTGGGACACCATCAGCCTGTCCAGTGGGTGGACAAGCACGGCCATCACCACCTGGACTACGTCGCTCACCCCAAGTACTCCTTCTCTTACGGGGTCGAGGATCATCACACGGGCGATTTCCACGGCCAGAAGGAGTACCGCGACGGAAAGAACGTCGCCGGTGAATATTCCCTCAAGGAACCAGGCGGCAATGTCCGCACCGTCAAGTACCACGCCGACAAGAACGGCTTCCACGCCGTGGTCCACAACAACGGCGGTAACGATCACTCCGGTGCCCGAGGTCATTGGTAACGCGCGGATGATCACTGGCGGAGAGTTGTTGAATCGTTGCTTCTTGTATACCGTTAATATTACCCGAATAAATCATTTTTACAGTTGAAACCATAATTATAAGAGTTTTTTCATTTACCGCGCGAATTAGTCGTATGGGAGATAATCGATCGCTTCAGATTGTCGATACCTACACCCGGTTCTCGGTGATGCCGTAGAAGACGCGCTGTTCCGCTAACATATCCGTGGCACAGGTTCTGTCCGTGCTGCAATTACGTGGCCGGTTATCGTGAGTCCCGCGGAACCCGCCAGTCACTCTCCATTGTTGTTCGTTTTACCGAGAGGAATGAAGTCGTCGGTTGAAAAAGGGGAGGGGCTCGTAATTTATGATAATGTGGAGCAACGTGTTTGCTCATTTGAATAATTAATGCAAAATACACCCTAAATAACCTGCAGCCCGTCGTTCGAAGCACCTGCGACGTACGTGGCTGCGCCATTGCACTCCTTAAAACCGGCCGGGTCTTGTGCAAAACGGCAGAAATTTCGCCAACTTTCTCATCTGCGAAGGATTTGCCTCATGGTGCTCGGAGTTGAAAACAAAGTTACATTGGCATCTCGCAAGGCGTCGCTGATCGGCCAAGAGGACGCGTCATGCGCTCCGTTATGCGATCTAGGCGTCGCACGACGCGTTGACGAACCCCTGGACACGTCGGCGACGTTTACATCGGCGAGGAGGTAAGTTTTTAATCTCCTCGTTTCAGACGGACGAGCCAGCGGGTGTCATCGTGAAGCCTGAGGACCCGGGGACGCCCCTTCGGTTTCCCCGTCGAAGTGACGGTGTAAAAAAGGTAAACACGTGTTGGCCCGCGTCTGGTCCAGCCGGTGACGAGTGTGAGCGTCCCCGTCGATTATTACACCCGGGGATTTACCCGTCATGACGCGGACGCGTAAGCGGATCGTAGCCATAAATTTTTCCCACGTACGAAGGACAATGGAAACGGTCGATCGTCCGAATCCGCGTGTGTGTATAGGAACACATACCGCGCACATATTTCCTACGATATCGAGAAGAGCCATAGCTTTGCGCTTCTTCCCTATCGGCAGCAATCCCGTCGAGTGCCACTTCGCATCCAGCAGGGTGTTCTCTGATACCTTGCAGCGTGAGAAATTAAGTCTCCATGGCTCAAAGAAAGCGAAAATATCGCTCGATGGTCCGTGAATATTCGTCTTAAATTATGTCGGTTGAGGTTTTCCGCCGTCTCGCCTAGAACTAGGATCGTTTCGGATTTCCCGACACCTTTCCTTCGTCTTTCTTTCACCTTCACCGCACCGAAAGAGATCTAGGGTCCGCTGACCAGGGACTTCCCCTAATAAGCCTCGTATATGTTTCACCGATCAACAGAGATTGCGAATCGGAACGGTAGGACGGGTCATTGCTACAATGGAGATCGGACAAGTGGATAGCGGTGCCGAATTTGTACCGGCTAAACTGCGGATTTGGGTGGGTACAGCGGCACAAAGGCAGGCTGTGATACGAACAGAAACTTTCCACGCACGAACCGAATGATATCGAGCCATTCTATACATAGTGTAACTTTGTATTAACGCGCAGCGCCGCTGTGAAAGAAGCGGGAGAAAAAAAGGAAGAGGGAAAAGCGAGGGCCCGCGGAGTGATCGAATGACAATGGCCGATTATTGGACCGTCGTTCGAGCTGTTCTGTCGAATGGAAAAACCGTCTTTTAGCCAATCACGCGAAAGGGTATATCGGGTATTGGGCGAGGCTATTTCCACAATTTTCGCTTCGTCGCTTCGTGGCCGATGCACATATATTAACCGCATCCCCTGTAGCAACGGGATGCGGTCGTCTTTCCTTCTGCCTCGGCTAGAATTTCCAGAGGTTTCAGGGGTGGAAAGCCGCGCAGCGGCAAGGTTAAATTCGCCAACCGAGGTCGAGGAGGATATTTATTAGCCGACGTTGCTCCGGAGATTGCGGCCGCCTGAGGTAGCCATCGGCGCTTCAGTATTTAAGCTATTTATACGAGACAATAGCTCTGCCGAAGGCAACGGGTATCGCCAATAACCTGAAATATTACCTGCTAACCACCGACCATACTCTCGCACGGTATCCGGCATCGCATCGCCTTACGTTCCGTGCACACACTCGAACATACCTGAACAGATACGCGCTTATGGGAGGCAGACCGCAATCCTGCGGCTTACGCTGATCTGGCTACCGCGTCCAATATGGCCCAGAGTTCACCCCGTTCGCCCATTTCGGGGGCATCTACCTCCGACTCGAACCTATTAAGTAACGCCCTGGACCCTGCAGGTTTACGACGATCGACTAAACCGGCCCCGGAAAGGCCCGGGGCTGGTCGCCCTCTTCCAGCCTTGATATTCCTCTAATCCTGTTACGCCGGTTTGCATAGCGGAAAAGTTTTACCCCTCTTTTTCAACTGCACGAGAAACTCCTCTGTCGTTGCAGGCTTTTCCAGACTGCGATGCTGCAGGGGTGGGATCAGGGAATAGCTGTCGTTACTAAAGTTGTAGTACAGAATTCTATTACAGTCCTCCCCCTTTTTTTTTTGTTATTCAAGAGTCATTATAACAACCGTAATTTAATTTAAACTTGCTGGTTTCTTGTCCTTTACATTATTCTCTGTACTTGACGAGAAGTAAGTATAAAGAATATACAGGGAAATTGCAGCGAGCTTTTTTGTAAAACTATGACGATAATCGTTGCGACTGAACTTTCATAGCGGTCTATCTCGACGATGATCCTTTTTTCACGTGGCGGGTGTGTGAATCGGGTGTTTTTGAGGGGGGTTCGGTTCAGCTTCTTGGTATTTTTGGAAACCTGAACATCGGAGTTCTCTCCTGCGGGGTTCATCTTTCACTCGCGGGCGAAGGTTCGAGAGTGCCGAAGGAAATTTAAGGGTAGATAAATAGGCATCCAGCTGAGGAGCCCGAGGGACACGCGGGAGTGCGCGAAATTTTATATTTCCGTTCTCCGTTTTCGTGATGATGGATTTGTGAAGGCAAGACGGATCTCAAGTCACACCTTTCCGCTCGCGGTTGCTATTTAAGAAAGCTATGGGGTGCTCGCTTTTGTTATCTGCGAACCTATGCCAATGTTTTTATTCGAAAAATAGAATTCTTTGAATCCTCTATCACTCTGCGACGCACTAATTTATATTTCCCCTGCAAGAGGATAAACGAAAAGAAAATTGGTGAAATTGAAAAGAAGTGAAGAAAACCAGACGATCAATTTCAATTGTGGAAAAATCCTTCCGCATGATTGATAGTTCTCCGCGCGGGGACGTCAAGAAGCCCGCACGAATATTTCGGGTGGTTCCGATCGAAACCGCGTGATTATAAGGTCTGCAGCACATTGGTCGTTGATTGAGGAGTCGAAAAGTGAGAATGCGCTGGGGGAGAGGGAGAGAGTGTATGTGGCTAAAAGCTCGTCTAGTCGAGCCTTTCATGTATAATGTATGACACGGCCTTTAGCCGTCATATTAAGTCTGGGTTACGTTCGTCGCGCGTGAATAGAGCGCAGCCCGTGAAAGGACAATTGAAATTACGTAACTTCTAACTCAAACAAACGGCGTCGTAACAAGTTACAGCAGTTAGTCGAGAATACGATGGCGCGCACGACCGGCGTATGGCTTAAGGTGGTGTAAACTCGCGGTTGCATTCATCTCCATAGAAGATATGCTCGGGGTCTGAGTAAACGACCGGGTTTCTCCGTGACCCGGTTCCGCGCGAGGTTGAACAGGTCTAGGCCGGGTATTCCGAGGGA
This sequence comes from Neodiprion pinetum, assembly GCF_021155775.2. NCBI lineage: Eukaryota > Metazoa > Arthropoda > Insecta > Hymenoptera > Diprionidae > Neodiprion > Neodiprion pinetum. The sequence continues at coordinate 34,647,188 of NC_060235.2, read as the reverse complement.
TCCCCCTGTCTTATTAAAGCGGAAGTCGTCGAGCGTCCCGCCTGACGAGCCTCGACTCCCCAATTAACAACGCGTCGCATCCGCAATCTCGCGCCGAGCGTTCAATCGATCCTGCAGTGAACTTGGTCCATTCGACTCCTCGTCTCGTTATACCATTCAAATGAGTGATTTACTCCAGTAGCACAGGTCACATCGTCCAAGTGCCGCTCGAGATTCCAGTCTCATTTCACCCGGGCGCCCGGCATGCAATTACGATCGAGTCTGCCCCGATCTTTGGCAACCTAAAAGAGCTAGGCGGTGGATTCTCGGAAGGTGAGCCAGTACCTCAACCAAGACGTCCACCCGCTGTGTCGGCGTCTCTAATGATCCCGTCCCCACTTTACAACCGGGAGTATCGTCTCATTACCCTTTCTCTAGTGTCCCGTGGCTCGTTCGTGGAGCGTACCTATTGTCGGGACCACCGCGTAAAATGATTTTTGAACAGGGATTCGAAGCCGGCGGCGGAGCCTCGGCACCGTTAGAATTCGAATCCGTGCGGCAAGGAATGCCGCGTGGATAGTTTCACAGCTGTTAGACCTTTCTCGCGAATGATGAGGTCGAGCGAAGGGCGGGAAATCATGAAGCCGGATTCATCGTCCTCAGGTCTGACGAATTTCCGGTTGACGCGATGTCTGGATACATTAATATATATATATATACCTGCCTGCCTGGGAGGTGCACTCATGAATTATGCATGAGCAAACGGGTCGGGTATTAATTGACCTCTAAAATACACACGACGTTCTGCTTCCGTGGAACGTAGAATCTGAACTAAGCGGCAGTTTGGTGAGGGGGATTCCCTCGAGGGTGTGTCTATGAGGACCGCCCCGTCTGTGTTGTCTGCGGGTCGACTCTGGATGGGCGTTGGTGCGATATGTTCCCGGCTTAATTAAGTGCTTGTCCGCCGATCTAAGCTTGTCTGCAACAAACTCCGCACTCAAGTACGAAATCAACGTCTTCGGAGGTCCGCGTTGCGGTCCGCCTTCCGCAATGCAGTCAGATACTCGAGTCCAACCACGGTGAGTTCACGCGTCTCACAGGGAATTTGGAAAACCATGTAAATTCCTAATCATCTGATGATAGAGAAACGGAAGAACAACAAAAACGCAAGTGATACATGCCGGCGTGCACGCGGATGGGCAAGGCCGAAACACCGAATGTACGGATGCCGGTGTCTGCCCAAAGCCCTTTGTATCCCTGGGGTTTTGTTGGGAAATGCCCGGCCGGTGCTACTTTGTCACCAAACTTGTTACGTTGGACCATCGTTACACACGGTGGTGACCCCTCGACTGTTACATGTACGACCGATCCGGCCACGAGGGACGCTTAACTAAGTTCGCGACCCGAAATTGAATGAGTAGGGGAATATTTAATTAAACCCACGTCAAATCGTACTCCGGATTCTGAAGCAAAAAGATGGCCTCCGAAAGGTCATACAACGTGGAAGGGCGCGTCGTTTGTTACATTTATATACCCGCGAATTCCAGGGTTTTGCACTTTCTTGTGTCAGTCACACGGCGGCACTTTTCATTCATTTCATGCACGCAGTTACCACTCGGCGATATGTCCAGGCAAGCGTTGTTTGTATAATAATCCATTCTAAAACTGAAAGAATTAACGTTCTCGATGATGGTTCGTACACATTGCTATACTATTCATGAAGTCTGACACGTATAATACATCCAGTCAACTCTGATCGGTATCTCGATCCTCTTCGTAATCTCGTAAGTATACGAATGTTCTGTTTTTGACAGGGTGGTATGAAAAAAGTATAACAAGGTCAGTTTCAACAGCGTTCATTGTATCGCTGAGGAAGAAGATTAGGAAGAATTAGTTTTTCCCGAAGAGACACCCTGTATACTTGTACTTCCGAGGCTCCTAATTCCAGAACGTCACTCCGAAAAGCAACGGGATGAATAATAGTGCCAGACCGCCGCACTCCCGCACCTTCTTGGTTCCATTCGTTTCTTGGGTATGTATATATACAGGATTGCCAACATGTGTTGGAATTATTATTTCAAAGATTAATTGATCCAGAGCCCTTTGCTTTCTAACCTGTCACGAAAAGGCTACCATCTGCTCGATCCATTCCCACTGATATCACCCGCACGTTTCATCAATTAATATTGTACCTGCAGAATTTCCTGGCGTTCCTTTCTCATCTGACCACCTAGCAGGTGTTCGAGACTGAGACTTTGATTTCGATACCAGATAGCGGTCATACATTCAATGCGTGTATCGTTGGGTCGGAGAAGACGAGACATGTCCGTATTGTGATCGATAGCTGCTGAGCGAGTGATATCAATAATTTGATACAGATCAAAATACGGTGTAACCCCTGCGCAAGGGGGACCGGATTTTCTTGGATATGTTCACCGGCTCGTTCAATATTCACGCTCGCATCAGAGCTAAGCACGTGCGAGCGTGGTTACGTTCCCGGAAAGGCGCGGGGGCTTTTTGTACGTCATATATGCTGGGTGGAAAAATCACCGTTGGAATCCAGATTGAAATTGAAGTCCCCGTGTCGCGTTATGTTACACGCTTTTATCCAGGCGCGTGAAACGAAATTTGTTAGCCGTCTGCGCGTTCCCGAAGGGAAGACCAGTTAAGAATAATTCCATATGTCACGGAGCTAGGGGAGCCTTGGTCACGCTAGAGACGATTCTAAAACTCCGGCATGTATCTCTTTGCGCATCAGCCCGGTACGGGGCCTGTACCGCGCCCTAATGGATAAACCTACAAATTAATAATAATTATTTTGATTGAGCATTTCCGTGTCCATTAAATTGCTGTCAGTTATAAACTGCCTCTTGCAGGAGGAGTCTGATTCCTAAAACTGTCTACCAATTACCACGCTCGTCAGACCTAAAAGCTAAACAGTGTTAGAAGCAGAACGTTTAATTATATTCACGTGTCGGGAATTGTGTAATTTGACACGATGATTTCAAAATCATTCCAACTGCCTGCGGTTTAAGTATTCAGCTACGCTCTCCATCTCAGGCACGTGTCCAATTTTATCCGTCTAGATTACGAATCGATAGTCAACCGTTGTTCCTCAATTACGTTGATCGAGCTTAACCGTCCGACGAATGTTCCGAGAAAATAAAAAGAACTTTTTTCCGACCGCAGATCGCGTGACTTGAAAAAATTATATAGCTAGCAGATGATGCGCGTTAGTTATTCTAGATCGGCGATTTTCAATCGGATCATTGCAATTTAAGGTTTTCGATAAAAGAGCAAGGCCTACGCCGGCCACATTCAGCCCACGGCGACGGCCACGTGTTCTTAAGTGTCCCCCAAAGCGGCCTGAATGGCTGGTGAAATGGGACCTCAGACCCGAAAGCCCCCTCCACAGCGCTCCTCTTCTGCCCCTGTTCGTTGTTGCCCTTCACCACCAATAGCAGGTATGTGCCACGGAGTGTAGTAAGACGTTATTTGAACCCTAGCATTGTTAGTTACGCACGGACAATGGGGCAGCTGAAGAGCTGGGCACAACATTGAGACATGTCGGTTGTTATTCGTGTCACCGGAGACACACCCCTTGATCGTTATTACAAAAATATTTGAGCCCTGTTGCTCGGTAATTCTTTCACAGTTGCAGAAAGCTCCGGCACGGGAGCATTGCCGAGTTTTATTTCTCCTCTTCTCTCCCTCCCCTTTTATCCTCCTTATTTTCCTCTGTCCCAATACTCGATTGATGCGGGACACGGTGCTTTATACGTAACACGGAGGAGTTCTGAATGCCAGGGGAAACACTCTCGACTAAAGATGTTTCACCGGATACCGAGCGCGTTGGGCACCTACCGTTCCTCGTATTTCAGCGCATGTTTCGCAATCTGAGTTATTCAGCGTGCCTAGCTTTGGGTGAAGGTCAAGAGAGCTTCAAGCCTTGTGGCCAAGCGGGAGAAAACCTTTCTCCGGTCCAAGGAACCTGACTCGGATGCTGATTTCACAACTGCGTATCCAGGTTTGTAGGACGAAGTAGTGCACATTCACGGGATATAATCACCGTCGGTTAGGTATACTAGCTGCAGCTGTAATGGTGGAAAACTGTATCCGAAATGAACCGGCGAATATTAGACAACGGAATTCATTACGCCCCTTCGAATAGGATTTTTGTCTTCATTCTTCAACAGTTGGTATTGAAAACTTACACACCGCCCATGCAGCGGCCCCCGCCAACCTAGAAGCTGGACGAAACTGCAGAAGAACTCAGCAGGTTGAAAAAAGAGAAACAATAACATAATTTTCCTCTCCCTTCGCGGTATCAATGGTATAATGGGCTCCGTGGCACAATGGCCTTCAGCCCCTCGGAAAATGACGGTGCCACCAAATTAAACTCGGAAAGGTATAAAGATGAAAAATGATTCGTTGGTTGGCTGCAGGGCAGCAGGGCTTCTTAAAAGCCGTTAAATATCGCGCGAGACACGGGCCAGTGTGCCTCGATGATTCAGGTATTTACGGACAATACCAAAGAAATTGGCTTTTCGGGACCCCGGGGCCTCGGCACGCTCCCTAGGAGGTCCCCCATCTTTCCTACGAAACTGAAAAGCGTCGTTGCTTTGGGTCCGCGAACAGTTCGCCCTGACACGTGAAACTCCATTCTGCGTTCGAAGTGCTCCGTCTTCTTCGTCTCCCGCTTAACGGTCACGCGAATCTCGGTGGCCCGGATTCCCACGGCTGAATTGGTCGAATTTCTTCACCCCGTCGAAACGGTGATGATAACAATGTGTCACGGCGCTAATTCGGGTGCGCGGGCATTGGTTCGCCGGTTTGGGGTGCTCATTGTTCTTTGATGGAAGAACAATGCCGCGTTGAGTGCAGCGGGACGGAATGACATTACGCAAGATGAGCGAACCTAAACGATCGGAGAAATTCCAACCTGCGAGAGGCATTTGGACGGATGCAATTGTTCCGCTGACATTTTCGTGGGTGGCAAGCCAGCCAGGTTGACCTTATTCGCGCTCCCCCCGATCCCCATCCCCTGCCTTCTTGCATCCTGCATTGAAATGTCACCGACTAAACTATGTCGGCCAAAGTGTTGCGTTCCGGGCTCAGAATTTCGTTAATAACAACCACTCGCCCGCTCCGCAGTTAGGATCCGTTGTTCGCCTTGTTCCTACTCGATTTTCCATCTGTTCAACATCCGCGTGCCAACTGCTGCTTGAGGTTGTCCCTCTCAAAGCCCGAGCATTCTTCGTCGGGTTATGTGGCTGATTTGCTCCGGCGTTTGCCGCTGCATCGCATCTTTTCGCGCCACTGGATTAGGCGTGGTGCAGGTTCGATAATACGAAAATACCGAGTCGAATATTCTCGCTTGTCACTCGACGTCCCAATGGAGACGGTACTTTTATATTGGCTTCGAAAAATTACAATTCAGCAGTAGAAATGGGGCGCGCTGCGTGGTCCACGGGAGCCGGGACATTAGGATCGCGTTAGGAGTCCTCACGTTTCCAAATAACACAAAAACTCCACAAGACATCGCAAGTCAAATCGTACGGCATCCCGAACGCTGACGACCGGAAACCCGGCGTAAAAATATACCGTCATCTCGGTTGCAGAGCCATTATAAAGCGGGTAAAACTGTTTACAATGATCTATGGATCGCATTGCTCCTTGACGCCCTGCCAAGATCGGGATCCGAGAGGGATATTATTGACAACGGTGCATGGTCGCTGAAATGGGGGACCAAAAAATATTGTCAGACACCCACCTGGCCCCCGCATTGAACGCTGCAGATGCGCAATGGGGCGAGGCAACTCGACGAAAGGATGCTCCTCAGGCTACCTGATCTAACAGAGATATCCGCATAATCTTCACCGCTGCCACGGGGAAACTGTGAGAATCAAGATATCCGACAAAACAACTCACTACACCGGAATCGCGGCAAGTCAGTCTATAGTGAAAACATTCGATCAGAACGACTCGTTGCTGGACAGCTGAAAGCATGTAATAAATAATTGAGTGGATGCGTATTGTCTGTAACGAATGATTGAGTAGACGGTATCCGTACGAAAAAAATATCTCCGGGATTTGTTTGATGAAAAAAAACCAAAAAAACAAAACCATTAGATCTGAGGAGAAAATTTTTAATTCGTAATCCATGTTACACCTCGTTCTGTTAACTGATACGAAGCAAAAAAATCTGAGCTGTATCAATCATTTCAAATCAAAAACAAAGAACAACGTTCAATCGTCAATTTTTTACGAAGAAAGGAAATAAAAATGGGCTCTGGAAATTTCAGGTTAATTCGAACCATGGTTCTCCAATTCCAATCTACGTGGCTCGATAAAAAGTGACCGAAGAGAAACCGAGCCAGCCATCTAAGATGGACTTTTTCCGGCGACATCTTTTTACCGTTTCTAATTCAATATACACCTGGGCCAAACAAGGGACTTTATTCCGTACTACCACAGTTTTTAGCCCTGTCCTTCTTTGTTCTTCGTTATCTTCCTCGTCCAGTGTAGTGTTTCACACGGATGCTGGCTGACAGGTTGCAAGTTGCACCGATCCATTTCTAGAAATACAATTTCGTAAGTGTGCAAATAATTGGGTCGAATAGAATTTGAGGTGTTCCGAAGAGAAATAGTTGTAACAATACGTGACGAAACGGTAAAGAATTTTCATTTGACACGTTGAAATTTACACGAACACTGTGTCCAATACAGTGGATATTATTTTGAACGTAGAGGCATCTTCAGTTAGAGATTGTTGAAAAGCCAGAATAGAATCTTTTTATAACCATTTTTTTCACATCTCCACCGTCCAGGCACATACGGCTGCTAGGAATTCAATAGATCAGCGATAGCTATAGTAAAGATCAAATGGTTCATGCTTCAGTTAACAGATTGCGAATCACTTTCGCCATTTCAAATTGCTTGGCTTGATAGAAATGATTCTCCAAGTACGACATTTACGGGCACACAATTTATCGTTGAATCATGAAAACTCTCTGGTGTGTCTATCCATCAAAATTTTGTTGACACTTTTTTTACTGTCTAGACGCATCGCAGTTACAGATGCCTCGTGATCGATCAGATGCAATTTTTAAAACTCGAGTATCGAATAGGCCACTCATTTTCACATAATCCCATTGACAAATGAGTTGTATTCCGTGACGGAAGCATAATCCCAAACTTCCTTGTACCTGCAATGATTTCTACTCGATTTTATGGCATAAAATTTTTGCAAAAAGCGCCTGCCACCATGAAAAACGTTGACTCAACAAATTGTGGCACTGTTCCTAAAATATCGAGGCGATCAACGGTACCGATTTATTTATTTTTTTTCCATACGTTATGTTTTTACAAAAACACGAATAGGAAAAATGACGCCCGGCGGATAAAGAATGGACAAATAGAAAAATGAAAACTGATTCGGACAGCACGTCGGACGCTGCAAAGAGAGGCACAGAGATAGATAGAAGCAGAGAGAGAGAGAGATTTGTACGTACATGTATACACGAAATGTAGAAAGGAAAGAGAGAGGGAGAAAACTCTGGAGAAAATTGAAGTGAATAAATCAGGTAGGGCGTCCCTTTAACCCTTTGCCCTTTTAGCAAAAAAATTGACTTTACGATTTGTAATTTTTTTTATCGCTCGGAGGCTCGACTATAAATCACCTAAAATCTAAAATACTTATATTTATAACCTATAAATATGGAGATTGGGTAAAAGACGTGCTTGGCTGGTAACGGCGTCGCCGTAGTCAGCAAAGGAGCCCGCGATATCATAAGTCGAAGAAATTGCGCGCCCTCCAAAAGCGGAGGAGAACGAGTGAGCAAGAGAGTAAGAGAGAAAGAGAGAGAGAGAAAGACAGAAAAGAGAATTGTATCATTTTCGCAGAGACAGCTATACTCGTTTGACAGAAGCACTTTTCACCGTTCGATCCAGGCACGCATTTGCGCAAAACATCTCAAGGTGACCCGGTCCAGCCTCACAATCAGATCTCCAGCGTTCGTCGAGCCCGGAGCTAGTCTTCGCTTTACTTGCACTAGTTTCCGAATCGAGATTAAATTGGGTTCTGCGGTCAGTGAAATTTAGCCGCTCAGACATGCAAATTACCCTACGTCAAAAGACCGCCGCCTGTCACATACAGGCTCCAATGGCAACGTTATACACTTAAGCTTACCTCGCAAGAGCCGTTTCGACACAGCCATTGGTCAAACTTCCTCTCTGTGACTGCGTCTGCCTCTTCCACCGGTCTAAGGTAAGCCGGAGCTATACCAATGCTGGTACAGCTCTCGCGTGTCTTCCTGCATCTGTTTCGCGGTAACCGTCCTTGGCAAACCGATATCGGGCAAAATCTCAAGGGAAGCGGTTTATCGCCTACCGCTCAGTACAGAAGTAGTACGAGAACATAGAATTCGCGACGCGATTTTCCATGGGATGAATTTTGCCGAATTACGCCCACCTATCCGTCTTTAAAGACTTCTTGAAAGGGCAAATGCTTCATCGTCAGCTGGCATAATACGACCAGCTTTTAGTGAAATGAAATAAACTTGCAGTTGCAGGCTGCAAGTTTAAATCAATCACCCGCATCCTCTCGTTATTCGAGTGCAAATTATTGGAAATTCGGTGAAACCAGATAACGCGTGATGTGGTAGCTTGAATGGCAGTTTAGTCGTGTTACAAAGTTCAAGATCACGTATATTCACATGTTTGAAAATTAATTACATTCTACACAATCGCACTTCCGAGTGTCAATAAACAGCCACATTACAGAAACATTTAGCACGCTCGTACAGTTGAGTGTGCAGAGCTGGAATGCGTGCCTACACGGTGCTTTGAGACTAGATCCGCATTCGACACACGGCTCGGCGGTGATATTTCGTTGCCAAAAGGCAAGTAGTCGTAGCTGTTGGCAAGCCAGTAAGCTTATATTTCTCCTCTCATTCAAGGGACGTCCGTTGCATACATTAGATCAAGCGATAAGAGACTCGGCATGATCCCGATGTTGCCGAGCTCAAACGAAAGCCACGCGCGCTAAGTGAGAGCTTAGTATAAAACCGACCGCAAAAGAGAGCTGGCAGATAAAGAAAAGTGGCCGGAAAATTCACCGATCGGTAAGAGGCAATCCCCAAGAAGAAGGAGATCTCTTTCGGAAGAGAGAAAGAGAGAGAAAGAAAAAGCGAGAGACGCGAGGAGAGCGAAGATACCGAGACATTAGGCACCCCACTGCTTCTTGGGTCAAGAACAATGAAAATATCTCTTTAGTGCTGTGCCCTGGAGTGTAGGACATTCCCTAATTTACAATAAACACGCACAAGAAACAGGGCTACACGATCTATGGTCTGGACTCTGAGATACAAGACGCTGGTCACTGATCAATGCGCTTCAGGGTTTTTTAACGACTCCAAAGGGACCGTTTCACAATTCACTATTTCTAATAGTCAAACTGGACAGCGGTTGAAAAAACGAGTTTGAATGAACTAAAAAATGAAGAAAGTGGAGTATCTCTGTAGGGTAACGCCTAATCAGTATTCCTGTTACTATGGACAGGATACGTTCTTGTATATTTGCCAAAACCCCGATGAAAATAATAATAATAACAACAATAATAGTATTAATAATAATAATGGGGAAAAAAGAATAGGAAATATAAATAACGACGATAGTATGAGGATAATAATAATAATATTGATTATACGGCCTTTGCTGCTTTTCAATTCGATACGACACAGTTGGCGGATACAAACCTTATTAGGGTTGCGGGAGCCTTTCATCAATCGTTGAAACGGGAAGCACAAAGGACACGTATTGGCACACAGAAATGTACCGCTGCAATAATGGTGAAGATTCATCGAACCGGTAAATACATTTGCATTGAAAAAGTCGGTTTTTGAATCACACGTTGGCATCGTTTCCGTGCACTTCGATCGCCAACGTAGGCGCGAAATACGTCAATACGTGTACGTTCACCGACGCACACACGCAAGGCATTTTCCCCTCCTTGTGTGTAATAATAGACTAAAATTGTCGAGGAGGAACCTACGTGTAGATACCATCGAGTTACGAGTCTATTCATTATAACCTCGTAGTATCGGATGTGACAATTAAGGTCACTGAATTTGATTTTTTCTCGTTGCAGCAAGTGCGAGTTAGTCTATGCATGCATAGAAGCGAGATTAAAAGGGTGGAGGGGTTTGAAACTCGTTGGTGTCGACACATTATAACGAAAAGAATAAAACCCAGGCGTAATCAGGTTGCTTTTAAGCTCATGGCGGCAGAAGTGTCGGGTGGACGCGTCTGTTTGTAAATTCGCAGTAGCGGGGACAATATTTGCTTTGTACCGACATGAGGACAATGGGATCCTCTATCCATCACTTGATATACGATGCGTACTCGCGTCACAGGCTGAGCCACCCTCAAACTTGACGGTCCTTTGCCCTTCATGGTACTCGAATATCGCGTCGTACCCCGCTATCCGTTATCCCGTCGTCTTCCGGAGTGATTTGCAATTCGCTGTATCGAAATGTGTGTTGCCAGGAGTCGCGTAAATCATGTACGACCACGTTAATATTCCCATCCTTGATTGAGCTCCGAGTTGTACAAATTGCATAACTTTACCTATTCCCTCGAGTCCGTCCATAGCGACCATGTCGAGAGCAGCATGCGCCTCGAGCACTCGATATGTTACATTCAAGCTTGTTTCTCGAGTTCGTTCCAGTATCGCTTTCATTGTGGAGTCGATAACTTTTAACCGCTGTGTTCTTAGATTTACGAGGGAAAAACACCCAGCTTATTATTACCGGCAGAGTGAAAGTGGAAAACCCGTAGGTTTTGTCATGAGAACACCATTTTACAACGAGTCTCTTTTCCGAAATTATGTCTTGATGTAACCAGGTCAAGACCCGTTGCTCATTTGGCTCTGACCGTGAGCAGGGTCTTAAGTGAAACGGTAGCCGAACATCAGGTACCTATCCGCGGTAGTCGTACCTACTTTCCTTCGGCTGTAATTTACGTCATGGGTACTTGAGGGATTACCGAACGACAGCTTTCACCGACCGCAAACAGGGTGAGACCAAGGGCCTTCCGTTTTCGGCTCTGTGGGGTGGAAATTTGAAGAAAGCATAAATAGCGCTGCAGGCCAGAAGAGGAAACGAGCTAGGCGGACCTCCTGCGTTTTGGGCACCAAACGGTGTTTGACATTTGCCCATTTGCCCTCAAGTTGTGACCAAAGTGTCCTCCCACGCGGACCACCGACACAGTTCAGCTCCATTGTGCCCTCGCCGAGGTTCCCGCATTTTATTGGTGCTTCCGGATTAGCCGACTCCTTTCAGGATTTATAAGTAGTCAGAGAGTCGTCCCTGCATCGAATCCAGACGTCACGCGTTTTATACCACATGCACATTTATTCTGAACCTTGTTCCAGACCTTGCCATCGCTATAGACCCGCGCGTATGCGTCTTCGTATAAGGAATGGAATGCACTCTATAATTCTTTTGCCTGCTTCATATAACCTCCGCGTAGGCTTAACTTTTGATTTATTCAGGTCCCGTGGGTTAATTCATTTTTACCTTGCGGAGTTCGGTCAACCACACGTAATATTACCATGTATGGTCTCGCTTCATAACGGTTTCAATCCTACCGCTGAGGTTCACTGTACCAATCAGCCAAAAATTCTGTGGATTAATTTTGTCGCATCTTCTCTTGTTAATGACCTTTGAAAATGATTGTAGTCTTGTATCGTAGAAAATGAGTAATCATTTTTGAAATGTAAGAAAATGCATCCCAGTACGGATAATCGGTTGCTAGCTCGAGAGTAACTCTCCGAATTTTTCATAATATTTACTGCTCAACAGAAAAAAGGAAAAAATAAAAAATTAAATTAAGAAGCCGGACACTGTATGTTTGGTGAACGCGACATTTCATTTTCTTTAAATTAACCCTAGCCACGCGGATAACGTATGCGATTTAACGGAGGTGGTGAGTGGTGACAAATACCATGGTTCTCAATTAATACGCCGCGGTTCCAGAGGTGTCTATATTAAATTTTTTCAAATGACGAATGGTCAACGAGTCGTTAAGCGCTCTCTGGCGTGTTTTGTACAGAGTTATGATGGAGCGTTAAATGAATTAGTAAGCGATGTCTATTTATCAAGTTCACCGTGAAATGACCCCAACGAATTGGTGGGCTGAAGCGTTGTCTCTTGCTCGAAGAATACGTTAGCGTAGCGGAAGACTAACGTTTCACTAGGTAATAAATTAAGACTTAAGGTAAAACGGCCCGCCGCTGAAGCGAGGACGAATACCGCGAGGTCATTTAATGACACAGGCACAGGTAAGGCGGGACTGTATCAGCGAAAGTTAATAAAAGAAGAATCGAAGAGAAGGGAAAAGTTGGTGCGTCCATTTCATTTGTGGAACGGCGCGTCGCCGTCTGTCGCGAAATTACTCTGCCCACGACTCCTAGACTCCGCTCCGCTCGGTTTCTTCTCCTGTTTCTTCTTCTTCTTCTCCTCCTTCGTAAAACTGTTTTCGAAGCCTCGTATAAACTTTTTCCCGCCGACCCGTATCTTCGAGTCAATTACGAAGGTTGTCTCGAGCTCGACCTGCAGGCGCACTCCTCGTCCCGGCAGGATGACTACCTTGGAAAAGTCACCCTTTGACGTAAGGTGTAATAAATTAGAAGGGGGCTCGGATAAAGAACGCCGTCTGTCCTCCGAGAGAATGCTTTCATACCGAAGCTGAAGCTACGGCCGAGAAAGATACCGTGTCACGCACGCAGGAAGCGTGGAGGGCGGGAATGGGCAGGGCGCAGTTATACCTTGCCGTGGGTTTAAGTTCGCATTAATTTAAGTGATTCGAGTCGTGAGTCAAGACTAAAACCCAGCCCCCCGAACCCCCGGATAGTTTCATTGTCGTTGGGGGGCGAATAATCCAGGTCCCCGGGGCTCAGGATTTACGCACGAAACTTTCACCTCGGCATCGATGGCGACGTTGCGTCGGTGTGAAGCAAAGTAACCCCGGTCCTAATCTGGTGACGTCACTGGGTCAGAACCTCGGAAGAAAAGAACCCGAAAAAATATGCGGCGGAGTGCTGTGTATTAGGTATATTAGAGGATCTCTCCGTTCTTTTTTAGTTTTTTGCTTCTTCTTCTCTTCGCGGGCGAAACTCGGGCGTTTATTGGACGGCAGGTAAACACCGGCAAATTGCACGTATCCGAGAAGTTGTTAAAATTCTCCATCTCACTAAATCAAGCCGAATTTTGGGCCCGGTGAACTGCCAGAAATGACGTAGGAGAAGACTGACTATGTAGTTGGAGCTTTGGGCCACAATTTTAACCACCGCCATATATTTCACCGGGCAGTGAGTTATGGCAGAGACTCTCGACGCAAATGATTTAGGTTTAATAACGACGAGAACCGCACCGCACCGCGCCGCACCACTATGCCCCCTCAGGTCAGCCGGGCATTGTGGGACCTGGAAGGTGTCTCCGTGCAACACGAGGCAAGAAGGACCCCCGCGGCAACGGGGCCCGAAGACTCGGTCCCAGTCCATCCGCTCAAGGATACCCGATGTTTATGGCTCGGCTGGAATTTCAGTTAGCCGCAGCCGAGAGAGATAACGTAATTTTAGTCGGGCGTAATTGGGCCCTGAAAATGGGCCCCTATCGCGTAAATATCCACCTAATGTCCGGAGGCACTTTACTCCTCAAGCCTTTCGAGTCGCAAGTCCTACGGTGGCATGAAGACGTCAACGTCGCCTTCCTTGGGACGTTGCACCGAACACCTTGACCACGATACCAGCTGCACGTTACAGACGCGCGAGTCATACGCGCGTTTCGGGATCATTGCGCCACTCGACTGCCAAGATATTGTAAATGCCCGTGTATCACAGCCAATTTTTTGTCCTCGGCGAACATCACCGAGTGCTCGAAGCGCTCGTTCATCTTCGGAGAGTTAGTCACAGGTGATTATCTCCCGGTTATTATACCTGCCCAACGGTCAGGTGGATCACGCGCAAAATTCTTCAACTTTAACGTCGCTCATCTCGCGCTGCATGTCTTGGAACCGCGATATTTCGTAGAATCGTTTTTTGCGACACCTCGGGGTGATTCATGGGATGGAATAAACGCTCGTTTCGTCTTCGGCGAGAGCGGTCAAGAGAGCAATTTATTCCTCGGGCCGCGATGGATTCTTATGGGTAGTACAGGTGGTTTTACTTAGCAGCGGCAAGATTATACGATTCTCGAAAACCGGCTGTATAACACAGAGAGAAAACTCCTGGCATTGGTATATAGATTTCTATAAAGTTCGAATTTCGGTTACCGCGAGCTTTCAGCGAACCGACAGGATATACCTGCCATGCAGACGCGTACGAAGTATGCTGCCCGCCTGTGTAGGCGAGCGTTCGGCTTCAGGAGTACTATAAATTGCGAAGACGTAATGTAAGTAAGAAGTTTGAAACGGTTCAACTTTGTAATTTGATTACCACGACGCGAGATAATTTATAACAAAGTAGCCCGAAGAGTTGACGCAACGTTAATTCAAATTTATACACTTAAACTTCAATATCGAGAAATCCTGGAAAGAATTCGCCGCCATATATGAGTATGAAGAGAAAGGAAATAAGAACGAGAAGAAAGGAGGAACATTCCGCGCTCTGAACCCAACACATTAGCTGATTGACTATACGTTAGCAATATTTACCCGCCTCTCGTCTCCGTGGCGTCCGGAACGCGCTTCGTCATCCCCGTTGGACCTGGATGCGGCACGAACCGCTCCAAGTGACAACGATAAATTTAAAAACACATTTGTCAATTTTCACCTACATACGCGCACACGTGGCTGACTTCATTTCCGGGAGAGAATAACCGTAGTTTTGTTCATCGTTGATTGAAAAAATGGAGAACCCAAGGCTACGGTGCATCGTTTGCGCCGGCAATCGAGATCGCGTAATCGCATCTATCGCTTCCGTCCGTCAAAGCCTTGTAGGAATAATCTGTGGTCCATCAAAGGGTCGTTAAAGTGATTTGTGAATTGCAATTCCCCCCCGCACTGCATTCACGTCGTCGAGGCTGCACGGAGTACATTTTTCACAGGGTCTCGGAACCCTCCCCTTAGCTTTCTTTATAGGTATAAGCTTATATTATTAAAGACGTTTAGGGGACCCCAGCCAAAAGTGTCTCTCCATCCAGAACGATGAGTAATGTTCCCTCGTATCGTCGAGGACCGGGAAAGCGCCGCCCCAGCTCCCTTAAAATACATTTATGGATATCGGCTGCGCACTCGTAGCGTAGTTTAAAATTTTATCAACTGCCTACGAATGATTATTTCCCTCAATATATACCCACGTGATTTATCTCACCACGTCGAATAAATTTCGATACCTCTATGCACCTAGCCGCGCAGTGTCTTCATTATATTGGTCAAACCACTTTGACTATCCGCGGCAATTTAAAATTTTTTAAAAATAGTCAGGTGCATAATTTATAGCGCTAAGATGGATCGTATTTTAATTCCAGTAAATTTTACGCAGGTATAGCATACGGATTTCGTGCTTCCGTCATCGCCCTGAGGGATCCTATTTTTTTTCATCAGAATTCAACCGCATCGAAGGATACATCATAGCACGAGTATAGAATTTCGTATAAATTTAAGACCCTACTCCCCCCGTTTGGTTCGGAATAAAATCGGAGTCGTGGCAAACAGCACGAATTTAGAGTATAAGGCGGATAGGAAGGAAGGCCTGCGAAGTCTGTCGACTGATTGTGAGTGCTGGCTGGCCCTCGTCTTCGACCAGAAGCAGGGACCCGGGTACTCGGGAAGCCTGGCGTACCCGGTAGACCAAAACGCCCTCGTCTCTGGCTCGTGGTAAAAACGAGATTGCTTAAATTCAGCAGCAGCCCCCAAAGTAACCGAAGAAGACTGGCCAACCCCCTGAGTTATAAATAATGGGCTGCCCGCCCTTTGGCCTTCCATCAGTGTTGCGCTCAGCCAGGTTGCCGGCGGAATCCCTCCGCTCTCTGCCTTCCTGCGGCGCGACTTAGCGAGGCCTTCGGACATGCGGAGTCTTTTTTTCCCCTTTTCCATTACACGCAGGCGAGTAAGTCCAACGTACGTGACGCGCGATGTCTGCGCCGCGATTCGTCCGACGTCCGTAAATTTTTAGGAATGTGAAACTAGAAAAAGTCGTCCGAAATACAAGCGGCTTTTTCCCTCCGTCGCAAGAATTTACAACTATTATCCCTAATGCGTCAGCGCTTTTTGACCAGCCGACTGTGGGTAATAAGTCCGAGGGGATCTCGAACAATGCAATTTCCGAAAAATTATATTAAGAATAATGACAGGGGGTCATTCCCCTGGAAGATTAGTTTTGTGTTTACCCGACACTATCTCCTCTCATCAGTAAACATGACTGTTGATTTCTTTAAAAAGACTTCCCAAAAAAACGCCTTCTGCTCGGCCGCGGCGAACCGACGTCTCCCTTTCCAAACCCGGACTCGGACACAGCAGGATGTGCCAGGGATGTCAATATGTTTAGCCGCGATACGCTCGACCGCCCTAAAATTTCCCCTCCCTCGGGCTACCTGACCTTCAACTTGAAATTTTTAACCAATATCCGCAATGTCATTCGAGCAAATTTCACTCACAAATTCCTGTTTAAACAGCGAGCCAACAAATATACATGCACATTGTACACCATTAAATATCGGAGTGTGAGATTATATTTACAGGAATCCACGATGTGACCGTACTTTCAATTTCTCCCGGCTTTGTCCAGCCTCGTTTTTTCTACGAGCTCAGCATTGTCCGAACCCAAGGGTTAAAAGAGAAGTGAGAATGCCTCCAAAACCCTCGGATCCGCGTGTAAGGTATACGCACACTGCAGGGTCAACGAAATTGTCCCCGGTCAAAACTGTTTAAGCCAGTATCGAGGGCCTCGCGTTGTCGTAAACACGTAAGGGATTTGGTCATTTGGGATTCAACATGAAACCCCAGCCCTTTCGAGAATCCCTTAAGGCTTGGAGGCCTAGTCGAGATTCTTGCCCGGATAGAAGGGGCGGTCACGGAAGAATTTATAAACGGAGATGCGGACGCGGAGCAAAGCTCCGCTCCAGAGGCGAATTTTAAAAAGAGGACTCAACGCCGGTGCCATGCCATGCCGTGCCATACGGGGGCGGCTCGACCCCCCGGGTCGCCGGGACAAAGAACAGGCCGCAAACTCGAGTCCTAAGGAAAACACACAAGCTTTTAAATCATTATTGGGCAAATTTTGCGACAAACTTTATCCTGCCTCATCTATGTCGAGCCGGATAGCCCCACGTGTAGAACCTTAGCCGGTAGGTACTTTTTTCTCCAAAAAAGAAGAAATTGACTCGATGAAACCGGTGGAACTATTTCTCAAAGTCGTTCCGTGTTGTGAGTTTCGTCTACTTCTTATTATTTGCTTTTCGTTACCATCTATACACACACACACGCGCGAGTATATTTCGTAACCAGAGGATCACGTCGAATTTTATCGCAAAGTAGACTCTACGATGAAATATTGATTAAGCATGAAAGATTGTATTTCAAGTGAGTCGCTCGAGAGGAATTTGTGGACGAAAAAAGAATAGACAAAAACGTTCGAGCAACGAGGCGAGTTCGCTTGTCAAGATGATGTGATATTGTTGTCGATATTTGACGATTGTTTGTAGATAATGTGCGAGTCTGGTACCTGACCGGAAAGATTGGTCGTGTTCGTGGTAAGCGAGCTAACTGTAAAAATTCTGAAATTCCATTCTCAGCAATGTAGCACGATGCGTATACTTATACAAACGCATATATGCAATAGTCGGCGTTGGGAGAAAGGTTAATATTTTTTTTACGCCGCAAGAAGAGAAGTATAAGAGGAAGAAAAATGTGAAACTCTCAAGTTCTGTGTTATTCTAAGAAAGAAATTGCAGAACCATCGACATTACGAGATCGAACGGAGCTGGGGTGAGGGGGAAAAGAAACTACGATACGAAAGTTGGTAGGTGTACCTGTAAGCGGCGGATGGGTATACGTGTGTAACGTATGGCGTGAGGGACGTGTTGTCGGAAAATTAGCGCTCTTCTGCGTTTACAAAAACACAGTCTGAAAGCACTTCTGTCTCGGTGCTTAAATAGAGGAGAGCAAATATTTACTTTTCAAGCGTGCCTCGTAATCCAGAATAGTGCCGCGTTAGTTTCTCTTGGCACAAGGGGATGGCACCACCCGCACAATCTTGAATTTCCAGGTCCGCCGGAGTCACTCCCCGGCACCGCGAACCAAGCTCGTTTATTATCTTGCTATTTGAAATTGAGCCAATTACACGTCTCAAGCATAAAGTTTCAGCGACGCCGAGCCGGAGTCGGTATTACGTCTACCTACATTTTTTTTCATCTTCTTCCGCAGTTTTTTCCCCTTCTCCTTCTTGTTTTCACCGCGTTTCATTTCTCTTCTACCCCCTCGGCGAATTCGAGCTCCTCGTTTTATTCGAGGTCCCTGGGATGGACGCAAAGCGATGGTAACTGTTATCGTTACGACTGTGCAGGAGGCTCGGATAGTCGTAATCAAAAGTTACGCAACGGGCTGCGCTTTAAGCGCTAAGCGGTTCACACCTTTCGTATAATTTATCACCTGCCGAGATGATGCTTGTAAATATACGTCACACGCATATGTGGCTATAACAGTTGTATCTCGACGTGTGCATGTAAGTAATTTTCTTGCAGGCTAGGCGGGGCTGTCTTTGCAAGAATTGAATAGCCCCCGCTGGATGCTCGTCCTGCGGTTAATTCTTTACCCACTTCATCTCAGACGAACAGTTTATCACTTCAGTGATTAAAGTCTGAACGAAAATTCGAAAATCTCGTTACCTCTCGCTGCACGAAGGTCCTTAGGCACACTTGGATTTATATTTCACGCGTAAATCTCACAGAATAATATGATCCCGTGTATAGATATAGTTTATATTCAAGTTTACCGACGCGTATTGAGGGAAAAAATTTATCACGATTCGCATGTCTGATCCAATTTAATACCGCTGCGCATTTCATTCGACAATGTTCTGAATTCATTGGAATTTCGAAAATTCAGACGCACGAGGGGAACCAGTTTTTCGCCGTTACGTCAGGAGCATTGGAAATTTCATCGATAATGAAGTATTTGGTATAAACCAGCTAATTCAACTACCACGAATCTCGCGTATTAATTTAAAATTAATCTTTCTAATTGGTGCTTTGACCATGTGCAATCGGAAATAATTGATGATAATTACATACGCGGGCTACTTGGTTCGGACGAGGTGAATCGATCCAGCGTACATTTTCTATTCCAGTGATGTTATATAAGGGCGAAGGCCTGTGTGTACATATACTGCGCGATCTACTTATACTTATCGCGTCTAAGAGAGAAATTGTGTAAGAAACGTTAGGGAATCCCGGCGTTATATAATCCGTGGAAATTGTTGTTTCGCGAACACTCTAAAGCCTTGAATAACGTCGTTCGCTCTCAGACCCTATTAGCGAATAAATAAAACAGATTTATGACTTCACAACAGAGCCATAAAGGAGACTGAAACACCGGGGTTGTATACAGCCTGATTTTGTTACTCCCGCCAGTCATTTTATTTTTTTCGTAAAAAAGATGCGTAAAAACTTACGGGGAAAAAAATAAAGGGTGTTATATTATACGCGATAAAGCGGCAGACGCGAAGCAAAGTGCGACTCGGAACTCAAGAGAGATAAATTGTGTCACGGAGAAAAATCGCATTTCACGTGCAGTTTCAGAAAATCGAACATCCCACATCTCCCGATCTCTGATAATCGCCGATATCTTGACGCGTCCGGCAAATAATTCCTTCGTCGCATGAATATCTACCGTACTATAAAATGGGCTCGATCTGCCCCTGGGGGGGGAGTGAAATTTATTGAAAGACAGCCGACTTTTGTCCCCCGGGGCTGTTACTCACGATTCTTGGCGCCTCGCCTCCCAACCCTGAGTAACGCTGAGCTTTCGCGATGTACAAAGGGCCGTACTTGTCCCGAAGAACCCCGGGCTACGCGAAGCAACGCTAAGTATGTGGCTAGGGGTGGAAGCCGGGCGGCCCCAACAGCCCCCAACAGCCCCCAGCAATCATAACAAGCTCCCCTGAGCCGGTTCGAAAGTCCGCGGGGGGATTTCCCTACCGATTCAGTGACGCGGGGAGAGGAACCCCTGCGAAATAATGCGTACGCGCAGAATTCGCCACGCGAGAACTGCGGCTCACCGGGCGGCGCGAATCGTACCTATAAATTATCGGGCCCAGGCGCTAGCAGGGATTGTAATTATTTAAATCTAACGGCGGGCAAGCCTAGCTGCAGACGCTAACCGAGGGGCGGGATAATGCAGCGGGACACGTTGATGAAACTGCTCGTGATACGTCTGTATGCATCCGCGATTTGGCGAAAAAACAGTTGCATTGTCGGCGTCGAGTTGGCGCGGTTGCGGAATTTGAAACCTATAAATATACGCGTTCGCACGACGCGTCTAACAACAAGTGAGTTAGAAAATGTTTTTGAAAAGGGATGGACGGCTCCTTCAATCCAATATTCTTCCATCGTGCTGGATTTCAATGCCCGTTATCTTCATGGAGTTACCCATAGACAATGCGCGCGTCGGGGAGAAAAGGAGCGTGTTCGCAATAAAACTCGACTCGTGAATCGTCGCGACGTGAAATATGTTGCCAAACGGTTAGGATCGATTTTATCATAGGCGTGATGCGAAACGTCCGATACGTTGTAAAACATGCAGAAAACTATCTCTGTTTGGTCTTATGTATTTTCTAAGGAATTCCACGCCCTTGATCTAGAGCTTCAATAACCGCAGAGCTATTAACTACCCTACAGCAAAAAATGCACATCTCATTTTCGTGGAATTGATTTTCGATAAGTTCAAGATCATTCTTCCGATGCGAAAAATGTATGGAGCAATGAGATTGTGCCCGTTAATTTAGGTTCACAATTTTGTGGAAAAAATTATTTTAGCTCATATCTCTCAGGTGGATTCATACTTTTAAGTCAAATCAATTATGCACATACCGCTCTGTAATTTTATTCAGGCAAATGTCAGTCGTAAAAATTTCTGTATACGTGTGTGCAGAGTGGCAAAAATAAGTGAGATTGTTTGGCTCTTGATTAAAAACGCAGAGATTTGTAAAATCCAAGATCAGTGTTAACGAACCGCAGGCCGGCGTTTTGCGTGAAAAAGAGGCCGACAGGTTAATTATTACACACAAATTACTCACGGCTAACGCGTCAGAATAACCAATTGTACGTCGGTACGTGAACACGTCCGAAACGGGCTTGAATTCCACTCCTCGATGTCAATTTGGAGTGACATAAACGTAGAAAGCAGACTGCAGCGTCTGAAGGTTCTCTCGCGAATATACTTACGCATATATATATACATCTATAGAAGGTCTAATACGTAACGCCATAGAGCGCATAAGGTGGGTCATAGATCGTAGGTTAACGTCTCCCGAAAGTGGGGCAAATCTGAGGAAGAGCCATCGTAATGGTGAGGACCGGCTCATCCGTTCGAGAGTATAAGGAGAGGGAAGCAGAAAAGGAGCACAAATCGCCCGAGACAGGCATCCCTGGGTTTTAACTGTCCTGTGGGACCCAGGAGATCTCTCGTCGCGGGAATATCCCGAAGGAATTTGAGAGATCCTATTTGTTGAAATATACGTGACAACGTTAATCCTCCACGGACAGCCCCGCGATACGTACCAAGGTGTTTTTATTTATTGCCTACGTACCTACGTTTGTCCTCAAGCTCCTTTTTCGCCGTTTTCACGAGGGTGCGGAATTTCTGATACCGACGATGTAGCTGCAGCAGGCAGCCAGGCGAAAACAAGTCTAACAACGAATAGTCAAGAATTTAATTTGAATCCATACTAATACAATGATATTTTCCCGAATCAACAAGATCCAGAACATATTTTCAATATTCGTAATTCACGCCAGATTTTAAATATACTTTCTGTATGGCTGTATTTTTTTATAAATGTTCTTACCGTGATTCATTGCGTTGTCGCAGAATAAAATAGTGATAGTTGATCTTCGCCTTTCCAAATCATCGTATCAGCGTACTTCTTTTCTTTCCAACGTAATTCCGAAGAGGTTGGGAAAATCAACCTGTCACTTTCACCCCATTTAAACAAATATAGTTGATTATTTATTACACCGACCGACGACTCAGTTCCTCTTTCCTACAATCGTACAGTCAATCGTACATTACCTTTACAATAAATTCACCCAAAAAAATCTGCGTACCATATTTTACGCCAGTAAATATCCCACGGGGTTTGAAATTGCACAAATTGTCCTTGCGATTTTGTCTCCAGTCAATGTACGACTGTACAAAGATGCGGATCCGATGCTGATTTCGTGCACAGTCGACAATGAGTCACGGTGTCCGTTTCACTGCGAGAGCAACATTGGCATCCGGTTTGAGGTTTTAACCGGTGAACTGCGGGAGAGCCGCTGCACCAACCGAAACGGTCGTGAATTGACGTGAGTACGGCGATGCGATGGCGGTTTTAACAATGGCGGTAGAAAATTACAGGCGAACCACGTGTCTCGTATGGCGACCGCACCAGCTTCCGGTTTCTCGTCCCACACGTTGCCTCCGTCCGATACCAAGACGTTGTAGCGGCCCCCGCGTCTTCGCCTTGCGTGAGCGATGTCTTACCTGTCTTCCGCTCGCGGAAGCCGGGAGAAGGCAACGAGAAAAAAGTGAGAGGATCCGCCATTACGCGAATGGGATATCATTCGTATACCGAAGAGTCGGTCCAGATCCCTCTCGGAGCGAGGACCGCGAGCGGCATCATCTTAGGGCATCGCTCACTCCACGGACAATGCTGCAATACTGCTTTTGAACAATGGCCTAGGACGCAACGGATTTATCCAAGTCGATTCACCGCCACCCGATCCCCCGACGCTAATTTCACCCACGTCGTTTTAATTGAAGATGATCTCGCGGAACTGGCGCCGCCTGCTGCCGATGGAAACCTCTAATTACGCCGAGTTATTCATGCGCATGACACCTATGTCCCTTGCATGCACGTAATTACCGGTGCTTACGTGCTTCGTAACTGTATGCAAGCGGATGGACGGATATCACGGACCGCCTGCAGAGGCCAAGATGAATTCGACGTTTCCCTCTCGGCGGAAAGCTCTTATAAATTTTCTCCGAATTAACCGGGGTGATTTATCAGCCCCCATCCTCGACTCTCACACCTTCCGAAATACCTTTCAGCCTCGTTGTGTGTTGGGCTCCACGCACTTTGATCATATCGAGGAGCTTGCGGATAATCGTTCGCGAAAAGAATGGCCTCGCTCTGCAGGCATCGTTTTACTCACGCCACGGTGGAAAAGTTTTTTGCGAGCTTCCAAGAGTATTGCTTGGGTTCTGAAGGGGCACCGAGAAAGCATGCGGAGAAAATTTTAATCGGATAAAAGGCTTATGCGGGTCAAAGCTCCGGCCATTTTCCTTCCTCAACCCACTCTTACGCTCTCGAGTTTTCCAGGCTCTTATGTACACGCACCAAGGTCAACCTTGTTAAGGACCAGCTCCAACTCTATCCCCCGCGGATTTGCATTTTTATTTTCGCCAATTAGACCTATATCCGTTTACACGTTAATTGTCTCTGCCATGTTCTATTTCGCCCCAGCTTCGCTGCTCGCTGTTTTCGTTCTCAGTGATATTTTTCCCAACTTCTCGTCAGGCCGCAGACGACCGGCTTATTATACTCGGAAAACACGCGGACGGTGTTGACTCTGGCATATATTTGCTGATTCGAAATAATTTCGCCTGACGGCTACGCGGGTTGGAAAGGCGTGGTAAGCTGGTACCGCGATGGCACTGTGCAGGGGGAAGTTTGCATTGTTCACCCTTGAGAAAACTCGCGAAAGCAATATCGAGTCTTTGTTTCCCCAACGAAGTCGTAACTTTTTCTCTCAAGATGGTGAAAAGAGGCGAGACAAGAGTGAACGAATGAACGAAAAAGAGATAAAGCGACAAAAGATGAACGAGGGGTGAGGGGTGAGGGGAAAAGCACAACACCAGTTCCATCCAGGACGTCAAAATTCTTCGGCAAATAGCGTGCGCGACATTCTAAAGAAAGGCGAGTTGTTGAAGTGGTGGACGTACTCGAGTCTCTCCTATATCGAAACGGTGGTTGTCCTATTCGGGGTCAAATATTGACGAAATTCTCGAAGAAAGCGACCCACGCTGTAAGTCGAAGTATTATAAGGGGATGCGCGGGATGAGGAGATGGAAAACCAAACAAAATTCGTGCGTTGAAAGCAGAAAAAGAAAAAAAAAAAAAAGACGATAAAAAAATAAGGAGGATGAAGCCAGAAATGCTTTGGGGATAATCAAAGTCCGATTCCGGGAGTTATTACCGCGTGATCGAATCCACAGAACGATCAAACGACTGCGACGATCGGTTCGCAAGCACGCGGAAAAGCGCGACTTAGTAAGGGGACAGCGAAAGGAAAAAAGAGAGATTCCCGTAATAAGCGAGTCGAACGAAATTAGGCAGTTGATCAAAGCCGGGGAGGTCGTTCATCTACGTCGATCCGTCTAGTCGGGCAGACGGCTGGTCTCGGGAGTCTACCGTGAAAACGACGACCGTGCCCGCAGCGAATCGGCTGCAGTCACGCCCAAATACTATTGCTTTGTATTCAGTCCCTCGGTCACCCATCACCCCGTGGGTAATTTCGTTTGCTTGGACCAATGCTCACAACTGAGTTGCACAAAGGGATGATCGGTCCGTCCGCCAATCGGCCGGTAGCTCCAGGGGAAGACGCGGGACTCCCGCAGTTCGTGACGCCGATTCCGCCCCGAGGATCAACGTTTTCGGCCCTGACTCATTCCGGGGTAAGAGACAAGAGGAGGAAGCAGCAGCGGTAATCCGAACCAGATTTCGCTTCATGCTTATTCGAGTTCCGTTTATGATCGTCTCGACCCAAATCCACCGTCTACGTTTTCCATCCGACCGCTCCTCGGGGATGTCGCCCGCCGCAATGCGCCCCAGAGGAAAATTACGCGTGCATGCGTATCTGTACGGATACGTTTCGAATATATCCGCAAAACGAACCGACGCCTAGATTTTACGGCACTGATCGCTATCGCGCATGGATAGCTGTGCGTGCAAGTTTTTTTTTACCGTAGATTCGAGTGGCTTCTCTGACTACTCCGTCGAAGTTTCATAAAGAAACATAGTAATTTTGGGATAGATTCTTCGCTGGTACGACGCGACTGTTATACAACAGTTATCGTGGTAAGAAGAAAAATTTATTTTTACGTATATACACTGAAGAAAAATGAAAAGTTTCTTGAATTTACCAAAGATGGCGATCAAATATGAAATCGTGGAAATGTTTTGTTCATTGAAATAAATGTGACTTCATTTGATAGCACAACTTATTGTTCTGATCGTGAGCACTTTTCTGTCGAATCAAATAATATTTCTTCAGATTAAAAAATCAGTTGTTTCGCCGCACGTAATAGCCATATTAAACAAATCGTTTTTCTGTGTTCAGATG
The DNA here is from genome assembly GCF_021155775.2 of Neodiprion pinetum. Lineage (NCBI taxonomy): Eukaryota > Metazoa > Arthropoda > Insecta > Hymenoptera > Diprionidae > Neodiprion > Neodiprion pinetum. The sequence continues at coordinate 34,621,605 of NC_060235.2, read as the reverse complement.
CTCCGTTTTTCCATTCAATGACCGCTACGCATTGACGAAACAAATAAATCGGTTATTACTGCGAGTTGAAATATTGATAGTCAATAAACATATACATCAATTGAAAACCCCTAAAATTTAATATCGTTAAATAAAAAAGTCACTACATGTGCGAATTTCAAATTACGAGAAAGAATATTCCGTACGCGGGTACAAACTGTTTCAATTATTCCATAGACAGAAGCCGGTGAAAGAGGAAAAAAAAACAAGTATAGAAAAAGGGTGAATTTGATCAACATTGAACTCTGCAGCCGTAACGTTTTCGCAGTCCACAGGCATTCGGTTGTAAAACCTGTCGACCCCCGGATCACCGCGGATGAAATCCGCGGAGGATGTCGCAAATCACTTGACCGTGCAGAGGATTGAGAAGCTGACGGTTTCGACGAAGGCCGAGAGATTCACGGTATCTCAAATTCCTGGCAGCCCATTGGCTCTACGCCGATCAGCATCGACGGTTTCGCGTTTCTGTGAACGTATACAGAGAGGCAGGGTGTTTGTGGAAAGCGCATTGCGGTGTGTCGAGCGACGGTGAGCAATGCCAGCGAACGAACGGGGGGCAATGAATTATTCGAGAAACTCGAACGGCCCGAGTCGTAATTGAAAGGCGGCACGCCGATCGCGTGGAAAGTGACGCCTCGTGTTCCCGCGGCGTCGCCACCCGGACAGCCAACCCCTGACTGCAGGGCCCAGGAGCGGGGCCCGCCTTGTCCCGCGACTCGAGTGCCCTTCCAGGAGTCTTGACACACCGAAGGAATGTCGCGATTGGACCTGGCTGCCCGCACTCGGCGGCACTTTCCTGGGAAGCCGGGAACCCCGGGGTCGAGGTTACCCTCCAGTCGCCACCGCGGGAGCCCCGCAACCCCCGCTGAACACGAGGCGACCAAGTACTTCGGGGGAAATAACCGACCCCTCTGTTCTCCCGCCTGTTTTTACAATGAATCCCTATTTATGGGGCTGTCAATGCGATATTTATGTTACCCGATATTGCCTTACGAACCGAGTAATTGAAATTTCCCTGCTGCTCTCTTATACTCCCGCGATTCCATCCTCCGGAGCTGAGTCAGCGATCGTCTTCGTACGAGCAACTCTCCTCTTATCCCCGCGGTATCCTTTCGGGAATCATTGCCAAGGTTATATACTACATGTGTACGTATATATCCCACCCTTCTAATCGCAAACGATCCTTCACTGCAGGTTAGAGAATCGAATTCCTTCATTTCGATAAAACACGAAACCTGTTGGAGATAGATACGACACATGGTTTCTTCCTCGTTATCTTTTATCTCAGTGAACCTGGCATGTGTCATAAATCTTACTCGAACTTTTTTATTCCAAAATACGTGAATTTCATTCGAAAGTTCGCGACCTCGTGACCATATAAGATACAGGCAATAAACGTGGTCGCGTTATGTATTCGCGAATGCACATCGAGGGAAAACTCATATATACGCCAGAATGGAACTTGTGCAACATAGTCTTGAGTTGTGAATAGTTCCTATGACATCGGTGTGGAACATGAATGGATATTTGGCAGCTAGCGGTATCGCTGTATGCCTATGTGGGGCAAATGGCAGTATTCCAAATCTTGGAGTTTGCGGCGGGGACAAAATCTTCTCAATATAGAGATAGGAGAAGCTTTTCTTGCCTGTAAAATTATGGAACACACAATTGGCAACTAAAAACGTACCTGGGCATAAAACGATCTCGGTATAAAAAAATAAATAAAAAATCCCGGAGGAATTATTATTGCCGAGGTTATACCCGAGGGTCTACGGCCAGAGTACGTGTCTGGATATAAATCCACTCAAAACAGCGGGTCTCTCGACTAGCCAGACGTGTAACGGTTGGTAAACGGAGCAATTTGAATAACTACTAGTTGCGTTCGAATACCTGAATTTCACAAACTATCGAGAAGATGCTGGTTTCCGGCGTTGTATCATTCTTGCGCATTTTTTTCCTTTCCTCAACTCACTGCGCTGGAATATGATCCAGGGAAAAAAACAAAAATAAGATTCTTTAAGCAAAAGCTGGGAGAAAATACAGTCGTAAGTATGCTATTTATTCGGATCGAGAAAATGTACACCGTCAAAAATTCGAAAAGAAGACTTCGCGCAAGCTGTTTCAAAATTTACAATTTTTTTATTGCCAATCTGAAACCATTATACGTGTGTATTAATATGAAAAATTTAAAATTAAACGAACGAAGGTCAAAGGTTCTCATTGGTCTACCGAATTGATTTATCTTTGAGAAATTTCGAAATGACAGACATTGATATTCCTCCGTTGCCATGTTTCAAGAAACATGACCTCGATTTATCCCCAGAAACCGAACAGCCGTTTCTTCACCGAAGAATTTATACGCGTACAACTCCGGGTGCTTCGCACTCTCCTCTTCGTGGAAAGTCCGCAGCATCAAAGGATCGGCGATGTAGAAGAGTGCCGCGAACATGGTTCGAGATTAAGCTCTATACCTCATGCCTCTCTCGTATAATGTGGCGTACAGAACCATGGCAGGGTATAAGGAAGCGATTGCCCGCAAGCTATGGAGAACCATAATTGTCGCAAGATGCCAGGCGGCGGATATATAAGAGGCACATATAGAACGGTGCGTGCATGAAGTTCTATGGTAATCCACTTGTTGAATACATGCATGCATGCAGCTGCAGCTAACGAGTCCAGCCTATCCGTATTCGGATATGCATTAATTTCTGTTGCATCGACATTCGACGTTGTCACGGGTAAAGCGAGGAACCGCTTTGGAGTAGCGATTATACTGAAATGTTCGTACGGCCATTGTTCTTCGGTAGGAAAATAAATGAGCAAACCTATGACGCGTAGGCATTTGATTCTTAATTACCGTGACTCACGTCGATCTCTCTCGGGAACTTTTCAAAAATACGAAATTCACGTAGCAATTATGACTGAGACTAGCCAGAAATCTTAACCGTTTTACTCAGTACGGAAATCAAGTTAACGCTTCCAAAGTTTTTCAAATTTTTGCTTTAAATAGGATTTTGGTCACAAAAGTATAGACTACGTAGTGTTACAATAGCAGACAAGGCGATGTGAAGTATCTGTATTGCAAAAAGACGCCTGAGTTAAGGAGTGAAGTGCGTTTCTTAAAAAAATACTGAAAAAAAGTTGTGTGACAAATTTCGAACAACTAACTGCGATTTCAATCAATTCTCGTACTTCCATTGTCCTATTAAAAGATAAATATATCGCAATTTCTTAGAACGTAAGTAATCAAGTCGGGTACCAATTGCTTTGATGATTCCATTTTATCGTTCTTACATAACTCAGTTTTGAATTAATTTCGATAATATACATATTCATAGGCAGTTGTCTGCTGTAACATGTTCCAGATAATAAATTGGATATCAAAGTGTATTCGGAGCGCGGTACTTCTTCCTAAAATTGTCACCACTAGATTACTGCAAAGTGCCTTACGATTAGCTTTCATTCCGCATGTAGAGAGACGTCGTATAAACCGGTAAAACTAGAATGATTATGGAAATTGTTGCCGAGGACATGTATCGATGTAGCCGAGTAACACGGAAAACTAATGAAATATAATCCACCTCTCAAAATGTCGCCCGCCCTCCCACGGAGCCTCCGTGCAGGCAGTAACCTGAGCCCGCCGAAAGCGTCGGCGGCGTTTCGGTAGAAGAGAAAGCGAGAGAGAGAGAGAGAGAGAGAGTGAGAAAAGGAAGGAGATAAAGAGATAAAGAGAGAGCGACAGAGTGAGCTTACTGTTATTACTTCTGACCGTAAAGCTGTCGGAGGGGCGCGTGCCGCGTTGAGAGGAATTCGCAAAGGCAGCTTCGCCCGGGGTGGAGTTGGCGTTAGCTATCGACGCCTCTCCCTGCGGGGGAGCTTTTCTTGAAGGGGACCACCACCCCCTCCACCCACACCTCGAAGATGGCTGAAAATGTGCATTGAACCCGAGGAGAAGCCGACCAGGTCGGACAACGGTGACCTTTGCGAGGATGAGAGGTGGAGGCGGAGGAAGAGGACGCGTTCATTTGTCCTGAGTTACCGCCTGCCGTAGTAATTACGCTTTCGCGTTGCGTTACTTCGCTCTGCGTTGGCCGGACGGCGAGGGGTCTGCACGACTGGGGGTCGAGGGTGGCTATGGCGAGGATTTTCGCTATTCAAGCTTTTCTTTGCATCTTTTTCCACCGCCATTCCGCTTTACGCCTATAATATTTGCATTTTCTCTCTTCCACAGGGCGAGGATCCTTCCATTTATCTGGCACGTTAGGTTTTCTATTTTTCCCCAATTTTTTCGCGCTCATTTTTCTTCGAAATCGTTAGTTATCAATGACCCAATTCGTCTGCAGTGAAGTTATTACACGGCGTTGGGTCGGTTCGGGTCACACGCGATGATCGGGCTTTGCTCAAGCATTTCTGTACACGGAAGCCTTTCGTGCTTCCGCGTTTGGTTATACACCGAAATCAGTCGATGAAAGATATATCAAGCGGTGGGTATACCCACTATGGCTAATACAGGAAGAGTGATAAGTCTGTTTGCCCAACTCGATCGTTGCGCCGCGTCGCACGAGGAACATGCATGCATAAACCGCAGTGCATTAAAAGTTAATCCTCTTCGCCGTATATACATAATATATCATAATCGTTATCGAAAGTGCATGATCTTTCACCTGGACATACCTACACATTACCGTAATTATAAGAACAGCCGCATTCCATCCGCGCATGTAATTAGCGACCGCGACGTCGATCGATGGCATCGTAGATACAGAATACCTGTACAACACTCATATCTGACTGCGCGTACAATAATTACGAGTTTAAGTCAACTGGCCTAGGAACGTTACGTACGATTAACCCGTTACTGACCTCATTAGCACGCGGCTCGGACTCGACGTTCCACGTTCCACCTAAATACTGCAGTAACGAAGGCGGATAGTCACGCGCATTATTTCTGCGACACGGAATATCCTCCGCACAAAAGAATGTTATACCTAGAAGCAAGAATATTCCACGGGTTGTTCGACCGTATTGTTCACAGCCTCGGCATGCGTCAGTAACAATAGAATTTTCGGCGAATGGTTATCCCGTCGGGGAATAGGCAGCCGATTTTTACGGTCGCCGATCGTTATTACCGTTCTGCAGTTTATACCTCACGCAGAATGCGAAACATTTTATTGTCCGGGTCTCCTCACTCACTAATATCGCTCCACGGGTACCGGGCAACATGCCCCCGCCATATGGTGTCCGTGCAGAGCTTATTTTCCGCGTTTGCAACCCCTTTTTTATACCCGCACTGCACGTCTTCTCCGTTCGTTATTATTTACAACGGCGAGGTAGAAGCTGTTATAGCTTTACGAGTTTATTAGCCGGTCCCCAATTTTTTTTTCGTCATTCGTGTTTTTTTCCTCGTCTTCTTCCAATCCTTTCCTCTTGTGATATTCACTTTTCTACCCGCGCTAATCCTTTTATGTTTTAATTGCACAGGCGTACCGCAATGACCGCACCGTCTAGGTAAGCCGGGTGATACGGGCCGGACAACTTTGCCTCCTCTGCAGCGGACCTCAACATTCTGGAAAGAGAATTTCCGTACTCAACACTACCCGAGCAACGAAAAGGGTATAACGATTTTTAACAAGGCCAATATCGCTGCAATGTATTTACCCAGTTTGGATCTACAACATTTTCCAGAAAATACTCGACTGTTATTGCGCCCCGCGATGTGGGGCACGAATGCCACCCATTGGACCTCGACATCCGTCACTTTATCGCGTCGGTTTCACCCTGCATATATTCTCGTTGTTTCTATTATTCATCCTGAGCCGCGTAGGTCGGGAAATATGTACAACGCCGTTGCTCTTTCTTATACATGTATATTCACACGCGGTACGTGATAGCCGGGAGAGTCTGGTCTGAAAACGACGGTGAAAAATATACTAGACACTAGAGGTCGTTGAAAAGGTTCGAAACTATCACCGTGGAGACGGAATTCTCCGTCGACGTCGATTCCCCGTCATGATTCAACCCGCGACATTCGTGGAACAGGTTTCACTATATCGCTATTCGACCATGACGTATTGTAAAAGTAATACGTTCAATCGATGTCTTTGATAATATGTTTGGCAGACTCGATTCATTGGTGAATTGTAATTTAAATTCAGTGGACCACTGAGCTAAAATAACGACTTGTCATTTGAATAACGTTTTTATACCTAACGACAGCAAGAATCTGACATCGTTAACGTCACACAGCTGAGAACACAAGTGGCGGTGTGGCAGGTAATTGTTGGGTGGACGGTTTTTATTTCTCTCATTTAATTGCAGCATTTGTACCGTACGCCGTTGGAATCGTTCAGTTGGTTTCATACGAATATTTTTCAAACATCACTCGTAAAGGTGAGAAATTTTCTTCACTCCGAACCATTAAAATTCAAAAACAGTGCGATTAGTTCGAGCCTTCACCGATGTAGAATACTCGTAATCAAGCTCTCCGTTACTTTTCACCTCGACTTTTACGTTTTCATTATTTACAGTAATTTTTCTATTCGCGTTTTTATATGCCTATATACGTGCACACTACCTCAGGTGAAATTTTTCATCCTTATTCATTTCAGTTTGCCCTTTACCCAACCAGTCGACTTTGCACATTTCGTGCGTCTAGATCTAATTCATTTTAAACTTCGAGAACGTTTTTTGCTTGTTGAACAAAATCAATTTATTACGGATGCGCGGTGCAAAAGTTTTTTCGAGGGAATACGATATTGCGTTGCATAATAAACGGATATGTAGTTCTCAATTTAATAAAGCTGTTTCTTTAGCTGTTTTCCGGATTCAAAAAGTTTTTTTACGAGATTCGATAAGTATTACAAAAATTTGGTTTAGTCAAATTTGTAAATTAGTCGGTAGAATTAACGTATTACGTGTTCGTTACTCACGTCGGTTACGTCGAGGATGAATTTATTTCTGGGCTTACACTGGAACAAGATGTAAGCGAATCCCAGGAGGCATTCGTTATTCAAACCCTTATAAATAGGGTATGAAGCATAAAGTTACTTGAGCAAAAAATTACCTAAATCCAGTTTCCTGTAGGTACCCCGTATTACACAATACCAAAGTAGGTTGAATCATTTCCGCGAGTATTTCCGGTAGCGGTCGTGAGAGTTGTTCTTGTAACAGGCTTAACACGCATGTGCCTACACGTGTATATATTTCCATGTCGATATTTGCCAGAGGCTGGAGCTTTGGCAACCATAGCCGTGCGCATTAATTGAACAATTCGACAAGCCAGATCCGGCGGTATACGTAACTTCTTGATCTGGGTCGAGACGAGGCGTCGGGCGATTCGCGATCCACGATCCTCGAAACCGCAGTACGAGTGACGTGTACGATTTGCACGCTGCACGCCAGCTCGCCTCGTTCCGAATTCCTCCAGAAATTCCTAGCGATATTGACCGAGTCATCGCGCCCTCGCGGCATGAGAGGAAAATTCGCGATACCTGAACACCGTTGAACCGTGCAACGATGCATGTGCACAGTGAAACCGCACACGCCGCGCATATCGATACATAAATATATTAAAATCCTCTGGCAGATACACGCGGACGTGCACGGCATCCCGCCTTCCAGCTTTATGCGCAATTCACGTAGGCCAACGCTCGCAGATTCTGCCGAAAAGGACTTGACCCGGTTTTCGGTAGCTTTGACAGAATTTAACAAATACCAGAAACGTAAACTAATCGTGCAGTCTCGCAAATATTTTTTTATCCCCGAGTGCGAGGAGCTTGCATGAATTCAATGGCGAGTTATAAGACGAAATTTTACGAACAGCGGTACACCTGCAGCAATTATAACGTGAATTTTACGCGGATATACGTATCACCTCGATTCACAACGAAAAACAAATCACGGGTAGGCGTTGCAACTTTAATCCCGTGGACAGTTTGTGAAATTTTCATACGACCGACTCGAAATTCTGTCTGATTGTCAGCGTGCCGCTAAATTTGCACGAACTCGTATACCTACCCACCGCGGTATGTATAACTGGAATCACACCTCATAAACGTGTTCAACAGCGCGTATAAAGTCAGTTCATTTAACCGAGTTCCTATCGGCACTAAAATATGGCTTAAGGTCCACAATCCGCCTGCAGCGTGAACTACAAGCGAACGGCAAAAATAGCGACCGACGGATGGCAGAGGGGGGGTCGATTTCTGCGATAGGTGGGGTCGTTCTTTCAAATAAAGTGCAGTAGCGTACCGACGACACAGGAATAAGAGTGTGCCCGCATACCTGGTCCCGTGCAGCAGCGTCTGGGGGGTTGGATAAGGAGCGAAGGGTGCGGCGAGGGTCGACCAAGAGGGAGATCCGGCAGGGGTGGTTTTGTCGAAAAGGTCCGAAAGAGGGACTCCGAGTCGAGGCGAGACGGCGAGTGGAGGGGAGGACCTCGAGCACAGCCAGTCGAGCCCCGGCCCCAGCTTGCAACGCGGTATTCAGTAGAGTGGCGAGAGCCGTTGCGAGCGGTGTAGGCTTCTCGCGATCGCTTCCGAGCTTTTAAACGCACGACGCGGCCGTCGTTCACCGTACGTCACACTGATATAAAGTTGTTGCGACCATAGTTGAGAGTGCGATACGTTTACCCCGACCAAGGATCGTTATCGAACGGGACAAATTCCAAAGGGAAGAAAAAAAGTAAACAATACGGTAGAGATATAAAGCGAGAATCTCCGTCCGTTTGGAGCAGGGCGAATAGTGACTCGGTACTCGGTTCGATTCCTACCCTTAGTTACAGAGGATCACGACAACGAGTGGCAACACGATCAGTGACGTTTTTGGATTATTGTGATTGTTCCGATTTACCGGTTACGTAGTCGGAAAGAGAGCGAGGTGACGAACGGAGGCTTATCAACGTCGACTAAACTCCCGTGTCGGGTTCGCTGCAGAGCCGATCTCACAGTGCGCGCCGATTTTCCTAAGTTCGAAACGGTTTCGTAGGCGCGATTCGAGGTGTCGCTGACGGCGATCGAATACGTCTGATTTGAGTGTCGAGCCTCTTCGGTGGTGTGACGTGTTTTTCGGTATTTGTGTGTGCTGAAGAAGGCGCAGGAAGAGAGGGAGAGTCTTCTCTAAGGCAGAGACGCAACCCATTACCGGACTGCACACAAACGCGATATCATAAAACGGGCGGCAGACTTGAAAGGAATCTCCGTCGAGCAAGTGGTAAGTTTTTCCATCCCGGACTGAAATTGGTTATACTTTGAGACGGAGGGGAGCCGGAGGATCCGGAAGGCTCATCTCGATCTGAAAGAAGGCCTTCCAGCGGCGCGCTTTGACCGTGATACGCGTGTGTTCGCCCACATTGCGTATACGATTATAGGTGGTGCACTAAAAGCCTTGTGTAAACAATCGTCCCCCTTCACCTTCGGCAACACCAGAAGGAGGAAACCTTTTACGACACGTTCATCTCTTTGACTAGTTCTTCAATCGCATTTTCTCTCGGTCCTCTCTGATACCCGAGCACGAGACTCGACCGATTGCGAGACTCTTGATACGTTGGGGGGAAGTTGAGAATAAGCCTGTCATTAATCCAGCCGTGTGAATCGGTGTTCGATATTTTTCTTGGATTGCGCGTCGAGCTGATCTGTCTTCGTACAAATCCGTACTTTATATCCTCGTTTCCGATACCAGAGACAACTGCCGACGACGACGAGGGCGTTTCAATGCGTAAAAATTCAAACTCAGGTCACGTAGATTCAGATCCGAGCTACTGATGCTGCCTGACGAAAGAAACGGAATTAGTTTTTTCAGCTAAATAGGTACTAATCGTGTCGAGGATTTCAGGCGTTAATTCGTTTGGCCAATTGTCTTTGGTTCCGATTTTTGTCGCTCGTAGTAGTACTTGTGAAAAATTTGTTAGAATTTCTTGATACTCACTTTATTTTATTTATTTTACTTCTATAAATATAGATTCTATATTACGTGATGAGATTTAGATAAAATAAGACCACAAATAGGGAAAAGTGATGATCGAAGCGTTGGAGGTTGTTAACCGTCGGAACTAAATTTATTACCATCTTGGAACGGTGGTATTCTATTAACATGCAACGCATTTATATATCGACGCCTCTTACGAAAAGTAGCATGTTTCAGATTTCTTACGAAAACTAGCATGGTTTGGCTTTCACTGCGAAACTAGCACGTTTTAGGTGTTGTAGCGGAAATTAGCAGGTCTCGGTTACCTCCGCGAAAACAATCATGTCTCGATTATTGCAATAAGGATTTTGTGAAGATTTGTGCGGTGTGCGGTAGACGAAATGAAAGTCAATTTGCGGATGCAGAAGTGCGTCTTTTCCCGTCAAAGTAAACTTATTAATATCCTCGAAATTATTATTATTACAGGTTCTTTACAGATATTTCATTTGATCTAGCTTTATTATCGATATAAATCAATCGGTCTTGTTATATTTACATCAATTAGTCCTTACCTAAACTATGCGTAATCTTTCTACAAGAGTGTAACAATTATTGTAACTTATTGCAGATGACGTAATCAGTCTTTATGGATTTTCATACCCAGATATACTACACTCTTACTAATCTGTATTAAAACGTGTTAGTTTTCGCGATAAAAACCACAACATGCTACTTTTTGCAAGAGGCGTCGATATTTGTATTAATTTGAAATCGTAATTTAGTCGCAGGCAAAAATTTTGCAAGCTGTGCGAGTCGTCGAATTGTTTGTTCAGGTGATTAATATTATTGTTGACAATCACGTTCGTTGGTCGACGAGGATAGTTGCAAAGCGCCAGCTCGTCTTGAGTTAACCCGTAGATAATTGAGATTGTGTTCCGTCGAGAAAAAGAAAGAGTGAGAGGGAAAGTACTCGAATGTCTTCGTTGTGAAAATCGTCTCCTGGTCCTAAAAGCCGTGGTTGAAGAAAGACAGCAAATCTCTCCAGGTTCCACGGTATGTGCAAAAATGCAGCCTCCGACGTGACGATTGCAACCGAAAATTTGGCCGTTACGTTGAATACGAGTTGAATAGTAGTGAGTGATTGGATTTGGGCGTAGTGGTATTAATTTTGATTCCTCCCGGCCGGAGGATCCGGAAGCCGACTGCTGCCTTAGTCGTCCCTGATTTTCACAACGGCATGCTGCCTAATAGTTTTGTGGTTCCGTTCCTTCGTCTCTCTTTCTTTCCTTCCTCTCTCTTTCTTCTTCCTTTCTCTCTGTCCTCTTATTCGTATACCTCGCACGGATTCTTGGTTCCTGGAAAATTTGGATAAAACTGTAAGCTGGAATTTCCAAGTTCGGATCTCTGTGCGAGTCTTACACGCCAGCTTTATGCGTCAAAATGTGGAGGAAACCGTCGAGTTTCGTGGTTTGGGTGAGATGTAAAATCCCGACTGCTTCTACGCTGACGTATTTCTGGAAAAAAGTAGTCAGTTCAATTAAGAGATGAGAAAAAGAAGAAGAAGAATAAGAATGCTGGCACACGACTCTGCGAATCTGCAGCAGTGCTGGCCGCGGTCATTGTGCGACGCTCGATTATTGCGCGGGGAGTGAAGAGAGCCTCTTTTACCGAGGGCAAAGTTGCGGAGATCCTGGAAAACACAAAGAAGTTCTTCGCCTTGTCGTCGACGTCCTCGGCAGCTCCGCCCCCGAACACAAGGCTGCTCCCTGGGAACAACAAAACGAAATTAAAAGCATTGTCGTGTTGCTTACGGAAATAAGAAAAGTCCAGGTGAACTATATAAGCGTAAGCGTCTGCCCCTCTCCTCGACGACGCCGGAGAGAATTTCACTCCCTCTCCGACCCTCTTTTTCCCTCTCTCTTTCTCTCTCTCTCTCTCTCTCTCTCTCTCTCTCTCTCTCTCTCTCTCTCTCTCTCTCTCTATTTCTCGGAGGAGTTGCACGTGTCTGTAAATCGGACGAAAACTGCGAAGCGTTCGTTCTTTTCTTCTTTCTTTTCGCCTCTCCAAGTTTTCCCTCTTTCGCGTTTTTTTTTTTTTTTTTTCCTCCTGTTTTTCCTTCACATTTCCCCAACCCGAGTTTGGAATACACAATCAAAGTTATAAGCAGGAAGAAATGGGAAATAAACCAGGGCTCGGTGGAGGAGAGGAAAATTACCCGGCGACGAGAGCTGGGACGTCGAGCCATCTTTCTCTCTTCTTATACCCGTCGCAAAAATCCGCTCTCCGCAGTTTGGATCAACGCGGATGCGATATCCATTAGTCGAGGAATAGCTGTTGCAGGTTCTCTCCTCGCAAAGTGGAGAAAAATTTCGGCTCGGATGGAACGAAGCCGGAGAGCCGGGAGTGGTCCAGATTCACGAGCATCTTTCATCGTCTTCGGCTATCCTCTTTAAGGATACCCCGAAGCTTTCTTCCTCTCTCCTCTCTTGTCAGTCTGGTTGGTTGCTTTTTGCGGGCCCGCGTTTTCGCATGAAAATGACGGCGGCGTTTTGTATGCACCGGTCCTGCAAAACGCTCCATTCAAACGAGCCAAAGAATATTTTCTATCCTTTCAACCTCCTTCTCCGACATTCTGACTTTCCGTAACGCTCGACGTTCCTCGTTTCTTCCGCCCGGCACTCGCGCTGCTGAGTCGCACGACAAGAATCATTCAATTTTCAACTTCCGACGCTTCGGCTCTTTTCTCATAATATATACTTGTATAACCGAGCGACATCTGTCACAACGCTTCCATTAAATAGAGAGACGCCCCGAGAATCCCAGGAGAAAACTCTATGCTGCTCCTTCCTTATGCTTACGTATTATTTATCCTAAATTGTATACGCTCCCTTTCTCGTTCCCGCGATCTGTCCCTTCGTCTGCTCGCCCGATTCAATGGCCACCCGGCACGAAACAACTTCGTTCGCCTCGAGCAAAGAATCAGCGTGTTCTCCGCGATGGAACAAGAAACAAAATCGAAAGTACTTGTTCCTACTGAACAGTAGCGATACATTCGTGGACGAGCGTGAGATGAATCGTGCAGAAAAAAAAAATCGATGTTTTAACGCAGCCTAGTAGTAAAAGAATCGTATTTCGGAATTCGAATTATTAGCTGTCGGCAAATGCAGTGATTTCATAACAAAATTTATACATTTAGATAGAAGATGAGGTTGAAGTTAATATACCGAAATATCGCCGTCAAATCACCATTTCGAAAATTAAGAATAATTTAGGAGCAGTTGAGATTGCAAAGTACGAGTATTTTTTATTCAGTATATATTTTACTAAATTTCAGACAGTCCTAAAGTTACGAAGTAACAATTTTTTGCCGAAAACGCAACTTACGAAAATGAATAACACTGCCTTATTAGATACTCGATCCTGTATCGAACTACCTGCCAAATTGGATAACTGAGAAGTCAGGTAGGTACGTTTCAGCTGCTTGCGTCGGTAGTGACGATAATTGTGAGATGAGAATTTGAACAAGTTTGCAAAAAAGTCGAGGGCTTATTCGGTTCGAATATTGCGAAACGTAGGATATGTGAGAAAAATATCGAGTAGGGGAGAAGCGGCGAACGGGAATTGTAACGATATAATAATTACACGATTTCGAATTTAATTGGAACTGATTGGACGCCGAGGCGGAGCACGTCGAATCTCTCCCTCGCGGGGGTTGCAGGCGTATATCACTAATGCGAATTATCAGGATTTGACGAGAAATAATATTAATTTGCACGTTGATTGGCGTCACTTTGCATACGTTTTGTGGACGCTGCTATAACCCGCCTGACAATGCAGTGGGTTTGGAAAATTAAAATAATTATCGAAGGGTTGTTATTGGCTAGGCTCGGACCTGAATTCAAAGCCGTTCTCATCCTGGAAATAATTGCATGTCTCTGTTACGGACCCGGTAATTTGATAACTTGTGATTCGATTAAGCCCCGGAGTGCCCGAACTGTTGGAAATAACTAGTGTTGTAGACTTCAAATTTTTGGGGGTGAAATTATGTAACACGATTCATAAATTGATTTGAATTTTGCACACGCTTTACCGGTTCAGTTTCCTAAAGTTTTCAACAATACACAGTCGACATATCTCATCGTCAAAAAAAGGGAACACGCAATAACGAAGTTTTCATAATTTTAACCATCGAAAAATCCAACCCCTAATTATTCCTCAACGTTGAATACTAAATTAGAATAATTTATTATTCGCATGCTCAAATTCTGATTCCGAAGTATTCAAACACGCGCCGATAATTCACCCCAAATTTGCGTACGTATGAATTTGTCAAAAAACTCCCGAGGCACGGTACTAGGTCAATCAATTGTACGAGGAGTAGGTACCCACTAGATTCTTGTACGAAGAAAGAGAGGGAAAAAGGGAGGGCGGAAAACAAGCATCAGAGAGTGACTTCAATTTTACTGAAGGTGAAATTTAACGGGGCGGAAACGACAGGTTAATACACCGTAGATGTGCTACGTTCATTTTGGGTCGGACGACGTAGGCGTACGGCGATCATTGTATGGGAAGAACCGTTTGTTGATCTACCGCATATTACAACACCAAATAGAATTGGTCCTTCGCCGGAACCTTATTATTATCGCTTAGGTGTCACCCTAATCGTTTTATTTATCTTTCCCTCCCGTCGTCGCGGAGAGAAAGCGAAACTTTGGCCTCGTTGACGTGGTTGCCGAACGTATTTATTTCGCGTTGAGCCTGGGGTGCGAAAGTGAGAGGAAAGCTGAAAGATGGAGAAAAAAAGGAGAGGAAATGAATGAAAAATAAGGAAAGTCCTCTTCCGCTCCCGCAACGCGCTCACGTATGCTTTATTTTACAGCCACGCGTCTTCATCCCCTCCACCTTTCCTTGCCAAACGGTCCCGGCTACTCCTTCTTCTCGTGTTGTTGTTATTCCGACTTTTCCTCTCTCTGCTTTCCAGCGCCGTGCAGTAGTCATAAATCCTAGAAATATATCTAAACTGAACCTCCGCCGTCGTCCGGCGAGCCTGAACCCCTTGGCTCTGTATATTATTCTATGTATCTACGGTGTTTGTTATCGCCGAACATTTCAACACCGACGCCACCGCAAGGCGAGAGGAATTTTATCCACCTTCTTGTTGCGCTGGATCCCTGGATAATGTATTCTTTTTTGAATTATTACTCCGACCGCTTTTACAAACTCGTTTTAACCAACCCGTACACCCTACGCCCAAAAATTTTCGATGTACCATGGCTTCGAGAAAGGAAGCTACGCGACACGGCCCAGAGCTTTCAAGCTTCGGGTTTAACCTTGTTACGCTGTTCTCCGAAATCCTTTTTTTCTTCTTTCACTTGCAAGTTGACCCCGTTTCTTATGAAACGCACATAGTCTTTGTTACTATAGCAGCTTTTACACCGGACGAAATTATTATGTGTAATATTGTTGACGAGGATTATTTTTACCGTGAAAAAGAGACGCGTTACCCGGTACCAGTTTTTTTATTTGGCATCAGATCATGAAGCTGAAGCTAGCCGCCAGAGTTACCAACCAAACGTGTTAATCATTTTGGAAGTAGAAAAAGGCAGTTCAGTTTCATCTTCAGCATTGGGCGTTCAAGGTATCTGACAAAATTTTTATTTTCGGTCGCTAGCTTCGGTCTCGTCATCAGGACTAAGCCGTTACTTTCCTTCTTCGGCTTTCGATCGATTAGTTATCAACGGAACAACGCGGTGTAACGTTAACGTTGTCGAGCCTTATTTTGTGTGAATTATTTATAGAATTTCACGTCGATCTGATAAGCTCAAGCTCGTCCGAGAAGACGGGCCGTTCCTTCCGACGTAAAAATAAGAAGCATATACGTAAAGGTATAACTAGACAGCTAGATAAGAAAAACAGGCATCTTCTTCCTCCACCCGTTGAACACATGTAGCGTCGCATTGCCTTTGAAGTGCATAGGATGTAACGACATCGGCGCATTTCCTGTGAATTAGAATTCGAGCCTGCCTCACCGATGTCACGTGGCCTCGGCTCGGATCGTTTACCAGGTGTCATCCGATCGTGTCCGGTCTTGGAACGTGTGTCGGTACCGGATCACGGTGTCTTGTGTTTGTCGTACGAATCGAAGGTGGGAAATACACACGGGGTTGGAATGTTAAATGCAGTGATGTACAAGAATCGTGATTGTAAAGGGGCATAACGTCGGTGAAACTGTTTAAAAATTGAAAAGTACATAATTGTGTTGAAAACTTGACTCAAGAGCACCACACATGAATTTTGTTAAATTCCACATGATGAATTTAATTTTTCTACTCGCTTGATATAAAGTGAAAACGTATAATTAGCCCTCGAGATAGATTTTTTTTTTTTTAATTTATTTCTTTTTTTATCTTTTATGGAACTGACTGGTTTCTCGTTTTTGGCAAGGTATGATATTTGAAAAATTGTTATATACCTATACCTGGGCTTTGATCCAGCCATGATTGTAATCTTCATCGAGGCGTGGGTCCAGGAGAAATTAATCGGCGTCCATGGGGTCACGGATGTTGGATATAATGCGGAAAAGGGAAGGGCTGAAGGGTGGCGTTGCCGGTGACGACCTCGCGTCGAATATGTGCGAGAGCTGGTGGACCCCGCAGGAACAGCGAGCGAAGAGGGCGTTGGTCGAGGGACGAGTGTGATCTGTAATTTGGTTGTCCGTATATGTATACTTATGAATTACAACGAATAGAATTCGATGGACGATATGACGGTCCGAGACACACCAGAGGGGTAATTTGAAAGGGCGACGAGGCATTAAAGTCGCCCGTCCGCAGTATAACTGTCATTTGATTCGACAGTCGTCGCGTCCTCTGTAGCTTCTACAACCGGGGGGCGTTAATGGTCGGGGGTGAAGAAAATTCGAACCGTCATTTCCGCTTAAATTAACCAATATCAGTGCCTACTACTCGCCACTTTTCGGGGGTCGCAGACGCCTCGGGACAGACTCGCGCCACCACCCCTCGTCTCTCCTTGATTCGAACATTTTAATTGCGTCTTCTTTACATTCGACTCGGAACTCTCGAGTTTCTTTTGCGAGCCATTCTTTCGTCTCTGGCTCCTTCTATTCAATTTAGTTTCATAATTGAAAGTTATAACCATATAAATTCAATTGTAATTCATTTCTTTAGTGAGCAATTAAATTTCTGAATACGCGTGCCATTGTTTTCCTCATTTCCTTCAATCTTTAAAGGTACAACACGAATGACCGAAATCCAAGTTCCTTTCTTCTGGCTAAATTTGCAGCTGAGAATATCTCACAGACGTATGTACAGTCTCAGTAGTAGGTTTAAAATACGGTGGTAAACAGCTGCCAAGTGACAGCGGAATCTGGGGGAAATTCGGTTGATATAAACCAATCCACAGAAATTCTATCCCCTCTCTAAGCGTGGTGTGGCTTCTTCTTCGGCGGCTCTTCCTCCTCGAATTCGAAGGTTATCTTGGATTACTATTTTCTACCGATGCAAAAAACGCGGATGAACAAAGGTTACCCGGCGTAGGCGTGCGTCTAACGGCACGTACCCTGTACGTTATTATCACCATCAGACGCAGCGGCATCGACGAGGTTGGCCCGGTATCCAGTCTCGGGGGCGTCGAGGGGCGCTATTTAGGGGCGACAGACCCCGGAGCACCGGTTGACAGCACCGCAGGCAATTCAGTGACTGCCTTCGCCGGCTTACACACCACAAGCAATAACGCTGCAGCGTCTATAAATATACAGCATCCACACCGAGACCATACCAGACCATACCAGACCTGGAATAATATAATTATCCTGGTGATATACACACTGTGACTCTCGCGTACATTGGCCTGTTTTCTCTAGACCGTTCGTCACACAGCCTAATACGTTACTCGAAGACTCGACAACCGCCAGCGTGAAAGGCTCGTTCATTTAGGAAGGAGCGGTACGTATACGTCGGTTAAACAGTGAATGAAATACACGCTTCTAATTAGTTTCTGTGCCGTAGCTTCATTCAGCTGCAGATATCCTGGTTCGCGTATTCATGGTTGAGAGTAGAGTCTGTGGTACCAGGGACAATTTTTTTAGTGGCATTTCTCTGGTTGTATTTTGATCTCTTTCCATTGAGGCAATTTCCGGGTAAAAGGGAATGAGAATACTCTCGGCGTGCAGGTTGGTTGGAGCATTCTGAACGAGATCAGCGGTAACGATTCTTGACCGAAGCGAAATATCCGCGAAAAAGGAGTGCTGAGTATCCAATCAACCAGGGCTCCCGCTAATCGAAGGTAAAAAGGGTACTTGGGATTTTTCACTCAGCGTTTGCTGCTCCATTTTACCTGCAGCTGTAGTGGCTCTCAATATTTAAACGTAAGAAGTCCGCAATACCTTTTGTACACAATACGTTCTTTGTATCGTAGCTTGTGATGCAGGGGCAAATCACTTTGCGATTAGCACGCATGTACTCTCGTTGACAAAAGATCGAGAAATGTTTTCGATTCATTTAAATGTACTTTCGAACGTTATGAGCGACGAACAATAGTATCTCCACTTGAGACCGAGCGAATCAAGGTACAATAATTGATTTGCGTTCAACGTACAATTAGATTCAGGGAGATGCAATCTGGAGTTTGAGGTTGACGCCGAAATGGCGGGTTAACGCTGACTCACAATCAAGTCAAGCCAAAGTGGCTGCTGTGTGGTGGAAAAAGTTTCGGAGTAATCTCGAGTAGTGTCGGTGACCTTTGTCAGTAATTCTCCTTAATTTTTCACTAGTTTTTATAACCTCGGATGCTTTTTGCCAGTTAAGCACAGCCGTTATACGCGATACACATCACGGTTGAGCGTAAATTCAAACAGGAAGAGAATAATTGGTCCCCCAGCTAGCTCGCGCTTGGTAAACACATGGTCAGAAACTTTGTGACGACGCGTTGCCCGCAAGCCGCGCTTATACAACTTATCACGAGCGAGACGACAGAGCGAGCTATTTTCTTTAGCCCTCGAAAGAGCGAGAGCACACCGGCATTATCACTCAATAAGGGTGAGCGGCGTTTAACGGGCAACATATGCGACTAGGTGACGACGAGTCCTTTCCCTCTTTCCCCTCGTCTCGTCTCGTCGCGAGCTTCGAGAGCTTCTCCCGCCGCTTCCACTTCTTTCTGCGTATCCAACGCAGCGTCGCGACGCCCAAGCTGGTCTTGACGAATGTTTGCGATGCAAAGGGGGCGAGTTGCGCCACAGCGCAAGCAGTCTGGCGAGCTTTTCGTAGGGGAATTCCTGCCACGGCTCTTCAGACATGCGCACCGCGACGATTAACGCGTAGGTGCACTTCGTCAGACGGAAGAGCGACTCGCCTGGAGTCCTTTTAAGCTCGGGAGCGTGTGCGAGACCTCGTCGCCCTCCTCGTTCAACCCGCGACGCGAATTTATAAACCCCGCAAAGGCACACGCATCGGAGGAAAAACGAATTTCAGAAATCTCTCCGCGCGAATAGACTCGCGCCCTTCCGCAGCACACCACCGTAGGTACGGTATAAATTGATTGTTTGCGGACGATGGGGAGGAAGGCGGCAGCCATCGGCTTCTACCCGCCTTACTTAATATCTGATTTTCAGAGGATCCCCACGTCGCCTCGAGCCAGAGAGCTGAGCTGCCATGATAATTCCGAAAACCCCGTTCCGCTCGGTGAACCTTATCGCTTCTGCTGGTGAATGGAGCGGGGTGAGCGACGGTTTCCTTCTTCGCGCCAATTCAGGAGCTCGATTTCGTCGAGCCAGAAAGAAACTCTCGCTCCTCACTGTGCGATGGCGTTTGATTGTGATCGGTAATTGGACCAGTAGTTAACATTTGATTGGAAACTTTTTTCCTCTACCTTATACCTAGGAATTCCACTCAGGCACATTTCTGTGTGAATTACGTATGAGCGGTGTGCTTGACACACGGCAATGACACAAATTTGTCGGGTTCGAGTTTTTCTGCACAATCAATTTCGTCCCTGGTTCAAGTACCCGTGACAAATTTTATCAGTACTGGGGTGTCCGGTGACTTGGAATAACCGAAAATTAGTGCGATATTTTCAATCGCTGGTCACGATAATAACGCAAGTTTCGCCGTCCTTTGAGAAGCAGTATCGCTCAAAACTGTTTCGAAAACTACCCATCGCGATTCCGGACTGTTCTGCAATCAATACGAGACTGAATTTTGACCGATTTCGGTTCGATCGCGTACTCGCCGTGTGTAGATATATATATGTTCCATCCGACGAATATTCTCAAGATCATAAACAACGCCTTTGAGAGGGGATCGTTGCCGGTCGCGGGACTAGAAGGCAGCAGGGTTCAACCCACGTTGTAGTTATGGGCGTGGGCCGAAGGCTGGACACCGAGTATGGATCAACCGAGTGGCCGAAGAGTCCTGAGGGTACGTCGCGACGGCGGTAACGAGTCGCGCATCTGTTGGCACGTGTATAATCTGCTCGTGCCCCGGTCGACGGGCAATGCGTCAATACGAGACATCGGGCGTGGGTCGTCCAGGATATCGCGACGGAACTCGGCCCTTCTTCCTTCATCCCTCTTCGCCGTTCACACACCTCTTTATCCTCCGGCTTTCGCCGCGTATCCAGCAGCTGTCCGACCCGCCATCGGTGTACGCGACGTTACCACGGAAGCTCCGGCTTAGCGGCGGGTGGAGACGCTCGGCTCGGGCGGCCTGTCGAGACTTCCGGTCCCGTCATGGGCTCATAGCCAAATTAAACTTATTACCTACCGGCGACGTTCCAGAACGGCCTCGGATCTCGCATGGATTCGCTCGAAGCACCACGTGTTTTTCACCCATCTCCGGTTACCCTTCGGGACTATTTACGACCCGCACAGACCGGCTTGATATTCCGGACCTAGCTCCGTGACGGGTGAAGGCTGCGGGATGCAGAGACTGATTCGGACCTCACGATTTAGTCGACTGACCCTCGGAAGGTGTCCGAGTACTCTGGACATTTTTAGATGTGTCACAAAATCGTTTCTATCGAACAATCAGTTTTGAAAAAAATCGTTTTCGAACTAATATTGTTACTAAAAATTTGATGACTTTTGCAATAGTTTTAAAAAATTACCAAAAACCAGCTTGCAACCGATTTCAATCTATAATAAATTTCACGGCTTCATACATCCAGAGTATCAGTTGCTAAAATCGGTTAGCTTGAAAATATTTGATCAAAAACCGGGTGCTGCACGGTCTTACAAAATTATGTACAAAAAGAAGAGGAACGGTTACTTAATTTTAGTTGACTATAATGGCTGGGTTTGTAAAAACGATAAAAATTTCATCAAACTCACAAGAAAATAGTCCTTTCCAAATCGCAGAACAGTCTTCCTATTAGACAGCTGTAAGCTCCAGAAGCTTTTATCCTCACAATCGAATACGTTGGTCGAGTTGAAACGGCTCGTCGGTGCGTCTCAAGGTGGGTACATCTAGGTACATTTTGACGACCCCGTCCTTTGTCTCCGGTAATGATCAGGATCGCAGTGGACTCTGAGAGACTTTGAAACACCGTCAGACTTTATGCTAATCCGCTTTGGGCCTGGCCGAGGCGCGGCATTGTCCGCTAATAATCATCTCGGGGACGACGACTCGGGGCCTCCACGGGGGGAGAACCAGACATCCCTGCGTCCGGAGACTAGCAATTATCACGCTGGTACGTGGTTAGAAAATTCCTGGCTATCATTACAGAGCGTAAGGCATCGTCCTCCGCGTCGAGGAGATGACACTAGCCAGCCCCCTCTGTAGGATTCATGCATCGTACGTGCAGTCCACCTTATCTCTTCAACGCACCCCGTGTATTTATATGACCTTTCGTATTATACGAACGGGTTCGCTTGGGAATGAATTAACAATTGTGAGGTGCGGGTTTCTTGAAAGGATCTGTTCGTGTGATGAAAATACCGCGTCGACGAGCTTTGGATGAATATTAAATAGTCTTGTGTCTGGAAATCTGCTACAGTGCTTGGAATACTGTGCTCCGAACGTAAATTAATATTACAGTGGCGATTTTTTTCCACGAGTGCAATTCGCGGTTGTTCATTAATATCCTGATTGCTTTCCTTTTTGCTGCGCCGTGGAGTTTCGCTATTTCGGCGAGCGGCTGAATCGAGTTGAAGCGCCCTGCAAAGAAGCTGTGGAAATTCGACGCGAGGTGCGGGTGGGCCTTTGGTTATGTAAGAGATTCTCGCGGCCGTCTTGTGCTCCTCCAAGACGTTACGAGTCGTCGTCGTCGTCGTCGTCGAGGATTGCGAGAAGAACGATTTAAATTTAAATAAGCGTGACAAAGCTGCGATAAAATATAATTAAGTTTCATAGCGGTGGCGGCGGGAGAGGAAAAAAAGAGAATAAGAAAACAAAGGCGACGTGGACGAGGAAGAGGAAGAAGAAGAAGAAAAAGAAGACGAAGAAACTGCTAGCTCGAGGCGAGACGGCTGGCGGGGAGGATCCTTGAAGTCCTGGCGAAAGAGGTCCTCTCGGGGTTGCGGCGCTGGGCGTCACGTCGCTGCTTAACTTGACGAACTTAATGGGAAAAGGCGTAATGGGTGCAGACTGCGAAAAAAAAACGTAATTAAGGAAAGGAAGGATACCGAGCTGTTCCGGCGCGAAGATTTATGCATCGCTGCCCTCCTTTAGCGGCGTTCGCGTTTATATACACGGGGGAGAACGAGGAGCCTTGCCGCTTGCTGCAGGACGTTTTCCGTTGAACACGATCGCCAAGTCTCTCGAGAAGCAGCGTGTACGGTATCTCCGCGAAGGGTATGCAGATAGCGCCCGAGCATTTCTCATCCTAATGTGATTTATGGGGCATTTTTAACCCCGGGTAATGGCGCGTGGTGGGAGGAAGGAAACCGCCGCGCCGCTCCGGCTCTTCCAATCCTTCGCCACTCTCCCGACCGAAAAACCTCATACTCGCGGGTTACCGGCTCGAGTCTCCCGCCGCGAAACATCCCCGATATTTTCGCCTAATTATACAGGGGTCTGTGAGGTCCCGGCAATAATATTGCGATAAAGGGGAAGCAAGGCGAAGTAAGGAATACCATATACATTTATTTTACCTCCGTGGGTCGATGTGTTGAGAAAAAAAAATATTATAAACATTTTTTACGATGATTGGTCTTGCAATTGGATCGTCCGAGGCTTAATGTTTCAAAATATTTTGATCCGTTCGTTGTATGTCTGTCCAACTAGTATGTGAAAGAGATACAATTTGAAGGAAAAAGGATTCTTAGGAATCATTTTTTGAAGTATACGGTGATCGGGTGTGAGAATCAGCCGAGGGATTGTTCACTGCCGAGCATACTCGTTTCTCACTACCTTATTTAACTTTTTTTGCCTGTCTATCCAAAGACTCGTCGGTAATCGCCGATATTCACCGACGAATCAGCATCTGCTGTGGCGAAAGTTCGCGCCCCGCAAAAAAGCATAGCAGTGGATGTAGTCGATTTATTTTTGTATCCTAAGATATGTTAATTAAACTCCTGATCTATTATAGCCCAACGTATACCTAATAAATGATGAAATTCGCCTTTCTTTAAGTCAGACTCATATTGTTTTCAAGTCCTTTCTGCGACCACTTGATCCAGAAACTTTTAACAAGAATTCTTTTCGTACTGGCTTATCTCGACGAGCGATGGAAGGTCAGCTCTCTAAAGGATTTGAGGTTGGGTAAGGGAGGTACAGAGTTGGCAGAAAAAAAGAAAAAAAAATAAGAAACGTAGAAAGGAAGAGATAAAATACATGACAACGACGACGCGAGTGCGTAATTCCGTTTTCGGAGTTTCGGTAGAAGGAGGTGGAGGGTTCATACATAAAAAGGTTATACCGGTGACCGGAAGTCCTCTTCACGCGTGGATGGTATCACTCGTTTCTTTCTCTGTGCGTTTCGCACCCTCGCGAACCCTTCGGATGTTTATCCGCATCCTCCGGACCCTCGCGAGAGAAGGAAATGAAAAGAAGAAAAATTGTGAAACAGGCAAAAAAAAATGTCAAGTTCGGAATTAGACGGCTGTTTTGCCTTCCAAATATCACGCAAAAACGAAGCCGCGACGATGAACGAACGAGGGGATGCAAGAGTGGGTTCGGTTCGCTGGTTGGTTGGAAGGTTCGCGAGCTGATGAGTTTTTCATAAAGTCACGGCCATCGGGCCATCCTCTCCACGTAGGAAAACAAAGGGGCGGAGGAGGTGGAGGGGTACCTTATTTTCAACGTTCATTAATCCCCGACATCCCATTACACTTTGCGTCGTAAATAATCGCTGGAGTCTCTCGGACGCGGCGCCTTACGTGTTGCGTCGAGACGCCGCGCAAATAACCACCGGATCGTAAAGCATAATCATAAAGACTGGGCGATGGACCAAAGATTGTCGGTCGCTAGCACAACGCCACTGCTGATCTTCGCCGCGTTGTTGCCGTTGTTGCTACTCCATGCATTCGGACCCTTCGGCCACCCCGGGAACCCGTCGATGATGCCGTTGCTGATGCTGCTGATGTTGCTGCACCGGGCGTAGGTGTCGGCTGTGGTAGGTATTTGTAATGAACAACGCCACTTACGGCTTCCCCTCCCCTCTCCTAACCTCCCCTACCCTACCCTTCTTCGCCCGCTCTCGCCAATTCACGTTCCCGTATATGTATATGTCTTTGTAGATTCGTAAATTGATACGCGCACGTACGCCTTATGCACCTACCTACCTTCCACCTTCCTGCATGTATATGCCGCGTCCATCCACCCCACGCCTAGCAATCATCTCCGCGCGAGATTCGCGGCAATTTGTTCGACATCGGGAGAAAATAGAAAAAAAAAACAACAACAAACGAAAAGAGAAACTCTTGTTTGCGAAAGATTTCGAACCGTCCAATTACGAAAAACGCATCAGATTTGTATGTCGGTCCCGTTTTAAAAAAGAATCATATTCAAATCTGATTCCAAATATCGTACGTGGTATTTTTTTGTCACACCATCGTGATCCATACATTATTTCTTATATTCTGATTTGAATCCCATTAAAAACCGATCGATTCAAGGCGTCAACAGATCGAAGGCCTGAAAAAATTGATACTCTTATCATCCCAAGCACGAGTTAGAGAGAGGAATTTTTAGGTATTTTTGCATTTCGTATTAGGAAGCAGGGAAAGTGTGGAGGGGCTATCCGAGTTTATTCCTCGCACTCTGTTCCGACCGCTTTTGTTGTAATTAAATACATACGGTGGGTAACGTCCCAAAACGACATTTCCGCAAATTACAAGCTACCGCAGTGGATTTTCCCGCGGTCGGAGCTGCACGGGAGGATGATTTCAGGGGATGTTACTCCGGTTCCGTCCCTCAGGGGGGTTTCGCAGCCATGGTTCTCCGGAGGAAGCGGGGCGATAAATACAACGTTGCACGCCTCACGTTTCATCGACGATACAATATAATAAACCGTGAACAAACCTCCGCACGCCCAACGATTTATGGAACGCCTTCTGGGACCAACAAATTTTTTTTTCTGCGCCCCTCCAATCATCTCTTCGGAGCAAAATGACTTAGGGTCGGAATTAAAGATTCTTCTCCCAACCGCGGATGTGCCATTGAACAATAACTCTACGACAGCATCGTCAACTATATGCCCCGTAGAGGTTGTGAAACGGTATTCCTAAAATGGCGCGCACGGCTCAGGCGTAACAACGTCCATTTCAAGCACCGTCATCATCATCATCCGTTCTTCTTTAAAGATTCACGAAGGAAGAACAGGAAAAGTCGGGAAGACAAAACGGTTGGATATTTTCAAGGTGATGCGACCTACTCTGTCTGTGGCTCGCCTTCTTATCTCTACGGAGTAAAAAATATCTCTCTACCTCGACTCCAGCTTCCTCCTGCTTCCATTCCCGCGCCGCGGTGAAGAATGATGAATTATTTTAACCCGTCAGCCTTTCGTTCGTTCTCGCACTTGTACCAGCTCTCGGGTCGAAACAGACATGGATTTGCGGTGCACCGTTCGTGCATTTATCTGCAATATGCACAGCCAACTATGGTTTCTTTTCTAATTAGACGTTGAACGGATCTATCTCGCCGAATGCGTATCGTTACGAGTGAAGACCTTAACCGTCTCAACTTACTACAATGACCATGATTTCCCTCAATTATTGGATCGTTCGAGAGATGAAAAAAAGAAAAAAAAAATTGCAAACTCAGAGATAATCGTAACTGTAGACTTGCAGTAAATATTGAGTCAAATGCAAAGATCAGAGCTACGTGCATGGATTATTCTCTTTTTCACCTCGGCACTGAATTGTTTATTATATCGATTGGAATCCGCGCAGCTCAATGCCAGGGTGAAAAAAGCACAGGTAGACAGAGACCGGAGGCAATGACCCACCGCCCGGTTTCTCTTGCGCGAAGTCTCGACTATTACACATATTTATTTCGCGCGCTATGCGCACAGCTTCGTACACAATCACGGAAACTCGCATAAAGTTACGTAGGTTGTATCGGTGCGCACCAGAAGTGCAAGTCGAGCGAGCATTATTCAGGAGTCGTTAGTGTTTTCGCGTTTCTTTGGAACTTGCATGCGGTTCGCTCGTTCAGTTTCAGTCGTGCCGCACTTCCTACCGAGGTTTACGATGCGGATGACCTCAACGGCGGTTTGTATGCCCGGTGGTGGGAGGACGGACACGATTCCCGTAAGTAATTTGCGGGGACCATTACCGTCCCAGTTTGTTCTGCCGATTATAGGCGAACTCTAATAACGAGACAATTATGCCATTTCGAGGGAATTCGACCGCCTGTGGTGCTACGGAACAATGGCTTCGTTAAGGACCCCGTACGTGTGTGACGCGCGTATATCGGATGCCACCTACACTCTTCGAGAGCTTCCTCCTGCCTGGACAACAGTTTCGACGCAGCCACGATGACGGGGGTCTTCGTTGCGGGTATAGTTATACGGGTACATTGGTGCCTTCGCCACACCTAGAGATCACCCTAGTTCTGTTTCACCCAAATACGTACCCCTGATGAAGGGGCGGACCTCTTACGGGTAGCTGAGCTCCAGGTATCGGACAATTCGTCGTTTGCCAGCTGAATTCCACCGTTTTATCAGATCACGTATGTAACTCGCTTATACCGAATCATCGCATCGTTAGGGTTACAGTTTACATGGATTCAACATGCGTTCTGGGAACGGCCGGGACACGGAAGTCTTCTTTGAAAGATCCTCTTTAATAAATTCTTTCCCACATTTAATCAAACTTTGTAGAACGCTCGGTTATGAAATCTTAATAGAACTACGGTTTGTAATCTAGGTCGATTGAGGAAGAGCTGCCTGTAGCAGCTTATTTTGAAGATCCAAATATCCGGAAAATTGGAGCAAGATGTCGATTTTGTTTGAAATATTCGGTATTCGGTGAGTGCGTGTGGCAACAACTGTTTTAAAATTCACGGATAGGGTGGGGCTTATCATCATTCGTCACTTTCGTTTGCGAGACTGTTTACCCTGGATCAAAAGCATTTTTTAAACCGGCGAAAGAGTCTGGAATTTTGACGTTAAGGATCACTGTTTGTTTGTACGTCGCGGCGTGCGTTAGCGCCTCACCGTTCGAACCGGAACTCGGTCCGACGTAAAACATCAAACTAGTCAAAAGTCGTGCTTTTGATGTTTGCGCAGAGCATAAGGCATTCGGACCTTCTCTCTATCACCTTACTCGAAATAACTCGGCCGCTCGTTACGTTTCGGGCCGATCCCGATCCGCGGCCCTCCGAAATACCGATATCAAAATCTCCGTTGCTTATGTACACATGAGTCCGAATGTCGGCAGGCAGCATTTTTTATTACTCGATTTCAGACACCGCTCAGCATCCTGCCCGAATGCCATACTTCTCGCACCTCGGAAGCAGGCAGGCTGGCAGGTGGGCTTTGAATAGTCCCCAGAGTGAAATTAATCCGTGCCTCGTGTTTATTTTCCTTCTTCCTCGATGTAGATGTACATGGCTACGTATACGCACGTACATATGTGTATATACGCGACTTTCACGTAACACGTATCTGGGGCGGTGGATTAATGGTGACTGGCTGCTCACCCTTCTCGCGGACTGCCTGTGTCGGTAATCGAATAACGTGAAATTTTACCAGCGAAAAAAAAAAAAAAAAAAAAAAAAATAAAATAAAGGAAGATGGAACTGAAAATGGTATAAAAAACGGGGTGCGCCGAGCGCTTCGTCGCTCGAGACATGAATATAAATAGCGTATGATTCCTCGATCCGCTGCCCACGTAATATCATCATCATCGCCACCCCGTTCCGCAATATACCCTAACTGCGTCACAAATATCCTCACGAATTCACGCGGCTGTATAAGAAGGATATTACAAGGAGGCGAGGATAGACCCGGTGCGTAACGAGGTTGCATTATCTCCGGACGGCAATTGCCGCGAGGCGCTAATACGGTCAATGAAAACATTGGTTCGGGCCCAATTTTCTCATCAAGCCTCCGAGCCCCCCAAATTGGAAGTCGGAGTATGCACGCATCCGAAGTTGGCTCTCATCTACACGTCAGAATATACCTAATAGTAGAGGAGAGCTGTCGTGCGTTTTTTGGATAGGTGAAACTCCCGCCTGCCCCCGTACACAACAATTTAATCTAACCGTGCAGCAATAACAAGCAATGACACGGCACGCGGTTTACGAGCCGTAGCTGAGGGACTTGGAGGCGAGAGAAGGCGTCACATAATTACATGCCGGCTGCCGGTGCTGTTAGTTCTGATGCGAAGAACTCTCTTCGGGAGTTCCCAGTTACTCGGAGCGTCGCGGTGTCGGGTACTCTCGAGAGGTCCGCGAAGACGGGGGTTCCTTATGCAGCGTTCCCGGAACGTGCCTTTGGAAGACGAGATGGAAGTTGGTGAAACGCGTACGTTCACAGGGACGGATGTTTCCGGCACGAGGTGAAACTTGGAGGGTATGCGCAGGTAGCGGCGTTCCTCGTGTAATCGGGGGAGCTGAAATAGCCTCTGCATAAACGAGATTAACGTCGCATCACCAAATTATTACTCTGTATTAATATTACATCAGAGCACTCGTCTACGCGGGACCTCCGCAGTATAGACACGGCCTTTGATCCGGAATATACGCGGCTACCCTACTCGATGGATTTTTAACGCATTAAAAATACACTCCGGTACACGTTGCCCGTGATCCATAAGGTGTGTGTATCTGTGTGTTTGTGTTGGTGGATGTGCGATATACACGTGCCCCGTTTCTTTACCGGGCGACAGGATTTACGATGTCCCCATAATTCAACCTTTTCAAGCACCACCGGCTTCGCCGTGCTGTATAAGTTCAACGTTCATCGATCAAATCTTTTCAAAAGTATCACTTTCCGCCCTTGTAGTTCTCGACATACCCCCACCCCCTCACTCTTTTTAGAATTTTGACGCGTAATCGTCCAGACGTGTTTTAAACACTCGGAACCGTCGAACGTCATCACGATGCTGCTGCGTTACGATATACGTGCGCTTCCATTTCACGCCCACCCCGACAAAAAAGAAAAAAAAAAAAGAACATCAACGCCGATAAAAAGCACTTGAACTTCGTATCAAGACCTCGGATGCTTCAGAGTCAGTGAAAGAAACCGAGTGTAGTGAACTTGGATAGACACGAGAGACAGACGATATGTGTTCTAGACTTGTAGTTACACCCACAATCTGAATTGTAATCAATCCTGTTATCGGTTAAGTGCGATGTTCTTTAAGTGAGTTGTGTATGTGTGTGTATATACATTATGTATATATGAAAATGACGCCGGCGGCGTCTGTCAATGCATTCGTTGCATTCTCCTCGATCTTAATTTCTACTATCAATATCTCGCGATCTTTCTCTTGCAATTACAAAGATATTTCTTTTCTCTCTCTCTCCCCCACTCCCCCCACCCTCTCTCCCTCGCTCTCTTCGTCAAGTTTCTTTCTCCGAGGCAATGTCGGTAGCTGCAGGAAATCTGCGATCACGCGATCGTCTAAGAGTCTAGACCCGTTCCCCGGTCTTCTTTTCCTCGTCTGCGCTGTTCGTATACATCGCTTCTCGCTAGGCTGACGGTGAAAAACGGTAAAATCGTTTCTCAATCACGCCGCGTCCGCTCAACTTCTCAGGACCGAATCTCTGAGAAGAAGGTGAAGAGGGAGAACGAGGAGAATGAGAATGAGAAAACGAAGAAGAAGAAGCGGATTATTATCTCTGAAAGGGGGCTAGACGGGTACTACCGGAAATGAGAGCTCGGGTGGCGAGGTGCCGGCAACAAGCGGCCCGTCAACATCGAGACACTGCGGCGCCGCGGCTTCTGCGTTCGCAAGCGTTAACAGTCTCTTCGTGATCGCATTCCCAGGCCTAACGACATCTTGCCTTCAAGGGATGCGTGCCGCCGTCATTCGGTACCGCTGCGGTATAATATTCACTCGATGTTTTGCCCGGTGTTTTTTCAACGCCTATAATACCACCGCGTCACGTCCTTCGCGAAGTCGGTTGCAGTTTCTTCGCCGCTTCGCTATCCGGCTTATCTGCATCGCGCGCGTTGTAATAATAAACGTGACGTACCTACCTCGCACAAGGGTCGGCGATAAATGTTTCCGATAGCTTCTGACCGGACGAGAAGATGGTAAAGTCAGCACCTGCGACGAGACGCGGAGGTGTGCCATTTCTCGCTTCGCGCATCATGTTGCCGCTGATTCGTTTTATTCACCTCAACTCCGCTTTCCCCGAACGCGAATGAAGATCGGAGAACGGGCCGGAGTCCTCATTATTGTACGCAACTCTCGAAGATGACCGTCGATCCGCTTGTCGTAACGCGTACGAGCCACGTGATTTCAAGGTTTTTCATCTCCACCTAGGCACGCGGCCTTTTCTCAAGTTCATCTTGGGACAGCCGGTGTCAGAGGTCGGAAGGCGACAGCCCCGGGTCGCGGTCCCGTTGCGTTCGTTGCCGGACCGACTCCGCGTCCGCGCCACATCCGAGATCTCACCAGATTCCGGCTCTATCTTGGGACGCGACCGATCGCTCCAGCCTGCGGCAGCCTCGCCTAACTCAGCTCCACGCCACCTCCGATTACACGCCGGCGAACCAGACGAGCCCGAGGTGTAATTCCGCCTGTTTTATTATCCTTGGATCACCGCGCCCATTCCGCTCGCCTCTCCTCTCCTTTTTGCGACACTCTTTTAGCCGCAGAAGCCGGCTAGATCTCTACCTCCGAGGCGCAAGTTGGGCCACCCTGGTCCTTCGGGTCGGCCAGGTCACCTCTGCACGTACCGTTACACACCTCGACTCGTTTGGCTCACGTTTTCTCAGAGGCCGCATCTTGCTCGTCGTCTCTCCCATATACCTCTACCTTGTACCGTCACGTACGGCCGTAAAATATTATGTTGATGTCGTGCCGCGATCCTTACTACAAACGCCACTGCGACTTACGATCTTGTACCCGTCTTTTGTACATACAAAGCGATTACATTTGCTCCGCTGCGGTATGTATACGCGCATTATACGCTCGTACATATTTCCACGTCTTCGGTGGACGGGCAAACCTTTCGCTTGTGTGTTTTCCACACAGTGTGCGGGTTGCGTTTTTCATTCTCTTACGCGACACGTGCGATTCCCGACTACTTTCAGTGCATCATACACACGATATCGGTAGTTCAACGAATTCAGTTTTAGATGGAATTCTCCTTTATTTCACTGCGAGAATTTACTTCGGCTTTTCCACCAGCTATAACGTTGAAATTTCGCAAAACTGATACATACTTGTACTTTCTATCGGTGGCGGTACGCTATAGATTCTGTGACTTTGCCGTGTATTTCATACCGCGAGTATATCATGTAACCGTAGCGTACGTTTTATACCGGTCGTAAAGTGCAGATATAACGGTATTGCTTGCACATATCGGCTGCGTATCTGCCAGATGGTGTCCAAGAATATGGCACACTGACCGTGTCTTATACTGTTTGCAGATCGATGAGAAGGACTCTCTGGTATTCGTTCGAATGCCGTTATGAGAGGTCCGGTGGTCGTCTCTCACTCTCTCCTCGCGTCAGATTCCAGGCTGTATCCTCTCTCGTTCTATCCCGGACAATGGGCTCATATGTATTGCAGAGAACACCGCGTTATATCCATCCGTATTCCATCGATTTCGCGAATTCGTCGACACCCTCGGGACGCGAGGTCATTCGGAATCATTTTTTTTTCGCGCAATATCGTTTCTCGATGATATATATTTTTTTTTTATTTTCGTCTTTTTGTCTTTCCATACAATTTTTTTTTTCTTTCACTCCTACCGTTTCTTTTTATTGCCATACGCCCAAACGCTATTGATCGCTTGTACGGAATTACTATTTGGGAATTGGAACTTGCCGCAACTGTGGCTATCAACTTTCCGGCAATCAAGCTCAGCGTTCTTGTACAGCGCTTCAAATTTTTCCCCCCACCGAAGTAAAAACGACGAAGAACGAGCGGGTTGAACCCAGCCGCGTGAACCAAGAAAAATTAAGAAGGAAAAAAACCACTTTGCCCAAACATTGATCTTTCAACTTGTTGATAAATCGTGGATGCAGCGTAGTTGTGCTAGCGGTACGGAATGGTGAAAAACCGGGGACTCGAACACTTTGGACATCTGCCACCCTTTTTGGGGGATGGAAAGGCACGCATGTATAAACACTCTAAAACCGAACCTAAAATCGCGGGCGAAGAGGCTTGAGTGCGGAGCCGTTAAGTGACGAAACACGGTTCTCTGCTCGGTCCTGGGATGCACTAGGATGGGTCGGACAAGAGGATCACGAGAGTTCGGGTCGTCAATTTAACTCGCTGGGTGGGATTTGACGGACCAAGAACTTCGTCCCGCCGCGCTTCCGAGGACATGAAACGAGTCTGAATTACAAAACACGGCTTCTTGAGATATGGCAACAGGGTATATTTGCGTGACGATACTTACTGAACTGTATCTGGGTGTAAGCGAAAATCATCGCTTTTACACGTAGATCCGCAGACGAACGTTTTATCGGATTCCAATAGAAATGATTAATTTGACGAAAAGTTTGGAAATACGATCCGCGCCATTATACTTCGTGAAACCGATAGCTTCCTGGATCCTATAAGTCGGACCGACGGACTCGAATCCTGAGAAAAGCAGCTGCTTGTTGCTTCTGTACATCACAGCTACCCGCGGTGCGTAACGCGTGCATCTTGTAACGTAAACTGACACGTAATGTAAAACTGGGAAACGTGGTTAATCCGGCGTGTAACGTTTGCGCGGGGCTGCCGCCCGACGTGCCCGGAGTAAAGTTTGAAGTTTTTCGTGAATGGAGGCATCTGTTAGACCCGGGGGGAAACTTACTTTTGCCAAAGAAAAAATGACGCCAAGTAGGATCGGAGAGGAGGAAGGAAGGCAAGCGGATCGAGGTTCGGCCCGTTCGGTCGGCCGGAGGAGGTAAAAATAAGTGGAGCCCATAACTCAGCTCCCGGGAGTGATTAGAAGACTTATGTTTTCACAGTAACGTTGATGCGAGAATACGTACGAGAGCGTCTTCGGCGCCAAGAGGTTTACTCATCATGGTTGCTGCCCAGATGCTCGTCTCGTCGACCGAAATGTCGACAGCATGACGTTTCCCGGTCTCCCAAAGAGACCTCCTCCTCTATTTGATACCGAAACTTGACCTAACCAACCGTGTCTTTCTTGCTCCGTCTCGATATTCGCTTTGCTTCGGTTCATCCTTCTAACCGCCATGCTCGATTCTTTTTGTTTCAGGTGAGTTTCACGCGGTCCATATACCGATGCGCACAAGTCCGCGTGACGTAGATTCGCAAAGACGAGGATCAGCATCGCTGCACGGAGCTCGAAGAGTCTTCGTCTTCGTGGTCGTAACGCGCGGGTGTTGGTATGCCCGTGATGTACGTTCATCGAACGATAACTATACTTGATACCCGGGTTCGCCGATCAATCTTTCGAACCTTCTATTTTGGGGTATCGGGTTTTCACGCGAGCCCGGGTCAGAGGACCTTGGAATTCGCTCGTGTGTTCAGTTTTACGACCGAGTTGGTGAACCGCTCCGACCGGGGCTGCTGAAAATTCACCGCGTCCTTTTTCCCTCCTTGCAATTAAGGTTCAGAAGTATCCACTCGTAGTAATCAGAGGGCCGTTGCGGAGTCCCCTGTAATATAATATATTATCTTCGCCTGACGATTTCGTGGCACATATATACCCACGTGAGTTGGCAAGTATTTCTTTATCTTTCTCGCCTCGCCCCCTCAGAATTTCCTATCGTACATCCCTATCACGTCTTCCTGATTCGGGGCTGCTTCTATTCGGGTCCTTTTGTACCGACAAGTTGTGCTTCGCCCAACTGAACCCTTAACAAGCGTTCCTCCCTACTGCTTTTCCCGGGAACAAACTTGCCTGGACATTTTCGCCTTGATTGATTCTTTCGTTGTCAATGATCTACTTGGCCGTCTAGTAGAAAATTATGGACGTTTCACGCAAGGAACTGGTTACGCCCCGGATGAATGTTGCACGAGCCATTAGGTATCGTCGTGTCTTTGAAGTAAATTAGCCGAGGATAAGACCGGAATGACAATCCATTATTACACGTACAGTCCGTTCACGGTCGTTTGACGAGTCGTTTCTTTCATTTCTTTCATTTCATCCGTTCGCTAAAGTTTGAGCGTGAGATTCCGTGTGGACGGTTTACTGTAATGAATTTCACTTTCGCCTTGGGCACTTTTTACTCCTATGAAGTCATTGCGCATGCGCATCTTTTCAGTCATTAAAAATAAATTATCCCATCGTTCCTAATTTACGTCGTATCATTTTTTACTGCCGCGGTCAGGCTTTCGGCCGTACAACTTTGAAAACTTAACCCGCTTTTAAAATACATTTTTACTGCTTGACCGACCGCTTTGTATCTATACGTATATGATTACGCATGCCGCAACAAAGCCTGCGTCTCGGCCTGCGTTATACGCCACAAGGCTTTCTGCAACTGTGTCGAGGAAATCCTTCGTAGAGCCGTAAATACGTTGTAATAAAGGCCGTTGAAATTAAAGCATTTGCCTAATTATTTTAAAACCCGGCTTCGTGCTTGTTCCATCCACCATCTCACGAGTGATTCTCAACTTGTATATCCGTGGGGATTACAAAA
This sequence comes from Neodiprion pinetum, assembly GCF_021155775.2. Classification (NCBI taxonomy): domain Eukaryota; kingdom Metazoa; phylum Arthropoda; class Insecta; order Hymenoptera; family Diprionidae; genus Neodiprion; species Neodiprion pinetum. The sequence continues at coordinate 34,586,478 of NC_060235.2, read as the reverse complement.
ATCAATATGGAACATTTCTGGCATAGAAAAGCACCTTATTCTTTTAAAATTGCCTTTGCATCTTCTCTGCTCTTGTAAAACCCTGCTCCGTATTTTCAACTGGGATAGACACAAATTGCAGAGTCCACCGAGTCTCGTTTTGTTTTTCGTTTCTCATATCTTTGCCTGTCATCGGCGTAAGTTGTCCTCTTCAACTTTCCACGAACCAATTACAATTTCATTTAAAATTTCCCCCTCATTTTCCCTTCGGCGATTCTTCTCCGCATTCGGAGAGATGGTGAAACGGATCTAGGACGATGTTTCTTCTTCCGGGAATACCTCTGTGTCGTCCTTTGTTCCGAGGATCAGGCAAATTTCCTTCTCGGAAAAGCTAAACGAAGCACTCCTTGCGAGGCTTATGGGAAAGACTGAAAACGCGGAATTATGGAATTCTGGGGAAAACGATCGATTTTCTTGCTTCCATTTCCTCTCGCCCTACCGGGTTGCGGATGTTACTCGGATACCAACAACACCTGCTCTCCACTGTTGGGGTAAGAAGATGCGGTTGACAAACGACCTAATAACTCAGCGCATCCTTGCAAAGTACTGCCGAACAGCGTTCCGTATAAGCCAGTCCTTGTTGTTTGCGAAGAAGACGACCTATATTGAAGTATCGTTCTGTTCGGCGACCGACCAAGCTTACGAATGGCCAAGCCGGGCATTTCCTGCCGATCCTAAATCCACAGTAACGGGAGACCGAAGGATTCTTCCTACGCGCAAAGACAGGGATAAAGCTATACGTGTGTGTACGCACGCTGCAGGATAGTCGCGTCTGTGGCGGGTCTTGATCCCGCTGTTGGTATTTTTTATTCCCTGTTCCATTTTCAGACGGTGTTCCCGATCCTTCAGTCTCGGCCAAGCGGGGGAGGATTAGCCCCGATGACCAAGGTGTCAGGGTTAAGCTCCTCGCCATGATACGGGATTATGCCGGGTTGAAATATCGCCCGATACTCGCACCAACGAACGTCTACGAATTTCTCCCTAGGTCTTGCACGGGTCCTGTTTTTCGTTGCCCGAAACCTGATCCTTCTCCTTCGCCAGAGCTATACCACCGTACCTCCTGCTCGCATTCCGTTGGCGTTTTGAAACGTTCGGTCGGCGGCAGTCAAGACGCCTCTTTTGAAATCAATTCGAAATCAGATATTCCTGCTTCTGGTGCAGCATGTCTGCTGGCGATGCGCCGCGTCAGTTTTGATTTAACGGGCATGGCTGTAAAGATTAGGCGTCACTGGAATTGGAAGATTCGATGTATTTTGCTGACGGTGAGTTCTCCTTCCTGAAATCCACTCGGTCTCTGGAATCGAATCGTGCAGCTTCTACCGGCCTTTAGCAACGTCCGTTAAACGGCACGTCCGTTTCACGTTCAACGTACGCCGATGCGAAAAGCCCCCGGGGTCCCGACGGGGCACCGGATTCCGCAGGGGAATGACGGAGATCGTGACGAAGGGCGACGGAAAAAGGGGGCAAGGTGTCTCGCGGACAGCTCCGGTATTGTGCCGAAGCCGGCTTACGTGTAACGCGATATCCTGCCGACGCAACTACTGCGCGACTTCGTCGTCTTCGTCGTCGTCGCACTTACGTAATCCATGCGGAACACACCGAACACGAGCCCGACGCTGACTCCGGGATACATAACACGGGGCCAAAACAACCGACATCAGGCCCTAAACTTACGACGGGAGGTTCTTTGCCCTCTCTCTAGAATCTTGGATGCTGCGCAGGGAGTTCCCTTTTTGTCACTGAATTCCCGGCTAATTAGTCAAGAAGTTAATTACCCAACCTTCCCATAGCTCGCGGGTCTCTGCAGCTTTTAGATTAAATCTCCTTTCCACGGCGCGATGCAGATAGGTATATTATATCTCCGTCGTGTCGTGTTTGAGATCGAGAAATCTCGAAAGAAACGGAAATGAGAATTGTGCAGAGGTAACAGCTGCCGGTGAGAAGATTATTATTATTGCTTAATTAGTAAGGTGCGACGATGCTGATTATCGTTGCTGATCCGTCAAAGCAGGTGAGGAATGCGACCGTTTCGGGTTATACCGTGAATTGAGACGCGGGTGTGACGCTGCGCAGTTCCGACTTAATCCTCTGACAGATCTCGGAAAGTCTTCTCATCGAGCGATCCGCGAAACTGAACGAATAAGCCGGGAGCTGAAAAGCGTCGTCGGTCGACAGCCGATTCTTGGTCGGAATGCATTCGGCGTGAAAGTAAATCTTCGCGAAGATTAAATCTAGTCTCGGGTGTAGTCGAGTATTGTATTTGACGCGATGAACGTTCACGCGCATGGATAAACTTGTCCGAGAGAGAGAGAGACGCCTTCCAGCCGAATTTTAAATCCGAAGAAACTAACTGGAATCGACGAAGCAAGGCGATAGATATTCGCACGAGCCAATCGAGCGGCAGTAATAGCGATCATGGCAAACTGCGACGGCGTCTTGAAGGAGGTGGTCGTATGCAAGGGATTCCTCCCATTCGCACTCTGGAAATTATGAAAGAATATTTCACTCTCATTTTTTTTTTTTCCGACACCTTTCCCCCTCACCGAAGCTCTCGCATCCGGACATATTTTCTCTCTCTCATCTCGAATATTACTTTGCAGAAACGCGCTGCTGTTCTTTCGTCGCCTCGAGTCGGGCTGCTCCGCAGATTTTAATCAACTATGCCTGCCCAAGGTAAAGAAAGTATCATGGGACCTGCTGCTTCGGGACGAACTTCATTTGATCCCAAGTATCCTGTTTTATTCCGCTCCTTTTTTTTTTTCTCCCTCTCTCCTACTTTCCTCTCACAATCAGCTGTCATCTCCTTCTCGCAGAGACAGATAAAGCGCTGAATTTTCGCCATCTTGGCGCACGTGCGCGGGGGATAAAGAGGAATCGCATTCGCATTATAGATTCGCCTGCGGGGTTAATTTACACCAGCAATAAATACACGCCCCGGACAGTTGGTTGTATTTTTTTTTTTCTTTTTTAAGCTCACGCACAGCTACGTCGCGCTGCCTCGGTGCGAAATCTCTGAGTAGCTCTCAGGTAATTTGTTTTTTATCGTGCGTCTACCATCGGAAAAAAGTTTTTTCTTGCAGAGTAACGCTCGGCGAGCTGCTGCTTCATGCTCCTGTGAATTTTATTAAGATGTCCGCGGATAAGAATCCCAGCTTTTATAAACCCTCGGCTAGGTGTTTACGACCGATCGTTCGCAATTGCTACTCGACCGTTGAGTGACTTTATTACGCCCAGGGGCAAGATATACCACGTATTTTTTCTTTTATTTAGTTCGTTTGCCCTGCATCGCCTGACTCGCATACGCGAAACGAAAAGGGGGTCGAGAGAAATTGGTCGGCACGTGCCCCGGTGTTGTTTGAAAAGTTGTGGAATTCACTTGTACCTACCTACGCCCACGCGATACGTCTAATCAACCGGAATCGGGACCCGACCCTTTTTGTCCCAGGGAAAACTAACGAGGGACAGAACAGGGGGCCTGTTTTCCAGTTTCCTCGCCGGTCTAACGCTCGAAGATTTATAACCCGTCGACCGACTGCGTCCCCCGGAATGAGTAATGATGGATTTGTTGGCATGCAACGCGCCAGAGATTGAAATTCGCGATAAGAGAAACAGTTGCGTCGGGCACGAGTCGGGGTGCCTGGTTGGTTCCACCCGCGGGTTAGTTTGTATGAAAACAATGTCGCCCGGGTCGTACTCGCCCCTAAAATCATCCCCCAGTGTCGACCGTGACCGAAGGTACCCATCTCCCTACCAGAATATTAACGCATCCTGGGTCCGCGAACCTTCGCTTATCCGGCGCAGCCACCGCCGACTCCGAATGCTTCGGGAGAATTTTAACCAGTGGTAAATTAAATTATGTATGAACCTTGCTTACGGCCGTTACATCTATATGTACGCGCTTTCACCTCTTCTTATACCTTTTGGGAAAACTTTCGCCATTTCAGCAGCAGCAAAGTTGTGCGTAAAAAATCCAAATCCTCGCGCCGAGATCATGTCTTGGTTTTCCTCGTTTCGCCCAGGCTGATGGAGCCCAAATTCCAGTCGTATTTTATGGTCTTGCTTTTCGCTTTTCGGGGGCAAACACGCGGGTGAATCGGAACCGGTTGGCCCGAAACTTGGGACAGAATACGTATCGCGTCTTCCCCCCCGCGGCGACGGATGACTGTTATTTTTGTTGAGAAACGTTGAAAATGATGAGGAGTAAATAAACGCGTTTGTGGTGAAAAGAGTAGTGCGATTTTCCAGTGATCGGAAGACCGTAAAATGCCGCGTAAATACCAGGCATTGCAACGAATGCCAGGCATTGTTCCCTCGTCAGTCGCATGAATAAATAATAATGCAGCGGGCAGCGGGACCCGCTCGAGGCCTTCTCTCTTGTTCTCTTCTCGCCCTATTCGCCCCCGCGGAAACCAAAATATAAATATTTCTATTGAACCGTCTTTAAAGCGATCCCACAACCGGCATTTCCCCATTCATTCACTCCCGTCAATGCGGCTTCTTACCATCCCGCCTTCCTTCCTTCCGTCCTTCCTCCCATCCTCGGAGCACAAGGATCACCGTTCGATGTTCCCGGCAACCACCACCCGTGTCCGTGATGCTGCACCGTTCTCACTCGCTCCGCCTTGCTTCACCTCGCCTCGGTTTAAGTGCCTCCGAACGGCAAAGGGTTGTTTGCTTGGCTTAGCGAAGATCGAGGCGTGTCAGGAACAACAAACTCCTAAGCAAGTCTGAATATTCCCTTTCAACGTAAATCCTTCTCATACTGCTTGTCTATCATCCCTGCAACGGTACGAGGTACAGTGTAAGGGCGCTCGAGTTCTCGAACGTCAACCGAGCCGCAAGTTCTCGTTATATCCGTTCTCGGCGAATGATCATTATTATACCTGCCTTATGTAGACCTTCTCTTTCCCCTTAATGACCCTTTTGCACGATTACGCAGCAGAGAGAGAGAGAGAGAGAGAGAGAGAGGACTTTGAATCGTGAAATTTAGGCCGGTTGTCGCAGTCAATTTCAACGACATCAGTCGAAATCGTTTCATCGATCGCGTCGCGTGGACCGGCGCTATCTTTCCGCCAGGATTCCAGCACGAAAGCACCGCAGGAATTATAGACAAGGATTAACAAAAGTGATGTTGGCACACCTGCCCTCCGACGTCGTTGTTTGCTCGGCGCACACAACGGCCGCCCAAACCATCGAAACCCAGCCGGAGTCCCGGCGAGTGGGCTGTGTTTTTAAAATAATATTTCACACGGATTATTGTCCGTACAGTCGTGAGGGGATGCCGCTGGCCGAACGGTGGATCGATCGTGTCCACCGACATAGTTGGCTACGATTACAAATGCCGTTGGACTTTTATCGATGGGCTGTGGGGAAAAAATTGAATAACGATCAAAGATAATAGAAAGAAGCTCGGTGTAACGAAGCGAGCTTTCAGGCCCTCCGCACGGACCTGGTCCTTCATACACTTTACGGGATAAATGTTTCCCCGCGACGGCAACTCCGCCTCGTTGTTTTTCCGCCCGCCTGCCGACGCTGCAGGTAGTATAATCAGCCGGAACCTCGTATCCGTCTTGGTTGGCGTTTCGGGTATTCTTTGGGGAATACACGAGTTCCAAACGAAGTGTGCGCCTCTGGCTAAAGACTCTAATGACGCGACGTTCATCAAGGAGCACCGAGGCACAAGGAAAGGCCATGCCTCTGCGAACACCGGCGTTCCCGTTTCGCCGAGAGGGGGGAAAGCGGATGGAAGCGTGAACCCGGGTTCCCAAAGCTCGGGAACTGGCTGGCTGGGAGAAAGGCTGGTTAACCGTCGAGAATACCGGCGTGCTATGCCCACCCGGAATAGAATGGCATTGAGGCCGAAGATCCTTGCCGGGTCGAAATATAATATATTATGTGTGCACATCCGACCGCCGATGTTTGCGTTCGCGTAGAATTTTCCCACTTGTTAAAAATGGGAATTCCTACTTGCTCGAATCGAGGAAAAGGAGGACTTAAAATCACGCGTAATAATGATCGTTGCGTGTGTGCAAACACCGTGCGTGTACCGTACCCGCGACGTCGCGTCTACAACAAATATTGATTTTACCTTAAAGCCGAATGCTACAAAACGACAATAATTTGTCGACGTTTCAAGGTGTGTACCGAACTTGGACCCCGGCACAAGATGCGGTGCCACGATGTTTGTCAAACCGAAAGACGAGGAGAGATGATAGTGGGAATTACAAGAAACCCGGGTCATCTTTCGGTCGTCGCTGGTTCCGGCGATGCGCGCGGCCGACGTCGGGAAGGAGATGGACCGAGGGACCTCGAAATGTTTTGTTCACTGAAATAATCCGTTCCTGTAAAGCCCATCGACCGAAGTCAGTAAAAGCCATTACAAGACGCGGCTAAACGCGGGAATTACAACCTTGTTGAATCGTGTGAAACCCATTTGCGCCTTCATCCGATATCTGTCGCCGCTGAGATACCATACCAGCTATACATACGTACACGTACAGTCTCGGTTCGAGTGTTTTATTGCTTTTATAAAGAAATTAACGACCACGTTTCTTCCCGCCTTTAGACTTGCCTACTTGATGTGTAAGTACTCCTTTATACTCATACTTTACGACTAATTTGTCGGGAAGCATCATCGAAACGAGGGATATAAATATACCTGAAACAAGAAATTCTCCGCGACTTGAAATCCGTTAACGGGCCTCCGGCCGGTCGCAAAGACGGACACGATTCACTCTCTCTCTCTCTCTCTCTCTTTCTTTCTTCCTCTTTCTCTGCCTTGATATTCGAATTGAAATTCAATAAAAGAGCGGATAGAGCCGGGCATACGTGAACGAGCTAAGCCGGACGTTACTTAGCATTATCTAATTTTACGTCCGAAGCGTTAGAGTCGAACTTTTATGTTCCTTACCTCCCCCTTCCTCCTTCTTTGATCCGTCCTCAAAGGGTCATTTCTTCAAGTTTCTCGTGGTTCCCCAGCAGTTTACGACACGCCTTAGCTTACACCTCCTGCCGCTGCTCTCGTCCTCTTTCATGCCCATGGAGAGACGCGTCTAAACGACCAATTTGTACTCTTCGTAGAAATCTTGTTCTTCGTCAGTGTCACCACGACCACCGTCCTCACCACCGCTGTACCGGCGAAGACACGGGTGATTGTCACGACTATCGTCTCTCGACTTCCCCGCAGAGCGTTACTGAATGCCCGTTTTATACCGGCGTTTGTATGTTGATCGAATCTTTTATTAAGGGAATGCGACTGTAACGTCAAGCCTTCTTCTTCTTCTTCGCGGTTTTATCGATTCTACCGCCTATACCCGTTATTTCACGCCTGCTATTCAAGTCGAGATTCTAGGCGATCTTTATTCCCCTCGGTTTGCTTATTTTATATTTATTTTCACCTTCATTCCTTTCTTCTTCTTCTTCTTCTTCTTCTTCTTCTACTTTTCCTCCGACTCCTCGGCAGGCGGCAAGGATTGTAGTTTTGCTCGGGTTCAAGTTTTAGCGTCATTCAATAATTATTCTCGCCTCAGTCCCTCTAACGAGTTTTGCGAATACCGTGGGATTAAAGGCCGAACCGTCGATCCGGGATAATCCCTTCTCGAAACAGACGAAAACTCGGAGCACTTTGAATATTTGGTTGGAAGGCGTGGGTGCGCGGCGATGTAGGTATACGGATATCGTAGATCGTTGTGTACAGAGGAATCGGAAACGGCATTCATATAAATTCACCAGTCGGCCTACCAAATACGACTTTCCATTATTTCGAGCCCTTGGATCCAAAAGCCGATATTTTATCGCAATATTTACCCACGGATTCCGGCGTTGTACAAACGCAACAAGCAATAATCCTCTCCTCTCCACCTCCCCGGGCAAATACGGGCGTTTCAAATTACCGGGTTTAATCAGAAAATTTCTGATTCCGTATCAAATAAATTCCACTTTCATTCTATTCAATTGTAAATACTGAAGAATCGGCAGTTTTCGATAAACTTTTTAAACCGCGATGCGTCCGCTTATTGAAAAAAAAAAAAAATATGGATGCTTGGCGCCGAGTTTTAAAATTCATTCGTCAGTTGAGAAAAAAATACATGTTGCGGATGGAAGGGAAATTGAATTCAGAGCCGTACCTCGGTGTCCTTCGGGTACAGCTTTGTCCTAATTTTGTCTACATCGAGTCCTGCGGGGTAATGCCGTCGTCACGCATAAAGCACCCGGAGTATAAATATCGGCGGGGGAACGCCATTAGTCAGAGACGTCGTCGCGTGCGACTGGATCTTGTGAACTTTCACGGAGGGCGAGTCCGCTGCGTCATTCTGTAAACACATGCCGGCGTCGCAGCACTGTGCTATTTGTTGTAAAGCTCACAGTAACTTTCCTCCTCGAATCTACTCTATGAATTTAACGATTCGGTTTTGAAATTTTTGAAATTCGTAAAAGCATGCGTGCACGAATGTACGACGACTAAGTCTAACCTTCGATATTTAGACGGCTCGTTTTCGCTCCGGTACAATGAACAAGGAAGAAAAAATGAAGAAAGAAACGACAACCCTGGAACTTTCGGAGCAGGGTTTGAAACGACTGCGACGATTGCTCACCCAGGTCGCGAGGATGTCACCTGAAGTGGGGTCCTTTTACCTTGGTTCGAGTATCGAATGGATAGTAACTTCATCCCGATGAAGAAGGTGTACGTGTGGATGCATCTCGGCACCTGCATCACCACCCTGAACGGTTTTGTGACTACGTCACGATCTTAGAAAGCTAAGACGAGAGATATATGGGCTCGGACCGACTCGTGCCCGAGTAATCGATTGTCATCGACATCAGGCCGGTGTTGGCGACGCCCAGTTGGCCCGGAGGCAAGGGGTGGCGAGAAGGTTGGCTGACCCGCTTTGGCCGAGGACCGCGAGGCCACCCAAGCCGAGGGATCATTATCGTGAAAGTATTTTCCCGTCGCGATAGGATTTTATTGGATAGCGAACGGGGTGATAAACCGGCTGAAGAACTGCAGATATTACGTAAAATGGCGGGTGCAAGAAAGAAAAGGGAGCGATGTAACAGTGGCAGTCGATGGATGGTGCGGGTGGAAGAAACGGAGGTGGTTCCGCACAATTGCCAATCTGAGAACAGCGCGAAGCGCGGCCGCGCGTGAAGGGGGGAAAAGGAAAGTGGAAAAGGAGGACGGATACCGAGCTCACCAAAGGAGCATCAACTCCGTCCCGTTTCCGTTCCACGGCTCCTTGTTAGCGCCTCGCTACGCCAGCGATTGGGCGAAACCACGCGAAACTGCGGAGAACCGTCTAAAGGATCCGGAGGCCTCCTCGAGAGCGGATCTCTGACCAGTCGTTTATCCTGCCCTTATTATTACCGTCGACAGGGACCATTTGCCCTGTCCGCCACGTTTGAATTTATCCTGCTGGCGCCTAAAACGTGCAGAAGGTATGGTATCTCCTGCGAAGTGTGCGCTGAACTTTATGGACTGTTGTACCGTTATGAAAAGATAATTAAAGCTCGGTTTGGTGGAATTTAATTGTGGCAACCAGTTGCTGCTTTTAACAATGAAGCTGTTGGCGGGTGTTCATTTTTTCTCACTTTTCACCAAACCGACGCTCCACCCTCGCGACCAGTGTGCTTTTTATCAGTTTCCAGCCTGCCGCGTCGCTTCTGATGCTCCGTTTTGTTCTCGTCGACCGGTTTTCGCGGGGTGACCTTGACCCAGAGTATTCCCAGCCAGACTTGAGTGCACGGCTTAAATAAACTCTGCTCAGACGCTCCTTGGAACACCTTGGAGACATAAATTTACCCATTTTTCGAATTGGCACAGAACCTCCGCCAACTTGGCTGGACTTATTGTGTACCATTTGAAAACGGGGCGCGGATCGATAAATAACTGCTGCATCAGGCGAGGACTACGATTCTCGATATAGTATAAGGTAAACTTGATCCGTGAACCCGTTTCGACGTAACAAGGGGTAAACTACGGGCGAGCTTCCCACAATTGGGAAAACATGTCGGCGAGTTTCTTAGCTCGATCTACAGCTCGAAAGTAATCGGAACAAGTATTGTTAATACTCGACAACGGCGACGCCGGGCAGACGGAGGCTACAACTGATATTTGTGTGTCTACAGGTTCGGAGATTCTTGGAACTACAGAGAGCGACCTTCGTAGTCGTTCCTTCATTATCGACTTCAATCATTCCCAGGACTCTAAAACTGTACACTTTCGGTGAATTTCCGGTTGAATAGAGCAATCTGTTATTTACTTGGGCAAGTATATTTGATGAGCGAATAGAGCAGAGGGAGAAAGAAAACGAGAGAAAGAGAGTGAGGGGGAAGAGAGAGGGAAATGGTGTAGGTGTAGTCAACTAACAACGGTATAAAACCGTTTCAATTTGGCGCCTATCGAGGAATATCGTCGTTTCTACTTTAAAAAGGGAACGAGAAACTCGCGGTTCCACTGTCATGGGTAACATTAGCTTAATTGATATGTTTTACACCGGGAATATGTATGTACATATAACATTGGCACGCAAACAAATTGGAGGATGTACCTACTTACTCTCTGAGTTTATAACGCAGCTCGGCATGGAAAGCGATGGGTTAAATCGCGAGATGAATTTTTTGGATCGAATTCTCCACGAACAAGAACCAATGATTGAAAAATTTACCGCTACGATTTTTCAACTAACTTTCTCCTTACGGCGCGTATCTGCCATAAATTAACTGGTTGTAGTCGCGGTGAACGCAATTATAGCGCCTTAATTAACGTGTTGTACCACTGTTGTAGCAGCAGTGGCGTAATATCCTCGCAGCAAAGAGCACGGAGGATGTTCTCTTCCGGTGATTTGAGAAGAAAAAGAATAATCTTCCTAAATGGAGTGGTGGATTCGAATTTAAAACGAATCTGATCAAGCGAGTACTTGGTTTCAAAATCGAACGGATCGTTGGAACCAGTCAATTCGGCTTAGCGAGTATTTCATTCGGTTATTTCGGTGGTTTCATTAATTTACGCCGTACAGTGTGCCTATCAAATTTTTTATTTTAACACATAGTCGTGTGTCAGGTGATTATAGAAGCTTTATTTTTATCACAGATAAAACATCAGTGAAATTTTATCCGCACATATTTGTTCACAGTTGGTTCCATTTCACCCCCTTCACTGTTCATTCGGTTTTCAATAACTGGGAGGAAAATACACCCTTTCATATCAAACAAGCCTCTCGAGCTCCCGTGTTTTTGTCATTTCGAATACAAAACAATAATTCAGCGTACATGTTTTCCAGCCTACGAATAGTCTCACCGGAGTTTCGTCATCCGTGGTACAATTTAAAATAATTAACCCTTACGCAAAAGCGTGCTGCGGGGCCCGGGGGAATGGTCCATCCTTAATTAAAATGTTTGACTACTGTCTCTGCGCCGCGGTTCGTTATGCTTGATCGCCTTGTGTGACCGATTCCAGGAATAATCGTACGTAATCTGGATCGGGGAGAGAAGAACACGAGGGATAAATATCGTACAGCAAAGTCTGTACGGTATTTGTATCCACTCATTCGAGAGCGATCTCGTCCAACGAGGAACTCACGTTCGTGCGACTTGGAGAGTCTTTCAAACTTGAACATAATTTTGAGCAAATTGCCCGGTAAAGTAGTGGAATATTGCTGCACGGAGGGTCGGGACCAGTACTTTGCCACAAAGTGCCCTCTCTTCGGTAGAGGAAACTACCAGATTCCGCGGGGCAGTTTGAGAGAAGATGGCGGAGCGCGACTCGCGAGACCTCGCAGTGTTGCATTAGCCTCTGGCCTCTCGGTAGCTGAATTACCTATTACACATTCTTGTACTAGCCGCCACGTTGAGTTCGTAATTTCTTCTCAAATCACTTAGCTTTGTTTCAGCACAGCAAACTCTCTAGCATTCGTTAGTTCTCCATTTGCCAGCGTGCAGCGCACCAGCGGTATTATCATTGAAGAGGACTAAAGTTGGGCTGTGTTTTCATCGTTGAATTAGTATCGTTGCTCGCTAACCGGCCTCCACCACCTCCTTCGCTCAAGATTTTCAACGTTTATATTTTTATTTGTTTTCCCGCTTGAATTAACTCCGGGATCTAATTGAGCATGAAATGATCACGTTGAGGTATCTGTTTGAGTGACTTGGCAGAAAATCGAAACAGACCAAGTTTTGACCCGCGGACAAGAGTTTTGGCGAAGAACGAAGATCGCGTAGGCGTGGGTGAAAAAACAAAACGGAGTTGAAGTTAGCAGCCAGAATTAACAGCCAAACGTTCTAACGTTCGTCCGAATGAGGTAGTGAAGTCCGAAAATCGAAATTTTGTGGAATACCTCGAACCCCCGACACGTTCATACATTTATAAGGATAAGATTGAACCGCATTTTTCTACTTCCACGAAGTTTAACACGTTTGGCGGCTGCTAACTTTGGCTGCTAGTTTCAGCCACATAAAAACAAAAAGGGTACTCGTGATACCTGCAAAATTTTCGTTAAGTTCAGATTGAAAATTTTTACCCTCGTGAGAAGAATTCTTTTCTACCTCGGGGGCGAATAACGGTGCTTTTTGTTTCGCGGAGGTTTACTTTCGCTTGAAACGTAAACATTCGATCATCCTCTGAAATTTTCATACATTATATTGCCTCCATGTTTGTTATCATTTTTCTTCTCTTTTATTTTTCATTTTAGAGCCAGTATACCTGTATTACGAGTGCGAAGTTATGCCAGGAAGGATACGGCGACGTTTCGCTGGAGCGGAAATTCGCTGAAGGTATTGCGAGCCGAATAAACAGGTCAAAGGTCGCTGGCAACATGCTCACTACCAAACGACTCGCAACTGTTCTCTCATTACGCGGGGGGCACAAGTAGGTCATTCGTATAACACGGAACGTTACGAATACACGTGTGTATCCCTCTCGAGTGTTTAAACATATATTATACAAGGTATATACGGGCATATATGTATATACACGCTTATATACACTTGTGCGTATAATAATATTGTTTATAATACAACGTAGGAACACAGCTACCTAAATTCACTTCTAATTCTCCGAGACATGGTAAACCCGAGAGGAGAAACGGCCGAGTAGTGCACGGCCATAGAGAAAGAGAGGTTGGCGGGAAACGGCGGGGGGGGGGGGGGGGGGATAATAACGACACAACCGAATGTCGCGTGTTCACCACGGGGTGCAAATTGAATATTTTTCTTGGCAGGTTCCCGGCATAACCCCCTTCGTTCCTTCCTTCCTCGATTTAGTACACGAGCATTTGCGCTCGGGCTGAATAATAATTATTTCTTAGTCGTGGAAAGTCGGTCCAATCTCATTCCAACTCCCTGGTACCCGAAACGCAGTTAGATTCTATCGGTAATAATATCTCGAGTTAATCCATTTGTTTGCGGGCCGTTTTTGTTTATTTCTCTTTCCCACCCGTAAACAAATAATAATGACGATAATAATGATAATAATAATAATTTCGCAGCGTTTCCCGAAGGGGAACGGGAGCCGGTGCGGAATTGGGTTTGAACAGAACGCGAATAATTTTCCAGGTAGGGGAGCGGGAATTAAATTGACAAACAACCCGTTCCAGCATCCCGTATTGCTTTCTCAGCCGGAACTGACGAGGTTCGAAACCGCCGCAAATCCAATCGCCTTCATCAGCCTCGGAGAGCTGCGGGCAGGCAAATATCAGTTTTGCTGCGTGCTCGTCGCTTGCCGATCTTCGTAGGAAACGGTATAAGGTAGCGGATCGCCGGGGAACTTTTCGACGATTGGCTACCACCGTGAGGGATGAAAAAAGACAAATTCTAGGACCGAGAGAATTTGAGGCCGGAGTATAATGCTGGGTGCAGTATTTGTGGCGTATCGGTTGATCGACTCGTTCGCCAAATGACGAGAATCGGCACCGCTTACTCGCTGCTACAATTTTCACCGAGCGAAAAGCGCAAACCAATTTCAACCGGATCGATAGATTATTTCAGACGACATTCTCTGACTCGCTCGTCTCTGGAAAGCTCGTCTCACCGAACCACGCGACGCATTCCTTCGGCTTTCTTCCCTCACTATCTGTTATTTCCTAGGTCGATGCATGGTATAGGTATATCGGTATGACGTATAGCGGCGAGCCGCGTTTGAAGTGGATATCAGCTCGTTTTTCCTTATTCTCAAACAGAGCCGACACAAAGCTCTCGGATATTCCGATTGCTTTGATCGTAGCATCGCGGTACTGATCCACAATCGTAATTACCTTCTTGTTTATTCAAACAGTCATTTCGACGTCGATCATCTAGACTCTGTACAAGTTCATTGTTTACAATCCTTTAGCACAACAAATATCATCAAGATATGTTGAATTTTACAGTATGCATCTAACAGTCTATCAATTAACATTCAACTTCCCGCACTCTGGCAATTATCATATTAAGTATCTGCAGTCAGCCTTGTCAGTCGTATATATACGTAAACCGCAATTTGCTTAATTACCCGGAAATAGCGAAGGAGGAGAAAAGCAGACTTTCGATATATGTACAAGAATTGCAAATTTCAACGTGATTATCTAGGCTATTACGCGGTATAACAAAAATGTTACGAGGCAATTTGAAAATCATCGGGTGCGCGGGTTGCCTGTATGAAAAAAATTTCAACCGTCGAACATGCCATTCTATTTCTGTATCCCGTCCGCACATTTGCATCCTCAACCTGGAAGCTGCGGCGTTGAAACTGGATGGGCGAATGCCCGTATCGTCACGTCTAGCGGTGTTACATTGCCGCATGAAATCTTTCTCCGCGAGTCTTCCACCTGCATCCAAATACTCGAATAACGTCCCCAAGTGGTGGTGCAGTGCTAATTAGCTCGTTAACGCGCGGTTTGTCCGGGAAACGTCTACCTACCATCAACGGTAATTGACCGTACGCCTGGTCGCTTTTGATGCCTTTCCGACCTGGGTGACCCGAGTGTTCCATCCTACGCGGTCAACTTCCGCCCTCGTCTAGTGCAGTTCGTTGTCGCCACCCGCGCAAATGCACCAGTCGTCTAACAAAGCAAACACGGGTCCATTTTAGAATCTCCGGCCTTTCTACTCGAGCACGGTCGGGAAAACGAGTCTGTCACAGAGCCGGGGGAGTGAAAATTTTTCGCGGAACGGCAATTCTCCGCTGGAAAGGGTCCACCCTGCGGAGCTTCTAACGAATAAACGAGGCCCCGCAGAATTGGGGCAGCGAGTATCACCTGGGTCGGCTTTGATTTGCGGCGTGTCGTTCAGTCGATTGCCTCCAAATTACGTCCAGCACTCCCGGCATCGTGTTGGAATGTCCAATAGCGGGCATCGCTTGACCGTTTCAATTCCCTCCGCTCACCTCCGCCGCTCTCGTTGACCCCGGTGCTGATGCCTCATTGCATCCAAACGTGCTATAAATTAAATGAATCTGGTTAAATTGTTGTCGAGAACAAATTCCGGATTTTCTGATATTCCGGTACAGGTCCGACCGCTCGTCGAAATTCAATCAGTCGACGGATTGTGCTCACGATCAGAGCCATTTAAAAATTAGGAACAAAAAAACAAATCGGAGAAAAAAAAAATGGCGTTGGTGAATCGGTCGATCAAGGCCTAATTCGCCCGGACGAATAACGAATACTTTCGGTCTGCTCAACGGTTGTAGATTCGTGACAAACAATCCGCGTCAGGTTTCGAACCGCGATACTGTGATAAGTTTGGGGCTGGGCAAGGCAGGACTTGCTTTCGGTGAAACTTTGGAAATGGAACTATACGACCACTTGTAATTACGGCATGATACTCGTGGAAAACTTGGTCGAACTTAGTCAGCAGTCGGCGGGGGTCGTCTGGAGTCCCGGCGCGATATCGAGTCCAAAATTGCTCGAAACACGCAAGTTTCGCCGTGGCTGCCAACCATTGTCGAGGAGCAAGTGCCGAGGCCCCCGCATCTTTCCGAACCGGCGATCTTAGAGCCGGTACCTTTCACGGACCGTTTGAATTCGCAGTTTCGGATGATGCGGAACCCGGTGGAAAGGGAGGGACACGAACGCGGGGTGGGAAAAGCGAAAACGGGAGGCAACAGAGGCGGCTTGAGTGCCTCTCTCGTTCGCCTGCTCAAATATTAAAAGGCAATATTCTCACCTGGCCTACGAGGATGTAAAACTCGCCTAATAGGATCGTAGCGGGATGCTGATGCGGCCTTTATCGCCCGGATATATATACACGCACCGCGCGAATACCTGCCAGCTTAGCAATATTGCGAGTTGTTGCAGGGATTTTGCGTATACGTATTATATTCAAAAGCTGAAAATTCCATCCTCCAATTTTCCCCATTCTTGTCGAGCTCCGCGGCGGAACTTCACCTCTGTAACTAACGGCCGGTTATATTCTCTGACGTGAACACCCTTGTTAAACGGCCATTCGAAACGCCGCGTATCCTCGCCATTAACCTAGCCGCAGGGGGTAACGAAGACCGGAAAATTTGAGACTCCTTGTGAATATTGTATCATATGCAGATTACACCTGGCCTAAGAGATGAGAGATAAGTGGAAAGAACGGGATGACGAAATCCTGAAGAATTGCAGATATCGTCCCATTCGAGGTGTCGATGTTGCTGCGAAGCAAATGCGCTGTACTCCATCCGACCTGAGGGAATTTTGCTCAACAGTTGCGTTCACCTTTCTGTTCCAGATGCTGTGAGTCGCGTTACAGTCTCAAAGGCGAGGCGAGAGAGGCGCGGAAAGTACTCATCTCGAACGATGGAAGCTCTCGTTGCAGCTTTTATCATCGCGTTCGCTCTCTTCGGCAACTGCCTTTGCGTCGAATGGCGACACAGCGCGGTGCTCGACAACAATTTCCTTGTCCTATGGACCCCGGGTGAGAAGGACGTCACCTTCGAGGTCCAGGTAAAGACTCTAGGCTACGTTGGCCTGGGATTTACCAAGGATGAGGGACGCGCCGGAGCTGACATGGTCATTGGCTGGGTCGACAACAATGGACAGGTTCATCTCCAGGTAAGATCCTCACCCCCATTATCTCGCGATTAGAGAAATACGTGGCGTCAGCCTTCGATCCGGGGCGGGTTTCCCGACATCGGTCGTTCGGTACGAGAATTTTCGCGTCGAGCGACGGAACCTGATTACTGTAAAGCCGTTCAAGTTTAAAGGTGCAAAGCGCCCGGCTCCGTTAGTTGGCGCAAGCGGTTACATTATTTCTGACTCCTTTTGTACATCCTTCATCCAGACATGCCGACACAATCGAGCCTGCATCGAGCGACGTGGAACGAACTCTGAAACATCCCGTTGCACTGATTTTTTCGAGGCTCGCTACCGTCGCGATCAGGTGTCCCGGTCAATCGTATGGTAATAACAGAGTCGAAGGTTATAACAATCCGCCGAGGAAATGTCGGTAATGATAGTCGTTGAGCTTCGGTAAGCATCGGGTGTCCGGTTTCAATCGGTGCATCGAACGGTAACGAATCCCACCAACTGCGGTCGAGGCGCCCTGTCATTACGCGTTATTGTTATTTTATACGACGACACCGTCGGTCGCGCGCCAAGGATCATCTGCGTTTCACCCCCCAAAATTCAGGACGATTATTTCCCTCGTACGCAAGCTACGATAAAACCACGCACTCAGCCGCAGGGATCGTCCTGCACGAATTCGCCGTAAAACATACATCGCAAACTCGGAACGGTATAATAGAAGAAAGCAATCTTCCGGGAATACCGAGTGACCGCAAGCATCACGTGGCAGAATGAAGAGCCGCTTGCGAGATCGCAGGCATTGCAGCAGCAGCGTAGCGGAAGAGTCGGCAAGTCGCATATTTAAACGCGTCCGCGGTATGGCGTGTTCGCTATTTTTTCACCACTTCTATCGCCGTCCATCGCGTCTCTCCGTTCCATAATTCATGCCGGTCCGAGAACGAGCGTCGCTTCTGTTCGCCCGATGCGCAGGTCAGGCCGCAGGAGTCGCGGAACGCTGGGCTAATCTCCCGCGGTTCGGTTTTCTCGGCACAGTCGCGGTGCGGAACAAACGCAGCCGCGGGGCGAGCAGCACGACAACCGACCAATGGGAGTTAGAGGGCTTTTTCGTTATGATTGTAATCTTAGAACCAGACCAGCCCCGGGCATCTAGACCTCGAACTGACCGCGGGCATTCCCCGTACACAGCCGCCGCGGACACCTTTATAAAACCCATACCTGTAACGTGGCTATTTTATCCGGCACCATGGGGCAGCGGCTCTCTTGTCTAGAACCACCGAGCGATCTCGACGCTGCAGCCGCAGGTAGTTACACACGTATAAGTCCATTCCCATTTCTCACAGTGACCAATATGAATAATTCAGTGACGCTTCGCGTGGCAAGTTTCTATCGCCGCGGCGAGTCAGGGGTGTTATTAACTTTCATTACAATTGTTAACAGTCCGGGAGCAAATTGGGCGGATGATATACACGCTTGACCCGATGCACTATATAAATTCTCTTGGTCCAGGTACGGCGCACACATTTCACCTTTCGGTAACACGGCTAGGTTTATACTACAACTATAACCTGCTTGTCTATGGAACATTTCAACCGAGTCTTCTTTCATCTTGCCACTCGGCACCCTTGTTATTCATTCTTTCCACGTCACTTTTATCTCTACGCGGTTCGTTTCCCGATTCCACGTTACGGCTTTCGAATAGTTTCGCAGATGTCCCTCCGCGTCCTCAGTCCCGTCGCCGTGATATAAAACGCGGCGCGACGTGATGACGAAAATAGTTTACTTTTACCCCGGAGTTTCGAGTACTTTGAACTCTGCATCATGCTGCTCTGCAGTGCGGTAGGTACTTGTTTAGCGGCGTGGATTCTGGCACATATTGTCGATGATCAAGGGAGGCGAGGGGCGGGTCAAACACAGACAAGGGAGTCGAGAGAGCGACGAGAAGCGGGGTAGAAAAGAGTTAAGGGAACGAGTGCTCTCGGCATAAATGAAAACGCCACTCCGTTTCTACATCAGGGTGGGTGTAGGTATTTCATACACGTTGAAAGCGAGTTTAATGCACTTGGAAAATCCCTACGAGACTGCGACCGTCGCCTCGACGAATGCAATTATTTATTTCATCAAACGTTACCGCAGCTGTCGTCCCGCACCGGTGAATATAAAATAGCGAAATTATTTTTCATACTGTTCGTAAATTTCTATACAGTCAAACGGCAGTCGAGACGCGATCAACGTTTGCGAAACAATTAACGTTTTCTTTGCGAAAATCTAATTCCCGTTCTATTCATATCTCACACAAATGACGCCGAATTTTTTCGACCTCCTGCCAGTCGGTCGCGCTGATACGGCCGGATTCACCGGCGCCAATAAACCGTAAGCCTATTAAAAATTACAACCATTTATACTCGGTGGGCGCGATAGTGCCGCGCGGCTATTGAAAGCCTCGGATTCAAACACAACCACCGTCGCATTCACGGTCCGGTATAACTGCATTCGTGTTGAATCCTATTCACCGTGCCGTCACCCAATCGCATCCCAATCCAACTCCGACTGCATACTCCTCGCGAGTTACAGCCATGCACCCTGTGCATGGGTAGCGAGCTACTGCAAGATACCGGGACGCAGTTGCCTTTCAATGGTTAACTGATGCGGTCGCGTACGATCGCTGTTCTCTGCAGCGTGCGGATCATGCATCCAGCGGAAAATGCACAATCCGGCGTATTTTATACAAGGATCGCCGCTCATTCTTGTTCGCAATGATTCCCAGTTTCTGTATCATCTTCGCACAGAGGACTGTATTTATGCGGCTATTCACTCGGCGATCCGGCTATTTTATATACCAACTTCATACCGCGGTTGCGTTCAATACGTATATTGTGGACATAATAGGGAAGCTACGTGCGACGTTTTTACCTAGCATTGCAGGCGAACGAATGGAAAATAGTGTGGGACACGTTTTAGCCGAGAAAATTGCACGTTTCCGAACGATCGCGTACACGTGTATAGGAGAAGGAAGATTTACTACCGTCGTCCGGGTAAATGAAACTCCCGTACCGAACCGCTTTTATAGGCTATCTTCGAAATCTTTGCAGCCACCGCATTCGCGACGCGCGCCGTAATCCGATGTAAGATTAATTCGTACGTGCGGCGGCGGCGGCGGCCAAGCTCTACGTGATCCCGTTTCTAAACCACGGCTCGTCTCGTTAAGTGCCCAACGGAATGGCCCAAATAAGGCCCGGCTTTTTTCGGCCCCACTGTCGTCACCGTTGCGCGCGCGCGCTTCTCTAGCCCCAAGACTTACTTGGCAGCGCGTATAAAACGACGGCCAAATTCCACCCGCGCTCGCGGATTCCTGCTTCCCAGATTTACTGTCCGCACCCTTGTTAAACTCGGCTATATGTTAATACCGCGACGACGTATGCGCCTGTGTTACGCCGCTACCGCGCAAATTCACCGAGGCTTTAGTCGCCGGCTGATATATCGCCGCATCCGTGCTGGACGTGCCGCCATTCTTCAACTATCGTTCACTGTACAATTATTATACTCGCGGCCAATTAATTTAATTATTTCTCTCATACAATTGTTGTATACCATTGTATGAAATTTCGCAGGTGAAAAAAGAGAAGATATTCGAAGAGAAAAGAAAACTCGGGAAACTGTTATTATATATATAAATTGAAAACGCGCTGAATACAAGGGACAAAGAACAGCGTGGGGAGTGTGGGATATTAAAGGAAAGAAAAAATACAATCGAAAACAATGGAATACTTCGTCAAGAAAAAAAGGAGTGAGGCTGCCGGGCCAAGTTTTGTGAAGAATTTACTCGACGCAACTTTCTGACCTATTTCGCGTTACAGTTGAAGCGTTTTTTTCACTTTAATAATCTTTGTTATTTTTTTTTTTTTTTTTTGTACCCATTGTTTTTTATTCCATTTTTTTCATTCCGCCCGAGACCCCTTTCGCGATAACCCAAACAGCCTGCTTGGATTATTCAAATAGGTTATCTACGATTTTAGGAACCCTCGCCGTTACTCGAGTAACATCTGCAAAAAGCACTTGACCCTGGACGTGCCTGGTGGACGCACTGTACGTCGGCGAATGGCGGCTCGACAGTCTAAGGGATCGAGTATATACATATACGCACACGTACCGATAAGCCGGTTGATATAAAGGGTAACAACGAGTCACCCGAGAAGCTGAGTTTTATTTTACCGCATTGCATAAACTTTGCCGGGGTATAGAAAATCGGGGAAAAGAGACGTACGTGTTTCATGTAGGTACACGTACCGAGTTATACCTACCCATAATACACGTGTGTAATGCCGGATGTGTTGGAATTGCACCGACTCGCGTCGGCGAGAAACATGCGGGGCAATCTCGCATATCCGGGAAAGAATAAGACCTCGGAGAGAAATTTACCCCGTATACGATATCCGAAGAGCGGTCGAGGATTGTGTATGTACGGACCTCTGTCTGCGGTCTCTCTACGCCGGGAGGGTAAAGGAGAACGGAGAGCGAAATAGAAGGTGATGGATCACGCCTAGTCTCGTGGATACGCTACAGATCAATATTATAACGCCAGCCGACTGACTGACTTCGCGCCGGTACAAACGTCCAGCGGCTACCTTCCTGGTAGGACGTCGATCATAGATCCGATAGTGTCACACACGGATACGTAAGGTGCGAAGGAACGACGGAGAATCTTGAATCTTGAATCTTGGATCTTGGATCGGGAGGGAGATGCCCGGACGTCAGATACGGGATCGAAACGAAATTAGGTCGAAGGAGTCTGCGGCGCTATCCTTTTTAGGTTCTCCGGATGAACCCTTTCTCTACTGACACCTTGATCACTTATGTCACAGAAAATTTCCACCCAACAAAGGATAAATATTTTGGCTCCAGGCTCTCGAGTTTCTATCACAGTACGCGGCCTGTGTGTGTTGTTACAGCGTGCAATACTTTTCTTCCCTGCTTATTTGTTCTCTGTAAAGCCGAAGCCTATCGGTCGACGCCAATCTGTTAGCTTCAAAGCCGAACGTTGCGCTCGCGCGGTACGTCCATAGTCAAGACGAAGTGCAGCTGTCCCCATATCTTCGAGTAAAGAAGAAAAGAAGAGGAAGAAGAAGAAGAAGAAAAAGAAGAAGAAGAAGAAGAAGAAGATGAAGGGTTGCTGGCGCGTGTATACACGAGAGTACAATTGTACACGTACATGGATACCTACCCACATGTCGTAGGCACGTCGATATATCTTTTCACCCGTTAAGCCAGGCGCCGACGCCACCAAACGGCGTTGTCCTTATCTCGTCCCTCTAAATTCCGAGTCGTCGTTGTTGTGCCTTTATCCAAACTTTTGGCGAATGGCTCCGTTCCTTATTTGCATTTTTATTCGATTCGTATGTACGATACTTGAGAACACCGTGATTTGCCGTTGCTTGTGACGATATGACGCGAACTTTGACCATGAGCATCAGAGATATTGTCAATGGCGGTAGACTACCTACGGCAAGAAGACCGTTATCGTCGTATGGACTTATGATTACTGCTTATCTGGTGAAATTTTCGGAACAGGCACGAGCGACGTAGCTTGATTATGCTCAAATACCGCGCATCGACTCGCTTCTCGTTCAAACAAGCGTCGTCCGAGGCCGGCCGTTGGAGGTTATATCGGTGGGTATCGAAACCTGATGCCCGCGCGTCTTATCGATGATCCTAGACACACACAGTTGCTTGTTGGTTTGTCGAGTGACTCGCGACGAGGCAATATGTAACCAGTTTATCAACTGACTTGGAGCCAGCGGACCTTGGTCTGCCGATCGAAGTCCCGTCCCTTCTCAGACTGGCTAATTGCGCCACGTTTTGACGTCCCGCTGGTATTTCCACAAATCACAATTCAGCTATGTCCGAGCTACCGTGAATCGGACGGCTTAGCAGCAAACACCAAGTCAGATCCGAAATTCTCCAAGCAGAAACACCCGATCGTCAGAGGTGACATCCGTCGGATCGGATCGGATCGGGGTCGTTCGATCCATCATGCTCGGGCCAATTAACCAAGCTGTCTCTTTGTTCCACATACATAATGATACGTTACACATGCACACGGCGCTCGTCGAGCCATAGGTTTGGAATGACCGGCAGCGATGTGAGAGATTGAAGAAACACGCTCCCACACGAGCGATAGCCCGGAATGAAGGCACCGCAGGCGCGTTTTGTCAAATCACGCCTTGTCATTCTGATATTCGTTTTAGATATTATTTACTCTGTGTCTCGAGCTGCTCGCCTTTTGAAAGAGAACTGATTTAATACCATTTCCATTCTAACTAGTTTCGTATCTATCCCCCCCCCGCGTTCCCCTACAAAGGATAACGAAGAACATCACACGTATATTATCCGTTCAGTGTGTTTCGTATTCTCGCGTACCTGTCTTCGGTACTTGGCGCATCAGCTTTTAGGCCCGGTTCGGCTCCTGCCGCCGGTTGACAGGTTGAAGTACAGCTATTATACCTTACACGTGTTATTATTACGTGAACGAGCCAGAGGCTGGCTTCCTCGTCGACTCGATGGTAAAGATTCCTTGATATATCCGGACAAGCTCGCGGTATGCTGTAGCCGACCCGTACCGAGTCCGAACGCCGGCGGGCCGGTATCGCCGTCAGTTTGTGGTACCGCGCTGACACTTTGGTGTTGTGCTACGTCACCGGAGTCGTCGTATGTGGCTGTTTCGTTCGTACGGGCGAACATACGCGCGGCGTGGTGAAAGAGAGGAGAAGAGAAGAGAACGGGGCGCGAGGCTGGTCCACGGTCTGAGTCGAGATACGAGATGCTATCGCCCCTCTTATTATGACAATTTATTTGTCCCGGTTTATTCGGGCCACCGTCGACTGTTATTACCCAAGAGCCCAAGTGGTCCTGCAGGTCGTGCATGGTCGCGGTCGCGCCGGAACGGGACGGGGGCGACTCTGCGAGCTTGAGATATTATGTCGGTCCGTCTACGTCGCCCTTTGTTCTCTTTTAAGCCTTTCAAGTTTTATCTGAAATCTGCTTCAAAGGGTCCTGCGAGGCGCTCTTGAAACCCGCTTCTTCAACCAACTAGCGGAATGACGAATCACTGTCGACTTTACGGCTTGCCCCTAGTTCTGACCCACGCACACGCACATGGACGACGTAAGCGACGCAGGTACGCACGGCGGGCCGACTCTAAGATGGAACGGAGTTTCAGGCCTTCCGATCGCGTGTAAGTTACTCTCCAGATTTGTGAGTATTTTGGTAAAGAAGAATGACGCTGAACTTACGTCGATTGATGCCGAAGTATAAGTATTTTTCTCATCTTACGGAGAATAACGGATGGCAGCCGGTTTCCAGTGGGTGGTACAAAGCGGAGCGGAGGACTACACAAAGGATCAAATCTGCTGGCTTTTAAGGACCTGGCTTATGACGTAATCCTCGAGGCGAAACTGGCTTACACGGGCTGGACGGAACTGGAGAAGCGCTATACCGTACTCGCGGCGATGAGGAGAGACACTCGTAGAATATACACGAGCGTGCCGCGATGTTCCCCGACACAGATAGAGAGTCTTGTTTCTAGCTGGCGGATGGAGATGTATTGCCGGGGAACCCCCCTCGCCCATTTCAAATCCACGTCCAATATCTCTGCGACGTAACAACTGCCTGAGCTGCAGCGTAAAGACGGCTTTGCAGAGTCAGCCGCTAGCCAGTTCTATAACCGTCCGACAAAATGTGCTAGTTTTTTCCAACCCTTGAGCTCCCCGATGTCCCACCACCCTTCTTCTTCAGATCGTATCAAACCGCTCTTTGTGGTTATATATATATATATATATCCTGACGTTTTTCTTTCCTCTTTACCGTCTTTACGAGTACCTTGAAAAAGAGCGACGAGTGAAAAAAGAAACAACAGGTATTCCGGCAGACAGACTGCACGGAGGCAAAATTCCGGACGTAAGTACAAAGTCAGCGAAAATTGGAGACCGCCCCTGGAAGAGAGGGTTGATACGTGCTCCGTATTGACTGACACAGTACCTCTCTTTGGGGCCTGAAAGCCGCGTGACACGAGGTCGCAACCACCGTCCTGTTTCTCGATGGCAATCTCGTGCTAATTGCGAACCAGGTTCTCGGAGTCAGCCGACGATAACGACTTGAGAAGTTCCGAGAAGCTCCCGCACGTTTGTCGAACCGGTAGCCGAGGAGGACGAGGGCGCGTGGCCCGGAGGTATTAAGATTCAGCGATGCAGCTGAGCCTCGCCGGCTTTTCCCCACGGCCCGGCACGCCACTGATCTTCTTTTTACGACGGGGAGTTGCCCACCGGCATAAGTCATCTCGGACATTTCACGGTCGACGAGGTCGACGAGGACCGAGAGATGATATTTTCCGTACGGTACGAGGTGTTTGTCGTGCAGACCGTCACGAGATACGGGGGCGAAGAGTCGCCGCAACCTATCAACCGCGTCATCTCTCCCGGAGTGATCTTATAAGGTGCAGCCGGGCAGCTGCCGCCGCCGTTCTTGCGCGTCGAGACGGTAGTCGAGTCCGAGATCGTTTCTGCTCCTCCTCCTCCTCCTTGCCGCGGTTTCCTGCAAGGTACCGAGGGTCCTGCGAGCCGGACCAAGAACGTGAATCTGTACCGGGGAATGATTCATGGAGGACGAAATTATACCGAAGGAGAGGGACACGAGGCGAGGAGGGGAACTAGTTATGGTAATGAGAAGATGCGCCGATAGCTTGCGAGTATACGTTAGGTGTGTGTAGCCAACCTTCCTACCTACCTACCTACCCACCGACCGGCTATCGTTCGCTGCTCCGCTTGGCAATGATCTCGAAATCGAACGAGCGTCCTATCGCGGCATCCCCCCTCCATTCCTACTCGTTCTCTTTCCTTCGTCCCATCCCGCCGCCGCCGTTCCGTAAGACAGGCATTATCCGAACTGTTGGTTGCAATCTGAGAACGGCCGCGTGCCTGCGTTGTTATACCGCAGGCACGGGTACGCTTCAAAAATAGGAAAATAAGTCGCGCTTCTTTCTTTTGCCCCCCAACCCCACCACCACCACCGCCACCACCGTCCTCGTCCCCCGACCCACCCCCGCCGCAAAGAGTGAGGCGCTTGTTAGAACGCTACTCCCGCTCCGCCAAACATTCCCGCGTCTCAATTTCCCCCTTCTTGTTTTCCTCTTTCGCTTTGAGACCGCTTCTCCTTCTCCTCGGCTTACCACTCAAATTGGATAGCTCTCGTTGTCTATATACCTTTATACGTATATACATATACACCTGTAACGTTATTTCGCGTATAGAAAAGACCGAGCAACAACGTTATTTTCAAACCAGAGTCTTTATCTGCGACGTTGTATACCAGCCGCACCGTGACAACTTCTGCACCGTCGCTTCTCGTTCACGAAGCGGAGATGGTTTTGAGACGGATCTTTAGTTTTTTCCTTGCTTCTCATCTCCATCGTTGGGAAGAAACCGGCAAGGTAATAGAACCTCGAGAGAAAGATGTAATTTCCGTTGGTTGATGATCAATACCTTAAGGTTGCGGTAGGTGGGGATTATCTGGTCGTTAATTCGTGTAGCTAACCAGCTTGCAGCTCCGTGCTACAGCTTGACAATGCCCTCGGAAAGCGTCTACAATACCCGTCACACGATCTTCTCAGCTGGACAATGCACACTTTTTTCCCCCCCTTGTACCCACCCATCAGGTTGTGGTCACCGAGCGAGGTGAACGATTGAATGACACGACGCCGTGCCTCGCGAGCATGGAAGAATGTAGATGATCCATGATTGTGGAAATATATGGGCAAGAAGCTCGCCGTTTCTGGATGACTCGATTTTCAGGCTAGAATGGTAATTTCTCTTTGCGCACCTACTCGGAGTGAAATATTATACCCACACGGTTATCTCGGTCACCGTAAAGCAATGTTGACTCCATTGTAGCCGTAAGCAGTTCGCGTGGTGATCCTGGTCATTCTTCAACGTCACTCGTCTGGCCGGTACGTACGTCGAAAGCACGACACCGGAGTTGCCTACTTGGCACCGACGAATGTTAATTGCTGGAATGAGTGCAATGTTTCGTGAGTCACGTTTGGACTGGGTGCGGCCTGCAGCCCTTGTGCCTCGTGACCTCGGTCTCGAGTGTACCTACTTTGTATTGAGAGAGGAAGGCAATCGATCGTGAAGCTAGCACCGATCGAAACGAGATCGAAGCTCTGATCTCCCTTCTTGAAATACCCGTCGATTTTTCAACCGATAAAGATAATTTTTCTCCAAATCGGTCGATATTCCTGTTCCCGATAATGGCTACTCTTTCAATTCCGATGCACCGTCGTATCAACGACGCATATGCGAGGAGCAATCGGATTGAAATTGACCGCCGTGCTTCGATCGCCGGGGTAACGTCTTAATCGATTCCGGCTCGTATAAAAGAGAAAGTTTCCTTCCATCGGTCAAGTTTACATTTGTGAATGTTCGGCACGCGGCCCCTCCACGTCCGCCATGACCAGCTTCGTTCCGCCTATAAAAACGCCCGAGTTACGTTGAGTAATGAAATATCATTGATTTTTCCACGAGTTTTTACCCGGCGCAAGTTTGTATCCGTTTTGAAACCGGGGCAACGCGTTTCCTCGCCTATACTCTGCACGCGTCGTATTTCAATCGCGAAATCGGGCCCCCCGTCTGTTGTTTCTGTGACAGAAAACGATAAAAAAAAAAAAATGCGGAGACAGAGTGAAGAAAAAAGGACATAAAGAGGAAAAAGAAAACACGAAGCGATGCGACGCGGCGAAGACCACGAGTCGGCAATAAAACGGCGCTGAGAAAAAGGAGCAGGACATCGAACAGGCGCGACCGCGCAGCGAACAGTGTCAAGCTGCGAAGCGCAAGAAGAAAACTGGATTGAGATCGGCGTGTTTCAGAGCTGTGTGTGTGGGCGGGGGCGTAGACCCAGCCGATCTCCACGCCTGACAACCAAGACGCCTATTTCTGGCGCCGCAGAAACTCTCGATCGCCTCTCTTATACGTGTCCCACGGAGTGTGCGAATCCGGGATGTGGAATGCAGTTGCGGGACGATATTTCGGAATAAAATATTTCATGGAAGCAATCGAGTGTCTCGGCTCAGCTGTCTCCGCATCTCCGACGTAAAAACACATTACAAGCTTTTCTAGCTTTCAAGTTGAATGCGATGTATAGGTATATTTGAGGAGAGAGAGAGAGAGAGAGAGAAAGAGAAAAATACATGATTCCGATACAAATAATTTTTCAAAGATAAAGGCAACGGGGTAGAAAAATTGAAAGCGGTTTTTCTGAACGCATATTTTGATCGTGAATTCAGGCCAACGACTATCTTGTTATTATTACAGCCCCGTGAATGGCCTTACAACGAGCAACGACTTCACGCCAAGAGTCCCAACGTCGGTGTCTACACGACCCATTAGTCGAATTATCTCGAGATGCCGCAGCCACCATCGATAATAGAGGCTGGCTTTGACCACGACGTGGAATTCGAACGACCGACATTTGTGGAGATCTGGTTATAGGAGCGCGAGTTCCTCCTCTTTCTCCTTCTCATCCACCTTCTTTTATCCTTCTTCTACTTCTTCCCACGTAGCTTTACCGCGTGTACAGACCCGCACGCGTATACACGTGTAATACGGCTTCGCGTACAGACGAGCAAACCCACGCACACGCAAGCTTACCGACTCACACGCGTGCAGTGCGTGTGTCTCGTTGTTCCTCGCCGACGGTAGCTGGTAGCCGGTAGCCGGGCCCTCCGGATTCCACCGTCCGTCCATCCGTGGGCACGCGTGGAAGTCGGGATGGCAGGCGGCCCTCCTTGCTTCTCTCGGCTCCTTCCCTCTCATCGCAAACGCGGCTCCCCATCGCTTAGTTTATCGTCGGCGTATTAAGTAGTGCGGGTATACGTCAGGTATGTGTATACGCATGCTTGTGCACGAGGCAACTGACCATCCGCCCTTCATCGCACTGCAGTCAAGCCTGATATCTTCGGTCGGCGTTCTTGCCGAAAGAAACCTGATTTTGTAAAGGTTTCGGGGGGACGGCCGGAACGAACGGGGCCTTGTCGCCGGCCGGAGGTATTGTACAGCAGAAAAGCTCGACGACTCGCTGATTGTACGGGTTCTTTTTTTTTCAACTGTCTAATCTTAATTGAAGTCGCAATTTTCCGGTTATACGCAGATTTGTAGTTACTCGTTTTACTGTACTTTTGCTGTCCATGAGACCCCGACTTTTAG
Source organism: Neodiprion pinetum (assembly GCF_021155775.2). Lineage (NCBI taxonomy): Eukaryota > Metazoa > Arthropoda > Insecta > Hymenoptera > Diprionidae > Neodiprion > Neodiprion pinetum. The sequence continues at coordinate 34,557,209 of NC_060235.2, read as the reverse complement.
AACCTCCGCTGTTTAATTCACAACCTAGATGCAGGGAAGTCTTCCTTTGCGCACCTTCAAGCAACCGACCGAAGAGACTCGTAACTCCATTCCAGATATTTTATTCGGTTTGTTTTGTTCCCAAAGTGTACGCCCGTATAGAGTCCCACGACATGAATGACGAATCAATTATTCAACCGGTTGAAAACTAGCGGTGCTATGCAACCGGGACGTCATAGATCGACCGTGACGTACTTTGCGAGACTTCGACGATACAATTCTTACGTCATTCTTCTGTGTTAATTCATTGAAATCGTGAATCGGTGCGCCCGATAGAGAACTAGAATTTGCGAAATGATATCTTCCTTCGGTATCTTGTCACTGTTTTGCTCCTAGCGTTGTTTTCGTGAGAATGATTTCACCGTGTGTTACTAGTTTTGTGCAGACTCGGCAAATCCGGGTGCGAGGGCGGAAATTCTTTCACCCAACAAGCTTCTGAAACCCGTAAAACCTGTTCAATTTCCGCAAACATAGAACGTATACCTACCTTTTTCCGTTACGAAGGTGTTTCCAAAACGGGATCGGTGCGCCTGAACCACCCATCTTTCCATTTTCGACTTCCAGGCTTTAGTTTGATATTCAGATATGTTAGATTCGTGCTGCGGTTGATCCTCTGGTTTTACTCCATGCCTGGAAACGCCGCGTATTTTCTGTTACGGTTAACGAACTTACGCGTCGAGCGCAAAGGCAACACAGGTGCCTGCCTCGCTTGTACGGTTCGCTGGAAATATATCGGAGCAATGAAAAATGTCAATTTCAGGACCGGGCAGAAGTCGTTAAAACGTTTACGACGGTAGCCAGAAGTGACCGACCACCAGTCAAACTGAAATTATGGAATATTCTGCGGTTGGCAAATCGTTTTTCAATAATTGCATCGTGAGCAGTGTGCCTGCAGAGTCCGTTCCGCGGACTTTTGACGCTTAGTGACGCCCAACGTTAACGAGAAAATGCCGCGTCGTAAAACCAGGGCTGAAACTTTCACCGTCACATTCTTACATAACGATTATTGTTGTCGGTGTGATATTCGCGTGGAAAAAAAATTCTTGGAAACGAATTTACGTGGGTGCGGAATACAAGCGAGCGTCGAAACGCAAAAACACCCCAGTGTTAAAGACGGAAAAGCGCGCGGTCTTTTTTGCCACTCCTGTGAATGCGAAAAAGCTGGAAAACGGCGCGACGCCGCAGGAGACTTGTGCACTAATTGTCGGTACATACCTACGTATAACACGTTTCTTTATTACGCGGTCTTTCGTTTCGCGGGTGTGCTTTTCACCTCAGTTTTCTTTCGATGCATTTTCATGAGGCTTGAAAAGTTTCCTCGTCAACTCAAGGAGACTCGTTTATTCAGCATGTAAGTTTCCTCGCGGGTTTTCATCTTTTTTTTTTTTACTCGCTGCACAGGCACAATCCGACTCTTTTCCACCCTCATCCCCCCCCCCCCCCCCCCCCCCCCCCCCCCCGGAACGCGGAAGCACGAGTCTTCACGTATACGTCCCGAAGTTAAAACAGGGATGTAAACTCGGTCTTGTCATGAAATGCGCTGAGTAAGTTTTAAACCGGGAGCTGAATTGGCCCGGCTTTGGGAACGCCGCATTGCTGCTGTATGTTACAGAGGCCAACCTCGGAAAGGGTGAGGAGAGTCGGCACGCTAGCGTGTGCAGACTGCAAGCGCGGTTCTAGAGCTTTCGGGCTTCTTTTTTCCCATCCATTCTTTCCTCCCGCCACTATTTTCCTTCCGGGTCTTCGCTATTTGCTCTATCCGCGCTCGTTGCAGCGAACATAGAGAGTAATTAGAAATTATTTACCCCGCCTCCTTGAAACTGCATCGCACCACGGAGTCTTATACATGCCCGGCTGTAGGTTACCCGGCAAAGATACAAGCTCCCGCCTTTGTCGGCGCATCAGCCTGGGTAATTCACGTCTCGGGTGCATTATAATTTACTAATAACGCGCAAGCTTAGGTTGTTACCTGTCGGAACGGTGTCGGGAAACGACGCTTTAAAATACCTCGCTTTACCCGCACCGGAAAGGTCGGAGAGAGAGGCCATTTCCTTCGCTTCCTTCCCGCCTGGCAGAGATTCCTTGTGAAGTTTTATACACACCCGGTAATTTTCAACCAAGATCCGTTAATATTACGTCAAGATTTTTCCCCGGGCCGTCGACGGGACGGGCACTGGTTTTTATATGCAACGTACAAACAGCGTTTTAAGAGTAGTGACGCTGGGGTGTTTCGCAAATGCTTGAAAAGCACCGACAAGCCGGGATTTCTTATTCACTTTCTCTCCCTTTCCTTATCGCCCGAGTCTCATCGTCTCCTTTGCACGGGTTCTCGCGCCAGATTTTCTACCCAATTAATAAACCTCACTTTGATCTTAATTTATTCCCCTACCGGTAGGAAGGAGAACGAAAAAAAGAACAGCAAAGAAGAAAGTTAAAAGTGTTGTAGCTTAGCTCGTACTCCAACTCCAATACCTTGTAAAGAGAATTCACTGATAAGGAACAGAGTGACGTGCGCGTCCCTTAAAAGCACTAGGTGGAATCTGGTAGCCGTAGTGGTATATGTATATCGTCGAGATAACATCTCCGCATTATGAATCTTCAAGGTGTGGTCCAGCGGGGTGGTCGCCTCGTCAAATTAATAATCGTTCGTTTTGGAATTTTACATGGCCGCCAGAGCCCTCGAGCCTCCGAACCGATTGCCAAGAGCATGGGAGATATCTCGTCGATAAACTGTAACATTACGTGTAACTGTAAATAACCGTTCAATCGCGTGCTGAGAAATGTCGATGGAATCGCTATCCATCCGTATTATCGAATATTGACGAAGGGAGGATGGATATTTAGAAGCGGTCTTATCGAGCCAATGGCTTCACCTTACAGCGTACGCGTTTTCTCTTGTGACCGGTGTAGTTTATGTCCGAGTTGCGTAACGTTGCCTTTCGGCATTTATCCGGAGTCTCTCTGCCGAGGGAAGAAGAACGAGGGTTTGATCAATGTTAACGGTATCGGCCTTGTCCGACCGCCTATGTATCTCTTTCATTTCTTCACCCGACTTTAACAATGTAGGATCACGCAGCGGCTTGGCCAACGCGCGTTTACGTAACTCGGAGTTGGATAATTGATCTATTTCTTTCCAATCGTGTTCTTCGTCTTCTTCTTCTTCTTCTTCTTCTTCTTCTTCTTCTTCTTCTTTTTCGACTCTCCTTCGCTCCTTTACGGCAATCGGAGCAAATCCTCTCAGCTTTGCCTCGAAAATGAAACCGCACACCTGACACGAGGTCGCGAAATTTTCCCCGCCTCGAGAAACGCGTGACGCGTTATTCCCACGGTGATACACTAATCCTCGATAATGGCTCTTGGGGTGGACGTTGACAGTTTCTGAGCCGTTGAATCGACGTCGGAACGGTGACGCGCCGTGTTCGGCGGGCATCCAAGAAGAGAGTGTGTATCGCGAATGTTAAACGCGGGTGCGTTGGCAGGGAGATTTGTCATTCAAGAGATTCGCCGACATGTCACCGGAGCACCGGCCCGCGGTATATCTATTGTATATTTATGTGCACGCCGCGCGGTTAAGGCCGACATTTATGCATAAACATCGCGTCTCGTATTCTCGGTAGCTGCGCAAGATCGTGCTCTGGCAGCGCGGTGCGGTGCCGTGAGTTCGGTTCTTTTATCATCCGAGCCTCGTCGAGTCGAGAAGAGGAGGCCTGAGCTAAGTGGCGGGGAGCCGAAATGGAAGAGAGACGATCGGCAGAAGAAGGAGGAGACGGCGAGCAGCTAGTCGGGCCGATCGTATCACTCTACATATCCCGGAGCAAAACCGTAAAACTAATGTCGCGAGAGCACGTCGCATATGAATGCGTTATTTGGACGTTTAACCGAGAAAGAAAACAATCTGAAATCGGATCGAGCCTGGGCTGTTCCTCTTAAGTAGGTATACCAGAAGGAGGAGGAGAGAGGAAACGAAACGTAGGGTTGATACGCCGAGAGCGTACCGGCGATCATGCGGGATAAAGAGAGAGGCGAAGGTGGAAAGCAATAACCCGTTATGGAGATGAGAGAGCCACCGGACAATGCTTCCACGGGAGGAGAGAGGGAGAGGCGGATCCGGAGGACGAGAACGGGCCTGAATTCATAATCCTCGTTCCTACGGCCGGCTCACAATGATCCAAATATGTTTTATGTATAACAAAACGCTTTTATAAATGTTTATCATTAATTTAAATATTATCTGATGCGGGTGGCATTCGGTGTGCATATACAGAGAAGAATAGGAGGAAGAAAAAAAGGAAGAAGATACCCGTGGTGGACCATGATCGTCAACCGTGCTTCTGGCTCCGGGATGAAGAATGGCTTTGGGATTTTTCACCGCCTTCCACCGATGCAGGATCCGCGCGTTCCAGCGATCCTCGTTCATCCCTCATCCTCTCTACTTTTCGCTCCTCATCCCATCCTCTCGTACCTCGGGCAAAAGCTCTTCTCATCCTGCACTTGCGGTACCTGCTCGCGAAGCTAAGTTGGGAATGAATTGAGCAGAGCAAAGCGAGCTCCGCTCTCTGGTGCCCCAATCAGCCTATGACCGACCACATTTCAGCTCTCTTTCACCGCTTTCTTCGGCTCGCAACCCTCTTACCCTAGCTCGCCCGCGGATATCAATAGCCGTTGGGTAGCCTTCAATCAGATAAAGAGCCGGGAAGAAGAGTCAGCACACGCCTGGACGAGCACCTACTTGTCTACTCGTCTGCCCCGAGGCTGCAGTTCCTTCTCGAAAGCTCACCTGCTTTTATCGATTTGATTCCGACCGAAATCGGCGTCACTGCTCGCCCTCTAGCTTCGCGTTTTACACGGGTCCCACCATCCCTCCAGGGTTTCAATTCGAACTTGGAACTTGAGTAATTGCCAACCAAGTCTCCCGCTCCGTCAGGTATCGAACGCCGCCGGAATAGCGGTTTTCGCGTTTTAAATATCTTCAGCGGTCTCGCGTCAAGTCCGGGAGTACCAAGCTCCGCATTTCCTGCGACCGGAAGTTCAGGCTGCAAATGACGGGCCGAGTAATAGGGTCGATTACGCTGTTGACAGAAGCGTCGTATACAAGAGCCGATACGCATATTACACCCTTCTTATTATCGTCTCGTAACTTGAATACAAGATCCTTGACACACGGGAGGAAAAGACACACTCGATATCACGCCAAGGGAACAAAGCTGCTGTGGTATTCAAATGTGCCACTTGATGCGGCGACATTTTTGTGATGGAATACGAGATGGAGTGAAGTGGAGAACTGAGAAGCGGAGGAACGTGATGGCATTAACCTTGATTACTTCATTCGTATATTCTTTGTTTACTCCTCGTTAAGAGACCACTGAGACGAGAGACTACTTACTCTCACTTACCCACTTTGGACCTGGAGAGAATATTTTTTACCGCTGCTCTCGCCTCGCGATCCCGTATCGTGTTACTTGACGGGTGTAAAACCGCCTCACTGACTCGGGAAGATCTTTACCTAATTTTTTCCCCCTTTTTAGCTTCCCTTTCTTCCTTTTTTCAACGGAGATATTTTCTTCATTATTATACTTTTACGCTTCAAGCCACTACGCCTAAGCAGCCGAGTTCAGGAAACCGGGCATTCGGGTATCCCTTCGAAATTATCCACGATTAGAATGTATTAAAACATCCGGTGCTAGTCGATCTCACCATCAGCCACGAACCCAGAAGTAATTTCTCATCTTTCTCAACGATCTCTTGTACAACTTTAAATGTACTAAATTCTAGGCTGCCATACCGACGGTTTACCGTCAGTTATCTCTTCTGACATGCCTGGAAATATACATATTTATAACAGTCAAATATACAGCTGCAACACAAATCGGAAGCAAAAAGATACCAAAGACTTCTTCCATCACGCGGTAAGTTCGTCAAATCCTTACGGAATCGTTATACCCTGATTTTAAATAATCTTTTGCGTCACACTCGAGCCGCTCACGTGTATATTTCGCTCGTCTCATTATTAGCTTCTTGCAGTTGAGTACAAATCATGAACTCCGTGCGAAGCTGTCTCCACATCGAAGCGCGCAGAGTGGTTGTCGAAACAATTTCAAGTCCGATAGCTGGGTCATTATAACGACCGTCCGCTTGTTAGGAGTTTCCAGCTGCTGAACTATGAGGTCCGAGGCTGTTTGGGATCATCCGGGCAAGCGACGATGAAGTAATTAGAGGCTAACTCGGCCGCGAAAACGGAGTTTGAGACGTGTCAAGGAACTCCGTAAGCTCATGGGACGGAATGCGAGCCTCGTCGCGGAGAGGCTGTCCAGCTCTCATGATGCGCGGGTCCCCGGGTCCCGGAGGGCCTGAAACCTCCCGGACCCCTCGCTGCAAGGGGTGAAAGTCAGAATCGCTGCATTCCCAGATGAGAACCGAGATCCCCGTCGCGGTGCGACGCTCCACCAGCGTTTATCTAAAAATCTCAAGATCTCGTCTCGGTGCCGTGCCACCCGGGCACACACGTGCACCGCAGGGACGAGATCTCGGAATTCTGGATCTCGGCTGTCGCTCCGGGAGGAGTTGCGTCAACTCGTTTGAGAAATATGAGACCGAATTAATCCCTTTATTGCGTTAACTGTTTCCATCTCGTTATCCCCACGCAGTCGCCTGCAGCTTCCTCAATTTCCACACACGGATCTGCAGCAGCAGATAATACCGACCACCTCGTAGCGTCGTCTTCCCCTTTCAATTCCACGCTCATCAATATTCAGCCGCAGCTTATCACTGTTTAGCGACGAGCGCAACAGAGCCGACCAAAAGCGCAGGCCTCGTCACCGCGGTGAATGCAAGACGACGCGCCAAGTCATGAGCGCGTCGAATCGGTCGCCCGTCTGCTCCGACACGGTCCCTGAGCCACGGTTATACCGGTCCCAAAAAACCGGCCTTATACTTCTTCGCGGTTCTCTCGTGTCACGTGACCCTCGTATTATATCGGGACCGCGACGTGCCTCGTGTTATTACCATTCGCAACACCGGCGTCACCCAAATCCGCGTTGCACGTTACAATCGTCGTGTCCGGACGCCGATCGGGATTACACGCACGGACGTTGAGCGATCAATGGCCTAACGTATGCGCGATCGAATGATTTAAATACATTCGACAAAAATCGAATTAACGCCGTTCAAAAGTCATCGAGATACACCGTGTATTGCCGTAGAGTTTTTCCGAGTATCGGAATATCGCGACGTCCGTATCGAATTTTTCTTACTGTAAAAACATGCTCGGTGGCTGTTTACTCGTCGCGCGTCGGTACATACATACATCGGAGTAAGTATATAAATTTCGTTTTGAGAAATCGCTGCGTAAACATCTCGCCTTGTTATATTGTATCCCGCGACGTGGATCTCGATAGCGTGACGTTTGTACAACGGGTACAAAGTCGATATGTATTTAAAACCTGTGAACGTGCACGAACGAAATGCGATAAGCGTCCGCGAAACTGTTGCATTTATTTTGTACGACTACTATACGCCACGGGGTGGATATTTATGCCACTTGGTGCAGAGTAGCTGATTGTGAGAGAGGCGCATCGAATTTCTCCATCACGAATCGCCGCGGCGTATGATCGACGTGACAAGTGGACTGATGCGTGATCGGTCCCGTATAATCGTTGTATACCTGGTGTCGAGTTATCGGGCTGGTCACGCCGATTCTCCAACCGAGTTATCGCGTTTATCAAGCAACAACGACAGGCGCTTCGTCGCATCTTTGAATCGCTTGAGGTTATAACATACAGAGGTCGATTCGCTATCTGCATGAAGGTATATACAAAAAGCGTGGATGATTGTGACCTCTGCTTTTTGATCGTTTATCACCAGTTCGCGGTGTAACGCGATGTTTCATTCTCATTTTCGAAACGGATTGACCCGCTACATACGAAAATCATCGATATCGAAAAATTCAATATTACACAGCATCGACAACTTGTGGTTAGAAATTGCCTACTATAAATGACCGAGGAAGGGAGATTTCTTGAAACGTCAACCTGCAATCACGGTGGGTTGGCTCATGTCAAACCGTGAAACGTCTCACGGGTCGAAATGATCAGAAAGTTTTGACTGACTGACATTATACCCGAGTCATCGGTAATTCTGTCGTAGTTTTGTACGCACTGTGCACGATCCCGTCGACGTTCTCGTACCGCCCTAAATGATCAGATAATCGCTGAAGTAACTTGAGCTAGCGGTCAACACTTTACTGCAGGGTGGTGCAACCGATGTTTTTTTTTTTTTTTTTTTTTTCTCGAGAAAAAATAATCCTCTGTTATTACCAATCGCGTTTCTGCGGGAAATGTGATGCATTCGGGGAAACGAACGCGGAAACAAATAGGGGAGAAAAGAAGAGATCGACGGATATTGCGGTGACATCGAAACCACGTAACCTGCAGCGGATTAGGAACGAGTGTTTCTCCGGTTTCCGGTGAACAAGGGCATATGCGGCACAAAGTCGACGGTTTGGAAGGAGAGGCGCGGTAACGCGCGTGACGCCTGCAGTGGCACGCAACCGTCGCGAAGCTCTAGCAGCCACGGGACCGAATAAAATTTTAATAAAACCCGGGATGAAAAATAAAAACTCGTTTAACAGCAAACAATAGTTTCCAATCGCGCACGCCGCTTACATGGGCATATACATTGTGCCGTGAAACGGTGCAACGCCAACCCTGGTTAATTATTTCGAGGCGACGGTCCGGAATTCTCTGGACAAAAACTCGTCCTCCAACCCACGAGGATGTTAAGAAGCCCAGGGCGCAAACCCACGGACGCCCAACGTCGAGGCTGCACGTACCTTGTCCGTGTCCCATGGACAGCTGACGACGGTGGTTGGTTATTCGATCGCACGGGAATCAGTCTCGGTGAAAATTGTGAAACACGTCGCGCCGTTATATTGTTGTGAAAACACCGAAGAACAGCTCGGGATGACTAGGTGGTTGTATTCGGTACGTAAGGAAAGCTGTTTCGGAGCTTCTGAAACGATGCGAGAAAACTCTAGCTGCTGGCTACCTCGGACGATGGCGAACTATGCCCGGGTATATTATTCAGGTCTACTCGTCCCATCTCTCGCCGCTGCTTGACCCAATTTTTCCTCTTACCCATAAATCTGGAACGCGCGGTAATCGGCACTAATTGTAAGTTTTGTCGCTGGTCTCACCCTTTAATCGCGCCTTGTTTGTACGACAACGAGAGGCCGCGATTCGGGACGACGTGAGAGCTATTACAAACGCAAAGGTGGTAGGGAAACGTCCAGGCACCAATTGTTTCGTCATTAAACGCCCCCGCGTCAGGATCGATCGATCTCGGGTCACGCATAGCGGGGGTGGTGCGAAAGCTTCAACCCGTCCTGGTGCTTCATCGAACTTTCACCCGTGGTGGTCGAGAAGGGTTCACCTTATTACGAACGCCACGGGATTTTCCATAGCCGGAATATCGTAGTTTTCGATCGATGCCCCGTGCCCTCAACTGCTGCGACGCCAAGATCACACCTGTAGCTTTTCCCATATCCTCTCGAGGCCATCCGGGTACTTGGATTGCAATTATTATGACCAAGAGTACACTTTGCAGGGTGTGAAAACTTGTTTATTCACCGCAACCGAGTTCACGAGGCACTCTTATCGCACGACTCGGTTCGCTTCGGGGTCTCCCTGCGGCACATGACACGCTAATAGTACCCCCAATGGAAATAGGTACCTACGTACGCGGAGGGAAGCGATGTTCGAAATCCGTCCCAAGAACATTTCGTACTCTATGTTCTTATTCCCATTTTATTTTTTTTCCCAGGATCGACACGTGAAGGATGCCAGCAGAGATCCGCAAATGGACTCCAGTCAGGACTATCGTCTTCTACTTGGATACGAGAACAAAACCCATACGGTACTGCGATTCAGCAGAAGGTACGACACCTGCGACCCAAGAGATCTGAAGATCACGGTGAGTGCTCTTTTCTATTGTACTTTACATAGATGTCTATTACACACACGCACGCACGCACGTACACACATATGTATATATGTTATATGTATACATAACCCTCCTGCCCGTAGCCCAGCTGTGCTGGCCGGTTTCATTCTTCTCATTTCTACCTCGTTCTTCTCCTATACGTATATATACCTTTTCGCTCGTAGTTGGACGATCCCCGCGACCTTATTGAATTTCATTCATGCCCCGCGGCAGCGACTCTCTTCCTTCTTATCAAAGGATTTGAACGAAAAATTGTCTTCCACAGGGACATACTTACCGATCGGATGAAGACGTAATTGTTTCTAGATTCAATCTTCCTGTTCAGCTAAGGGATAGGATTTACGGAACGTGATTGTATTTTCCAAGAGGGATAGAAGTATCGGCGAAGGTGTGGGTGCCCAAGGTATACGTATGTAAGATGGTACATACACGGAGAGGAGTGTGGAATGGAATACTGGCACAGTGGCTCAGTTACGTTCCCTCGGAATCAGTGCGACGATTCGCGAAAATTCGGAGGGGATGCGTGCACAGGTAGTATCCTTCACGAGCTTTAAAGCCTTATTCAATTTTGGAGCATCGCGACGTTTCACAAGGGTAGGAAATTCCTCGTGCACCAGAATATATGTATATTTATATACGTATGCGCGTCCAATTGTGCCCCTGCTTTGAACCGGCTATTCAAATTTCCGGGAACCTCAGAATCTAGCTGAAGTCATTACGCCTTTGGGTTAGAACAGAAACGAAACCTTCAAAGGATCAGAAATTAATTATTCCACCAGATCAAAGTCCCATCTCACTTTCCACCTGGCAAAGGAATGAAAATTCAGTTTGGCAAGCGCAGCGAGAAAATTAACGAAAGGGTTGATTTTATGCCGGGTAAAAAGCTATAAGAATTCCAAGTAAAGATTTACGAAGGTCTTCTCTCATACCTCCTCCACTCTTCTCTAATATTTTATTTTTCTAAACCCGCTCACGAGTATCGGATTCAACTAAAACCAAGGTTAATAACAGACTCTCAATGGCTTCTGTCGAGCTGCAAGCAATTAAAGCGCAGTAGCGCAAGCGGCAAAAGGGAATGGCAAATAATTCTTTACGAGGCTTAAGTGGAAAATGGGCTTAAGCAAAGGCGGCGAAAGACCGTTGAAGCGTGTTCAAGATACAACCGGTGCACTAGAAACGGTATAGTTGTAGCTTTGAGATATATCCGCCTTGTTAAGGAGCCCATTTATTCACGTTTCATTGTTTTCTGCCCACCAGGAATTCCCTTCTTTTGTATAGGTGGACTTATATACCTATATATAAATATATGTATATACATATTACTTCTTGCTCTTCCGTTCCGCGTGGAATTTATGCTGTGGCTACCACAGTCTTTTGTGTTTACTTTATTTCTTCTTCTTTTTTGTTTTTTTTTTGTGCTTGTTTCCATTCCAATTTCTCTCTCATAATCACTGCTGCAGCACGACACAGCGATCTCGATTGGATCCGGTGTAAGGCCACTATCGTTCATGATCGGTACAAAGTACAGTTATACTTTCGGTAAAACTAATTCTCCTAAAGAAGCCGTACGTCGTAAGAACTTTTTCTAATCTCCGTTGCTCGATCCCCGAGCGACCTCTGCGGTTGATGCATGGCACGCTTTTTAACGAGGTTGAAGTTCGTATAGCGTTAGCATAACGATGCGTATTCAAGAAAAAAAAAAGAAAAAAACGTTCACTTCGCAACTTCAGAATTGTTTTAAATTCAGTAATCCGTAATTGAAGCAGAACGTACTCGTATTGTGCAGACTAAACTTTTTTAAAATCGTTCCCAAATAGTAAATTAACGAGCTTTGTTTCGATGCGTCATTACTTTAACTTTATACCAACTTCAATAGTGTGTTTTTCACCGCGTGCGGATTCTAGACTCCAATTGGAGAGCAATTTTCGAGGTTTCGAGATCGGCCACGCGGTAATAGGCAGCATGCAAAGTGGGTAATTTCTGTAAAACTGCATTACCCGCACAGGTATCCCCGTAAAGATGCAAATTTCGAGATCGTAAACCCCTCGCATCGGCGCTCGGCAGTAATACCGGAGACCTCATACGGTTCACGGTGAAGAAGCATCGAAGAACCGTTCCAAAAGGCGCGGGGCAACCAGTTGCGTCGTAATGACAAGCAGTGATCGCTCATCTTCCTCCGAATGAAAAAAAGCCACAATCAAAACGCGTGTTTAACAGAGCGGCCGTTCTATCGACGAGAATCGGGAAGTCGAGGCTAGGGAGCGATTACGCCATTAGCCGTGTTATATGCTAAACAATGGCGTATAATGATCAGCGCATTTATGTAATAATAACCGGGTACTACGGAATTACGTCGTTTCGAGGATGGCTCGCCGACGGATATTACTCGCCCTCGCCTGCCGATGCCGCGATGCAGCCTAGAGCCTAGGAGAGCCGCGCTCAGGGCTTATGTATTCATGTATTCGAGGGCGTCCGCGTCGCGACGCCCGACTTATACCAACGGCGCACAACCTCGCTGGTCCAGACAAACAGCCCTGCGTATTTACATATAATTAAGTAGAGACTCTCGGCTAATGCACCGGGTGGAAATCTCTACGGTTATAATTTTGTGGTTGCGGGTTGCAGCTGCAGAGTCGCTTCGAACGTCCCGCGAGTGCTCGGGGTCGGTGACTGTCGGTTTTATTATATATGCAGGGTTAAAATTGAGGGGTTGAGATCGGCTTGAAAGCCGGGGGAGGCGTGGGTGACACGCAACAAGAATACCTGCCTTTCCCATACATATCGCACGCGTCCCGTACGGCGGGCATGTGCTTTTAAAAATAGCAAACAAATCGAGATCTTATCCCCCGGGAAACAGCGTCCGAACAGCCCGACGGTCTGCATAACTTTATCTGATCGCGTGACGTCCTATTCGAGCCCCTGGGCACGCTGTGTGTTTTCACGCTGACTGCAACACGCGTGTGTATTTTTTTGTTCACACCACGCCGTTTGCCTGGAGTCACCGATCGAGTTCGATCTATCGCGATTCCGACAGCTCGGTCACCCAAATCTGTTTGTTTGTACAAACAATTGTGAAACGTGCAAATCGAGCTGCAACTTGATAACTCGGTTCTCGTTTTACGGCGTTTTCAGATGGGGTAGACGTCTACCGTGATTAAGACGTCTACGGCGGTTCTTAACTATCGTGGCGACACGGTTTCTTATCCGGGATGAATTGTCGTATAATATTTACCTTTGCGTTGCATTACTTCTTATTAGGTGAACGAAACGTAACCATCGTCTGGTCGGACGTGTTACGTGTGCATCGGGATCGCGATTTTATGCGGAGAAAGATGGAACGATGTAACGACAACCAACAAGACGAGTACTTTGCGATGATCGAATAAACGTCAGTTGAGAAATTTGACTGCGGCTGAAAAGAAGTAGGATTAGATACCGGTAATATTTTACTCCGACCTTTCGGGTAATGCGTGATTTATCACGCGGACCGGCGCGCGGCGTGCGCTCATGTCGTGTATATGCAAGGTAAAGTAACTCCTTCGGAATTTCGTCTCGGCGCGCAAGGCGGATATTCAGCAGTGTTTCGAAAGCTCGGTTCGCATTCGGCCCTCGTATCTGGAAAGATTAGTACGATATAGCAGGGGGAAGAGGAATTTGATTAATTTCCAACTGCCAATGCCTCGTGGCTTTGTCGAATATCACACGTGTACGTTGAAAATCGAGATATCCTGCGCGCGTCGCTGACGGACGAATCATGGCGGAATTTCCGTTGTAAGACCTTCCCTTTTCTCTTCCGTCACGAAATATCTGGAGGGAATCGATCCTCGCACCGGGTTATGGAACTAATAAGAGGCATTCCTACTCCAGGAAGCAATTCGTCGAACGGTTGGTTCGTTGGAAATTTACGAGGTACTACCAAAGAACGTGAGAGCACAGATGATGCCGCGCGCGATTCACGGACCGTCGGGACGTACGGCGAAAGCTCGCGCGAAAATCCTGGGAATCCCGTCTCCCTTTCTCGGTTCTCTCTTTCTCCCTTCAGATCTTCGCGAGACGCGGAACGATCGAACGAACTGCCTTGCTTGTTTGTTCCTGGTATGTAAATTCGACCCCGTCCCTCGGGGATTCTCGCTGCTCCGAGGAACGTACTCTGGGGGCCGAAATAAGGCGATGCCCTTACCGGTATAAAATTGGCTTGTTGACCTGGTTTCTATCTCGGTTTTCTGACGACTCTCGCCTACCTTTGCGCTACGAAAATACCTGCAATATCAGTGGCAGGCCGATGTCGTTGAACCGTTGCCCACTATCTTAGGTGAAAACTTTCTTAATTGACATTTGGTTGCTGTTGAATCCGATCCGCGAGCCTGAATCTCTCTACAAATGCGGCGGTACGGCATCGCCGTTTCTCGCTATTTTATATGCTGATTTTCCGTCGCGAATACGCGAGCTTCCTTGGTGAAACGGGGATGATGGGGAGGAAACCACTGGAGAATCCTATTTACGGTGGCAATAGTTTACCTCTGAGAAAAGTTTGTTTTATTTTCATTCTTTATCTTTTTTCCCACTCCGAGCAAGGGTATTTTGAGTTCTTCTTCTAGAGCGGTGCCAAAAACATGTTTATCCAAGATTTGTAAACAAACGACGGAAACAACGATCGAGGAGCACCGTGTCATTTGAGCGTGTTTTCGATTTCTTAAAAAAACTAATGTCGGTTGCGAACACTGAACTATATCGTTGCAAATTTCGCAATTGTGAGAAAGAAAATTTATATTGCGCCCGTCCGATTGCCGTAGTGAAAAAATCGAAATCTCCTCCTTGTTGGATATAGTTTTCTGTTTGGTATACGAGCGTGGGAAATATAATGTCGCCAACTTTTGGTTCCAATTTACCAAACCCGTGAACGAAAGTTTCGTAAATCAGTTTCGCAATCAGATTTCTACCCGCTACAGCTATCCGGACCAATCCCTTGGAACGTCGGTCCGCGATTATGAGGGATCCGAAGGGTCAGCAATTAAACTCGTATTTCGGATTATCCTTAATTCCGGTCTTTCGTTGAACCGGCGCTAGTTACGAGATTAGTCACAGATTACACAAAGTTATACTCGAAGCTTCGCCGTGCTATCGTATAGTTATTAAAGTCGCGAAGTTTCTTTACGTACCACGAAGACGACTCGGAGTAACGCTTCCATACTTGTAACCGAAAGATCCTATCTGATCCTTTCCGACTGCGTCCCCTCGACGAATAGAAACCGGAGGTGCTCTTCTGCACTTTGCGATAATTATCAGAAGGATTTTATCCGCCGATATGGGAGGAGCGAGGAGTTTCGCTTGTTTTCTCAGGACGAAGATCGGCCCGATAGTACCTTTATACGGCTCATTGCAACTCGAGACAAACTTAATCATCGTAAGCGCAGGATCTGCTCGTGCAATAGTTTCGAAAACCCTTTCGGCCGTCTTGTCAACGCCAGCTGTGCAGGATGCCGCCGGTAAACGGAAGAGGATGATTCCATACGATAAACGCGTTTCTTGTTCGGAAAAAAGGGGTTCGCTCGCTAACATCGCACGATCAGAACTCCGCGTCGTTTCTCGTCAACGGCCAGGCGATAACTTCCGGTTTGCATTGGTTTATTTTGTATGCAGCTAATTTGCATGCTTGACGGGTAAGATGAAATTGGTTATACCTGCAGGCCGCCGAGCCCTGCATGCTTCGATGCTTAGACCTGCACCGGGTCTCAAGGAGTTACATTAATCCTTCCTACTTACGCTAAGTCGACGAAGCTCTGCCGCTCCAGGAACAATCCATCGCCAGCCTATACAACCCCTCACACCGAGTGATTCGGTTAATGTTGAAAATTTTAGAAAGTTTGAAAAGTGAATTTGTAATCCTCGGGTTGAATTTTTTAAACAATTTACGGAGAAATAGCTGCGGGGCGCGAACACGACGCTGTCCAACTCTAAAAGGAAAGTTTGATCACACTTCCAGCACCCTGCGAGAAGGCGGGAGTCTTGCCCTGTTAAGTTCGCTACTGTTCCAAGGCGGGTGCTGAGGTTCTGAGGCGGGGAATAAGGTCACTCTTATCGCCCGGAGTTTGGAGACACGGAACCAGGAGCCAGCTGCACCTGGGCCGAGTATAAAACACCTGAGCAAGCTGTTATCGCGCGTATTTATTGGCGTGGACCAGCGCCTTTGTAACTGCGGGGTATTTTATCTCTTTGAAGGAATTTTACAGAGTAGTTGGATCGTCGATCCCCTTTATCGCGGATAAATATTGCGGCTAGTTCGTTACTTGCTCACTCGGCTAATACGGGTAGCGTATTTTCGCGCGCCAGTACGTTGTACGTACGTAGAAACCGCAAGAGTTGTACCGCGGACAAGCGAGCGAATGAGCTGCAGCAACTGCATCACGAAGCAAGATGCAAAAACCCCTTTTGTAATTAATTTATTGCCGTTTCTCCGATGAATAATCGTCGGTATACAAGCGAGCGAACCGCCCACCAGCAATTTATCTAACAAATGGTTTGAAAACGGCGACTCATGCCGCGTTCCGTAAATAGCGCGGGCCTGCCTCACCGAGTGAAATAGCTCTACAATACGTAGACTTTCTATACACGTGCAGCGATCCAGCTCCGTTGGAAGTTGATGTGGAAGTCGAGCGGTCAACGACGGTCGTTCCTTGTCACTATTTGTTCATTTGCTAGTACAAATCACGACCGACGCCGAGGTGTTTTTCTTCCCTTTTCGTTTCTCGATCGTGATATACTTT
The DNA here is from genome assembly GCF_021155775.2 of Neodiprion pinetum. Classification (NCBI taxonomy): domain Eukaryota; kingdom Metazoa; phylum Arthropoda; class Insecta; order Hymenoptera; family Diprionidae; genus Neodiprion; species Neodiprion pinetum. The sequence continues at coordinate 34,540,410 of NC_060235.2, read as the reverse complement.
GCTTGGATAGAGCAGGTACGCGGCTAACGGGCACGTCAAGTATGCGCCTTGACAACGGACGCTATCCATCAATCGGCGGTGAAATATGGGCGATGGTGTATTTATTTTAATACGCGTACGGATCGACGACGTCAGGGTCGCGAAGGCGCGTTGACCTTGCCTTGGCAGCGAGGACCAAGATAACATCGAGGTGAAACCAAAGAGCTAGATAGAGATCCATTTTCCTGGAGCGCAGGGTGGTTCGGTTACCTCGAGGATGAATAGCGTGTCCACGTATCCACTGCCCGAATGTCTATGGATGTCAACTTGACCAACTGCTACGGGAGTATAATGTATAGGTAATGCTAGGGTGGACCAGGATTTGGCTTTGCCGATGCAGAAGCGCGTGCCTGTTTCCAAAACCGAACTCTCAGTATGCATGACTCTCCCAATTACGTTTGAGCAGCTTCTACCCGTCTTTCCCTCTCTCTCTCTCTGAGGGCGATAATGCAACTATTATGTCCGCGGTTATCCTTCAAATCAGAGTTAGCGCAGTCATCCTGCTCTCGGCGGCACCTGGAAGGAGGTAATCCCGAACTATCTCGGTGGACCGGGGATCCGATAGGACGTGGAGCCACCTACATACTTGCAGCCTGAGTTAGGAGCTCGCCAAGTTGGCGTTCAAGTTTACAGCTCCAGTTCTCGATCCGAGTGCTCCGACACCCTCGCGCCTCGAAAACCTCCCTTGGCTCCCTCTTTCTCGGCGCTGTCTTTCTACCGATCTTGGCTCCGAGGCGCGGTACCGGAGAGACGTTCCTGGAACACTTCGACCCGCGTAGTTAAGAGAAGTCGTCTCCGCTTCTGCAGGCAAAGTTGGAGCCTTAATCCCGAGCAAATATCTTGGAATCAGCGATAGTTTAACAAACTTATAGCCTGCAAAGCCTCACCCTCTTCTCACAGAACCCAGGATGCAGCTCGCTCGCGTCTTTCGACTTGAAATCTCTACCTTATTACCCTTATTGAGTAAAACCGCGTGTGCGGCGCTGGGAAGAAGCTACGGGAAATTGGTTATCTCTTATACCGTTCAACGTCACTTTATTTCCATCCCGGCTGTACCCGGGGGGGTGTACAGGAATCGTGCTTCAAGCATCAGACAAATTCATCATCCTTCTCTATCCCCGGGCACTTTCAAGTGCGATACTATAAACGCTCACGAGAAGAAACGTGAAATTTATATTGTGTTGATGAAACTAACGATTAACGATGTATGCGAAAATTTATGACGAGGCATGCGTGACGCAGGTAAGAATTTCGACAAGGCTACGACCAGAGACCAGGGAAATGGTTGCGGACCAATTTTGAACGAAATGAAAGGACACGAAGAAAGGAGAGTAAGGAAAAAGGGGAAACGAAACGAAAAATTACACAAATGTTTCCCCGGGTGTAATTTGGAGTAGCGGAAAAGAGGACTGGAAATTTGCGTGGGGTTGGTCGTTTGCTTGGAGCGAGCGACTCCCTGCGGACCAAATTGTAGCTTATTTAATGTCCCAGCCGAGATAAGAAGCGTGTCACGTTGTTCTTGCCGGGAGAGATAAAGCTGTCTAATACTATTTAGGGGGTACGAAATATCACCGTAAATACCGTGTTTCTTGATGCGAAATTGGCTCGGTGGGATATTATTTATACCTTTCGAGGACGGCGTCGCGCGACTCCTTACGATTTATAGTTTCACAGGTTCACCCACCTTCTCTCCGTGGGAGGGTGCGATCACCTATCTCAAATTCAATTCTTGACCTCCAGGGTGAGAGGCGCGAGCGTATCATCGTCGCATCCGGCCCCCGTCCAATCATCTTCTCCATTATTACAAATCACGAAGCTCGTATCTACCAAATGGGGAAACTAATTACTGATCTGGACAACAGTCGGAATGCCGATACGAGGTAGAAACGAGAGAAGTGGCGAGGTGAAGAGAGGAGAGAAGAGCCCCTAAACGCCCTCCTTCGCTTTGTGGAAGGAACGTGTGCTCAATGTTGATAGGGAACAGTGCCATACCTACCGCTTGTACTCGGGGTAAGGTGCAGGATAGAGTTTCCTCGCAGACTCGCATAGACGAGCCGGAGCATCGCGTAGAAATGGCAAGGTCATCGAGTACCGCTTGTTCGGGGGGTGTGAAAGGCGTTACTATACGTCTATACCTCGTCTTCTATATACGTTGAGACAATAAGTGCCGTTGAGATAAAACGGGGCTTAGATAACCCGCATGAACCTCAGATCCAGTAATGGAGGTGGATTCTGTTTTATGTTCCCGCCATTTTTTCCCTGATAACGAACAAACGAGTACGTGCACCACGGCTCTGGCTTTGCCAACCGTATATCCACAATTTCCTACCGTGACGATTGATCCAATTTTCGTTACGGCTCGTGCCGTTCTATTCATGCAGCCACTAAAACTGCACAGTTATCCGATGTATCAACAGTTTTTCAGTGTCTTACGGGAGTTTCGCTATATCACACGTCGATGACTGCGCGTGTTTGTAAATCGAGACTGCGGATGAAAAACCTACGACAGTTTGGTACTTAGGACAGAATGTATCACCAAGTTGAATAACCGATAGGAGAGTCGATTCAGCTGTTACTGTACGTTGAAACATACATTCGAGCATGAAAATTTCTACGGCATTGCAATCAACGGAATAAGGTACTGGTAAGGTCTGACAGGTGCTGAATGAAATCTGAGACGATTTTGAGGATCTTGAAGCCTTTACACTTCTAAACTTCCGGTGGTGCACGGACGCTGAGTATTCATTCGGTATTATCTGATGGCGAGTTGTAACGAAGTTCTTGCAACTTCTCAAAGCGATGGTTCATATTTCGCACCGTTCGAATGAAACAAAGAAAACTTGACATTTGGAAACCTGTAAATTATATATATTTGGCAATATTGGTCTGACAACGAAATGTCGAGTCAACCCTAAAAGCAGGTTGACGTTTCTCGCGCGAAAAATTTGGAATTCACTTCAATTGTTTATGCAAACCTAACCTTAATCTTACATGAGCGCATCGCGGAGGCAGTATTCACTTTCGAACCAAAGCTCGAACGCTGAAACCATTCCGCTAATTATTTTCTACCGACTTTCTTGCTCCGCCGTTGTTTCAGGGTTGATGTTAACAATGAATGGCGAGGGATACCCTCGTTTGAATGCGGTACTGTGTACGATTGTATGAGCGGGGATTTTTCTCGTTATAAAAATATACCCGCGCTGCAACTATTGTTGCTATCTACTTGCCGGGTCGTAAATTTTTTCATAAAGCATTGCTCACTCTGCTGCGTCGGAATGAGTAATCCGCATCCCACTAATGTACTGAAAAGGTGTACCAGGTTTTTATTTCGAATGAGAGATTAAGGAGTGTAAAAACATAGGGAACAACGAAGACTGCCGCGGTAAAATAAATTACATGCATGCAAGCCATGCCAAGTTGTTACCCACCACCAGCCACGCCGGCAAATACGGCTATTAGGCAAGATTATAACCACTGTTAACACGTCTATTAAAATATGCATTCTATCGTTACGTTGAAAATCTCAACCGAGACGTACGTGGCTCTACGCCATAACTATAATCGCAGGTCTCCGTGCACGCCCACACATTCAACTACACTTACGTTTCATCCATCGACGTATAAAAGACACCCACACAGAACTCGCAAACCGACGGAAAGTTCGTTAACATCGGACTGTTCGATGGTTCGATATTTCAACAATTATGATAGAATAGCAGAAATTATCCATCGATCAGGATACTCAAAGCTATAGTCGACCCTTCGACCTACTCTCAAAATGATATCAGAATCGTCGGTTGTTCTTCTCGTTTTTTTTTTTTTTTTTCTTAGCACGGGATCGCCTAGTTCATTATCTATTCGATTTCTCATTAGGAAACGCGAACCGAAATAATTGGCACTTTGGTAGAGGTTTGTACCCCGGAGCGTACGTAATACTTTCCCGTGTCGTGTACAGAGCTACTTAAAATTGCAGCACGAGACGTAGATACCTACCGATCTCGTGCCAGCTGCTTGAAACAGTCCTCGTACGTGTATTCTCGTCAATTTTCGTGACTCATTTGAAGTTTTGAAGGAGTTTATTCACGAGTCACTGCTACAGCGGCGGATTATGTATTATAGGCAGCTGGGAGTGAAACGAGCGAACATTCCCGAGCTGAAACACCACCGCCGCCGTCGACGAGGCGGCATACCTAAGAGCTAACATGTGTTTTACCTGCATGACTACCCATCCGTTCAACTATGTTGAACCGAGTGAAATGCGAATGTATAGCTAATCCTCAACGCATGATGGATAGCGTACGGCGCAATTCAATTTCCCCGCGTTAGCATTTACGTCGTTGCTGCTTGTGCTGGTGCTGCTGTTGCTGTTGCTGCGTGAAAACCCGGTGTTTCGAGCTGTTTCTTCACTCGCCTCGCTGCCGCTTCTTCTTTAGCGCGGAATAATCTCGCGAGTGCCGACACGTCACTCCGTATTTCTCGCCCCCCCGCGTGCATACGGGGTGAAATTTAGTGTTCGAGAAAATCTTTGGGCTAATAATTAATCACGATACAGCTGAGAGAAAAATCGTGCGGTAGACCGTTATGGTTATCCACCTTCTACGCGTCGCTTTATAACTGCGAACCGGGAGTGTGCGTTTTCATTCCCTCCCCCCCTGGCATTCCGCTCCAAGATAACAGAGGGAGGATGTAGTAATTGCCTGTAAGTGAGGTTAAATATTTGAGTAGACCTCTTATCGAACCGCGTAATGGCCAGAGTAGCGCCCAAGTATAACTTGATGTCCGTCTAAGAACGGCGCCGAAAGCAGCTTTCGTCCGATAAAAAACGATTTGACGAAACCTGCATAAAGACGCCATGCATCTCCTCGTCGTCCAGTTTCACCGTGTCCTGGCCCTTTTCGCACGCGTAACGCACAACGGCCCACGGCCTTGTACTAAACGTGGTGCGAAGTTCAGTTGTACGATGTTGACAGGGGTTGAAGTTGGTGCAAAAGTTTAATCTTTCAGGCGGTGAGTCCGTGCGCGTTTCTTGCGGTTGACGTCATGCTTCTTTTTACGCGGTTGCGAAAGGGGAAAGTTCAGGCTATATACGGCGAAAACATCCCTCGTTGGGTCGTGTCTCCTCGAGCCAAGGGAGCATTTAAATTACAAATTAAACCAAACATTAACTTTCTTTGCAGCGCGGCAGCTCGCGGGGCTCTACGTCGGATTTTTAGGGCCGCAAATTATTTTTATGGTAATTGGTCGTTCTTAAGTTCACCACCCTCGTCGTCGCCACCACTCCCGAGTATTCCACGCCCTGTTTGCCTGCAATTTGAATGATTTTTTTCTGCCTTTCTTTCTCTCCTCGTCCTCGGGTTTTTCTTCCTCACCTTATTTGTTTTGCTTTATTTATTTATTTTTTTCATAATTACTCGCAATCGGTCTTAGTCACCTGAAACCACCATGATCGCAAACGGTGTCCGTCCACGTTTTTATACCGTCACGACGACAAGGCGCTCATGCATATACGCGAGAGTCCTTTTTCCTTCTCCGAGTTATCGTTGGCCTTCTTGAGCCCAGTTTCAGATTGCCGTAAGCGACGGTCTTAAAAATCTGCCACATGCGCGATACGTGCGGCTATGGTAAGTCGGGCAATAGCACTGCGCAAGGTGAGATGAACATCTCGAAGCCGCAGGAAATAACGAATAACATTGAGCCTTAGCCTTGGTTATTCCAAGTCGTGAAGAAATGATCGAGTGCCACGTCACGCGAGTCTAACTATAACAACGAACAGGTACAACTTCTTACTACGCGCAAGGCAGAAACGTGGTGTTTTCTTCCATTTGAAATTTTTATTTTTAACTGCCACTTTCGGCGAGGCCGGAAACAGCCCAGTAATTTTACTAGATACGCAACATTATGCCGACGTGCGTATTACAGTTATTTATTTCTGTTTCCTTCGTCTCGATATTCCTCACCGATAACGCCAACAATAGGGTGACTCAAGCTTGTTATGAGACGACGGCAGAACTAACTTTGAAATTCGCCGTTGAGCCGTTCGATAATGGGGTTGGCGATGGTGGCGAGGGGCAGGGAAGAGCCTGCTCTAGTTAGGGGTAGAATAAGAGTTGAGCAATGAGTGGTGGGAGGTGGGAGAAGGGCGGGGTGAGCCGCGGAGGGAGTTGGGTAAATTGGGGAGCGGACGAAGTTTGCATTCTGCGATAGCCCTTAATTGCTTTTTAAAACTCGCAAGTTTGAAAATAGAGAATTCCTCCTGCCGCACTTGACTCGATCGCTCGCTCGCTTTCGTACTTGCGCGGAAGAGAGGAATGTTCGATATTAGATTTCCATATCACGTTGCCGATATGTATAGCCGGCATGATCCACCCACGCCATTCGTTCTCGTCGATATTATATCCCCAGAGCGTAGTTCTCCAAACTCTCTATGGCGAAAGGTGGATCGAAGGAATGTCCAAGTTTCTATTTTTTCCCTCGGCTCTTCTTCGCCTAGTCTAACTAATTAACGGTGTTACTTTGAAGAAAGAGGATCCTTTATTGGCTCACACCCAGCTCTTATATTATATTTAAGACGGCCACGGCTGCTACGAGTCTCCTTTCGCCCATTTTCAAAGTGTGTGTGTGTGTGCGTGTGAGAGTGCCTTCGCGGACCACGAGAGATTCTCCCTCGACCGAGTGTAAATTGCTTTATATTAAGTTGACGACTCGGGGAATTCGCCGCTCTCAAACACTTTGGTAACTCTGAAGCACGTCAGAGGCAGAGACGAGGGAGGCAAACTCTACAATTCACGTAAAAGAAATTTATAATACCTCGCTGTAACCAGTGAGAAGGTACGAATGCTTCAGGGATTCTCCGATCGGTCAAACAACGCTAGATAATTTGTATTCCTGAAACGATTATCGCCAGCTGTACGTATAACCTGCAATTCGAAATCGATTGGTTGCTCATCGTCAGCGGTGATTGGTTTCGAGCTTTAGAGCAAACAAAATTTCAGGGGCTAACGTAACCAGATCAGGTACCACTGTATATCGATTCGGAGAAAGTCACCGAGGGATGAAAAGTCACGTTATCTTCCCCTCCCCGCCGGCCCTAAGCCGCGAAGACGGAATATCGCACGGTGCGCAACCCAAAGATCTGTATCATAGGGTCGTCACCCGTTCAAAAGGTTAGAAAGTAAACGATCTGGCGCTTTCTCCGATGGTCCCTTTGCTCGCTCCTGCCGGAAGAAGAAGCATGGGATCGGGTAAAAGCACCCCGATCCAAGGATATCATCGCCGGCCCTGATCCAGATTCAAACAATATGCTGAGACCCTATTGCGGGACGTTTAAACGGATTCCGCTCTATCACAGCACCACCCGGTTTATTTTCCAATACGATGATATGATATACCCGCTTCGACGGTGGAATCAATCGCTCGGAACTTACCGCGATTAAAATCGATATAGCGAACATGCCGCAGGGATGCAGGGGCGCACAGCCTGCTGCAGTTGCTGTTGCTGCAAGTTATATCGGCGGCGTGCTTGTATTGTCGAATCGATGGGAATCCCGGGTCGCCAGTTCGAGGCACAGATGCAATTACTGCGGGCATTGTGAATAAGCTCACCCCTTGGCCGAGAGAGCCTTCCCGAATCCCCTCCCCCGGCTCCCAGAGGACTCTTCTCACTCCTCCACGTCCTCGTCCTCGTCCTTTCTAGGGTGTAACTCACATCCCGTTGCCCTTGTGCGGCAGCGTCGAGCACGTCTATAGGATGCACACCCACGTGACACGCGGCTAAGTCCGACGCCTGGGTGTGGATGAGGAGTAGGGGCGGTGGGGGGGGGGGGGGGGGGGGGGGGGTGGCTCTATACGTTATTACGAAAGCTCCCCGGGGGTACGTTCTGTCACGATGAGCAAGTGGGCTTTCGGAAAATGAAAATGCGAAATTTATGGATCCTTCTCACGAGAGTTCCTCACGCGCGCGATTGCGACAACACTAGGCAACCACCGCGTCTCTGACGGCATTCAACATCGTCGTCGTGGCCGTGCGGCATTCATCTGCACGGACGGAGAACGGGGCGCCGCTGTGTTACGCTCATTTCACGTCAGTTTCGAATTACTTTATAACGAGAGAGGAGAATATACCTCTGCAGCAGCCGATGTCCCGTCTCATTCGTTGAGCTCGGTTCCTATTTCATTTCCAACTTCTGCCACGCGGTGCGAGCTGCGAGAATGCGGATCGTAACAAGCGGTGCAGCTCAAAAGCACGTTCTTCCACCTTGAGATATTTCACCTCTCATTTATTCCATGTTTTCATTTAAAACGTTGTATATGTAATTTACTGAAAATTTTCACTCGTTTTTTTCTCTCTCATATATTATACAACTTTTTGCAGTGCCGTGCGAGCAGGTCGATTTTGCGTAAGACTTGGAGATGAGGTTTTCTTTGATTGATCCCTCTCTTTTGAAGCCTCACATTTATATAGAATATACATATACCTCCGTGTGCACATTTTTTTTTTTTCTTCCGATTTCGATCTTCTCTTTTCCGCCGTTTTCTCTCTACTCACGGTGAGCAACGTAGCGCGAGATCTCTTAGGTTCGTTCCTCGTTCCCCGGTTGCTTATCTTTTCCAATCGGTTCTATCGCGGGTCGCACTGTAGCAATGCCGCTACCCTTTTATCGCAGCTCAATAAACGCAAATAGATCGACGTCGGCTGATTTTGCGCTCGCAAGCTTGAGCCTCGACCGGTGCTTCGAAATAAGATCAAAGCTCCGACCTTTCCCTAACCTTTATCCTCAGCCGTAGAACCCCAGGCCGATTCGAGATTTTTTCCTCGATTGAAACACGAGTATATTTTTTATCCCGAAGATGGAGCTAATATTTACATGTATACTGCCGTTCATATCTCTGTCACATTACATTTTCCTGATGAATAAGTATAATATATTACAGTTTCCTCGCTGCGGCTGTTGCAGTGGATGCGAATCGTACAATTTTGCAGGAAAGTCAAAGCAGTAACAGTAAACACGTTAGTGTGTTGCATCCGTCAATTAAATCTAGAATTTGCCTCTTGTGAGACTGCGTTCATAGGCTCGTCGTTACGTTTATTTATTTTTGTTTTTTTAATGAATACGATCTGCCGATCCTTTTCACCCTCGAACGTTATGTGAAAATATCCGCTTCTCGTCGTTTCCTCCGATGTTATTTCGGTAGACCTTTTTTTTTTTTTCTTTTCTCGTCCTAAAAATGTGGATTTGGACAAAAATGAAATAGCTGGCACCGAAGAAATTCAAAATTCATTTCGCACGCGTTCTTGGAGACGAAGTCGCGGCATTGTATGTTTCGTGCCTCCTATGCCGACTCGGGACAGCGGGAAAAATCGTCGACTGCCACTGAGAGGCACGCTTCATTTACCTTGGCAGCAGCGCGACGCTTGAGAATTGAATTTTTCCACTTCAAGTAGAATTAATATCCGTATGTTATCGCACCCCGCCTGGGAAAAATGGTGAACAAGAAGATATGAGTCTTGAGAATATGCGGAAAACAAGCTTTCCCCCTTTTTTTTTAACGTTGTTACATTTTTTATCTTGTTTTTTTTTCCTTCATTTTTTCTTCATTAACACTTTCCTCTCAGCTTGTCAGTTTTCTTTACCTATAACATCTAAAGAGTAGACAGTGCGAGTTCCTCAAAATTCCTTCCAACAAATGATATACGAGCCTCGGAATGTTTTTCGTATACACACGTATACAAAATTGGCACGAAAAAACGCTGGTAGAAAAACAAAAAACTTGAAGAGATATGCAACGGAAGTGGGTACGGATTAAAGGAAATAAGGACGTTACTCCAAAACTGATCGTCTGATTATTTATATTTAAGTTCACATGAATACTCCGTATTAGCTCTCCTTTTTTTCGTCCGTGCTCCGGCACTTCAGCCTTCTTTTAATCTTCACGTTGAATGTAGTAAAACGAAGAACATTCAGCCACTAGGTCGGCCTCACTTGCACTTCTAGCCTATTCGCCGTTTCAAACGGTTTACTTCTCCAACTTACGGACTGTGTAAACGAGCTTGTATACCGAAGTAAACAGGCCGCATAGACTATGTATATAACACATATATATACATATATATATATTCCTCGGGCAGTCGTCGCCGCGCCGATTAGAGAGTGACTCGCTAATTTGTTTCTCTTCTTGACGTCGCGACGCCGAAACACGGCGAGGATGCGAAGGAAAGTGAGAAGAGGAGTACGAACCTAAGCTGGCGAGACATTTTCGACGTCTGTCAGAGCTTCGAGACGCCTTGGGTGTTAGGTCTAATTTCGTCTGCCTGTAATCTTGCGAACACAGTATTTCTCACACCGTCAATTCGACGCGTTTTCTATCCTCTTCACCCTCTCCTTTCCGATATTTTTAAGGTGACGTCTCACTAATTAACACCGCGATTTTCCTCCATGTTTCAGAATGACACAATGCAGGTCGTTTGGCAGTATCATGCCGAGGAGCCCGTATCAGCTGCGGGGGTTTTGCCCGATCACGGAGACGTCAGGGGGACGAGACCCCTTTATCTCGTGCAACGCGATGCGCAGCCACGTCGCAGCTCACGAAACCAGGAACCAGAGACGCCGCTCAAAATCTGGGACGTCTTAAACCAGCAGGTGAGTTGATCGACTTTTTTACAACCTAATGGTGTGATCTTCGTTTTGAGCAATCGGAAACTCGCTGATTTTTCGTGTAACAACCAGGAACTTTTACCGAGCGTGCTCTCAAAATGATGAAAATACTTGGAAATTCGCAGGAGTCACTCAAAAATCGCTCGATTAACAAAATTCCTGAGCTCCGGAAGGCTTCAGAAAATCAATGGAAGTTACAGGCAGTTTCTGCGATAAAAGGGTGATCATAACGCACGGCGAGTGAGGGTCGAGTTATGCATCGTAATCTATGACCTTCCAACGCTAATGAACGTATAGTTTTTGCCGGATGTGACCTGCGCCCGATTTATGTCGTCATAAATTCGGTGTCGTACAATGCCTCCGTTGGAACCAATTGCACCCCGATAAAAATTCGCCCTGCCTCCCTACCCTCGTTCAATTTGCTCGAGTATTTCACCCGACTCGACTGCGATCATTTCAATAATCACACGTGATGAAAACTCCCGTAAACACCGCAGAAAACTCGATGCGATATTCTCGAATAGAGATTATTTACCGGACGCAGCTAAACACGTAAATATTCAGAGGTACCGTTCTGGTATTTTTGCCTCTCTTTAGTTCGTCGCTTATTTTTGTAACGGATGTATGAATTATGGAAAATGAGCAATAAAAGTGCTAATTTCGGAAGATCAAAATTGAAATTGGAACTTGGGGCATAGCAAAAACTGGCACGGAGAACGGGGAAAATTGTATTTTCCTATCGTATCAGAGAACGAGAAACGGCTACAAGCCACACCTTGGTGTGCAGTGGTAGAAGAGGCGACTAGCTGTTCCGAATTGCGATGTTCCAATTACGGGACACATTGCGACAACGGAAAGGAACTTTTTATTTTATTAACCTACAAAGGCTGCCCCGGCACTCACTTAGGTACCTGCGAGAAGACCACCGAGCCGGTTGTTTCAGCGGTTTTTTCCCTTCTCTTTCTCTCAGTGTCTACATTCGACGTAGAATGCAAGCTTAAACTCGGTAAGAATTGAAATCAGTGAACGTTAATAAAATGCAAAGTTATTCATACACGTACTACATATTTCTCGGCGCGACGCATAATTTCGAATTGTAGAACAAATATAATCTCTAAAAAGTACTTGAGGTGCAAAAACCTTGCGCCGAATACATGAAAGTGGAAGCAACCGACAAAAATTTACTTTTCAACTTGTTATAAATCACCAAAATGATAATGCACATTCGAATACGTATCAGCAACAATTCCCTTAAGTACAAAAAATATTTAAACCAAAATTCTTACTGCCAAGTATGTCATATTTTTGGGAAAATAAGAAATCAACACGAGAGTTAGGGACGAAATGGAAAATTCGGGATTAGTTCTGATTAGCGGGCCGTTTTGGAAAAATGTCTAGAGGAATAACTCAAATTTTATTACAATCGTTATTTGACGTGAGTCTCTACCGAGTCTTTTGATAAAGCGAAGCGGTTCAGAGTGAAATAAATCCCCGGAAAGTTTCGGCGAAGTGAATTATTTCTGTTGCTTGTTTTTTTCGCAACGTATTTCCATTTTCAACTTTCGCCACACTTTACCCCCTGCTTTAAAATCACCCTCACTGCTACATAAGAATGCAGCCAATTTTTCAAGCTCTCGGTTTACCGGGAATCGAGACGACTTAAGCCAAGTCGAATTCGTGCTCGCGTATATTTCCTTGCGCCTGCAGGTTACACCGAGACTACCGCAGCACGCCGATCTAGCCTGATATGTATCTCGCTCGAGGTTATTCCGAGTGATAACGATCCGCTTTCGCGCTTCTGCCGCGACGTGGGCGTGCAAGGTAGGGTGAAAAAGCCCGAGAGGGATGGAATAGAAGCGGGGCGAATGAGGGAGAGAGACGGAGAAGCGGGGGTGGCGACGTTTACACCCGAGCAAGTTTTGTAGATTAGGCTTTGTCCGGCGGCAAACAGAGAACGAAAGAGTCAGCGTTTCGCCGAGGCCACGCCGCGTAATCCTTGAGACACGGGTCGAGCCGAAAATCAGCTACGTAATGAAATCTCCGTGTTCAAGGTAACCCCGCGTGATATCTGCTGAATTTTCACCACCCTCAAAAAAATTCGCACGCAATATCACGCGTCGACGCGTGATTGCGGACCTTGTACAACGAAATAGTATCTCCAAGATTTCAAACAATTCTTACGCTAACGTAATGTAAACTTTTCTCTGTATTATGTTCTCCAGGTTCGTCTGCCCATGGAGGAGGACACGTTGCTCTGGTGCAGGGTGCTCGAGATGCCGCCGATCCGGCGCAAGCACCACGTCGTGAGGGTGAGTATCCCACTTTCTATCCGTCCGCCATTTTGGTATCGCGGAAATATTTCGTTCGTACGCGCACGTGTCGCGAAAGGGGTTAAGGGGCAACTTCTAACTGGGTGAACGGTGGAAAGGGGATGTCGGTAGGATGGAATTGGGCTAATTCAGGGTGAAGGGTGATCGACGACAATCAGGTGGAGGGCTACATCGATGACGCGTGGATGAGGGGTCGTCCGCATTGCCACTTATCACGAGCCCTTCGAGTTTAAATTGACGGTATAACGTGATTAGCGCGAACCCAAAGACGAGAGCGAGTCGTGCCAACCCTTTGATTATCCATTCCCTTTCGAGGCGCGATATGTTTGCTCTTCCATGGTCGTACACGTTTCGGTGCTAACTGCACACCGCTGAGTGACTCGCAAACATATCGCCTCACTTTCCGCCAATGGGGAGGAAATCGATTAATCGATCGTCCGCTTCCCTGTAATTTCCAGTACGAACCGGTTATCCAGCCTGGCAGCCACGAGTATCTCCATCACATGACGCTCTACGAGTGTCGCGGTTCCGTCGCCGAGTTGGAAACGGCGGCTCGTTCCACGGGTGGAGTTTGCTACCAATCAGGTCAGCCCACCTTGCAGTGCAACACAATAGCAGCCACGTGGAGTCTGGGGTCCGAGGTAAGCCGAGAGAAGTTACGAGTTTGATAATCCTATTCCTTTCGCGCAAAGAGCACAGAGCACAGACCGCACACACAAACACACTCGTGTGGAGTGATTGCCGTGGCTGGTGTCACTTTCAGCCCGCGTTCACGCGGCGTAAGGATTCTCGCGTATGTACCGCAAAGGAGTCGTCCTGCAGCTCTTTGCGGTTCACGTCGAAACTTGAGCCCCCTGCGAAGAAGCTGATCTCGGCGCTCTTGGTCTAACTGCACGTTGCCCTCTTCTCGTTTTCGCAGGGTTTCAATTACCCCCCGGAGGCCGGTTACGCCCTCGACCCGCACGCGGGACCGCAATTCTACATGCTCGAGACCCACTACACGAACCCGCAGCTGGACGCCTTCATCAGCGACAGCTCGGGCCTGCGGCTCCTCTACACGGAGCGGCTGCGTGTCCACGATGCCGGAGTGCTGAGCATCGGGATAGACCCGAACTGGAGGCACCTCATCCCCCCGGGTCAGCCGGAAGTCGTGTCCGAGGGTCACTGCGTCGCCGACTGCACCGGTCAGACCATTCCCAACAACGGGGTCAACATGTTCGCGGTGATAATGCACACTCATCAGCTCGGGAAAAAGGTCCGACTGAGGCAGATACGCGCCAGCGTTGAACTCCCGCCCATCGCCTCGGACACCAACTACAACCCGAGCTATCAGGAGTATCGCAGACTCCAGAGACCCGTCAAGGTGTATCCGGTAAGTCGGACTCCTAGTCCCGCGATTCCGGGAACATAGTCGATACCCACGAAAATGGTCGTCTTTACGAAGTGATTAATTTCCTGGGTTATAGGGTGATCATCTGGTAGCTGAATGCACCTATTCGTCCGAGTCCAGGGCTGCGATTACATTGGGCGGATTGACCACCAGGGAGGAAACGTGTCTGATATCTGCTCTCTATTACCCACGGATAGAGCTCTCGCTATGTTATTCGCTTCCCTCCCTGCCCACCGTTCTCCACAGTTTGGGCATCCAGCAGCTTACGCCGTGAGTATTACACTCGTCGTCTGTATCTAAGTCACGCTCTGGCGCTTCTACCGACGCTCCGCAGTGCCGGTCGCCACTCGAAAGAAGGGAATCGGAATTCGATGCAATTGGCACCGTAATTGACTTTGTTCTAACGGAAATTGGCAGTGGTTTCAACTTAGCTAAGTTTCATCGTACGGTAAAACGGAAGTCTATTGAAAGGAGAAACCCAAGAAAGGAGTTTCTAAATTGAACTGGTTTCTATTCCCCTAACCGTCGATTCTTTTTTTCATAATTGAGTGATAATATAAGTAGAGCTGACATACCGGCTGTTATGTATAAACTAATTCACACGTCCCTCGGCTAGAGAAAAGTTTACCGCTGTTTTTCGACATTGAGCATTGGCATCGTTGACCCAGTTGTACCTGCAGCAGCTAGATGTAGATATGACAAAGTTGGACTAAAGAAACGAGCCGATGCAACGTGTGGAATTACGGGACGCGTACTCGAGTTCAGCACTCCTCTCGTAATACTGTAGATAAACGTATTTCTCCGAGCATAAATCTGATCCCTGGGTAATTTTGTTCCAGTAACTCGAGTCCCGTGAAGATTCAGGCGCCCCCTGAGCTCTCAGGTTTAACGCTGGAGGAGCGCCTGGTCAGCTACGACTGGGAGACGAGCTTTCAGAGCTTTCAGGAAGCCACGCGGAGCGGTACGTTCAAACCGCTCTGCTGGAGCAGTCGAGGCGATCTTTTGCCGGGCACGGCGCAGCTGGAATCACGCTACCCGCGGATAATCACGCCGTACAAAGAGCCGACGTTACCCTGCACGAAGAAGCCGACGCAGAACAAGTTCTCGAAGCTGCTGAGCAAGGACGGCGACATCGGAAGCCCAGTCGAGCCTGACAGCGACGAAGCGAACGCCGTCGAGCGGGGTCAGCTGGTGCGAAGCAAGGTGTCGCGGAGCAGCGAAGGGCCCATCGCCGGAAGTTCCAGGACCCGAAGCGTATCCGTTGCTCTAGTCGTCGCCGCCCTCGTCGCCGCTCTCAGATGAACGCCTCACGACGTGCCGCAAACTTGGTGGTGAATTTCGTTCGTTTGGTGCCGATTGTGTGTTTCGCGTTTCGTGTCAAGTGCGAGGTGTGGTGTCCCGCTAGGATTCAGGATCAAGGATGGAGGATCGAGAATCGGGGTGATCAAGGATACGTGGATCGGACACGAATGTGTGAGTATGTGATACCTGCATGTCGGACAGAGGAGATTTTCCGCGTATCCGCGAACACGTTTGCTGATCTTTGATTTCTTGTTCCCCGTCGCGATTTTGCGATGAGTATAAAATCGCGCCGCAGCGGTTTCCCGCAGGGTATTCTTCTTTTCGCCGATCAACGGATTCGCCTAATTTTCACTATTTATTCACAGCTCAAACTTGATAAATTAATTCTTACGACACAACTACGGAGAAACGATGCGAGGCTGTCGTACTGTTGGTACAATTTATGCTTATTTACGTTGAGCGCGTACCTTGCGATTGGCCGATGAAGAAAAATACCCGGCCACGGTGCGAGTCCGATACATGTAACGTATAATATGTGTGTTTCGGGATCTATGATCTATAGGTATTGTAATAGCTCCGCGAGACATGAAGTGAGAGATAAATTGTAATATTGAATCAATCATTGTTGTTGGCTGTTTATTTGCCCGACGAGAACCAGTCCATGTCCGATATACGGAATTTAAACAGTATATACATTATGTATATATTTATACACTTATATACTAGTTATCTCATTATAATATGTATAATACGTATATCGCGTCCGAGAATTACGCCTGAGCGCTTAAATTATTCCTCTACCGACGCCTCCAACTACTGACTCTATTATCTCGTTATTCTGCTCGAGGCATCTCGTGCACATAGTTTGAGATGTACACTACTGTGTGTACGCACACCGAGGGTTTCTATTTTCTTTTTATATATTTTTTTTTTTTATTTTATTCGTTTTTCCTAAAATTTTCTCGTGTAAATTTTCAAGTGTACATAATTATTGTACATAATATACGTTTTTCGTAATCAATGCACGCGCATATGTATTATATATTTATATATTGTGAACCGCAATATTCGCCGGAACGGTCGTTGATTGGGTCTCGTCGGGATTTTGTAAATTTTGTTAATTATTAAATTTATTACATGGAAACGGGTCGTTACGTGTGTGACATTTTGTGAAATATATGTATATAAGCGCTGGTTGACTCGCGTGCCGAGAATAATAATAATAATGATAATGATGATGATGATAATAGTAATAATAATATATACATGTAATAAATCGTTGCCTCAAACGTTGCTATTAATAGGCTGGTATATTTTTTTGGACTAGACGCGAACACTTTTTCTCTTGTTTCATTTACCTTTTTTCTTTATTTGTTTCTCTA
This sequence comes from Neodiprion pinetum, assembly GCF_021155775.2. Taxonomy (NCBI): domain Eukaryota; kingdom Metazoa; phylum Arthropoda; class Insecta; order Hymenoptera; family Diprionidae; genus Neodiprion; species Neodiprion pinetum. The sequence goes on along the minus strand of NC_060235.2, from coordinate 34,523,315 downwards.
AAGAAAAAGCTTTTCCGCCTTAAATTCGCGACCGTTGATTAATTACTTCACGACTTAACCAACGCTTATATATCGCAGGATTTCTCTTGTGTGTTATCATGTACAGTATAACGACAACCCAGTATTCTATTATTATTATTATTACTATTACTATTGTTACTATTATCATTATTGTTTTGAATACGTACCCTAACATAAAAAATGGAAAAATGAAGAAAAAGAAAAGAAAGAATGAAAAGTGAAAAAAGTAAGGGAAAAATATTATTTATTCATTTATTTAAATTACTGTAAAGAGAGAGATTATTTTGAAATAAGGTTGTTAACACTTTTCTATATATATTCATCCACAAATACGATTTGATACCTAATCTAATGTAATATCGAACCCCCGTAATTGATATCTATAATTACTGTAATCCTGAAACCCTCTAGCCTAGAGCCTTGTCCCTAAAATAGGTTTAAGACTAAAAACCGAACGCGCTATAACAATATGTATAAATTAATCGTCACACGCGTTCAGTCTTTCTGCTATAGACGGTATACATGATATAATATACACAAGCAAATTAGCTCAAAGCGAAGGGATTGCGATGTCGTTCGGAAAATATTACTCAATCGGAATCATCGACCTTTTCAATTTTTCACTGATGTCGTCTGCAAAATATTTTCAGCTGTATATTTTTCGTGTTATTTCTTATTCGGTAACAATTTGCTGCTAAGGGAACTGTATCGTACACCTGTAAGTATTTATCGATCTTCAAGCGACATCGCTCAGAAAGAAACATGAAAAAAAAATAACATACATTGACGTACGATATTCGTGACAGAGAAGCAGGGAGGCAATATTAGAAAATTATAAAAACGGATACATAAGCCACGGATTCCATTTTTGATGTTAGACTGCCCCCCCCCCCCTGCTAATATGACATATGCACGCACTCTATTCATTCTCCTCTCCTTTCGCCTTCCCCTTTGCCGAACCTTAGGCAAGTGAATATGAATTCCTGCCACCATAAATTCGCGCGGAGGTTGAGAAAATCGTACCCCATCGTAGAACGTAGACATACAGTAGCCGCAACCCCGTATATAGCAGGTAATAGATAAACATTAATTACGATACGTAAACAAAAATTTTACAATTTAATACAGTAATTCGTAAATGTAATAGGGATTTGTGTGTGTAGGCCGTAGGGCGGTTAACTTGCTATTTGAAAAAGAAAGAGAAAAAAAAAAAAAATTATAATCGTAAAAATTAAACGCTGTATAATATACTTAGGAAATTAAATAGTATTTCGAAAAAACGTCACCATTCGAACTGCCAACCCGTTATGCATATATATTAATCCGTTTGTCCAATGTTATCAATTTTGACATATTTTTTTCTACCATCGACATTCGATTCCAATTTTTCTTTCTTCGTTCTTCCCCACATCCACGAATACACTTTCATTTTTGCTCTGCATTTTCATTGCATACGCTTACAATCGCAATACCATATACCTATTATACAACATTATAGTCACGGATATTCAATTCAATCTCCGAATCGTCCGGAGATTGCGTTGCATTCAAATTGAATAAAAGTATCGATATTATTGTTATTATTGTATTATTAATACTACTACTATTATTATTATTATTGATAAGTGGTAACCGGAATGCAATTGGTGTGGACGTCGCGTACAATGTTGAGTTATGGATAAAAAAAAATATGTTCTTTCGTTTATGTTAATTTTCAAAATTTGCGAATAGAAAAGAAGTGAATGTCAAATATAAATTTGGTCCGTCGTAATTATATCTTTCCATCCGTCCACGCGACTCGCTATGCGGTTACCGCTGTATTAAGCCGACCAAAGCTACGGAATGAGAGATCCTGGGGGGCACAAGGAGCTGCCAGTGATATGACCAGAACAATCAGCAAAAGCGTGACAGTTTCGCAATGATAAGAAAAAAAAAAAAATAAAATAAAAATTAATGAAAAAAGAAAAAGAAACGAGTCACTTAAAATACTGGAATTATGTTAGATAGAAGACGATATTAATGCTATGTCTATATACGACGATCTTGTATCATGTGTATGTTATAGTTAATTTCCAATGCGACGCTCGCCTATCGCTCCTTTTTCACACGTAATGAACACGGGAAACTGCAGGGTCTTTATTTACAATCGATCGGAGTTTGCTGTCTCATGTTCTTGGGACAAATCGTCGAGTTGCATTTGTTTGCGTATAATCAAAGAGCATTGTCGTCGTTGATTTGTTGATCATGTGGATTAATATTTTTCAGAGAGTATGATTTATTTATTTATTCTTGCATTAGGAAAATTTTCCTCCCTGCATACCTAATATTCAGTAAAATGAAACATGTTGCGGTCAAGCGAGCGTCGCCACTTTATGTGTATATTGTATGTAGAAACCTAGGGAATGTCGGTCGAAATAATAAATTTAAACAAACACGACCCGCGTAATGCGGGTATGAAGCAAGTCAAAGGATGGCCGAGGTCACGAGATGAAAGAAAACCGGAATGAGTGAAATAGAATGAGAGAAACATGAAGAGCGAGAGGGATGGATAAAGAGAGAGAGGGAGAGAGAGAGGAGAGAGAGAGAGAGAGAGAGAGAGAGAGAGAGAGGAGAGAGGAGAGAGAGAGAGAGAGAGAGGGAGGGAGAGAGAGAGAGAGAGAGAGGAGAGAGAGAGAGAGAGAGGAGAGAGAGAGAGAGAGAGAGAGAGAGGAGAGAGAGAGAGAGAGAGAGAGAGGAGAGAGAGAGAGAGAGAGAGAGAGAGAGAGAGAGGAGAGACGACGAGAGAGAGAGAGAGCGAGAGAGGAGAGAGGGGAGAGAGAGAGAGAGGAGAGATGAGAGAGAGAGGAGAGAGAGAGAAGAGAGAGAGAGACGAGAGAGAGAGAGAGAGTGTGCGAACGTAGAACTGTGTAAATATAGGAATCCTGTATATAGTAATAATAGTAGTTTAAAACACGTCCTGATATGTAGTTCCATAGACACACTCGCGAGATGAACATGTAGCAACATAGAAAGAAAAAGTGCAAATACAGAAACAAACAAATGCGATAGAATAAATTAAACTAAAACTCGAATTGATTATACACGACTTGACTTATATCGTTGTAAATTGAGTTCGATTATATAATTTATTAAACACCGACTGCCCTGTTCCTTCACATAGTTTACGCCTAATCTAAACTTATGTACCGTTAACGTTAAATACCTAGCCACTACTATCATCTGTACTGTAACAAATTGTATTATATTTTATATATATATAAATATGTAAATGTTTTTCTAAACACGTCTCTCAATTATTTATGCTCTAAATCCCAATCATTCATCCAATCCCCCGTAGTGAATTCGAAAAGCCTCGCAGTAATTAATAACACCATCGTTTTGCGCTGCGATCCATGATAGGTATAGTAATATTTCATTGCAAACGTCATTTTCCAACGCGTCTTTCAGTATACGTCAACGTACTGTACGAAAATAAGAGCCCAAGAGCTTCTTCATACCGCGATATTCACGCACATTTCACCCGAAACGATCTGTTGTCAAGTCTTTCAGACGCCATATTGCTCAGTTACGCCCTTCGCAAGCTTGTCACATTGCCTGCTCGACACTTGTGTTTATCAACCGTGAAGAGTCTTCATGGTATCAACGATGGTTGCCTCGTGTCTGGAATCAGAAGTTTGCCATACCTGGAACGGGACGGTCGCAGATTTGTACACATACCGCGAGCACATGTTTATTCTCTGCGATGATGATCGTGACTCGGAGAATTGAGACGGGAGTGTCAGATACGCGGGTGAGAGAGTGAGAGAGAGTGTTGTTCCGTTTTTCTCGATTCAGCAGATAGCGCATAGCGCGCGTTGAGTTATCGACGTATAGGCTCGTACACAATTCAATATTTTTACACGCCACCTCGAGAGCTCGTTTTTTCGTGCAAAAAAAACAATAATAATAATAATAAATGAACCCCTCGAGAATCCGATGATGGAGTCGTTTACACCCGAGTCACGAGGGCGAGTTGACAGTGAGGGAGAGGAGGGATGGAGCGCGAACCAATTTCATCGAGATTATGCCTACCTGCAATCGGTAAGTACAAGATTATCAGATTTTACCGTTCCTGCATTGGATTTCATTTCAAATTTACATAACTATAACATCACGATATTACCTCGTCACACTCAATACACGCTTATTATCGCGTGATGGGTGGCAATTTTAATCAAGTAAGAGACGAAAGGAGGTGGCGTCTATATACACGTATGTATATTCTGCGAGAAAACAAGGCTGGAACAGGAATAGCGGGTGTTAAAGAATTCGAACAATTCTGCAATCAGGATCAGCCTTAACTCGTTTCTGATATTTTAACGCTGATTCGAGCATTTAAATGCATAAAGGTTCACCCTGGAAAATAATAAAACCTTCTGGCGTTCGATAAGAATCGGGGTTCGACTGAACGGCGGTTAGCGAAGAGGGTTGAAGACTCCAAATTAAATCTCACCAGCGCAGTTCCCCGTGCTAACGACAAATGTGATTAGATCTCGAGCCAGCAGCATCTTTTTTTTTTGACAATTCTTTCTGGTACTCCGATCGATTCGTCCCTAAACGGTTACATACGTGATGAACTTGTTCAAAACTTTTTCGTCAAATTTCTGTTCAAGTTGAATTTAAAGCACGAGAATATCCTCTCTGGATTCTGGAATACGACTGGCATTCCAGGGGTCGCTAAACTGCGACTGTAAACATTGTACAGGCGAAACTTTCCGTGCCAATTGCGCTGCTATCTTTCACCTTTATGCAGTGCATCTCACATTTTACTGCAATTAACAAGCTTCCCATCATCAGTTCGGAAATGTTAAATGACCTAATTTTGAATCAATTTTAAGCATAAGAAAACTTTTCTTCTTTGGATCGTTTGATTGGGGAAAAATACTGCGACAAAAGAGGAATAATCTCTCTCGGCTTCTGTCACAAAATATTTTCAATACCTAATGAAGAAAAAAAAGTGAATTTCGTAATTCGGTTCAAAGTATATTCCGTTTTGAATTGCTAGCTGGAATAAAACCGTACAAATTGCCAACGTCTATCGTATTTATTCTCGTTCAACTTCTACGGAAATATTCCATCAATACGATTCAATCGGATAAAAATTCGGCTATCTTATAACAGCAACCCAAGGTTTCACGAGGCTTCACATAATTCTGATCGGTTGTTAAGGGGTACCATCATCTCTGATTGGATTTCTGAAGATCCGATCGGTAGAGAAGAGCGGCTAGGTTACAATGTAAGATGTGATTGTCATCAGTGGCTCAAACTATAAACGGAATTGGAATTCTTCTCGAGTTAATGTAAGGGAGTACGATCGTTCCCACATTCCTCCAACCGACGCAACGAGTCTAAAACCGTCCGTGACCGAGTAAGTGTCCAGGTAATGACCTGAGGTAACACGATATAGCGATAAATTAGACAAACGCCTGGGTTCCCGGGATTTGATACGGTGCATTATAACCGGGCATGGCGCGTATGTGAAACACGCTGCTTCAAGAAGGTCAATTCTCAAATTTTTCGAAGGTCGTGCGTCTGCCTACCTGCGTGCTTTTCGAACGCGCTTCACGCATGGACACCTACGCGTTAACCTGGGATGGACACGAGGATGCCATTAGCGCCCGCTAACCAAAGAGTTGACCGAATGCGTAACCTGCACGCGTCTCTGCGGTGTATTTGAAGTAACGTGCACGTCTACTACAGACGCGTACGCGTTATATATGATTTCACATCAGCTAGCCAGCTGTGAAAATAAGAGTCTGAAATTTGTTCACACAGATCGATAAAGTGAAGTTTCCAAAAACTTAGCAACCCCGATTAGGAGCGTTCGGAAAGATTCCTCGGATGTCCTTGGCAGTAGTAAAATTGCACGGAATAATCACAGACGTTGCTTTTCGTTGTTTCCACGTTTTGACGGAACATTAGGGAAACATTATACCAATCGTGCAGCTCAAAAAAGGCCGTAATTTTAGAAGAAATTTATTTCCTTTAGATTTCGTGATGAATCTGAAGAAGGATGTAGGTAATTATCGATGAATCATTGAACGACGGCAACCGGGAATTGAGAGGATTCTTCTTTCTTATAAACCGAGTGTAACGCGGCGTCTGATCAAAAAGTGCCGGACGCTGCGTTCAACGGGAAATCGATCAAGAGTCCGGTCGAACGCAGGATCAAATCGCGAGGTGCTGCCGATGGCAAAGTTGAAATTGCCACTTCAACTTAGCCTTGCGATTAGAGCGGTTTGCGCAGCGCGGCGTGTAAGTGTTCAGAAATTCAATCCCCATTGGCAAACATGCCGCCACGGTTTATCGCTTCCCTTCAAACGACGCCCGCAAGTAGCGTCGCGTCAAGATGCAGGGTGTGCGAAGAGCGTTGCGAGGTGTGAGTCGCCAACACGCAATTGACTTCCGGTCAATCCGGACGCGTCGACGTTGATTTCTTATGGCAGAGGCCATGAATGCACGCGTGCACCGCAGGGACGATGGAAATTATTACCAGAGTTTCCGGAACCTCGTCCTTTCTGCATTACATAATTACCTACCTACATATAACGTAATTTCCCTCTGGCTCACGTTTATATCCGAGTATCACTGCCACGTGATACAAAGATGGGCAGTAAACCAATCAGCGTAGCTTCACGCCGGCGTGCTGCGATAAATATCCTGCAGAGAGCGAACGCAAAGCAACGAGCTCAATGAGAACTCGATTGTAGTTCGCGGTCTCGACTCTGGCGGTCGGCGAGAGCTCTTGATTGAAATTTATGTCCGATGGGACCGCGCCAATTCTCCAACACCATCCGACGCTGCCGCGCGATGCCGTTTCTCACCTATTGTACCTACCTGCCCTCTGTAATATTGGTACAGCACCGTGGCGACGGACCGTGCGATTGAGATCGTGAAATGGACAATTATTTGGGGAGTTTTTAGTTTTTATTTTCATTCGATTTCTTCGCTATCCGTGGGTAGAGATGTACATAGTACTGCGGCGATGAAAAACTTGGAGCGGGTTATTAATTCTGGTAAAATATTTCATCTGCTATCATGTTATAACTGTATCGAAAATTCGGGCACGGAATGAGCCCGTGCAATTATCCCGCGCATCGTATAATTGCCTCCGCGAGTATTATTGCTGCCTTCAATTTATCACGGATACGTTTTCCGCGGTTGATTTAATTTCATCTTTTTTTTTTGTCATTTTCGCGTCAAGTAAGATTGTCTTGAATGTTTGAAAAGCTAAGTAAAAACTTAACGCGAGTTTGGAATGTGATTGTGATTTTTTTAGTATAACTGACGATAAATTAATGCGAACAGTTAATGTTGTAAATTATGAAAAATGCATAAGATTTGAAGAAACAAAGATGGTAGAAAAAGACACCAAAGAAAAAATAACAAGAAACGATCAAATCAACTGATGTTCTATGAAAATAATGGAGACGTTATAAAGATCATTCCTCGTCAGGTTTGCGAAACAACCAATCGATAAACGATCTTCACGACGACGAACACGTTACGAGTTCCGTTTGTACACACATACGCGCATACATAATACATGGATATTTATATTCCACGACAAGCTGGTTCACCACGTTGTGATTCATGATGCTGTTTGTTGCTCGGATTTGCCTTCTGATTGAATTGTGCTCGATAAGATAAATCACATCAGCCATACTCAACCGGCGTGCCACGCCACGCCACGTCGCCCTTCTGAAGATTGCCTCGTTGATAACATTTCGTGTTTCCCCTGCAGTTACTACGTTACGTTACGTAGTCCCTTTCAGGTACATATTTACATCGACGTATATTTATACAGAAACTCCAGCTGCCGCCATCAGCGTTCAAAGTAATTGCTGTGTTTACCGCTGTCTAAATTTTGATCATGTCTCCACCTCTTTCACACGTTATACTTCTTACCGACTGGCGTACACGACCGCTGGATGCTATCTATGCTAAATAATTCAACCAGCCCCCAGAATAACTTTCCGATTCAACATGGAAATGGTAAATAGTTACTTGCGCCGAGTGATTAATAATGAGCATCGAATGATTCATTTAATAGTTTGTGGCAATTCTACTTAACTTTAATTGCATCTTTTGGTTAAAAAAAAAAAACCAGGTTATACGTATTTCGTCCTTGCATTGCTCAAGTTAGCCTGCAAGCATATTTGTTCCTCTCGAGCGTGTTTGCCAACGAAAATGAGTAAATAAATAAGCGTAATTGATTGGAACGTGACTAGTGAGCATGCATGCCGCCGAATAAAATACCTGCAGGAATTTGCAAATTTCAAATACGAATATTACATATACATACACACACACACACCCACATATAAATATATATACATATACTTATATTCTGCCATGCATATACAAACATTTGCATCCGACTTAATAACTCAACGGTAAATAGTGGACCCTTGACCGAATTACGTGCATTGCTGCTATTTCAAATGATCACCTGCACGAGCAATGTAAATATTTACGAATAATAGAGACTGTTGATCAGCGAAAATTTCAATACGTCGTGAATTAATATCGGACAGTAATTGCAATGTAGGAACTCAATTTAATCCAGGCTTCGCAGAAAAACACTCGATCGGCATTGCAGCGAAAAAGTAAAAACGACGCGACCGTACGGACGAGAAGAAAAAACTTGGATATATACGCCGTAGGCACGAGAAGGTGGCCGGGATTTTTAAATGGCGGTAAATCGTGAAGGCTCGCAGCACGCGTGGGCGGTTCGTGGTCGCCGTTCGTTATCTGTGAGTGGGATTAAACGCGCAGCGTTGCATCGAAGCGCGCGTTCCGCTTTGACGAAGAACGCAAGAGGATGGCGATGGACCGACGAAGAGGAAGAAGACAGAGAGAAGGAGAGCGCGAGCGAGACGAGGTTCGAAATTTATGAACACCGGACGCACTCGGCCGCGAACTGTCACTGAAAATTAACAGCAAACAGAGAAACGAAATGGCCTTCCGCGCTGGCGCGAATGTTGTTTGCGATGCTACTCATTCGGCGATGAATTAAAACATAAATTTCAATCAACCATTCGCCAACGTTTGCGCACTTGCAGGACACGGACGCGTGTGCAAGCCATGAACGGGAATATGCGAAGCACGTGGATTCGTGTACGTACACGTATCCACCGTCGTTGAATTTCCGTGGATTTATTTGGCCACAGGTGTCTGTATCATCCTCGCTTTTGCCGTTGTGCAATCGGCCTTGCGTGAAAATAAATTAACGAAATTTAACACTAGGAGAGACAGAGACGGTGCGCTGTTGCGACTTTTTGTTAACCGATCCGTGACGCGATGCCAATTGTTTATATCGTATACAGGCACGCAGGGAACGAAACTGGAATGTCACCAATTTGATGGGCTCGTTAACCGTGCTTTACGCAAACTTTTTACCTTCTCTTTCTCTTTTTGTTTCATTGTTTAATCCCGGTTGATGAGTCTGCCAATTCCTCGTCACGCTTCATTTGTGCAGCTGTGTTTTATCCCTCGCATGTGCCGACGATCGCGGCTTGGCTGCTTGAAAGTAACAAACACGCGCGGTCGAAACGACAATAATCCGCATCTCTCGTACGCGGACATCGGTTCTCAGTGAAACGGGGCCGGTACATTCGGATGGAAATTGTTCAAAGGCGCGCGGTAATTCGATGCCTGTCAATGAGACCCTCGGCCTTTCGCCGATTTCGGCCAATTCGGATAAACGGTATTAGCGTAATTGAGGCATTTTCATCCGACTCCGGGGGAAATTTACCGGGAAACAATCATTCGATTACACGGTGTACTCGTAGATGACTGCTGGTCATCGCAGGATGCACACAGGCGAGAAGAGAAGCTGTAAAAGAATCTCGAGCTTGCGACCTTAACCTTACACGTTGACCGTCCTCGCTATACTTTGCCCCGTCTTCAGCCCCGCATATCGTGCAAGAGAACCGCAAAACGCGGAGGAAACTTTCGCGACTTTAACGCACCGCCAGTGCACGGTGATAGACTCTGCCCTTCACCCTTCGCTGGGCCCGAAGATTTCGGGCAACTGCCGTAGGTACTTCAGAAGTACTCGGTGCGCCGCTCTGAGGCACTATTTCGTGGCACTCCGAATCCCGGCACCTGCAGGCGCGTAGTTCGAAGGTTGGGGTCGGTTTCGAGGTGTGGCGAGGATCGACGCGGCCCCCGGGGGGATGCCGTTATATAATTAAAGGTACATAGAGCTTCGCCTTGTCTGAGCTGGAAGGATGCGAGGCCTTCCACTGCGCCGTACCATAATGGTACAGGTGTGTAGTTACACGGATATCTATCCGTGTACGTGAGCCGTCCGCGTCGGCGGGTATATTCGGTGTATTATATATTCACACCGTGCAGGATACAGGCGTCGATGCACCCGCGTTTCGTTACACGTTACACGGCGAGAAGGATCCGGGTGGATCGCGTCGGATGCTGATGATACTGTCTATACTCATGCCTCACATGTAGCTTAAGCGCCGGTACGAACGGTCTGCAGTTGAGAGAAATACGACAGGATCAACGGGAGAACGTTGTAACGGTATCAAGACCGATCCAATCAGCTGCATTGTTTAAAAGTACCCCGCCATGCACTTCGACTCAAGGCAGCGTTATTCCGACTCTGCAGGATCGTACGAAATGCGTTTGTTTCCTTTTCCGATCCATGATGCAGCTTGTGGTATGCGTACAGACGTATGTATGTGGGCACGTTCGACGTGAGTTACTACGGCCGCGTTCCACTTTAATTAACATTAGTGGATTAACTCGATTTAATTCTGCTCTACCTGCTGCAGCCTTCCGCTATTCCAACACGGAATTGTCCTCCTATCTCTCTTCTCGAGTGGATTTCTTCAGCTTCAAACGATGTCCGCGATCCACGGATCTTAAGATCCCTCAGTCCTGATGGATAAATGTTGACCTCGAAGGTCAACCTATTTTATACGGTTCTTAACCTATTTCTACAACCTTTGGATAGAAAAAATCTTTCGCTAATCGTTGAAACGGAATTACAAGGAAATCTTTTGCAGGCAAGTTATAAATTATGTAAGGATACCGAGGATGCAATCAAACCTGCGAAGCATTGATTTGCCTTTCATCGATTCTAGCTGAAAGCAACGCTTTGAAACGCAAATCGATGTCTATCTGGTGGAGAAATCTTGGATGCGAGTCAATTATCCAGAAAGCAATATCCTCACCTTTCTCAGAGTCCTGAATCCATCGTCCGCCGGACCGATCATGAGGGTAGAATTGATTAAATTTCTTTTGATCATCGGCCGAGGATCGTCACGTGTTCGACGAAATTACAAGCAAGTTCCAGGAACCTTTTGATCAGTTGGGAAAATTGCGAGTACGGTGTCTTGGACCCGGTAAGCCGTACGGCGAATTCCGCTCTAAAGACAGGCTTCGGGTGTCTGGCGTTCGAGGCGGGATCAATTAACGTCGACGACTCTTCGGAAAAGGAAGTCGCTTCGGCGAGCGAAGTTCTGCGGGAAGATTTGCTTGTGCTTCGCGTGGCTGCTGAGCAAGTTGAAATCGCGCGCGGCTTTTCACGTAACCTGATCGATGTACTATATCGCCGTTGAGAAAATGGGGACATGGGTAAACGGCGGGTGAAGGAGGAGGAAGGGAAAGAGAAAGAGAAAGAGCTGCGGACGGTTAGCTTGAATGGGTTGTTAGCGCTCGGTGACTACCTCAACGCTTCACAATCACGATGTCCCTTTGAAATTCGTACGTCCCAGATGCGGTCGCTCTGGTTTCCGACTTGCATACTAACTAGTGGGGCAACTAGTTACCAGCTACCTTTCCCGCAGCTATCGGGGATAAATTTGTGATTAATAGCCGATTCACGGACGCCGAATGGGGATGAAACTTCCCTAACCACCCCGAGTCTCCGAGTCTACTTTACGTATAACCGACGGCGCGTCCTGCCCTGTTATGAAGAACCAATCGCTACCAGCTTACGGAATTGCTACTGCTGCTGCCGCTGCCGCTGCGGGAGACTTCCAACTTTACTCGTGGATTTCCGATCCGATTCTCTCTCGAAAACAGCTCTTTCAGACCGAAATTCGACCAACTCCGATGAGATAAATTTTCAACGTTATAGCCGCGTCGCCCTCGCGCTGCAGTTTCACAAAGTCTGATGACCTAAGCTATGATCGTACTGTCCTGAACTCTGTGATTGCTCGGATCAACTGTTGTTCATAGTTCGTTGAACGATAAGATGCTTCTAGTAGTTCAAGAAATTCCTCTTACCCTCGGTATTTTTGTCGTAAAGATCGTTCTCAAGTAGAATAAGACGGCTTACGGCGTTTGTAATTATTGCCTAATTGAACAAAAGTTTTCTTATGTATATAGCTAGTTCGAAGATGTATTTTCAGTCTTAAAAGTGGGAAGTAAAACACAAGAAATAAAAAAGAATACGAGTATCGTGACTCGTTTTGATGAATGACTTTAAGAATGGATGAGACAGCTGGCGAGTAGAAAATATCAGGACGAGCGGAATTTGGAGAGGTAAAAAATGCCCGACGCAATATGCATGTATAATTATACCTGGTCCTGAAACAACGGTTACTTCGAATGCTGTGAAAATAATACGAATGGCGGGGCGGCCAATTAAATTCGGCAAAAAGCGAAATAATTCGGGAATGGAAAATAATCTATTTTGCATGTAAATTCAGAAAAGCGATTTATGGAAATCTGTTTGTAAATCAAATAGCAGGTCGCGTTTGGCGCATTGCGTATTTTAACACCTTATAAACAAATCTTCCCCCCCGGCGGGCTGCAGGATTTCGAAGAGGCGATTCGGGTGGCTAGCTTCCGTTGGAATGGGAAGAGATTAGGATATAACAGACGCATCGGGGGGCGAAAAGGGGGGATAAAGAGGCGGGGAATCAGCGAAGAAGAGGCTCGGCTCTTCAAGTTTTTATTAAACTCGCAGAGGTTAACAAGAGTCCGGGAGAGACAAGAGGGATAAGGGCGGAACGGGGGGTGAGGAGGGTTTGAGGGAGGGAAAGTCGGCGGCTCGCTTAAGCCGGGGATGACGACGAGGAGGGTGAACCTTAGGGTCATTTGCAAACTCCAGCGTCTCGTGCCTCAGGGAGATAAAGGGAAATTCGGTAACTCTGATACAGTGATTGCGAGTCTGCGGAGACGATTCGCGGCGTTATTTTTACCGCGTTCTGAAGAGGCCGGGCTTATCTCACCTGGTAATGCCATCCGGAGTCGAGGCCCACCGTCGACTATTAGAGGGATTTCCACCGCGACTTCAAATTTCAACAGGATATCCTGTGGGCGGTGATATTCTATATATCAAGATAGATATGGGACTACGTCTTTTCGGTTACCCGAAAGTACCTACGCTCAGGGTAAGAAGTAACGGAGAATAAAATGAACATTGATTTTCAAATATTAGATGAAAACTGTGTTTATCTCTGTATTCACCACGAATCGAAAATTTAAATGCATAATTGGCTGCTCGAGTCGATGATTGTTGGAAGAGATACAGATCAAAGTGAAGAAGAAAATTTCCATTGACTGTTTTTTCTGTTCTTGAATTCGAGTTTAATTTTATTCATTGACTTTTTACTTCATATACATTTCACTTCACAGCGGCAAGAGACGGTTCGTCAAAGAGCGGTCGGACTTACAAACAGGAATGAAAATGAGAGCTTGTAATCATAATGAGGGGGGGGGGGACTGGCTTTACTTTGTACTACTTTTTCAATTAACTCGCATCGCTCGACAGTAAGAAATTTTTTAAGCTTAACAAGCCTGGAGGTACGCACAACGCAGTTTGACTGACGGCTCAAAAACCTTTATGTATTTATTTTCTTGAAAGTTGTTGACAATAATCGCCTTCATCTACACCCTTGAGTTTCCGTTCGTGTGACGATGTTGGAACTCCAAAAATTTATACTTTTTATTAACTTCATTACGAAATAGTCGTAATAATAAAATGAGTTATCGCACGAGTGTGGAAGCGAACAAATCTTACGCCATGAATATTTAACGATTTTCAAGTGGTTTCACCGAATCAAGCACATCTAATCTCTTGGTTACAATTACAGTCATTTATAATAAATATCCTATCAACAATCGTCCGATTGTAATAAAATCATTGAAAAGTACAAGCTTTTAGCTTATCAACCCTCTTTCGAGGATCAGAAGATCGCAATGTGAATTAACGGAAGCTTTCAACGCTTGAATTCTTAACCGGAAAGTCAACAAGAATGTTCAATTCGACCCAATTCCTCCGGCAGCGGTAATGCGGAGAGGGCGTAAGCACCGGCTAGGTACGTAAAAAACGGAAAACATTCAGCCGCAGTTTGGCTATTCGTTAGCGAAGGCGAACCTCTAATTGCCCGACGCTGCTCGAAAAGTGCACCGCTACGCGAGCTAACGGGAGACGCGATCGCAGCTCTGACCCCGATCGAGGGATCGAGCTTTTTTCCACCCCGTTAACCACCCGCCACGGTAGCGTCGATCCAACCGCTAATCGCCGCGCTTTGACGTGATGTTTATTCTTTATTGATACACGCGTGTTCCCTTTCCTTTCATCATTTTTATCAAACAATCCCGACACGCTATTCGGCGATTAATTATCGCCGCGTACGCACGTCGCCTCGGTTGATTATAATATGCAAATAGCCGTCTAGCCGACTCGCAGTTCCTCCGTTCCGCGCGCCGAGAAATAAGGGCTGCGCTACCTTTATTAATGCATAAAAGTTTACGGACACTGTTCCCGGGACTCCGATGCAGTTATGGGGATCGTTATACGGGCTGCTATTTGGTCACGCGTTGAACGACTCGCCCCGAGATTTCAGCTTTCAGGTTCCAGTTTTATCGCCGCTGTTCCGTGTACGAAATCGGTGGACAATAACGAGTCTTACACTCGCACAAATATATCATGAAATGTATATCTGATCGTGTCTTCCACCTACGTACGGAAGGTGCACGCTACCATTCAAACGGCTGAAGGATGTTGAATAAAAGAGAATACCGATAGAAAAATGATTGGATCAGGTTGAGAAGGAAGAATCCTTGAGGGTGTTCTTTGTTTGAAAGGAACCTCTTCCCCGGATGATCCCAATTCTCATTTGTCGGCCAGAGATCCAAGGAAAAGAAAACCGGGAAGAAATTTCGCCGTTCGTGATGAGAAGAGTCTGCAGGGAAGATCGTATCTCGAGATGAACACGTCTCTATCCGTATCTCTGTATACCTGTATTTATATGTTTGTACAATATACAGGTAGGTGTGTGGGCGAAAGAAAATTCAACAATTTGCAGAATCGTGCCAGCCTTGCCGACTGAATTACACGCGAACAATGAGGAGAATTGGATGAGGGCTTTATAATTCATTGATACATATATACATGTATGTACCTGCAGCCGTAGCGTAAATATATCAAGAAGTTTGTAATGTGTTATGCAAATATTTCCATGACTAGAATTCAGTTCGTGATTTGCAAATTGTACCACGCGCCGCTTGTTAGGAATTCTCAACGGGATCTTGAATAATTAAATTAGACGCCGAAAATCTTGAATTCAGAAATGTGACCTGGTGACCCGAGGGCGCTGATTTATACTTATCATTTTCCACGTCTTTCGACGAGATATGAAATCTCCCAAGTACCGTACCTCATTAGCACGATTAACTGGAAACGAACGATGTATATACATTTAGCCCGGGATCCCTGCAAGGTGGTGAGTAAATTATTCACTCCGGTTATTTAATAATGTTTCACGATTTTCGGGAGTGAAAATTGAAATTGTGCAGAGCAGCCGGATTAGGCGGGTCAAGAAGCGAAAGCGGCGCGAAAGGACTCGGAAGTTTTTCGTTATTTTCTTTATTTACCCGTTTTTCAGCCGCGTTAACCCTTTGAAACTAAATACCCCTAACACTCTCACGTCCCGCAATTAAAACTCTTCAACCAAGGCCTCGCGACCCCGCGCCCTACACCCTCTACCCTCGCACACAAAAGTAAAAGCTCACTAAACACAGTTAAGTATTTAAAAACAAACGAAGTTAGCTACCACCTAGGACACCCGATACTGCCAACTCGACGGCTCCGAGGACCTGAGGCATGCGCCCTTTAGCTCAAATAACACAAAGTTGTAAAGTCCTGAATGTTTCCTCCTTTGCACCCTTGAAATTCCAACTTCTGATACCGCAGGCCATTAGCGATTGACGAAAAACCAAAGTGCTGACCCAAAAGACCAAAGAAACGTGTTTCGAACAGGTTTTTTAGACTAATTTCCAAAATTTGACCGTCATCTGTTATCAGAGTTTCCAGGATGGAGATTCGGGCATGTTTCACCTATCGTGCATGAAACCCTCCTTTCAAAAGCCTTTTAAGCGACTACCGGCGGTGCCTGAGGAAGTGAGCAAAAGCGCCATTTGTTTTCCGCAATCTCCACCGCGGTAAATCCAGACCCTAGCTGTGGCGTGCACGCGGACCGGACCAGCGGAATCGAAATTGGGTCGCTGTCCGCGTCGAGGCTTGAACGCTCTTGGAGTGAATCCTTGGCCGGTTCACGATCGGTCCATCTTGCACCTTCCTCTAGGAAGAAAGCCTCCCGGGGAATCAGCCGACCTTTGGCGGACAGGTTTCCGCGTTCCTCTAGGAGTCTCTTGACGTGTAATCGCCACTGCGCGTTATCTGAAGGGCTGAAACGGACTTGGGCTCTGGCCTTCAGAGGAATAGAAATCGTCGATGCAGGTGAAATAATGTCGAGGAATATTGCGCGGCGTAAAGTGTTCTTGTGCAACATGCTTCACACCTGCACTGCAGAATCTCACATCACAGAATCGCAGATCAGGCATCAAGTTGCGGCGTGTTGCATGTATAATCTACGAAGTTCAAAGTCTCAGGGTAGCTTCCCGACTCACGTGTGGAAATGCATTTCACTTTCAATTATGCACACGAGATACGACACAAAATTTTCACACAAATTTATTCACGTAGAAGAAAAAATTTCGTTACTTTTCATGCGGGCAATTTTTCTTTCCCTTTTCGAACAGCCGAAAGACCCCGAAAATCGAATCACTATTGCGTCAAGGTGTGATGACTTTTCACAACTCAACAATCAACAATTCTTGCTAGTGCGAAATCTTGAAATACAAATTGCTTGTGGATCGTAGGCCCTTACTCCTTACGATATCCAAACTACCGTATTGATGAAAAAATAGTTACCACGTGACGGAATCTCCATTGTCCCCCGTATCCCATTTACCTCAGACATGTATTGTACTACTAGTTCCCAGAAGCATTTTCCGGTGATGCAGGATTCACAGAGTGGAATGTATATTATGGGAAGCGTGCACGCGCGAAAGCCATAAGTGTATAGCTTGAGTTGAGGTGAAGTGCAGTTCTGGCGGTAGGTAAATTGTGCGGCGATCAGACGAGCAGGAGCAAACCACCTGTTTATGTAATAGTTGAGTTATGTGACACGTTGTTAATCTTTCTTTCCCTGTACCTACCCCTACAGCAAAGTGGTTGCGCATGCTTCGTCACGTCTTCCCCATAAAAATAGTCGACTCTGTCGGGGTTTTGCGGTTCGTCGACCCTGTATAGTAAGTCACCTTCATTCCCGTCTTTGTCCACATTTCCGCAGGACGATTCCCTGCGGGTAAAAATTTCTTCTACCACCCGAATGCTACAGATGTTTGACACTTGAATTCACAAAATACTGCCGTTGAAAAGAAGTCTTGAAATACCTTGGGTGTTTTATTTCGCTACGGAATTTCGGAAACTCGCTGATAAAAGTGACGTATACCTACCTTTCCGAAAAAAAATAAATAAATAAATGGTCAGATTTGAAAGACTTGCTTTTTCGTACGATAATAACACTTTCCGGTCAATATTCTCCTGATCAACTTGAAAGCTCTGTACCTAAAAAACTTTCGTATGAGAAACACTTTCTAAAGCACTAAACTAGTTCTTGTTACTCGACCCCATCAGAAAATTCAATATAATGATTTGCAAATGCTGCAATTTTATTAACGTAAGAGCTTAATATTTTTATGAGTATTTCGAAAAAAGATATTAACTCTGCATTTTCACAGTCATTATGTGACTTCTTGTAAGTCTGCCTCGATTATCCTAAACTGGTATATTTTACGCTAATTGTGGATAATAATCAATAACGCAAACATTCATGGCAAAAGTCTCTCCGTATACAGTGACAATCACGGTTCACCGAATGAGGGCATGAAGCCAGATCGCAAGGCAGCGAGATGCACCGAGACGTAAGTGAATCGTCCTCGAAAAAATAACAAGAAAAGGTATGAAATATTTTTGCCTCAGAAAAAAAGCAGGGAGCTATACAAGTATGTAAACCTGCTTCGTGAATTTAATGGGAACGACGGTACGAATTTACGTTTTCCCTTCGTATTTCGGAACCTTTTCATCTAACAATAAGCACGATAATGTAGCCAACTCTGTCAATACAGAGGCATGAATTTTTGGTATTTGTAATGCGTGTAACTTTCTATGCGCATTTGTGGATGTGTAAAATATACTTGGGTGTATGGCTCGTGCGTGATCTTTAATGATGCCAAAACTTGGTGTCGAAAGAAGTTCAACAATCACTCCACACTGTGGAATGCCCGAATCAATTCTCAGTAAATATAAATTGGTGTATATAAATTTAGCGGACCATTATTTTATACGCGCATTGCTTCACTTTAAGGTTAACAAAATAGCTTGTGAAGGTTGTAAGTCGAATTTATATAACTATTTGCAAATATTGTTTTCCAGACACAGAGAAGAGATTCAATAAATTTAATGAAATAATACTTTTTTCGTGTATATTATTAAAATATTTAAGCAGAGTCTGGTATGTAAATTCAACTGAATTGCTTCATAAAGCTTATTGAATATATTTGGTGAATGAGAATTAGGATTGGTTAAATTTACAAATAATGAAAGTTACCAATTGATTACCGTAATTAAATAATATGTTACGTAGAAAATCTATAAAATATTTTGATGGAATGACAAATAGTCTTTTCGACGCGTGAAAATCCTTTTTCCCAAGAGCAGTAAGACGAGTACTCTAGTAAAATCAGCGTAAACGAAATCATTCGTGGCTAGATACCATTGAATTAGCTTGTCTATTCACAATGGGCATATTTCTTTGTCGTTGTTTGATGTGAAACTTAATTCGCACAGCATAGATTACAATTGAACGATAATTTTTTCGGTTACACCAATTGCATAATTATTTTGCATCCTTCAGAAAGTGATTTCATTGCATCTGGCTTTGCAGTCGCAACACAATCTATGATATTTTGATGCGAAACTTTTTCTTAGATAGGTTTAGAGTATTTTTGTTTCGTATGCAAAGTGGCTTGATTAAATTTTTTCGGGCTGCTCCGACACAACATTTGGTGGGTTGTATATTAACCCTAAAATTTATTCACGGTGACAAAATTTGTCCGAATACAGATTCGAGTCGTATTGACCTTATAGAACTCCGTTGAGAGTAGCTGAATATTTAGTATCGAAGAAGTGGATTGATGCAGCATCTCACCAAATGATATTCCCTGCTGAAAGATGTCTTTTTTTTCTTTTCTCTCTTTTTTTCCATTAATAACGTAACTTTTCAAGAGCAGCCATTAGCCATAAGGCTGAAGCTGCCGGGTGAAAAAGTAAATTCTACCTCATTAGTCGGGTGAACTCTGCAGTACGGGGTAGAAGTCTGAAAAGAGAGAGAAAAAGGGAGAAAGATTAAAAAAATCAATTATCCTCACTTTTTATACATCGATGATCAAAAATCTCTGTTGACGCGATTCGTTTTTAACCTGAGAAAATTTATGATATGGTCTTTGATCTTGCGGGTGTAGGATAGGTATAAGAGAGGTGAAATGGGAGGTGCTTAGTTTCATGCGAAATTCAAATACTCGGAAATACGTAACGAGATTCATGTATTCAGCAAAAAAAGCTTTCTTCCCAAATTGGAACTTTCCTTTTCTTCTCTACACGACCGAATGTACATACATATATGTAACGTTTTGCGGTTAAAAAGTTCTCTCCCACATGCGGAAACTCTGATACGTAGTGAACCTCGATTAATATCAAACCTCTCTGGAGTTCCTCGTTTATAGGTGCCTTGTACTTCATGCCTGGTTGCATCCTAATGCGTTCCTTGCATGTCAAGCGGCTAAGTTGGTCCAAGAACTCGATTCGCCCACCGAGCAACACCCTTTGTACACCCGCTTGTGAATTACATTTGCTTTCTCGCTCAGCAATTTTTATCGGCAAGTATTCCAATTACCTTCATATCAGAATATCAGTCTGTAATGACGAGTTAACGAGGTTTTATCCTGAATCTTTTGCATTGCAGTTTAAAATCCAATTTTTAATATAACAAGTTCTCGCTTTTATAACTCGCTGGCCGTTTCAGAGCGATATTATAGTGGCATCCGGTATCGATGCTTCTTTTTTTTTTTTTTAATGTTTTACGCGCGAGTATAGGGAGAAATCGTGTTTCAAATGAAGGTAAATGTAGATAATCCGATCACTCTGTAGGAATTTTTTTCATTTTCTTTCACTTCGAGTGTGTAAGTATTCTCTTTATCCGAGATTCGTTCAATTTCCGGTTTGAACAAAAGCGGCCAGTCAATCCAAAGTGGATTCGGTGAGAGAGGTACGTATAATGAGGTATATCATTTCGTTTCTCTCATTTTTCCAGATATCAAATTCTGAAATGCAAATGCCGGGGCTGTGAAATATACCTATTTGAATTTAAAATCAAATTCTTTTTTCACCTCTCCTCCGCTATAGGCAAGCTGCCGCTTCGTAAGCTGCGAGTGAGCTAACGCCCGTTTATTCATTTGAGAGAAAATGTTGATCAATTGTTAATGACATTCAGCCACGTACTCGCTACGGCCGGTTGTCATATTGTACGAGTTTCTATAGGTATACTTATGCAAATATCACTTGACGGTGTGGATGTTCTCAAAATTAGAAATTGCGTGAATGCAAAGCTCTCGTTTTACGCATGCTCAGTGTATATTTTAAGAGGTTAAATAATCGGAAAAGGGTGAATATAACTTCTGATCAAGATGATGGTACTGCAAGTATTATTCGAGCTCAATTCTATTCGCGAGCACGTAGGAAGAAATATCCACAGGTCATGACGCTATGACGTCTATGCTAGAAATTGGCCACCTCTCGAGTCGAAGCGAAGTTTGTAAAAGCTGCGGTAGAATATTATTTTAAGTCTGCCGCTCCACGGCGATAATAGGTTTGATGACGATACTTATCGATCGGGAAATAGGTACTTGGGAAATTACAGGAATAGAAGTAATTCGTGACGTAATTCTGTTGACGGAGAGAGGCTATTGAGAAGAAATGCTATTTCCGGGGAAGGAATTGTGCCAGAGGGTGAACTTCCTTAAATCAGCCTAGACAACTGACGGAGAGCAAAGAAGTTGTTGTCGTCGCTTTGCATCCGCTCGTTTCAAAGCACCACCTGCCTGTTCAAACAGTCGACTACCAGAGAGCCTAAACATCAGAAAGCTGTTAATATTTATCCAAGGCTCTCGAGCTCGTCGCCGTTGGCGATTTCACCGTAGTCGCAATTACCGAGCTTACGACTTCGCACCCTACGGTCAATTTTTAATAATTAAGCCAAGGCGCCTGTAGGACGAGGGGCTCAAAGCGACGCTGAGCGTAGCGCTGCGGTGCGCAAATACATGGCGAAGAACGGCGCAGTCTGCCGTGCCACGCCGTCCTGATATTAAAATTGGAAAATGCCTCCTCCGTGCTTTACCCCCGATTTCTGATGACTGCGACAATATTCAAATAAGTTGCCAATAAGCCGTCTCCGTGCATCGATGTGACGCCATACTCGTCCTCTCACCCACACAAATATGGTCTCGTCTGGCTTGATTGCGTAAAGTTTCGAGGGTAACGCAGCCTCTCAAACTCACTTGGCGTCAGCGTTTCTTCGCCACCGGATGTCAGCCCCACGGCTCGATTCTTCACCCCGTCGTAACCAAGCCTAGGATTGACAATTTCCTCGGCGCTATCGACGCCGGGACTTGATGCACTTGATGCCCGAGAAATTATGAAAAATTGAGGACAGACCGAGCTCGCGCCTTCGTGACTAGGACATCCGGTGCAAAGGATCAGCCGGACGTTGTTCCGAGTTCCAAAAGCGTGCCTGCGAGGTGTTTTGCACGGTCGCGTGCCGATTAGGGACTGATCGGTCCGCCGGTATTACGCCGCTAATCGCTGACCGTTGACGCTGAAATTGCCGAGGACAAGGTATTTACAATTAGATCGGTTTCCGCACGTATATAATAACGCGATCCCGTCCGCATGTGTGCAACTTCGGGTGATTGGTCTCGGGTTTTAGCTCTACGCGCAGCAAATGCTGCCGTGGAAACTCTTTCGTAATGTAAAGTTGGGTCGGCGGAAGCTCGAAGGAGCTTTTTGTTCCTCGCTGAGACGGGAACCTGCTGGAGCCCTGGAACGAAGGAAAATAAATTTCCGTCGGTCTTTAGTGGAAGGATGAAGGCTGCAGGTCGAAGTCCAGGTAACGGGAAATCCGCTATTCTTGAAAGTCTTATTGCCGGGTAAGGTTCCCTTTTTCCAAAGGCGAATGTAATTTTCCAACTCAGGATGACCATTGTTCGCTGGAAATGTCCAACAATGAAGATTGAGGCGTCCCGTGGACCGACCCTGCCTGCATCGGGCGACTCGGCCAGTTTAATCAATCCGTTCTTTTCCCGGAGTCCCGCGAAAGCTTCTTCGATTCTTCTCTTATCAGACTTATTCTAGGACTCGAAACGTGGTCGTCCGTAATTTATTGATGGCTAGAAAGGCTATCAGAGAGGGTCTAACGTAGGTGGAAAATCGGTTATCAACATCTTTCTTGTATATTGTATATACTCGGGAGGATCGATGATTTTGTTATTGTGGCAGGTTGAGCTTGAGAGCGGCTTTGACGAAGAAACAGCCCATCGTTCATCTCCGAGGGTGAAAGTAATAAGACTATTCGAACTTTTTTGTTAAAACTCGGCAAAGGTTTGCGCAGTAAATAAGAAGTGGTAAAAAGTCGTTGAGAGCCTAGCGCGTCGGGGGTTGCGGGGTGTGGTGTAGGTATATAAGAGCCGGTGGATATTAAAAGTTATTCCGGCGCCGAATAAAGTATCAAAAGTTTCAACTTCCTGCGAGGAAAAGGTACTCCGTTATCTCCGTGATCCTCGACGCCCAACGAAGGCCCTTTTATAAATCCTGACTGAGGCCGAGCGCAAAACGGCGTCGCTATTTCAGCGTACACAACGGCGAAACGTCGCCCCTTAACGAGCTTCCCTTCTCTTTTTCGATTACCTCGTTCCTCCCCGTTTTCCCGGCATTACGTGCAGGCCTTGAGTATAATCGCGAACAATCGGGTCGACTCGTTCCGGAACGAATTTTCACCGAGTGCGTCGAATTTTTATTTTTCTACCCCGAATTTCGGTCAACATCGGTTCGTGGCCAGTCGTGAGACGAAATTTCGTGATCTACAGGAAGCGAAGACGGTGATGCACGCCGGCGGGATTACAGGAAACGGAAATACTCGGCATTAGGGAATAGGAGGAACAGCAGAGTCTACAGTCAGCAGCGCCGAACGAAGTCTGAAGAGACGTTGATTGAAAAAATAACTCCCGGAAAGTTTGAATTTATCCTTCAGCCACCGCACGACCACCACCACCACCACCACCACCCTTCGCCATCAACCCGCACCTCGCCGCAGTGCTTCCATTCACTTATGAGAACGACGCGGCGGGGGAAAAGAGAGAAAGGGAGTGAATATTATGCATAACTTTGCATCTCCGCATTACTTTATTCGAGCTCGCTCTCTTTGGCATGGGAATTGTGGCTTCGGCGTTGGCGAATCAGCACAAACGGAGCACGTGGGCTCGCCTGACACCTCGAGGAGGATTCAGGCCCCATATGCGATGGTCTCGGTGTTGGAAGCGAGACTTATTGGCGATTTGAAAAACGGTTGCACTTGTATGCACGCGTAGGTTATGTGGTAAAATAGAGGAGCGGAGAATGGTGCATGGGAAAAACTCGGTGCCAGCCGGATTCGTTATTCATCAAACGTTGCATATGCAATCTTGGTGCAGCACCGAGGCGCTCTGCATGAAGTATGCACTGCGACCGCGAGCTGTTATAAAATGAACTAAATAAACTGTTATACGGTGAAACGTATGCGCTGGCTGACCGATGAAAAGCTCCAACTTTTTCTCAAGAGCTACGTGCTTTCCCAGACGGCGCCAGCGATCATTATATCAGAAGTAGGTATAGTGCTCATTTGGGAGTTGTTTAACGACGCAGCGCTACTACGGACCGCAGAGCGGACCATTCCGGGCTGTTTGTGTGTGTTTTGATTATGCCCAGCTCTATTTCTCCGCCGGATTCTTGCACTATTCTGGTTTTTCAATTTTGACTACTTCTTCCTTCACACAACTTAACTTACTCCATTTAACATTGTGCGCAAAAAATTAAACCACTAGATGAATAAAAGCAGCGTTAATGCTACGAACAGATGGGCGAAACGGTAATAAAATTTCTTAAATCAGTGGCCAAATTTTTTTAACGCATAATAGCTATATTTTTTTCTTCGATGGTATAAGACTTGTTGCTGCGGGCTGAAAAAAATATATTTTCACATATTGCATTTTTTATGTACATAACCAAAATTTTTTTCATTACCTATCTGTAATCAACACTGTGTTTGTTGTTTTCGCAGGGCGTTGTATTAAATTTTTTTCTCTACTAGGGGATGTGAGGTTGAAATAGAAATGAAACCGAATTGGTGTGAAAGTAATTGATAGTAAATCAGAAGAATTTCTTTGAAATTAATTGTAACTTTATAATATTTGCAAATATATCAGGACGATTGATCAAGCCTTCTTTTCTGACCTAACATTTTAAATTGAGGAGGCCTGTATTCAATGTTTTCAAAAAAATCCTACCACAGTACTCGACATCTCATTCATACGTAAGAAAAGCCAGGATTCTTCAACATGATCAATGAGAGCTTGCGGAAGAATTTGGTGTCATAAAGTACGTCGTTGTAGTCACTACATACAGTTGATACTTCGGGGCTTATTAGATCCGAATTAGGTACACGATACAGCTCCGTATCATTACTGCACATGCATATAACACAAGCTTTGCTCAATGAAGTGCAACGTGTACCAGAAAGCACAGGATTCTCTGAGGAACGAGGTTTAGGGGATGAAATAATGTCTCGTTTTTCTACGATAATCTTTGTTTATTTGAATTTTGGTCACGTTTTTTTAATCTTGCGAATCATCATCCGCCATATTGCAACAGGACGGTCCCACAAATACGATACCTGTAAGAGAAATATCTACTTATTTTGTAAATTTATCACACCAGTTGCCATTTTTGTTTTCCACTCTACTTTTAGCTAACCTGCCTAATTGTAAGATCACCGTATCGACAAAATGTTGATGTGCGATTGAATTCCGCTTTTGATCTTCGTCGAAGACGCTTTTTTTACCGGCTGTAAGGAGTGAAATGTTGTAGACGTCGAATCTGCAGGAGGCATAGAATTTCGCTGGGTAAAAAATCAAGTATGGAATGGGAAAAATGAAGACTCGTCGCGGTCTCGGAGAACGAGGAAATCGTTGTAATTGAGCGTCGTAGGCGGGGAGAAAAGATACGGAAACTTGAGATCGCCCGCGGAATCAACGGGTAAAGAGGTTAGCAGAGCCACGAGATGGAAGACCACGAGGTCGCGGCTTGTCTAAACCTATTTTCGCTGGTACCTGGCTACGTATACCTGTACTGGCGATTCATACATATTGCATTTACTCACGCTTACCATTTCAAAGCGAGAGAATCTTATTCAGCATGCAACATTTCCCGGTATATTCCGCGGGACGTGTTCCTGTTTGTTCAGCGCGCTGCCGTTTCTATCGTGATTAAATTATAATTAAATTCATGCTAGCGCGTAGTGTTTCATCAGCCCCCCTTTCTCACCACCTCCCCCCCCCCCCCCCCCCGGATAACGAGATTTTATTTCGAAAGAACGGTGCCACTTCGCGTTCTCCCTCGCGGCTTTAGCGATTTTCCAATCCAATCTCAACGCAACCTCACGGCTCTCATCTCCTCGCGAATAAATCCACCACGCGTGAATTTTTATTACGTTTTTATATCGCGAAATCGTGCATACTCGGTGACTGTTGAATGGCTGATGCTCGGCACGGGGATGTGACACGATTTTATCCCGACTAACTCCACCCCTGCCTGGTATATCGGCTTATAGAGTTCAAAGTTGCGAATATATAATACCTTCGAGCTCATCACTCATAGTAATTTTTCATCGGAAAATGTTATAGCTGGGAGTCTCTGTCACCTAGCGACAACGATATCCCGATATCCAGGAAACCTCTGATGAAATTATTTCTCTGAGCAATCGATACCTAATACCGCTCGTAACGCGGAAGTGTAGACTAGAAGTCGCTTTTATTATTAGCAGATCTGCACGCGTTTGTGTAGGTACATAAAAATCGCGTTGCACTGTTATTTTCGAAAGTCTTTTAACGCCTCGTTTTTAATTTATTGTTAACAACTTTTATTACGTTCGATAATTATTCCCGCCCACGCATGGATGGTGAGAAATCTTGTTGAAATTTTATAATTCACTTTGGTATTTCGTCCGTTTGCTAGAATCTTTAAAAGTTTGTAATATCGGTAAAAAAATGATTGAAACCGTGTTGCAATCGATTCGGAAATTGAAACATAAACCGTCTCACTTATCCCCCCGTACGTCTTTCAATCATCACGTTATTCGGTGAAATTTTTCGCGTGGCACGTTATCTCGATTCCTACCGACTATTTTCTCTCTCTCTCTCTCTCTTCCCGCATACCTCGTCACAAAAATCCTCAAGGACTTACCCGGATTTGGGCTAGACGGATTTTGTGTAAAGGTGCAGGAACCGAGCAGTGGAATAAATTCCAGAAAGGCTGTCAGACGGTAGTCAGACGGCGAAATCGTCGACATACGTATAGTCAGTCAAATCCCGCGGCAGATCAGACGGATCTGTTCCTCTGTACATTGACGCGGGTCATACGTATGCATACGCCCTAAAATACTGCTCCGCAGATTTTGCGAGGCACAAACAATTTCGCGGTCCAATGCCGTACAAATTGGAATCAGGCATGCGAGTTATCAGTATATATTCGCATCTCCAGGCCCCTCTAGGGCAAAGTAGCTTCGAAAGGATATTCGAAATCGTAGGGGAACAGAGGAGGTAAAAAATTTTTTTCCACCCTCCATTGTTCCGCGTTCATTGGTCACGAGGGGGTTTATGTCTCGCGAAAATTCGCTTCATTATTTATGATCCGGCACCGAGCAGGTCCAGAGGGGCTACCAAATGCGAGACGCTCGAAAATTTTGGCAGTTCGCGGATCCGTTTCGCCGTGACGTGAAAAAACGAAGAAAAGAAACGAAAAGAAATAAACAGTGGCTTTAAATATATCCGAACTTAACTCTGTGTGAGCTCGCAAATAATCTTTCTTTGAGAAGAAGGTACAGCTTCCGTCCACGCTCTCCTTGTACATAATTTTCTTGCCCTGTTGTTAGCCTTGAAACACCTTTGATCACAGAAATTAAAACGTAGCCCGTCTACACCACCGAATATTTAATAAAAAATCAAATCTTGAATAATTATCGTAAGGACTTTAGTAATCTCTCTTGACGAAGAACGCCAAACGATGTTTGCGTTTTGTTTGTTAATTCAGAACGATTATGCCGTGCAGAACGGCAGAGTAACG
Organism: Neodiprion pinetum; assembly: GCF_021155775.2. Classification (NCBI taxonomy): domain Eukaryota; kingdom Metazoa; phylum Arthropoda; class Insecta; order Hymenoptera; family Diprionidae; genus Neodiprion; species Neodiprion pinetum. The sequence continues at coordinate 34,495,444 of NC_060235.2, read as the reverse complement.
CCTATGCCGTAAGTGTAGCCTGTCGTAAATGACACATTGGAAATCACCAATCGAAACTTTAAACATTCGCGAGAGAAATTGCGCGTGACATTTTTTCTCGAGGCTGACCTGCAAACACGGGGCGAGATTGTTCAATTGACGCGGGTTGACAGATTGTCGAACGGGAGGCTATCGCGTTTGTGGAAAAAGCCACCGTGTTGTATGGTTTTATACCTTTCACTCGGTGTTTCCTTGGTGGCGACGAAAATCGTAAAGCACCGCCGACAGTGCGTTTGACGTTATTATTGGCCACAGCTGACTGTTCAAAGCTCACCGTCACCGCCGCGTGATCAAAGTCGGAGGCCCGTCACTCTTTTTCATTCTCCATCTTCTATTTAACATTTTTATTACCTCCGAGCAGAATCGCAAGACTTATATAGGACTGCACCGGGGAGCGATTGCCGTCAGGTATAAGCTGTTATTCCGTAGTATATTTTTAATCAATCTCAGAACACCCGTCAGCGGAGTGATAATAGCCGCTTCGAGAGAAAGAAATATGAGAAAACGAACAGCAGAGAAGGCTCTCTGATGTTAAATGACTGTTTTTCTCACTGATTACCATGGAAGTCTGATAAGCGTGATTAATTATTTGCATTTTTTCCCCTGTTTCTCGCTTTTGAGAAGATATGCGCCTCTCGTCCACTTTGGGCAACGTTTGTGAGCCCGAATAAGACAAGGTATTAATCACGCCGTTGTTGCGGAGTCAAAAATCTCCTTATTCGTCGATTCATATTCGTACGTGTCGTGATATATTACGACGAGATGTTACGCGCAAACTTCAGAATTTATATAAACGAGAATTTAATCCAACATCGAGGTCGCGATTTTTAATGTTAACATGAACTTAAAAAAAAAAACATCACACTGTTATCCTTAAGGTAATTCAATCTATTAAGCTAAAAATTACTTTTATAAAAATATCATTAAATAAATTATTTAATAAACCAACCTTCATTATTTTATTCAAATTAATAAATTATCTTTTTATTACTTTATTTATTGTTCTAAAAGGTTTCTCTTATATCCACATAATTACGTATAGGTAAATGATTATTCGAAGCTTACTATTTAATTAATCTGGACCAGTTTCCAATTGCGAATTTCGATGTATTCGATCGTACAACAGAAGTTTTACACTGGGTGTAGAATTTTTATGAAGTTTACTCAGAGGATACTATTTGAGTAGAGAACTTTAATTGAATGGTCGGAAATTGAACCCGTTGGTCGAGACTAGAGTAGGTATCAGCCTCCAGTTATCTGGGTATGACTTTGGATGGCTAGATTTATGTGCCGCACAATAAAGAATTGCAGTATCAAGAATTTTGGGACACCCTGTGATTTTCTTTTTTTAACTCAATAACATGTTCAAGAAGATACGTCATTCAAATGAGCACGATGACTTTTAATCTCTGTATTTCATTCGAGAATATGCCCGAACTACTACAGGTGTCAAGATTCTGTTATTTCGGGGTCAAAAATGAGTATAGCCTTGTCAGAATATGGCAGAGTGTTTGCCGTCACGGTTAGTTTGCGCTGGCTTGGTGGTTAAATAATGGCAATGGTGTTTTAAATTTAAATAATAATTTACATGCACGGGCGCTCTATTTGAAAAGTACTTTCTGTTATTTGCTTTTGAAATCCTAACGTGATCAAAGTTACGTATGTGCATTTTAAACGGTTGAAATTAACTTTACGTGGTAGGAACAATCGAGTCAGAGCCAGAGTTGGAGAAATAAGGGTTAATGCATTCAAACAAAGCCTGCAGAAACACAGCGGGCGTGTATATATAACTCCGGCTTTTCATTTATTTCTCAGATAATGACAATCAGCTAAACTCTCACATGTGTAAGTGACTTTCCACGAAAATTAATTTTATCCAGATTTGCAGCAGACGATAATTCAGTCGAAAATTGTACTTCACTGAGGATCAATTTCTATTTTCAAAGAGTTACGCATATTTTTCGAATATTCTCATAAATTTTATTTACTCGCAAATCGAAGACGCACAAAATACATGCAAGTATCTGAGTCTCGGAACAAGTTTGCTCGTTTATCAGTTCTCGCTTAGTTACGGAGTCTGGAGGCAGCCCTGCCCGACTTTAGCAGGTAGAAGTTTCTAATCCTGCAATCGCTTCATAATATCTTGACATAGGAACGTGATGTATGTATGTTTTACAGCGGCTTGTAGCCTTCACTCTATTCGTAATCGAACAGAATTTTTCAACGGAAGATTATTCCGATATTTACATCTCTTGAAGAAAAGATGTTGGACTGTAATTGGAGTGAATACAACGTATTCAAAAACCTCGAGCAATTACATTACAATTGCATGTAACACACACACAGATATGTATATGATAGAATAAATTTATCGTATTGAGCGAACAACATTTTAATTCATTCAAGTAGAATGCTCGAAATTGAATGTGCAATTTTTAATTAATATTGACGATGATCAGGTGAATTGAGTTCCTTCAACCGGTAAGATCAATGCGAATACATAATTACCTGACGAAATAATTTGCAGAGCAAGAGATTCGTTATACGGGGAGAATTAAGAGAAGGAAAATATCAGCTTGCATAATTCCACGGAGCATTATTTCAGGTCATTGACTAAGTAAGCAAAAGGTACTCAGGAGGAAGTAATTTTTTCTCCGAAAGACTTTTGCTCACTCATTTCCCTCGTTTTATTTTTTTGCCCAACTTTTTTTTGTTCTTTCTTCTTAAGAAGAAAGGCAAAGAAGAAATAAATTCTTCGGTACATAACGTCCAAAGCTGGGCCCTGACGATGTTTTCTTTGTGACTTTGGCGCGCCAGCGTTCGAACATTTTTAATCAGAAGTAACTTTAGCTCTGCAGGCCATTAAAGAATAAGCAGATGTTTTAAGCGTATTAACTGATAATATCACCGATAACGAAGTATCGGCTGCTTTGTAATATCAGAAAGAAACGGACTTTGAATTACTAATTATAAATATCATTAGCGCGAATAAATTTCAATTATTTTTCTGCAACGACGCGAGAAAATGTCAAGACTCGAAACTTTCCAGTCGTGCGCATAAGTAAGTACATCTAATAATTTTTCGTAATAAAATTAGTTGCATCTGCTTATCATGATTCAATAGAAACGTTATTGTAATTGTAATGACGGTTCATAACGGTAATTAAGAGGCTTATTAAATTTTTTATGTAATTTGGCCCAGAGTTTTTTCGTAATATTTTGCTAAGCATATCAGTATTAAAAACATTAAATCCACACGCTGGCAGCGGATAACTGATTATACAACAGTGAGTCAGGTGCAATAAGTGGCTGCAGGATGTACAAGGTACTCACGCGAAATTTTAATAAGAGGATGCAAATTACGTGTATAAATATATATGAAAGTTTGGCAGTCAAGCGTTACGTTCCAAAAATTAAGAGTAGCAAGACGGCACGAAAAATGCTAAGAAAATAGTTCAGGAACAGAGTGAGCCATAGATCGCGGCTCCAATTATTGACCCCTGACCTCTTCTCAAAAGGCACGATTCGTCGAATTCATTAATCTTCCACGTCCTCTACACCGAACATTGAAATTTCGTACCAGGGCTGTAATTAGTAATTAATTATATTGCAAGTAATTTCAATCTGTGAATATAAATGTGTGCGATACGCGGTTGCCCCGTTGCCAAAACGGACTTACAGTAGCGGGAATCCTCTTGTAAAAAATGACTTGCAGTCGGAAGAATATATATATATATATAAGGACTATAGGATAGGTTCTCTCCCCCCTTAGAAAAATATACATGGATTAAGAGGATGAATAATTCTCTTCCTAAATTAGAAGCTCCTGCTTTGAATGGATAAAGATATAGCGTCAAGGCACGCTCGGATTTCGAGGTATTTTGGCGTGTACTTTGCCATACTTACATCACGCTCTGCTTAATGCTGTGATTCGAATTTACAGAAGAACCTAAGAATCACCGCGTGATTCTTTGGAAAAAATTTTTCCCGTTCGAACTTGATCGATTCAACCGACAGCCACTGTCACAACAAATTTATATAAATGGATTCCACCCAATTTCCCGTCCACCATTCACTCTGCCCTTCTCTATCTATCTCTCTCTCTCTCTCTTTCTTTCTCTCTGTCTTTATTGCCTCTTGCAGCCAGCGACTCCCACACTTCGACAGTCATCGCGTCAGACTGTCCCTTAGCCTAATTTTATTTGCAGTTCCATAAAGTCTCGGCCAGCGGCATTCCGAGCAATCCAGACGAGAAACACAGCCCTGTGTCGCAGGGTGCGCTTCACAAATGAAATCAACGCCCCGCGAGCAGAATCTCGCCTCGTATTTGTTTGCTATCCTACCTCGCGCGGACTCTTCGTCACCTTCCACAATACGAGAAACCGGCTGAGCCCTCGGGCTGAGTCTCTCGTTCTTCGAGCACTTCGCGAAAAAGGAAAAAGAAACGAAGTAAAAAAAAAAAAAAGGTAGCAGTCATATTAGAGCGCTCCTACAGACGCGACGTGCAGGGGTGAATCCGCGAGGGCGATCAGGCGAAGAAGTCGTGGCCCGAGGTCCTCGTATATCTGCGAAATGGTCCCCCGCCGGCTACCTCGGCGACCCTGTAGCAACAACTCTCGTAGCGATTATCTTTTTTATGCCGGGCAAGTCTTGAGTTACCGGCTCACCACCTACGCTCAAATTATACCCTAGATATCCCCCGGCATCCTTGTCTTTGTCATCGTGGCAATAATGCGTGGCTGTTCGCCGTTTCCATCGCCTACTTTCGATTTTCCCCGCTTCGTCATACATATTCACACTTCGGAACGTACCGCGCTTTTCCACAGATATTAAAATTTCTCTTCTTATTTACTTTAATGATTCGTGATATTGACGTAGTTACCTCAGCGAAGGCAGGCTGAGACGATTCGATGTTTCTTGGGGATTATTACTGCAGATCAATTGTCAAGTTTTCTTGCATCTATATACTCTGAAGCCGATCAGAGATATCGCAATTTTGTGCAAGCTGATCTTGAAAAGTATTCTTCAACCTCACCCCGTATGTGCGACACGTTTTCTTTGGTGAACGATGAGAATTCAACCGTCCGAATGGCCAGATGTCTGCAACAAATATCGGTTCACGATTCGAGTGCGCAGATCCGTGCATGAGCATGCTGCAGGAGCGGGAATGTCGCTGCATGTATCAGGGATATAAATCTGCTTTGCGGATACGCCGCATCGCCCTGCTAGCTGCGCCTCTTTCGCTTCCATTGCGATTCCTGCTGCGACGGTACGGCAGCGGGTGCAAACTTGTTGAAACTTTGGATGTTGCTTCTAGTTTTACTACCGATGCGGTGGGTTGGGGGGCGAGCAAAGAGGGGAAAACTACTTAAGTGCTTAAGAGATAATTTGTCAGGGGAGGCTACCTAGAAATGTAAACTTTGCACGCTGCATTCGAGTCCGGGAATGCGAATCGCGGGAATGAGGTAGACGTACGTATGAAAAGACGGAGTCTCATTTTTCAGTACCATTCGAGTAATTTCAATATCAACCCGCTGCCGGTGTTCTCGTTAATTTAATACCTGCTGAATTCTCTCTCCGGGGGTACTCTTGATTCGACCGATGTATTATTTCACACGGAACGATGGGTACGATATTATTTCTCCGCGGAAGATTTATTCTACGGTTATAGACGTCGGTCGTAATGTCGCTTTATAATGAACAAACCGCGCGCCAAAAGCAACGTTGATTAATGTCGCTTAACGTACTTCGGTAAAAGCTTTTTTTGACTATTTCTTTAAACCGTATACCTACTGCAACGAGTTGGATTGCTTCAATTTCAGTTTAACTCAACAGGCTTTTTGCCTTCCGGCAAAAGTTACGGAGTGAAGAACGTACGTGATAAATGCGACGAGGAAAACTTGGTTGGTATTTTTCAAGTGGTGCTTTAAAAAACATTAAACATCGTAACTCCTAAACCGTAATGAATTGACAATATTATATGAATGGAAAGTATACTGATGATTATAGATTGATTTCTACTGATTTAAGATGGAATCGGTGATCAAATGAAGTCTATCGATTTTTTTCGCAATCTTCAGAAGACACGTATTTTGGATTTGAGAATAAACTATAACGTGGAACTGAATTTCGCTTTTTCTTGCGAAAGTAAGTAACAGTGGTCATTGTGTCTGTTTTACTCACCCCTAAATTTCTGACCGCGACACGCTCGCGATCTTTCGACCTTGGGTGGGTATTTGTATAAGTTATGTAAAGGCATGGGAATGTTTAAATAAAATTCTGCTTACAAACGGATTCTTTAGTTTCGTTTGGCAGGACGCCATCGCTCGACCGTTACACTTTCTCCACACTGTACCAGTGGCACCACCAGGTTCCCTGCTTCAGGACGCACGCGTTTTTTCAAATCTCAACTTTACACTCATACCTACCCACCAGTTTCTGAACAACTATTGTGTGTGATGCGAATTCAATTTTGAGTTTGTTATCGGCGTACCTGAGCGAAAGTACGCGCGTGCACCTAGGCGGGTGTTTTCACAGGGTTGATAAATTAATTAATACCTTGTTTTAAAACTCGGTATTAAAGTGGAGTGAAATTGAAATAGCCAGGGGGTCATTTCAACCCAGAGATATTTAGAACTGCTCCAGTGCATTGCCTGGGGCCTTGCTTAATACGTCATTTAAAAGTAAGTTAAGTAAAAATTTCACACTTATCAACCGAGAACTTTTCACGCAATGTCTGTTTCCGAAAAGATCCATGCTCGCGCATTGAGCGATTATTGACATGACGAATCTGATCCTCCGTCGACAGTCATGACTTTGGTTTAAGTAGGTCTTTAACAGTAGTCAATCATTATTCAATTTTTACGAGATTCCGCCTCCTGCCATTCCGGAGGACCGAACTTTAAAAGGTGGTTGAGCTCGATACGATGGAACGGACATTGATTGATGCTGTAATGTTGAAAATTCATTGTCTCATCAGCGTTCTTGATGGTACATGGTGGTATAAAATATACGATATCTGTGATGCGACGGTAGAATACTCCGCGTACTGTGTATGAAGTTCGTACACCTATACATTAACCATGTGTATGTGCAAATCACCTTCACCAATACATATAATAAATTGAGAGAAAAAATCATCTCCGAATAATGACAACCCTTCTATATTGGTTTTCCATCATGGTCCATTATATTTACAATGAGAAATTTATTCCGGGACACGTCGAATCGTCATTTGTGGATCAGATCGTGACCCGTGGTCAAAGCTTCAACAGGTTTATGTAACGGTACGCATTTGGCACGTGCGATGCAACTGCCCGCTTAAATATTGATGCAAGCTCTGTACGGTAGCCACATCGATCACTCGCTGCAGTAGCTGCGAACCTGGTATGTTTGAAAGAAAAATCCTCGCCAAAGTTACTGCGGAAATGAACGCGGCCGCGTGGATAGAATCGTATAATAGAGCCGTCCTACCTTGCTGAAATTTGATTGAACAGTGAATATTGCTTCCGATGCATGGTGTAGTTATTCATTCGCCGATCCCTCGCGGTGGCCAGAAATATTTACCACAGCAGAATTTATACCGCAAAACGGTCAAGCTTCACCTGCGCCTGTTACCGTCTCTATTAGTCTCCTTTGAATATTTTACAGTTTGGGGAATTGTTATCGTGAGCCACTCAACGGTGTAGCTCGTGATAAGCGCAACGTTGACTGAGGCATGCGATGATATCGTGAAACGTAATGTGTTACTGCTAGTCAAATACACTATACGAAATTAAAGCTACGATAATTCGCTATATTTTGAGAAGTAAATAATGCTTAAAAAGTCGTATAGAAAAAGTTCGATTTTCGGTGAAATTTATTAATCCCACAATCTTATTTTTTGAAATGTCAGTGCGTTAATCTCGGTGTTTTCACAAGTACATTTTCGGTAATCGGAAAGAAAAATTCGAAGCAAAACCTTCGTTGAGTCAAGAATTTGATGCTCTCTGGTTTAATCTACGTAATATAGAAAAAACCACCCTCTGAATTTCACTACTCATGCATGTTTCGTTTTGCTGAAAACTTTAATCACACCGTATTAATTACGATGGACATTTTGAAGGACCTGCGGTCTGAATAATGAGATTATTGTTTAATTTCAGTGGATTTCCTCAAAATAAATTCGCGTTCCATCGCGTCAACAGTCATCAAAGTATGTGTAATTATATATGCTTCGTGGAAGAACGTGCATGATGTAGCGCTTGTACAGATCGTGCTCATTTAAAACGTACAGTAATTGAAGGCTTATGGAATGGGTCACGAATTTTAAAACCTGTTTAGGCAGGGGTAGCGAGAGTCAAGAGGTGCCGGTGCTAGTAGGCATATTCATTAAAACGTTGCAGGTTGTTTTATGTACGGCCCAGAATTAAATTCACCGAGCATGAGATTGACACTTGAATTCTATCACCTCTCTCGCACGTACACGCACCCTTATAATTATCGTCGGAAGCAACATTTTCAGTGGAATCAGGCAGGAGTTTCAATTTTCGAGAAATAAATTCAACGCGGAAATTAGAATTCGACCGGAAAAAAGTGAAATGTTGGGAATACGAAAAAAATGGCTGAAGGTTTCCTGCACGCACGGAGGAGTTTAACAGTCGCCAATTTCGTAGCAGTCTTTTGTTGAAAGGCTTCAGAAGATTAGCCCTTGCGGATCAAGGCAGGATGAAAAAAGAATCGTTGTCCGTTGGCCTGAAGCACTTTTGTCTTCTTTGCCCATCTCTCTCTCTCTCTGTCTCTCGATACCCTCGAAAATTATTTCAGCTGCCGTTACCTTGAGTCGTCGTCCTGTTCGTTTCGTCGTAACGAATAATAACAATAAAAGAAACAGTAATAATAATGATACTGATAAAGAAAGCAGCAACCACAAGAACAATAGTAGTAATAATAATAATATGTAATAACGATAATGACAGTGATAATGGTAAAAATAAAAATTCAATAACGCTACCGGGTTTATGTTCTGGAAATATTTTAACCCCTCCCCCCCACGCCCCTGTTCGTTGGCGAGAGATATTTATTAAAACAACTGCTGTCCATAAAGATCTTTTATACGAGCGTTGAGAATGGTCCTTAATACTTCTCATTCTATTCCGAAGGAATCTGCATTAAAAAGAGACGCGCAGCGGCAGAATTACTGGCATTTCTCCACATCGCCATTCCCGCCTCGCATTCTGTTGCCCCTGGCTTTTCGCTTTCGTTCCTTCGCCACGCCTTCGCCCGCAATTCGAACTCATAAAAAGGCTGCGGAAAGTAAATGGAACAGCAGAGAGATCTTTGAACAATATTGGACAACGGAATGATACATTTACGCTGTATTTCACTTTATTTAAATATTTTAATATACGACGACGTCTGCGGCGCCGTCCGGAAGTGAGAGAGAGAGATAGAGAGAGAGAGAAAGGGAAAGAGAGAGAGAGAGAGATAAAGAAGGAGAGTGAAGAAGGCTTCACGGGCTGGAAAAAGGGGATGAATGTAAGTTGGCAGTAGATAGAGAGAGGAAAACGCTAGTGAATAAGCTAGTTGAAGTTGCATTGGCCAAGGAGCGTAGATAACGTTTATTCCCGTCCCTTTTACCTCCAGATCTTCTACCTCTTCTCTTGGTGAAGCCACAGGTTCACCGCATCAGATTTTCATGAATATTCTTCATCCTAGATTAATTGATATTATAAATATGCATTTTATTCGAGAAATATACCCCACGGTATATCCCTGCGGTGAATTGAACTTGGCCGTTCGTCCCGCGTAAGTCTCTAATTCAGTACTTGACAAACGCGAAGACTCGCGATCGCGAAACTATCGCTTTTCGTAAGCGCGTGCCTACGAGTCGTATCGCCGCTTCTGTAGGTACCTACTCTGCAATGATGATTAAGACTCGCTCCGAAACAAACTTCCCTAAATTGAGTAATCTCATTTAGACGGCACTCTGCCACGGCACCACGGATCTGATTCGTTCTTTATCGTGAACGAATCCGTCGGTAGCGCAGCTCAGCACGTGCCTAGCGCAAAACTTCATCGGAACGTCGCACTTTTGACCCACAAAGTTTCATTATATGTGTCCGCCCGCTGATGCTACTGCATACAGAGATGAGCATTTAATTAATTAGAGTTAAGTAACGAGCACTCGTTGATGTAGTCGGCGTTGTGTTCCACGTACATGTTCACCGCTCTCGCATGCAGGCAGTGGATATATATGGACAGAAACTCCAAGTAGGAAATAGACTCGACCGAAAACTGTAGCTTCATACCGGTTGACTACTTATTTTTTCTTCTTTTTTTTTTTTCGTTATCGATGCAAAACCTGTCAAATATCCAATCTGCACGGTTATCCAAATTCAGACAGATTACTTGCGATGTCACTGCGGGCACGTTCGTCAGATCTCGGAACAAAGACTGACAGCTCATCTTGTCAAACGTGTTCATATCCAATTTCTTTATCGCTTTACCGTTTGTTAAATGGACGTCGAGCCGAGTCCGCAATTCTGACGCTGGAGAAGGTCCCCCACGACGATAACGAATGACTGTTATATAACATGACCGTTGTTCAAACCAACGTCTGGAACAGTCGTATCAGGAGTTGGGTCTCCGAGTCCACGCAACACCGTCACACACATTATATATAGGTATATATATATATATATATATATATATATATACATAAATGTGACCGTCATGTTCGCGAGCGTGATGTAACTACAACTGTAAACAGGAATATCGGATCCGACCTTTGCACAGCGGGAGTCGGTTCAGTGCAAACGTCAGGTCATGCCGGAGGTACTGGAAGAAGACCATTTCTCATGCAGGAGGGCACTCTGCGACACTGGCGAACTCTGAAACAGGACGGAGTACCTATTCAGAGATGTTGTCATTCCCTCTGGTTCCGCAGCGTGTACTGCACAAGATCGGCGGACCGGGAGCATCGGAGCAATCGTGCCCGTGGCTCTCTCGACTAGTGTTTCAATAAGTAATAAATCTACAAGTATGCAAGAGCTCTCTACCCGTGCCGTGCCGCGGCGTGCCGTGCAACGATCGGTCTGTTATCCGATGACACGGTACCGGCGAGCAGTCGCCTCATCGTCGAGTGAATTTCTCTAGTGCAGCGCGGACCACGTGTGGGTGAAAGGCCTCGGCACTGGCCTCACTCTGGAGGATGTGTGCACGGGGAGAATAGATACGTTCGAATGGCGATCGATAAGAGCTAGGGCGGGATGGGGATATAGCGTTACAGACTACCGCCTCAACGGCGAACCTCCGTGTACACACAATGCGCGGTATCGTTAGCCTATCAGTTCCTAACTCGATGATTCCTGGCTCTGTCTGCTATATGCGAGCCTCTGGAGGATCGAGTTACAGAGGAAACGGGGCTCGTTTGTTGCCTGATAGGAGGAAGTGAGGAAGTGAGGAGCGAAGAGTCAAATTTACGGTCTATATGGAACGATAGCTTTTTTGACGGATATTTTCAAGGGGGTGAGAAAAAAGGTGCGACTTCGACACCTTCGCTGAGTCAATCGCGATATTCGAAACACGCGGAAAAATTTTGTGAGTACAAAGCCTCTGAGGATCGCCGGGATTCGCTGTGTGTGTATTCCTCTTTCTACTTGTACGAATGGCATATGTTATCTGTAAAATTTACCACTATAGCTATTACTTTACGAAAAAAGTACTACATACTTTTTTCATATGATTACTCATGCCAGAAAGTACCTCTATACGCTATTGATTCGCAGTGTGTAAATGTATACGTTTCCGGTTAACGATAATGTTCGCTTATAAACTGATTGCGAGTTATAAGCCGCGTAAATACCGTCGGTTGTACTTTTGCTAGTTTGTTCCCATATGGAAACTGGGCAGATTTGTCGCAAATTTTCTCATCGTGTCGAAGTTTATTTAGAACATTAGCAAAAAAAAAGCAAAATCATTGCAGGTCATTCGAGTATTCTTTCACAACGGGGATGGTTCACAGAATCCTGAGACACTGTATGTTGTTTCATCGCAGACTTCAACGGCATTATAGTTCTGCTCCGTTGTTCGTGTGCCACTGATCTATGGGTAACTCAAATGGATGTTCGTACGTATCGTTGCTCCGCTGATGTTTCCGATGAGAGTGAAAACAAATTATGAAAGATCGTAACACGGTTAACGGTGACCTTTCCTATCGACCCAAATTTGATTTTACACTCCCTGATCGTTTTGAGGTGAAGGCTAGGCACGCGGTTTGTCAGCTGAAATAATCGTCAACTTTGTCCTGGCAGTTTGTCGAATTCGACGACAGTCTGCAACGGCAATAACAACGTTATTGCCTCTGTGGAATGAACAATTAACTCCATTCCTCAGCTCATCAGTATATATATACATACCTGTAACTTGCAATCTTGGATACCTCGGGTTGAAATTCATAATTAAATCACTTTACGTTGATCTGTTTGATGTTGCGAGCCTTGCAGAGCGGAGACTTACTGGGAATAAGGTATTTTTTGCAAAATCCACCTTCTTTGATCGAAAATTCTCCAAAGAAAAGCAGGAATTCTAAAGATTGTAATACGGTACGACAAAGTTGTCTTCAGTTTTGCGCCGGGATATGAATGTACGTTCAAGAAGCAGGTACGTAGAATCGTTGTGGAAAAAAATCAAAAAATAGGAACAAATAAAGTTGAGAGCTAAAGTTCCACCTTTAAAATCAATTAGGCCAATATAAACTTGAAGGCCGCATACTCGCGGGGTTATGCTGAGGTAAGAAGAAACGACTCCGCAAAAGGGTGGGCGGTAGTGGGGGTTGGGATGGAGGGTACGTGAAGGCAGAGTATAAGAACTTTATAAAAGCTCAAGTAGAATAATCAAGTGAAATCGCGGGTGCTCCAAAAGAATTAGCAACTTTTTATGTGTTTAGTTGCTCGTTGTCCCTTTCATCGTCTTCCCATTTTACTCCCGTAAGTGAAATTAATTTCCCGCTGTGTTCGCTTGCCGCTTTGCTAGAGAGGGAATCTGTCTTGTTGCCCCTCAAGTGCCTGCTCAGGATTTTGCAGATGTGAAAGAGCCAATTCATAGACATCGCAGCGTCGAATCCCTAGTTCGCAGGGGTAGAGAACCGTTGCAGTAATTCCCGATTCTACTCGTCTGCTATAAGCATTAATCTCATCCTTCTCTTCCAAGCTGTTTCACGGCTCGAACGCGTTTTCTTGTACTATAATTTGTTTAACGCAGGCACTTGTGCTCACGAATTGCCAACATTGGCGGCTTTCGCTCTTCAATCGACATTTTGTAATCTAACTAAAGTGGCTGAACGCAATCAAACTCAGCTTTCTTAATACATCATATCTCATCATATCTCAGATTCCATAAATCTAAGTTGAAGATTGATCGTGCAGCAGATTATTGTGTATAAACTTGTCTGTCATATATACATATATGTACATATTAATATGTGCGCCTGGGTAAACATGTTTGTCGATAAAATATCCAGCCACATTTTTACACGCCATAGGTGTTTACGTTGACTTCACGTCGGGATTACTGCTCGCGTATATCTATAATGCTCATAAAATAAAAATATCCACCCACTGTGGTGTCATTCCTATTAAAATATCGCGCCTAGCCGATGGGTAAATAGTTGTGCATTTAGTGCAAACAGGTCAATTTGTATTGGTTACACGTATAATTCCTGCACGTACGTAAGAGAGTGGAAACCCACGTTATAAGTGGTATCACTTCGATCGTTCAATAAAGTTCTCGTTTATCTTTCTTCTTACTTTTTCTACTCGCATTCTCCGCGACGACAAAAAACCGCGACCTTCTGTCGCTAGGTCCAATAGTCATATTCGCTTATCATGTCGCTGAGAATTGCGCTATTACAATTCTTCATGCACCGCGGGACGAAATTGGAAAATAGATAAGTGAGGCGGCGGAACGACCCTACGAAATCGTCGTCGGTAAGTTGAGGAACGATATCAGTTGGTCTCTTCCTCCGCTTTCGTTCTCCACGATGATAAACAGAGTCAGATTTATGTTACAACTGAGCTTTTAGGGTGCAGCTTTGCGAAAGTCAACAGCATTTAGATGCTTGTTTTTCAGATTCGCAAACTTTGTCGAAGAAAAATACTCCCAAGACAGTTTTTTTTTTTTTTTTTCCATTCGCCAGGTAAACATGTTTTTTCCCCGCAGAGCTATCTATCCGAATAGATCGGCTATACTTATCTACCTACGCGTGTAGACTTTAATACATGCGACGAACTAAAAATAAGCAAATACATTACGATCGACCATCATAAAACTCATGCTATAAAAGAAGGTTCATTCCAAACTCCTTCTCCATCCGGCCATCCGTTTCAAACAGCGCGAATCGTATCCCTTCCACCACTTTCACTTAAAAATATTGAAAATACGATTGAAAAAAATTGAAATGTAAGGATAAAAAATCGTAAGAATAACCGGAAGTTTTTTTTCTCACGGTCCCCAGTCCGACCCATTAACATATTATCACTTGGGCATGGGTGGCGGATCCGATAGGAGAAACGGCACCCTATGGATGGTGTTGATAGCCTTGGATACCGAGCGTAACTCGCACCTCCGCAGCTCCGACACGCCCTGCAACGAGCAAGGCCCACCTGATCCGGGTGCCCAGCCGGGGGTCGTAACTCCTGGGAATCTGGATCGATGGCGTGATAAATAAGGCGGTGGACATAACGCGGTCAGTTATCCTGCAGGCGGGCTTGATAATTTCCGTTATGCTCCTCTACGCGAGTGGGAATCGGCTGCATGCTTGCTTCCGAGCTTTCTCACCGCAACGATAAATCGCAGGCTTTGTTGCCACCCGTTGCCGGGGAGTGGAGATTTTAAACTGCTTAATGACACCTAATGACACCGAGAGTCGCTTAAGAGCCACGACGCAGCGAGCTATCAGTTAATTTAATACGCGAAACAATGGATTAGTGCCAGTAAGTAAGTCGAGTTTCACGAGTGGGTGAGTGAGCGAGCGAGTGAATGATGGCTGCGAGCGGTGCGAGATAGCTACTAATTAATGGGGGCATCCATCTGACGCCATCTTGTTACTAGCAGGCAGACAGCCAGGGTGTAGCCCCGTTCTTCCACCTGCTTCGCACAAACCTTAACTTAACTCGGTGTAGTTGCCCGCCTACATTACGGTCAGGGACTATTTGTAACCCAGAAACCCGCGGTCAAAGATTGAGAGAACCCCGCGCCGAGCCTCGCGGCCCTTACCACAAATTCGTTTTGGCTTCGACGTTCGCTACGCGGTGACATATTGAAAAATTCACCTTTTCAATTATACCCTCGTCAGTGATCTCATATTTTCACCCTCGGTCAAGGAGCGTGAAAAGGTATTTACCCTTGGACTTGCCAGAAAATCTCGCGCAGCTGCCAACTCTGCTATAATTTACCCACCGCGATAGAAAATAGAACCAATGAAGTAGGAAGGCAGTACTTTGCATTTCGTGAAAATTTACTTCTCGTCGTATCGCAGATTTTCTTGGCACGAAATGACTGGTAATCGTGATTTAAAATGAATCCACATCGCGATTTCAGATGACTTCACTTGCGACTTCTGCGAGTATAGCAATTTACAAACAGGCGAACTCTGTTTTTCCAAGTCCAACGTAAGTTAATCAGATAAGTACACGACCATTCGAATCTGATATACCAGCAATATTCATCCTTCATGAATATCACGCGCGTCTCTCCCAACCCACCAGCAGCAGCATTTCTTCCCTGTCAAAGAAAAAGGAACTATGCGTCTTTTTTCTGAAAAAGGCCGGCCCCATTTGGTACCTTAGCCGTAGGGATGAAGTCCCACTTAATATACTCTCGCCGGTCAATTAGAGGGAATCCTCGAACACGCGATCGGATGCATATAACACATTTTATGAAAGTCGTTCAACCACAACCGGACTGTCCGTTTAACTTCGCGGCAAATATTATTATACCGTAGCTGCGGGTATACGAGAGTAAAAGTTACGGTTAAATTAAACTCCCATATACATAACTAATAACTCTCGAGGCCACTTTCCCGAAAGATGCGTCCGATTTGCATAAGCACACGTTCCATCTGTCGTATCGACGCGCCGAGCACTCGGCAATCACCCCTTTGGTCCCCCACCCCCTTTCCGTACCACCGAAAAACGTCCCTCGATGCTCGGGGTCGTAAGGAATAGCCCCCGGGGGCTTTAATGAGGTTATTACGCTAGATTTCCATATGATCGTTGGGATCATTACGTCAGCTGGGAAGCACATGTCGGTTCAGTATCTTATTAAAGAAGCCTTTGGGCGGCCGAACATCGCATTTCGTTGTCTCGCAAGCCCTGACTGTCGGCATCAAGGGCTAAGGGCCTTTCCTTCCAAGTTTCGTTACTTCGAACGGATCAAGCGTAACGAAGAAAGTCGATTATGCTAACGTTCAAAGTCCCCCCTTCCTTCCTTCCTTCCTCACCAAGCTCCGTCTCGTCCTGTGCGTCGGAATTTCTTTGCGGCTGTGCTCTCAGCCAGCAATTTTCACGCATATTATAATGGCTCATGCGCAATTACACGAAGTATGTATAGAAAAATTAGGAGGACAGAAATCGAGGAAGGGAAGTGGAAAAAGTTGGCAGCGGACTGAAGCGGAATTAATTCTCCTTTTGAATCCGAGGACAAGTTTTATTTTTTTTTTTTTTTTCCCTCCGACTTTTTCTCTCTTTTTTATTGTTACACAAAGGGGTCAAGGACGGACTCTTGGGCAAGTCCAAAAATGATTTCACCCAACCAAACTCCGGCCTAATTGTATGCTAACAAACCCCGCTGTTTATTCGCAAGCTGCAGCTTCGTCGCGGCTTTTAAGCGTGACACACCTCACGACTCGTGCTACGAGTATTGCGATGTTGAATAAATGTTTTTTTACACCAACGTATTGCCTGACTACCAGCCAAGCGCTCCTCGCGCTGAAACTTGTTCGGTCCTATTCACGTTTTGTTTTGTCCCGATTAAGCTCTCCTCGCCCGCAAATCCATTCGACCCTCGGTTTAATATGATAAAATTGAAATTTCCAACAGTACACCTATATACGTACATACCTACCAGTTATGAATCACTCGTTTTTACCCCTCGGATTATTCCATTCTGCAGTCATGGAAATGGCATGTTTGCACTGATGCCTCTCTATCTCCCCACGTGAATTCCACAGAGTATTAATTATTAACCGCCGTGATTATTCCCCAACAATCGATTCCCTACACATATTGTATTTGTTCAATTTTAAATCACAAATTAGGTATCAATCGTTTAGCGCCAAATCCCGTAATCCTTGTGTGTTATATTCCATGCTGGTGAAAGTCAATACGACATAAGTAGACTTTTCTGCTCATCTACTACTTATAGGTAAAAGATTTCCTACTCGTTCCGTTCCTGAAGGACTGCTGCCGCTGGGTTTGAACTATACCTTAATTTTTTTCTTATTCCTTCTGAATACTCCACTTACAGTATGATAGGTGATCATGTTTTCGTTGAATCGAACAGACAGATGATCATATATCATAAGCACGGAACATTTTGAATCGAGGAGAACACTCGAGTAATCGAACGACGCTGATGAGAAGCTCTAGAGTAACAGCATCACCTGGAATTTCACCTGTAAAGTGTCTGCAACACGTTTAGACTCAGACACGGACACGTGGGGTGAATTGGTAGATGTTTGTCCCCGTCGATAAAATTAACGAAGCCGCGAAACGAAATGCAATTAAAATGTAAATGCACACGTGAATCACACAGGCTAAACCCCGCTCTGCGCTAATGCGAGACGACCAAGTGGTAACTGCCCGTTGTACATTACCCGCTCATCTGAATCCTACCGAGCGTCGAGTGGAATACACATATATACATATAAATGTATCCTTCTCGCGTATATACACATATATGTATGTATGAGAGAAAGATATATTACGCGTGGGGTGTAGCACGTGGTGTGCGGGCAATCGAGCGTGGTTATAATTTCTCCTTGAGACAGGTATATTGTGCGAGATCTACCCTTACGTACATGCGTGATGAATATCTTCTGAGATTCGGGTGTAAGAAAGTAAAATCTTGCCTGGATTTTGACGGAATATCACCTCATGTATTTACCTGCAATAGAGGAAATCGGAGGAGCTTTTCAAGCTTACCGAGATGAAGCTTATTGGAAGGAGTTATACATATACCTCGGAAGAATGAGAAGAATTGGATAAATTAATACTGTTCAAAATTCACTCTGTCTCGCTGATACTAGGCAACTCTATTATTTTGCAACAGAGAGTATGTTATTTCTAGGCAGATTTAATCTCATATATGCATTCCTGCAAATTCGCGTCACGCTCAGTGAAATATTTACTTTTGATTAAAAACGTTGTGTTTTCATGAGTCAATTGTAAAAGTTGACGAATAAAAGAATATTTTAATCGCTTCTACGAAATAATTTGGTACCACTGCCTACCGATGCTGTTGCATTTGCAGAATCAGATCCGCACGGTAAAATTATATTATAAATATTGAATTATAATTTATCAATTAGTGTAATAGCAGAAATAATTTTTTCGAAACGACTATGAATATCGGTCTCAATCCTTTACTAAGTACACATAGAATCGTTCAAACAAGATTTAACTACTTGCTCGCAAAAAATATCCCACAAAATCCGTCTGAAGTCTCGACGTTGTATGTAAAAGTAAAAAAAATTCTACGACTCTTTCTCCGGGGAAAAATCGAGGGGTGAAAAAACGGCGGCGCCCTAACGCCTAGTTCCCGAAGCTTGCGAGGCTCTCGAGATAGCTGACAGATAACCTATCTGCGGGGCAGTTATCGTTGGCTACCGCACTGCGCCGACCTTTGCGTGTTACGATAATGAAAGGAGGAATGAACGAGAAGAGGGGGGGGGGGGGGGGGGGAGAGCGAAAGACAGGAAAGCGATGAAATTCAGGATAGCCAATCCTGGGACCCGCAACCAGAAGTGCACGGTTAGCGATCGAATATGTAGCGGCTGCATTACAAGGTGTCCGTATGCGTTGGCGTGTTCAAGGATTGATCGTTCACGAAACGATGGTTGACAATTTCGGGTTCTATTTGCCCGCCCTTCGAAATGGCGTCTTAATTAAATGGCGCATGGCATAATCGCCGCGGGCGCAGAATTACACGCGGGCAAGATCAAAAGCGCCGTCTTTCGGCCGACGATCCAATGTCACCGCCGAGGTCACCGCCGAAATCTACCCTGAGGAATTCACATTCTCATTGTGTGCGTATCGACGTGAAAGTTCAAGGAGCACGTGGGCGTAAATAACAATAACACATGGATGAAAATCGGCGTCGTCAAAGTCGGTGCGGTGAACTTCAGCCTTGTTGGTCCATTCAGATTCCATCGATGCGCTGTCTTTCGATCACGCGAGTCCGTCCGATGCGGCTCTATTCTTACCGCGGCCTTCGAGTTGGTTGCACGCTGGATTCGTGAACGTGGTGCTGGAGAGCCGGCCCTCGAATGGTTAGTTAACACCGTGAATGCCCGATAATTATACGCTCAATAACAATGGACCTCCACGTGCACGTCGGAATTTCTCATCTCACATCGCGAGCTCGCTTCGTGTGGTTACTTGTCACAGAAATTCTTGACGCCCGATCAACAATGGGTCTCACGCAGTCATGCGTCCAATATGCGCCATTGCCTGAACCGAGATTCGACTTTGGAAACGATTTCTGCATCTGTATTCTTCAAGTTCTTACCGAAGAAAGTCCACTGATTTAAGGAGGGTTGATCTGGGTTTTGGTATGAGTGACTATTGGGCCCATTTGAAGAGCTTGATTTTCGGTCATACGTCGAATGTTCATCGCGTGAATGTTGTCATGCGGTAACGAGAAGAACCTTTCATTGCGTCATCTATGTATGCCTGAAATTTGTGGATCAGGAGACGACGATTTGAGAAATCCGTATAACTTGGCATTTCATTTTAAACTTGAATTGATCGTGGGTCGAATCTGGAGCACGAGGATACCACGGAAATCTGTTTCTTCGCTGCAATTTCGGTGTAGATGTACCGCGATCCGATTAAGGAAAATCCTGGTCCGTGATTAACGCAGTTGCGGTGCCAGAAGTAGTGCCCGGCTGGTTTAGTTATGACCCTTCAACCCTTTCGCCCGATCGGTCATCAGCCCTCTGTATAAACCATGTTGACCTAATTGGAATGTTGAGGCGGTACGGGCACATCGACTGCCGCGCACAGAACGCCGGGATAGTTTGAAAATTACGTATAGTCAGAGGTCGAGTAGGTCTATGTCATTCAGCGCCAAACCACCCACCGGAGTCTGGAAGTCCAAGCTTTGAGGATGAGGTCCCGGTAGCGTACAGACCGCAAGAAATACGGTAATCGATGAATTTGGAGAGGATCGAGGGACGGTGCCCATGTATAGTAGAAATTTTGGGATTAATCTTATTGTTAAACCGAATCGTTGCATTTCGCCAAGAGAAATATTCAGATCACTTGCAGGATACTGTGGCGGTGCACGGAAGGAGTGTTTAAACTATTCCCTGCAGATAACCGATAATTATAACTGATATAAAGTGTGAGGCTTGTACCTACACGTTTTCCTGAAGAGCCGGGTCATCCACCTGTAAGCTCTGTTTTGACAGTTATTGAAAACTTTGACTGAAGTAATGAATAAGTAGATAGTGGAAAGCTGAACCTTTCTACCTATATTCAAATTCAGCCTTGTTCTTTATTTTGGAGAAAAAGAAAAGGTATCGTATTATTATTCACGATGTCTTCATAAGTTTAAACACGCTCGGTCTTAAGTTCGACTTACCGGTGAAACATTTTTGTATCATATTATTTAGCTTTAGTTCTGACTCAGCGGGCTGCACACAGGAATTTGAGCGCTTTTTATCCAGCTTCTTTGGGCAGACCTTTCCGTTGTAGGTGCGTCATGGCATGGCCTCTAGGTACGTAATCAGGGCGTCGAAACAGAGTGTGAACGTGATCGCCGGTACCTTGTCCAATTCCCGACTATTGTTTGTCCATGAGTTACATTTCCCCCCGCTATAGTTTTTCTTTCTTCTTCTCCTTCTTCCTTCTTCCTTTCAACTTTTTTCTACGACGAGAAACTTTGTTAAAATCTAATTTGCCCGACATACGAACGAGCAACGTGCTTGTTCAAATGTCACGTATATTAGGCGTGATTTTCAGTAATAACACCTAAAGCTCGATCGGCGATCGAACCGCGTGGAACTCGGATCCTATTTATCTGGACGACGCAACCCGACGTATGTACAAACGTGCGTTTTGCGCTGCAAGTCTGACGTGTACAATGAGGCTAAATTGAACGATGAAATTGTAGTGCCAACTGGCCGATTAAAATAACGATTGTAATACAGCGTGGACAATAATATGTCATTCGCGAATAAAATATCGATCGGATTATTGATCTGGCTCTCTTTGGTGCAATAAAATTGTACATTCGTTAGGTATACTTAACCTGGTCGTAAGGAGAAGCATATGTATGTTTTGTGAAATATTTCACAGGAACTTGTGTCTCGCCAATTGCTTGTAGCTCAGTGGCATAAGCCGGTGAATTCAGAACAAATAATTGAGACAAACTTTTACTGGCAACGTAGGTACTCAACTCTTTCGTGGAGTACGATTTTCAGAGGCTGCAAAGTGAGAAGCTATATAACTTCCGCGGTACAAAAAAGCGCGATCTAATTTTGTAACATCGGTATATAAAATATGACTGCTCAAACGTTCGATTGATTTTATAACTGTTATGACCTCGATGCGTTTTTAGTTTCTTGGGAAATTACGGCCAGCCATCGAATTGGCCAAAACTAATGACAGTAAGCTTTTCTTGAACGAAAAAGAATGCGGCGATAGCTCCACGGGAGTCGCGTACCTTGAATATTCCCCCTTTCCAAACGTGGTCGCGCGATATGCTCATACACACAGTATCGTGGCTGTAACGAGAAAGCGAGATAATTTTCGTGAAGATCGTATCGGTAGAAAAGCAAGCGAGCCAACCCTCGAGCCTTGAGAATCACGTACATACGTATAATACGTACGCGTGTATGTATATTATTGTATATTGTATATGAAACGCGGTGTTCGATGATAATTGTGAACAGCTTGTAAGGCTTGTTCGAAGAATCGAGCTCACGTGCTCGCGTATTGGCCACGGGAAAGGACAACAAAAGATTGGGCGATCATCGCTGATCATCGGGTGATCAGGGACCCGCCAACGAGGAATCCGTGACCGATTGCCTCCTTTACAGATTTCACTTAACCGGCCACCGAGGACCTCGAGATTCTTGGGCACCGCTACCGCGGCGGTACCGGGTGGACGTAGAAAAAACTAATCAAGAATTTTTATTGAATATATATATAGCTGGGCGTTGCGTTCGGTAGCCGATAATAGCGCGCTTCGGGCGTGTCCGAGTTCCTTTCGCTCTCGGTTTATTGTCCGGCCTTGGAAGTACCTGCGCCCGGTAATCAGATGACAAGCACGCTCTCCAATCTTTTCAACGCGGTGAAGAGCTCGAGGATCGAGGAAAGAGCGATGTATCTATCGACGATTCGACGGTATACGAAATTCGTTGACTTGCAGAAATGAATGTCGTGGGAATTAGATCGCAGTTTCACTTGCGAGGAGCGTGCGTGGCTTGCGCATTCCTTTTCCGATCACCCGGTAGCGTCTCGTTGCGGCAGGATATATTTACTCGCATCCGAGTGCACCGCGCTCGGATAGTAACCCTGCTGATTAATATTAATGACCAATTAAACACGCAGCATTTACATTAATTACGAGCATTCTTCATAGTTACGATATCGCTCCTGACGCGCCTCGCTCGTTTATATTATATACGCGATCTACGTAAGCTGGTAAAGCCGTTGCGTGTTTTCAATGCCGGTCACAGATGAAAGGATGTTGGACACCCCGCTGAGGGTACGGCACACTATCAACAATCAACCCAAATTGAAATTTTGTTATTTGCATTTCGGTAACCCTCGCCCGTGCGAATCGCTCGAATATCTCGATCTCTTTCCCCTTCATTCGTTGTCCGAAATACGTACGTGTCAGATTTCCCCGTCGTGTTGCGTTCTTATCGATATTACCTACGTGACAAAATACGGATTTGACGAAAATAAAATCTCTAGTTCTGTTGGCTGTTCGATTCGTTATTTGACACCTGAAATATCCGATTGGCATCCTGCACTACATTCAAGCAGAATGATAAAATAACGATAATCACTGACATAAATAGATTTTTTACACACTACACGGATACCAAAATGAATAACTGTCGTTCCTGCAATCAGTGGTTTTATTCCGTTACACGTTCATGGCCGTGTAACCTTCTCACTGACATTTCTCCACTTTGAAATAATTACTGTAAAATTTTTAGATATGTCTGTAGAAGATCGAACACGGACAGTGTCCTGTCTTGATAAATGAGTGAAATAATTTCGGAGCGTACCTGCTTATCTTTTGAGCGAAGACTTCGAAGGAAACTTTTTTTTAAAGTCTCGCGTGTTTCCAATTAATTTTTCAATTACGTGATTTTATCACAACGCGCTCAGTAGCTATCCATTTTCCAAAGAATAATTTGTCAAATTTAGAAATGTGAAAGGTGTGAGCTCGTGTATAGATCCGTGTGAAGTGAAAGTCGTATCGTCAGAAGTTTTTATTCATATTTGCAAGGAGCCAGTCGGAGATCAAAAAACAAAACTGCTTTGGTGAAATTTTTGCAGACAATTTTCTGTAGATATCTGTCCGAATAAATAATATAAATACGCGTAGTCTTGCTTATTGACAGAAAACGGCGTATAAAAATATTCGCACCAAAAACCTCAAAGGTCACCGAAGAAAAACGTGGCCGTTACTATTCCGAGTGCCTCTAGGTATGAGCTACGACGTCTCACCGGGTCTTATTTTTATCTGATTATACTTCAAAAGGCTAGGATATATAGGACGGTTCAGTGATAAGACCATGTTATTAAAAAATTCCCCCGAGGCTCCCTTATCCGAGTGAGTATTGCAAAAATATCACTTTTCAAGATGCATCGATCCTCCTAACAAGCTGCAGAGCTGTCAGAATAAACCACGGACGAGCCGCGGGAAAAACTCGTACGAAACCCGCAAATAATTGCGAAACTTGAGAATATGAAAATATCAGGGCAAACAGTTCGACGTGAATCTCATTTTGAGATTTATAATTTTTCACTCACCTCACAGACCTCCGTAATCCCGCTAATTAGGAGTGTAATACCTTCGTCACTGAACATGTATCGTATAATAGCTGTCGAGGGTTCAAATCCATTAAACTAACCGCGCGTCACGCGGATTACGCAGTTCCACGGCAACTCTGGGATCCGCGGGTTAAAGGCTGCATGCTTGGTCGGGGCCCGTTAGCCGAGAAGAGCGAGTATTTATTGAGCGTATATCGTTAGGGCTTGGGTGTAGAACGTACGTGGTGGACACGGGGGTGTGTTTTAGTCGATAATTCTCCATTGTTTCTTGGAGCGACGAAAGCAGGGCTTTCGCCAAGAGACGATTAAGGCCTAGCGCGGGTCGATGGGTGACACGTGGGAACGATAACACATGCGTGCGGACGTATATCTACATATATACATACGTATATATAGGCCACACTTGTTGGAGCCTTGATATAACCTGCACCCCCGTTTCGTCCTCAACTTTCGAGAGGAAACTCCGGCTGAGAGGTGGTTTTACGGCGGTGCCTTTGTCGCCTCTCCTTAGCCTCTCTGACGGGACGAATGAGAAGAAACGCTAAAGGAGGAATGACGTCACGGATTAGTCGGACAATGGCATTAACTGGCCGTGTTCAAAGAGGATGAACCGGACCCCGTGAACGAGGCATGGTTCCATATCGGCTCCCGGTATATCTCCGGATATTCATGCGGCTGTGATGTGGGTTGTAACTTAAGCTGCGTCTATGCCTTACGATCAGTTCGCTTTGTGCCGTCGATCTAGAAGTTGACGCTGCGTGCGACGATGACCTTTTATCACCGGCGAAACGAGATTTACACGTTTTTTTTTTGATAAAAATACATCTCAAGTTGTGCGAAAGATTTTTTTTTTTTTTTCATCCATTGTTCTTACTCGAGAAGACGAAAAGCCAGCGTGGTTTATTTTCATGTTCAAAGCCGTTTGGCGGGGACACAGGTTTTCAAAAGTATTTCGGTAATATTGGCTCCGAAGAGAAAAAAGAAAAAAAAAATCAAGAAACATTACGCGAGGAAAATGTAATAATAATGTATAATACGTAGGTAACTTTGCTAATTAAGAACTCACAGCTGGATAGATTGCGACGTAAGTATGATTAATTATGATGAATGGCTTGGCGAATTTTTTCACCCTTATAGGCGTTCTGCCGAGACTCTGCGGAATAATTCTTATCGATTCGGTTCTTTGCCAATCTTTCGAAAATCGTTCTTTGATTCGTCTTTTAAGGAAATATTCTTCCGCCCTCCCCAACTTGTATCTTTGTAATATACACGTACGCCCCCCATTCTGAAACGAACAATCTCCCTATCTCTCTTTCTCCCTTTTACTTTCTCTCCGGGACGGCGATAATATACCGACTACAACTTGTACGGCAAACATGCACGCACGTACGAATTTTAGCACAAATTTACTGGTGAAAAATTGCTACTCCGTGTCTCACGTAGCATTGTAAAAATTATTCACACGCTTTGTTGCGAGTTAAAGGAAAGAGAGAATTTTACATTTTTCCTACTTTCATTGCACGTTGCAAACTAATATTGCTACCTGATATGTTAGTAAACGAAGAGAGGGAAAAAATGCTGGATTAGTACAGTCTGATAACGTTTGAAGAGCCGCGTAGCGCGAGGGCGTAAACAACAATGTTAAATTGCGAAAAGGTTTTGCATGAATAGTCATGCCGCCGGACGGTGGTCAGAGCTAATAACAAACAACAGTCGTCGCGTTTTAGCCGAGGAACAAAACAGTTGCAATTACAAACGTTGCACTCTCTTATTGATCAGCGATCGTGTGATAGATTCAACGGCTGCACGTTTACTCCGAGCCAATGTTTAATTCAGGTGCATTGTCAAGCACTCTTTCATCGCGTGGGGACGCCGGACGGTTCGCAGGTAGCTTTGAGGGCGTTTGATAAGCTTGTGGACGCGATTCAAATCGACGCGAGACCCGCATGAATATTTTACCACCCCGGACACGGTTGTTAATCTACTGATTCGAATATAAATTATTTCAGTTATTTCATCAAATTTTCCAATTCCGGTGTATAAGTATAATCGGCAATCACAGAAATCGTTTTAGACCCGTGTTCACAACCTTGCAGATTCAATCAGCGTGTGCATCGTACTGCAGTAATTTCAATCGTAGAATAATGAATCCGCAGGGTTTATCGTGACGCGATATCAACCGTGATAAATAATGTTAAAATTACCCGGTGACTAGTTGATTGCGTTCGTGTTATGCAATATCATTGCAATTTTCACATTCGTGTTTCATTTCGATACCGCCGACCGATTCTTACAGTCAATTGTAATAACGTAATTTCAATTTTCATGAAATCAAACTAATTTGCGAATACGGCAACGTTTTCAACGATAAATTATCTTTAATTTTTTAGAACAAAAGTATAGCTGATACATATGGGGCATTCCATGACATCTCGATCAAGATTCTACGTCGATGTCTCAGATTGGCTTTATTTATTATTTGAAGTCTCCATCTTCCAATAGGTGTCAAAAGTGTTGTTATATTTCATAAGATTTTTTAAATCATACTTCAGATACGCTGGGTCGAAAAATTCTGAAAAAATTGCGAATGCTTTTTCTGTCGTGCACTTTTATACAAAAATTGTAAAGCAAATCTGAGACATCGACGTAGAATCTTGATCGAGATGTCATGAAATGTCCTGTACGTACATTAAACTATATGAGAAAAACAAAATAAATTGTTTTTTTAGAAAATAGTAGGTTTTTTTGATACATTTTTAATTATACATATACATACATATATATATATACAATGTATATATGCGTAATCTAGTTTTTGCGCCTCGAATTCTCCGATCAGCCTTGCCGCCTCGAGCATCCGGCCGCTTCTGAAAAAGAGCGTCTAGATCGGTCTCTCAATGTTGTTACCCTTTGCTCAGCTACAATAGTTTCCAAATTACCGAATTCCCGCACCAACGATAATCTAATTACCACGGCGGCATCGGACCCTTTCGAATCAATGAATCGGTACCTAGTTTCAGTAACTATCTTCCCGTCAATGAATCGATCTGACCTCTGCGTAGTCGTCGGCGTGTCGACGACGCACCTTTGTGGCCTTGGAAAGGGGTGGAGGAGAAAGTACGCTGACAAGTAAACCGATTCAGATCCCGTGACCTGTGAAGTCAAGCTTCCCTATTCATCGTCACGGTCTGCCTTTCAATTCGTTATACACTGCATCATCTTGTTCTCAATCGGGGGCAAGTGCTGACGATAAGATCATCCGGTCACCCTTTTTGTCCTGTCCTTCATCCGTTCAATTCAAGACTTCGTAATCATTCATTATTGAGTCAATTTCACGTACTTTAATCATACTTGGATGAATCATTTTTGCAAAAAAAAAACTAAAGAGAAAGAACAAGCAAGACGATTGGTAGTCTCAGGAATTTATTTAGAAGTCCGATATTCACCTACCACCGTCAGGAATTTCGCATAACGAGATGCAGCGGAACAAACGTAGAAGTATGCCCTGTTCGCAGCCAGATAATCGTTTATCAATAATTGCAGTTGCGCTAAGCGACCGCGCGGTGTTCAGACCGTCCGTTTATCCCGTATATTTTGGTGCTTGCCCGTTCCTCGACAGGAAGAGGAGGGGCAAGAACGCGGTGCAGTTTGTTGCAGACGCGGTCACCAGATAGGAACCACTGGCAGCAGCCCCCGGAAGCACCCACTGAATCACCGATGTTTGCGATTCCAAGGAGCGTGTCTCGAATGCGAGATTAAGTGAAATTGGAAAATCCACTTTTGTCATCTCCAGAGAGATTCTGTTTGTTGAACGCGGTAGCGTTGACATACCCCCTGTACCCCTGCTTACTTCCACCTCTTGTACAGCCATGAACTCTGTACGGAATAACAGTTTGTACGGATCGCTTTCGGGAGATGCGCTCTTGAATGAAGCCGAGGTTATTTCCATCTGATCGTTATTTAATATCTCCTCATCCGAAGTTTCGCTATGCCAACGATTTCTTTGCGATGTACGGTCAAGCAGTGAGGGAGGGTTATAAGTGAGAAATCAGCTTCAAATTATAAAAAACTATGAAGCCTCGTTACGTCGGTGTAAAAAAACATGCCGCCTATTTGACGGAGGCACGGCGTTAAAAAGTTTGGCAAAGAATCTCCGTCGTTTCTTTTAGTGCCAGAAGGGGTGACGTCGTGTCCATATTGCAAAATTTTATCGGTTGTCAAGAGCGTGTAGACTTTATTGAGACGTCGATAGGTCGTGAGCGAGCGGGCGAGTCACAAGAATCCCAACGTCTGGGTCGGAAAAGATTTACGCCAAAATACTGGGCATACTTAAAAACGAATGACGCATTGATTTTGGGATCCTGAAATGAATTCTAAGCTGATTCCTTCAGTCCGTCGTACGGATTACGATAATTGGGGTCGTTTAGGGTGCGGAACTGGATACCCGGCTCGAATAAAGACGACAAAGGATTAGATTCGGTAACTGGGACAAGGAAAGATATGATCCTGACGGGTCAAACTCCTCGGAGCACGCAAGTCCGCAAGCACTTCGGTACAGCATTGTTTCCTCGGGTGAAAACAAATGAGAGTCGGAAGAGATGAGCACGGCGCACAACCTTGGGTCAGAGCTATTAACCACTACCTCTTATTGAACCTGGCTTAGAGTTGGGTGAACCAAACCTGGCTTTTCTATGCGATTAGGCACAACCCCACCCGTGAGATCGTTTGTTTATCGCTATACTCCGCGGTCTTTTCTTCTGCGTTTCGCGGCTTTGTTTGCGACCCTGACACTTGCTCATTTCGCAAGTATTTTCGTCATTTTATACTTACACTGGTGGAAAAATCATCGTGATGTGATTCGCTCGGCCGCGTTCTCTGCATCGATTTCGACGTGAGTAATGCGCTCCTGAATCTCCCGGGCAATCACTCACCTCGTCGTATATTCTCGTTCATTTTTATTTCCCATCTAATCGGGCAGGGTAGAATGCGTGGCCTTTAGTATCGTGAAACACAAAACTATTATATTGCCCCCCAATATAACCGGGCTGCCCCTTTCCACTCGTGGCAAGATATTTCGGGCCGATAAGCGCGCAGGGGAATAGGCCGCCATTTTTCCACCCATCATCGACTCATCTATCTGCCGAGGCTGACTAGATTGTAATGGGAACGTCTCATCGTTCGCTCCTCACCTAGTCTAATTAATATTTAACTCGCCCTGCCATGTGCCATTCTAATTGAATAGACAAATTGGTCCGATCACTCTTTGACTCTGAGTTCTCGTGTCGGTAAAGAGTTCGGCTCTACTGCACGGTACCGTTTCATTCTTCTTATTTACCGTAACGATCTGGCATAATCAATATTCATAGAACGCACATATTTCATTAAGCTGATAAATTCCAGGCATTTAATTACCTCAATTTAAAAGTGGAAAGAAATTATTACTTGTACATGTATGATGCAGGTTGACACTCGTAGTGAAAAAGTGTTGGTATATATTTGAATGCTCTCTATTTTTCGATTTATTCAGTGAGAAACATTGAAGTATAATTCTCTGCATAGGGATACCTCTGATGGATATGGTAACAATGATCGGTAAATTGTAGGATATATGTGCCATGCATGCAACCCAATATCGTTGTACCGCAGTTTAGATCATATATTAGCCGCCTCTAAACTCCAAATTGGCTAATATTGATAATAACTTCTCATTAGGTATAATTATCGGCTCGATCAATAAACAGGGGTACCATAGCCCGTTACGATCAGCATTTATTTTTATGCGCTAACCCACGTGCCCACTACCTCGTTAGATAATTTTCAGTCCCCTTTATCCTCACTATAAACTCTATGAATGTGGTTCTTTCTTTTTTGTCTACCGAATCAGCGGTACCTACAATCATCCCGTGTGCAGGAAATTGGCTTTTACTTTTGACTTTTACGGCTAAGGTACAACCTGTACCGAATAAATAGTTTTCGAAACAGCCAGCTTTTATCGAGAATCGAGAGATAAAGTGCCGTTGACAAATCTCATTTCGTTTCACCGTGCAAAGAAAGTATTTCACTTTATTCCTGCACATTTACCATAACCCCATTAACATTTGCAGCGCGGTATACTCGTTTGCCATACCGAAGATGGTATCTTCGTGTTGTAATAGTGGTTTCCGGCCAGGGGTAACAAAAGTGCGCGATGTGCTGTTCATGCCTCTTGCATCAGTGAAGAGACAATGGGGACTCGAGGTCTGACTCGATGTAAACCAGTCGTAATACGCGCTGGGTATCGCCGTTTTTTTTTCCGCACGCGTGTGCGTCCTTACGTGTTCCTACATGGTGCAACTCTGCTTACCATGAACGAGAGACTTGATACCCCGAGGCTCTCATCTGACTTTAAAATACAAGTTCATCGCGAGATCCGTGTGCTGCCTTCTTCGTCCTGTCACCTTCAGTTTCTCCGCTTCAAAGCATTTTCTTCTTTGTATTCACGTGACGGGAAAAATGGGAGAGGTCCACGAGCTGGAGTATGCAATATTTTCTAAGCCACTTTTTCTTTGTTTGTCAATTTTTTTCACTAGACTCAAGTTGACCGATCATCAGAAAGTTGACGATGTTCTTCAAGCCTTCTTTCAACTTTTGGATATTGGTTTATGGAAGAGAAAACCTCGGTGCTCGGCCTCGTCTCTTTTTGCCTTTACGGTAGCTGTACATCGTAAATATAAGTTACTTTTTCTCACGCACCCTAATCGTGGGCCGCAGCGCTGCCGAAGCTTTGTCTCTCGACACGAGAGACGTCCTTATATATCTTATTGTTCCTCCCCGACTTTATAAGTTGTAATTTCATTGTACGTTTTCCAAAGGGAATACAATTATGAATATATGTATATATGTATACATACATATGTATATGTATAAATCCATATATATATATATATATACATATATATATATATATACGACTAAGCCCGCCTGCCAAACCCAGGGTACTTTCTGTTCCTATCTATACAGATATAATGGCCCCTGACGCGTCCCTAATTTCATCACCAAACATAATTAGGAGTGTCACTTTGAAACGCCTCGAGACCCCACCCTTATTCCCTCATTCCACTTCCTCCCACCCGTTCGCGGAGGCAACCCTTTAGACCTCGCTTCACTGCATCCGCACGTCTGGTTGACTCGTTCGGTCTTCGTTATCTAGATGCGAGGTGAGTGAACTTCTGGAACCGGATATTCGCTCATTCGTCGGAAGGGAAGTTTTAAACGCTTATACACCCACCGGTTATAATTAGATTCGTAAAAAAATGAGAATAGGAAAATAAAAAAACAATCTCAAAGATATCACGACGGGAATGGAACATGTCTGTTCATTCAGAATCAGAATGTGCAATCTGGGTCAGATATTAGAGAATAAAAACTCTAAGAAAGTAAAAAGTGAGTTAGTCTTTTTCCGATTTTTGTAAATGGTGGAAGGGGGCGCTGGGGGGGGGGGGGGGGGAGGTCACACAGAGACGGATACGTTTTTAGACTAACTAGGCATCAGGATTGCACCAAGGCATCTGACGAGATATTGATAGGATTTCATTGATGATTCAAATTTTTCGAATAATTTTATGAAATTGGAGAGATATCTCCGTCGGGGAAGATTCGGGAGTGTATTCATTAGCGATTCAGCTTAATGAAAACGTGACAAAATTGCGCAGCAATCCGCTTAGCGCCTCGTTATTTACAGCTTAGATTAGATCGTTATATTCCCTGATGGTTGAATGGACTCAAAGCCGCACGAACCGCTTGCCCAGTTACGTTGTATGACTGGCTGTCTTCAAGTCGGATGAATGCAGGCTGTATAAAATATTCATTCAATGCTTCGTCGAAGTTGTTATTTCAAGGTTGATTAATACAAGCTGATTCCTCTTCACCCCCTTGGTTCGTATCGCATACACACACACACACATACACACGCAGACCGGCACACCAATTCGTCTCAATTTAAATGATGACTCCATCTTTTCACCCCTTATACGCTTCCTTCCAAAGAAGTTATATCCGTTCGACGAACGGTGAATTTAATCATCCCACGTAACAGCTCTCGACAAGTTGCAAGTTCAGATTATACCAAGCGTTAACCGAGCGTGGATTGGTCGGTATAATCTAAGGCCGGGTTCAACCGTCAGGGTTGTTCGCTCGTAGCAGCATTAGCCGCAGATGCTCTAATTGGACACACTTTTACAGTTCGCTGAGCTAATAAGATACAGTACCTTATACAGGGTTAACAGCGGGCCGGAAACATACAAGTAGCAAGTTCGGATGGAAACACCGCCGAATTATAACACAGGTGAATTTGGCAAGTGAGTGTGTTTGGCAATCAGGAAGTGTTCGCGTCGAAAGGGTCACACCGATTCTATATATACAGTAAACGGTCCCGTTGTTCCCATCAGGCAAACAGTTTCTCTTTGACCGGCAACCACGAGGATCAGTGAGGTGGGCTTTGAACGCACGACTAAATTTACCATGTGAAAAAGTAATTCCAAATCACACTTCAGCCATCTCATTATTGCAGTCAATAGATTTCCATCTTCAATGGGAATCGTCGCAAGCGAGTCAATATTATCTGTAATCGGTGCACCAAAGCGTTCGCTTTCATGACAGGTTATAGCGGTGGCGTCGTTTTCAGGAGAATTTCATCTTGAAAGGCACAACACTGCATACGCTCGGGCATAAATGCTTGCTCCGTATGATCCGGTGCTTTGGACAACAGTTATTCCGAAACACGGGTGATCACATTGTAACGTAGAGCTCTCCTCCTTCCAGCTCATTTCCTACGGGCGGACAGTCGGGCACGCGTTGATCCTCCGTCCGTAGGTACATACCTACGGCAAGCCCGTCAAACGCATAAACCACGCACTGTAGCGGGCGTATTTTAGTTGTACAAAGCAAGCGCGCTTGCAGGCGTTTATTTATACCCGTATACACGTATATACCTACCCATATACGTTTACCGGTTGTGCCGGACCATGGTCGAGCCAACGCATTGTAATGTCGTCATAACTCACCCGGCATTATCACGACTGTGTCGTAAAAGTCTATTGAATTGAATGAAAAAATTGAAAAAGGATTTAGTGCAACGGGAAGAGAGGGAGATATGTAGAGAAGGAGGTAAAAACGAATTCAAAGGGAGTAATAATTTGTTACAAATATGTATACGAATGCATGTAATATATTCACACCACCGACGCAAGAGACTCGATGGTCGCGTTTCAACTTTGATTGTATATTTATGGTGGTCGTGTCCCTTTCGCATGCATGCGGTGGGTACACATCGATGTCCCGTCTAACCACTAATTACCCCAGTCACGCTCGACGGAAGAAATCGACATTCGTCGCTGTCTGAATGCCCGTCATGCACGTAGTGCCAATCGTGGCGAATTTTCAGTTTTCGCGTGTAACGACTCGACATTTCGACATTACCGTTTCGCTTCGCGGCGTTCCCCGGGATCTTTACCCTATTCACAAGTCGGAGCGACCGACGACGTTTAGGAGCACAGAGACGAATTGGCCTGGCACTAAAGCACCGCGCACCGTACCGTCTAGATACGCAGAGGCACTAAAGTGCTAAAGTGCAATAACTCAAGTGGGGCTTGTCTCGTCGGTGCGGAGGGCAGAAATCGCCTGCAGTCTTCGCCGATACGCACACCCCCTGCATAGGTATACTTGTACGTTGGTACCCGAGTACCAATACTCGTACACGCTACACAGGAACAGCGTAAATCGTTACACATTGCGAGGCTGCCATTATCCCGAACACTGGCGTGGGTTATTCCGCATTCAACAGACGCCACAAGGGTAAAGAATACTCGAAGAGGATGCCGCCTCGATGCTGCTGCAACTGGAAATACGAATTCGAGAAAGTTAAAACGGCAATTCCCTAATGCACTGGAGAGCATGAAAGCCTCTGCCTTGTAGCGCCTCGCTCCCATGATGCACGTAGGTTATAATGGTACTTTGGAAAACCTTGTATCCTCTCCGAAGACCTTACGAGCTGTCCTCCGTAGTTCCGACTCCGATACTACCGGAGAGTCCTCGTCCTGAGCTGCAAGGCTCGCGGTCCAACGGACACCCGTGGACCCGTTATGGAGATGAGCAGAGGCTGGATGCGCGTGGGACATCTTCTGCATCTCTAATGTTTCCCCTTTCCTTAACCCCCGCGGGCCCCTGTCCCCGGGTCCTCGGTGCCCCGCGATACACTTGAGAAGCGGAGCTCGAGAGGAAGAGGCTACGAATGTATCGGCGAAAGAATGCAGGACCGTTGTTGCGGCGAGTCCGGCTGGTTGGGGATATATTGCACGGTGAAGCACGCCGTACGATTTTTGTGGCAAATTTCGTATGAGAATTGGTTGATTTTCGACGCGAAGCGACGCCGCCTTCTGCGTGGGTCCCTTGTTGCATTATAATGTCTGTTGCTCGAAGCAACGTTGGTATTTCGACCGCGGGTGTAGTACGTTTTGTGCCTTGTGCAGCTGCATCTTGCTCTTATTTTTTATCCGCAAGCATTTGTCCCGTGGACGAATGACACGGTTTGGCTTTCGAATATCACCGGAGTCGGAGGATATGTTCTACAAATGTTTTCTCCACTCTGCGACTCAATGTTCCTATTAATATCTCCGTTCCGATGTTACGTAATATACTTGCGCCTTCGATGCTGGTATTAATAATTTTCGCTCAAGAGGATGTATTGTCTGTTCTCCACTCTGTCAGATCGTCCAGCTTGAAATCTTACCGACATTCTCTCTGGCTGAGGAGAGAATTCTCTACCTTTTCCCTCACAGCCAGGGTACGCAACGTACGTAAGTCGGTTACGCAAACGATACGCACGCGATAATGTAAATGAAACGTTATTTCTAAAAAAAACAAAGCTTATTATTGAACACGTTGGCAATAAGCAACTGGTATATAAGGCTGCTCGGATATTACGTAATTTAATAAAGTGCCATTCTGTCGATAATACAGAATGCGAGTGGATTTGCTTCACCATCAAAATCAAAATACGATTCAAAGGAAACACACACTCTTCATTATGTTAGCTGCTTCTCTGCGTCACGAAATTGACGTAAAAGCGTCAACAATATGCGTACAATGATGTGAGTGAGACCGGATCAACGCCTACGCTTTCAGGTGTGGCTGAAAAGGAGTTTTAGCCGAAGCTGTATATCATCCCTATAATTCTTTGTATAAATAGCTGTGAAATTTTGTTTAAGTTATGGAGCGACGGAGTGTATTATGTATTGTATAGCTGGACTGAATGTGCCCGTAACAATTCATCCGATACATAATTTCGGCCGTTACATTCGCGCTGGGAAAAATTTGCATGCAAATATCTGTAAGGCACAGCAGCTATAACCCGTACGAGTTGGGAGTCGGGTACCGCTATCTATTATTCGAAGCTCTCGTTTTGCCCGAGGCAATTTATTGGCGGCACCAGCGCCGCACTGGCGAACGAACGAACGAACGAACGAACGAACGAACAGCCTCGCCAAAATTATACAATTGAATAACACAATAGGCGAACTATTATGTAACGGGCAAGCAACTAACTTCCGAACAATAGACGCGAGGATGACAATACCACCCTCTCGGGTCCCTCAAACCTCTCGCAACCTCCAATACCCGGACACCGAACTCCTCTAATAGTCATTTATAGTACCTACATCCAACAGAGTTCCACGGCTACCGGTTATGCCGGTATGCACCTTTACTGCTGACTCCATAGTTTGCTGATCCGAAGGCAAGTGCAAGCACCAGCCGCTAATTGTTGCATTCCCATGTATGAGTCGTTAATTGCGGTACGAATAGAATCGAGTGTCTCATCGAACGGAAAAGTGCTTGTAATTGGGTTTCTCTTTGCTCTTTTCACGTACCGGTGATCATACCTGTTTAGGTATACCATAATTTCGTCGAACAAGAAATTCGAGAAGTATGAAAGAATACGATCGAGATCTCTTTGTTTTCTTTTGTAAACGATACTGTGACAGGAATTTGGATTAACTATAGGTATACTTGTAACTGAGCTGAAGCATTATCCGATATGATGTAGAAACAAAATCCCACCGTATTATGATATTTGGTTACCTGATACAGATGTGTCTCGTCTTGCGTTATGATTGACGAAAAGGAGGGGAAAAAAAATTGGTCATTGATTGAGACTGTACGTCGAAAGACCAGAGTCGGCGGTGTTTGCAAGCTAATTTCATCTTCCCCTGTTTGAACGAGGGATTAAGTGAGGCTGGAACATGGCAGAGAGTGGAAGAGGATTCTGTTGAGAATGTGGTCTGTGCAATGGTTTTGCAATTGCGAGGAGTTTCGTACCAGCAGTGCGACAGCCGCTTGCAGCCAACTTGACAAACAATGGCTTTGCCGTTTTCACAAAACCAAGCGAAAGCTGACTTGACGGTAACGCGGGCAGACGAAGGTGAGTGACGAGGCAAATAGAATTCAGGCTGTTATTTTCAATTTTCGCCGTTACATTAGTTAAGAGACCATACAATCAAGTTGGTCGATTGTCGATTGTCGTTAACTCGCCCGCGCGTTCGATGTTCGTGAGTTGTCAATCTTTCACGCGCAATTTTTCGCACCCGTAGAAACGAGACCAAGATATTGCAAAAGCTGGTCGCTGTGACCGCAAGGAAGGCTCGACCTCGCTATAAAATCAAAACGATTTTTTTCCAGCTGAGCAGATTGATGGGAACGCTGCTACGTCCTTTCGTCCTTCAGCCTTTAACTATCGATCCACCCTTGGCTTACTCACAGCGACGTAGCGGAAAATATTGTTTATCCAAACGCCTGTTAATCCGTTTTACAACAGGGGCCACGGTACGGCTTATCGCTTGGATAATTTGTTGGTGTACGGAAGGGCGAAGCTTACATTTTCAACGTAGTTACCTAGTTTGAATTTCCAATCCTGCAGCCAAAGAAGAGGCAAGCCGGACTACAGGGCAACGCTTGCCAACGCCTGCCCGATGCATTCGACTATATTTACTATCACGTTTCGAAATTATCAGCTATTTCGCAGTATCAACGTCGGTGGAAGCATGATATCACGATTGACAGAAATTATCCTGACTCAGTGAGCATAGTCCACCCGATAACCATCCATATGCCTAGCCTGTAATTTTGCCGAAGTAGGTCAGACATGGGAGTTGATAAAAAAAAGGTACGCCGTAAATTCATCAAATGAACAACTATTGCCTTCCTCCTCAGCATAAGTATAGAATTACATAAACGGCCCGACATTACTGCCATGCTATTTTAATGAACAACTTGGTAAACTACTTCTGTGACATACCATGCTGATATATGTACAGGGAATTGTCTGAAAGTACCTACTCTTGACTCTGGTGCTTAACACTCTCTGAAAAAAATTTGTCTTTTGAGATCCGAAGTCTCATGAAATGCCAAGGCATCGCGATATTTATTGTAGGGAAAAAGTGGTTGAATAGATTTAACTTGAAGTGGATTTCTACTGCTGACGAAGATTGTTTGCGGAATCCGTGTGCGAATTTTGCAAAAGGCTAGTGAGTTTTTGCGAAAAAGAAAACGTTGTATGCGGAATATCGTAGCTGCGGAACGTCACGTGCATGTGAAACGCTGGCTCACATTTTGAGTACAACATATAGCGGGTAGTAGCATAAGGTGCACTTTTCAGAAAAGCACTTTGCCCAGCCCTACCTTATTTAGTTCGTTACACGTCTCTCTACCTTGACTCGTATACCTTGCCTCCTTCGCGTTCGTTCCTGTCTTTTGTTTCCTTGCAATTCTGTATCCTATATATTTCTCCTTTCTCAGCAGCAGGAGTAGAGCGTCATTGGGAAATAAAGCGCTTCGCTTTTCCGCCATTCGAAGTAGAGGTAATGGGACATAGGAACTGTTCCTGTAGCTACAATCTAGTCGGTACTGAATTGTTAAGAACACTTTGTGTGCCGTCACGAGATAGCGAGGAATTCTCTGTCGAATCGAAAATTATCTGTCAATCACACCCCGAACACCGTTTTGTGTCGGTCGACGGTAAACGAGGAATTTCAATCCCGGGTATTTCAAGACAGCTCTTCTATTATCCCTGTCCCATTTACGTGGTTATAATATCCGCGGCTCGGCTTAATTGTTGCAGCGACAAAGAGTTCCGTTCAAAGAGTACGTGCAAGGTGAGAGGTGATGTCAGAAAATCCAGTGATTCTAAAATAGGTTTAACAACAGAGGCGGCTTCGAAGGGATCCGGGAGTCACGGAATGGCGGAGATTGTTTATCGATCAGGTGAAACAAAATTCTGAATGCCGCAGTATTGCGATTCGCAGAGTCATTTGTCACGGCTAACAAGTCAGCTCACTGTTACCGGGCCGTTTCCACGTTTTTCGGCCGATAATTATTTACCCTTTAATCCACCCATCAGCCTGCCAAGCACCGTTTACCCCCTTGCTCGCCGCCGCATCCGAAGGGCACGCAATATTTAACGCACCTTTTGTTATTCAACCCCTAAATGAATGCTAATACTTCCAACTTTATCCAGCATTTCATCCTCAACATGTATGAACGGCTATATGGCAGATCGTTTTATAGCTGAAACGTTTCTTCGGCGGATATTCAACATCGAATGCAACAAGGCGGCGCGATGTAGTTTCGAGATGATCGCCTGCCGGTAGAATCTATGGCATATTCTTTTCAACTCATCCCACACGGTATATCTGCGAACGAAGTATGGATCATGCCGCTTTGATTCGGACAAAATCATAGCCGTTGTCTTCAGAACGCACGTAATAATTACACCCAGTTGAGGAAACCGGAGACGTGAAATATCTTTGTCAACGAAATTTCATCCACGGTCACGAACGTGCATGCCAGTCAGAGCTTGCGACAAGCATTTTCACCGGTGGAGAATAAACGTCTCATCGTTTGACCCTGTGAGCCGTAGGGTAAGGCGAACCGACGCGACTTTTCGCGCCATACGGCACTCTCGGTTGAGGGGTCATAAGTTTGGTGGATCCTAGAAGAGCTGAGCACGTATGAGCCGCGTTGAAAGCTCCAAGTAAAGCTTCCTCTTTCCCGTTGTCAGGTGCGGTTAGTTTCGGTAAGGGAAGGCTGCGAGTGTTCGCCGACTCGAGAGAAGGGCGCAAGCTAAGGTAGGCAAGGCCCGATGAGTTTCACACATGCATGGGAAAAGCGGACAATTATGGAATCTCGGGGGTCGCAGGCCTGTGTGTGTGATGCCTGTTAGCGATTCGCTCGGTTTAACGCAGGATTAGGTCAAGTTAGATTAGTTTTGTGGATTCTACATCGCCTCGTACACGTGCATGAGTATTTTCGAAGGAGGAAATTGCGCCGCAAAATTTGCAAAGGTCAAGTCGACGTGCAGGGTGGTTATCCCTTGGTACCGTGGGCACAACGCGGAGCGAGAAGCTCGTCAAAACGGGACATCCGCACGCTACAGGACGCGAATTAGTTTCCTTGTCCGTCCGGCGGGGACTCGCGGGGGGCGAGAAGCATCGGGTGACTCGGGTTGCCCGGGGTGTCCTGGTAATGGGATGTCCTACGTTATGGAGACCGGTTGCAATTTTCGTCGAATGACCTACTTTTGCCACATCAGCCAAAGCGGAATGTCCTAGCTTCCAACCGCCCCATAATCAGGGGCGATATTCGATAGTTGTGTGCGGCAACTCGCGCCGAGAAATACCGAGTCGGAGTAAATTCTCGACATCCGGTTATATCTCCAACTCCGCCGCCTGAAGCAACGATCAAGACAGGGGTGAACGGGTGTGTTTTGTTCGTGTGGGACATGAGAAACCCGGCGACTTCAGCTGCGTCCGCAATCTGCCATCGCGCACCGTTTCTTCCTACGACGTCTTCTCTCCCTTATATTTTTTGTCTCGAAATTCAAATGAGAGGGCGCGGTCTGTCGCTTCCAGTTGCTTGGGGATCATATCTATAAATACTGTCTCCCCGGATATTTGACGGTGTTCCAAGTGAAATTTCTTTCCATCAAATACAGATTCAAACAACGTGCTGAAAGTGGGTCTCAAACATGGACTATCGTAAAAACAAGGATGATTCATCAATCAAAACCAAAGCCTGAAGAAAAAGATCCTTTGACCTCGGATGAAGAATCCAAGCACCGTATCATTTCTTGACGCTTTCCAGACGACTTGTTCTTTTTCTCACTTTCTCTTTTTCTCCCCGCGCTCTCCGATGTCCCACTACGTGAATGTATTCAACCTGCACATATCCGCGTGATTTCACATCTACCTGCCATCGTCTTCAAGATTTTCAGGACGTTCCAGGTCCAACTTGCCGCAGCAGATACGAAAACAATGTCCCTGGAGGGAACGCGAGCTCGCTGTATAAATACGAACCAAT
Organism: Neodiprion pinetum; assembly: GCF_021155775.2. NCBI lineage: Eukaryota > Metazoa > Arthropoda > Insecta > Hymenoptera > Diprionidae > Neodiprion > Neodiprion pinetum. Next base: position 34,454,741 of record NC_060235.2, on the reverse strand, counting down.
GAAGTGATGCCAATCTTGCAAATGCCATCTACTTCAAATGTGATTCGCGTTCGATCATTCGAGTCATCTTCGTTCAGATTTTTACTCTTCGCTCTATTCTCGAAGAATTTCCGTAAAAACCATCGACTCAACTTAATCGCGTATAACGATAATGAAAAATGCAAAAGCTCGTGTTCGAGACTAAACTGAACCGTGTATAACGAATACCGTATGAAGTAAACGCGTATATTCGTTATTTTTTCATCATGCAATACAGCCGTTTGTTCAGCGGTATGTAAACTGCAACCGTGTCTTTTCGCGATAACGACTCGCCTGCCCCTGCCTGTGTTTGAATGGGTGTACACAGCCGACGAAGTGTGTAAGGGGAGGGTGCATTGAAAAATTTGCATACCGAAGGCAGGTTAACTGCGCGCACATTTCGTATATAAAAAGAACCGGGGAACGTTATGCGGACCTATATGTGTGCATCACTGTGCCGCGAATATGTGGAGGAAACAGATGTAACCGAGCTGCAGCGGGCAAGTATATAATGTATATATTTCGCGTGGGTGGTGTTTTTTCTAGGCAACCGAGAGTTTCGCGTTTTCATAAATATTCCTTCAACTATTCGAAGCTGTAATATTCATATGGTATGGATACGTGGTACAAGCCGCGACCGCACCACAGGTACCGAGCGATAGCCTTTTTTTAGCATAAAAAATGACAGGAAAACCTTTGGCGACGCGAGTGATTTGTCAAATTTGAAATCCCTCTCGTAAAATTTTCATTGACTCTTCACAGCTGCTCTTGGCACAATTTTATCGTCAAATTTTAACTGACGTGTACACGGTTCACGTTTTATTTACAATGTTTTATTTTTTTCTTTCATTTTGTCACTCTTTTTCACGCAGCTTTTTCAGCTTGATAAATGAACGGAAGTTAGCTCCAAACTCTGTGTACGTCATCCTAGGTGGCACATGTAGAAGTACAGTGTAATAAACGGCCCTCGAACTAAAGTTTCGATGAAACTTGTGCCGATAGAACGACAAGCAATAAATATCGTCCCTACGACTCTGAATTTATGCGTCCAGTAAGTCTTGTGAAAGAAATATTAAGTTGGTCATAAAAATCGTTCGAGAAATATCGCGGTCGAACCAACTGTAAAATTTGCTTTACGATACACCCTTTTGCAGATTATTCGGAGTGTCGAATTCTTACTCTTACATCTGTCCGACGATCCATCCAAACGTCGAAGATCAATATTTCCCGATGAAGTAGGTTCAGGGTCCTCGCCGGTTCCGGAGACGGGCCATTAACCTTTAGGTATCATAATTACACGTGAAAGAAACATGTTGAAAAAAAGGGTTCAATTGGGCTAAAATATAACCGAGGGCAAGCATTACCGAGCACAGTGAAAGGAACCCCGTCGTTCGCCAGGTAGTAATTATAACTACTCGGGATCCTAGACACCTGTATGAATCTAGTCGCCCACTGATGATACAAGCCGACGATCCAATATAGGAGGCTGCAACGCAGGGAGCCGAGCGTCGCAACTTGCATCGTCACCGAACTTTTTCATCCAACTCGACCACTTTTTCCCTGATCAAAATTTTATCTCGTATACGTGGCCCCCGCTTTTGTCTACGCTTAATGGATGCGCGGAGAGCGTTTAGGCATCCGGTTGCACCTGCCGTCTGATTGGCGTCCCTCGGCGTCGACCGACTGCAGATGGAATTGACGATAGGGCGAAGCCCCGCTTGGGCCGACGCACATAAGCACCGGCCTCAACCCTCCGGCTATCGTTTGCTCCCTGGGCGAGACACGTTCGCAAGACGGATTACAAATATTTCCCCACTTTTCTACGACCCGTGAATAATTCCACGTGACGGAGCCAGTTCTAATTGATAGATTAAAATCTCAGGTTTCTAAAGAACAGGCTGGGAGTACTCGATATTTTGAACTACTTTTAGCTACTGACACATTTCATTTGAAGATACTCATGTCTCGGTAAATTCGGGGGTGAAGTGGAGAAAGTAACGCGAATCGAAGCAGCGCGACGTGAACCAATGGTGCAAGATTGCGAAAAAAATCGCCAACTGTCGATCGATGGCTGGTGGATCTAGCGGGTACCAAATCCGAAATTTCGGCAGCAGTCGCGGGAGCAGCGAAGGGCAGCGAGGCGAACGCGGTTCTCTCCGACGTTCGACGGCCATTTAGATGCTATCACACAGCCTCGTCATGACAATTCGTTTGTCCGTTTGTGTTCGGCGGGGGAACCGTTATTGCACGAGGGGTGAATTCCACCTACGAAGGGTGGCCCTGGGAGTGTGCGATCATCACCGGGGTAAGACGAGGCCCGAAGGGTTCACCCTTTGTTTGCACGCGGTCCTCGTCCGTTCAAAGGTCGTATCTCGCCGGGATCGGAAGATCATCGCAGAGGCTCGCGAACCGGAACGTCGGTTCTTATTGCCTCGGTCTCTCCCTCGGCCGAGGCCGACTCCGACTCTCCGCTTCCAAAATTATTAACGATTCTCCCCAGGCATTGGGGTGCGCGGAAATCCAAGCCACGGGCAAGTGTCGCAGCTGGCTGCAGGGTGACAGGTGATGATTTTTTTTTCACGTATTCGGTCCGTTCGCGGGTTTTGTTACAATTTTCTGACACTCGAGATGATTTATTATCACCTGTAGCGTCGCGGGCGTTGCTTAGCGGATGGCCCTTATTCGCGGACCGTCCGGTAGTCATCGGCCCTCCTGCCCCGTAGTCGATCCTGCACTAAAGATTGAGAAGATGATAAGAAATGATAAATAACACTGAACCCTGCGTGACACGCCGCGGGAAAGGGTTTTCCCGCTAGCTATAAAAATGGGCGGGGCAGTCGTTAGCGGAGTCTGGTCGTTAATAACGAGGAACTTGGCGAAGGTACGGATGAAGGTAAGGAGGGGTCGTAGGTTCAGGGAAAGGAGAAGGAGACCCGGAGCCGCTAACCTCTGCTCAAAACGATATTCCTAAGTGGTGCAGGAAGGTCGGGTGTAGGGAACTTTGGGAAAACTTTCAAGTTTACACCATCTCGCATTCGAGATGGCTCGAGGAGTATGAGACGGGTACCTATCCCACTCCGAGCAGATCGAATGCGTCGCGGCAGTATCAGAAAATCGTGTTTCATCCACTCGATGCCGAACTTTCAGACATTCTTGACAATCCTTTCCTTTCCAACAGACACAGAAACACTCAAACTCGCGCGACGCGATCCCGACGCCGGGGACGAGGGACACAAAGACCGGGCGGAAAGAGGATCAAAGGTTTCGCGCTCCCACCAGACCGGTAAAAACACCTAAGTAGGTATCGTCAGTATTCTCGCTCGCGGGATTGAAGAGGGAGAGGCCTACGGGGTGTATCATGATCGAGTCACGTTTGCCGCGAGGTGTGGAGGGGGCGGCTCGAGCCCACCGGTGTTTTCTCAGCGTCCCCTGTACATCCGAGATAGGAAAGTTTTGAGTGAAAAACTCGGCGAAAGCCTCCCCTGACTTTTGACTTCTTGATCGTGATTCGAAAACCCGGAGTGTTGACTGAGACCGGACCGTGACGCGTTGACGTGGAAGACCGTCTCTCGCCTTTTTTCACCCCCATTTTCCATCTTTTCCATCCCGAGCACACGTTACTCCTTCCACAGCCCGAGATTGCGGCTGAGGCCGAGACTCGACTTGAATCAGACGTCGATAACTCACCCCATCCTCCGCGCCACAGCAACGTTCACGGCCTAGATTGAAGTGTTTCTCTTTCAAACGCGACTTCGCTTCCGCACAGACGACGAACTTGGCACGATACCAGCGAGCCTAGTGAGGATGGATTAATCGCTTCATTGTCACCGATGTCGTTCTTCTTACGCGCGTGTAAGGAACTCGTCGTCCTTCCAGCTCCGCTCGGAAATTATGCCAATTCATTCCCGGCGGTGCGACACTCGAATAGTTTTCTATTTCGGCGAAATCTTTGTAGTCCTGGTGTAGCCGCGGAATCGCGAGGTTCTCAAGCACGGGAAAAAATGCGTTCAACGGTGGCGTCGCCCGTGCGAGGAATGCAGTGCGTGTCACCGCGTCATTCCGACGTCGTCGGCACCGCGACGCCGCCCTTTGAGTCGCGTTCTTCCTTAGCACGAATTGGAAGAAACGTCGAGTATATTTAGCCCAGTCCCGACACTCGATCGCGGATGGACCCACAGCCGCTGCGCCCTGGAGAACCGCGTTAAGGCCTCAACGTCGAGGTTCCAACGAGCGAAGACACTAATTTAGAGGCGTGTCGGCGTTTAGAATACATCGGCCAGGCACAACGTCATCATTAGAGTCATTTCCACTCTTTTGCCCGAGCTCGATCTCTCCGCCCCGATCCTCGCCCGTGTCTCCTCTGGTTCCACGTGTGCGTCGATTCACACGGACAATGTCGGTACGGACCACGCGGAGAATGGCGTGTCTTCGAGTGACAGAGCACAAGATACTGTGCTTATGTTAATGCGAGGATGGCTCGTGTACCGCTAACGTGAACACGAGCAGACAATGGTCCCCCGACGAGGCCGTACAGTCGAAGGCATTAGTGCACAGGGCACATCCTTATACCTCGACCCATGAAGGTTATAGGTATGGTGCGGATGGTACGAGGCCGGGGTGGGGATCAAAATTTAGGGTTATGCTAACTAAATGGATCCCGGGACAAGTTCGCCCGCTTCGCTCGGACGTCCGCAGCAGCCTCGAGATCACCAACCGAGCTGCATTTTCACTCCGTCTCTTTCGTGGCGTGTGTGCGGCGTCGCTTTGCCTCGACGCTCGTTGAAATCCGAACCACGCTCTCATCTCTCAGCCTGTCGCAGGGTTGTCAAAGCGGCGATGCTCGTTCGGCCATCGGATATTAAAGACCGGGAAAACCGATAAACAGAATGAATTTCGGACCATCGTGTTGCAAGCTTCGGCGAAAACTCGATTGGGACAACTTTTAGTTCGTGGTAATTCGATCCTGAGCAGCTGGATCAACAGTGGATTCTATATATAAAGGTCGATTCGAAGTAGAATTTGGATGCAGGATCTCAGGTTATCATTTTTGGATGAGGGAACATTTTTACTCCTGCTGCACCGACTGTGCTTACGTCTAAGTTTGCCAAGGAGCAAAGTAAGCGGTACTGTTTAACCAGCATGCGGGTCGTTTCACATTGCCATCCATCCGCTCGCTGTGCAGTTTCGTGACGCATATATATCTAACAATGCTAATACGCTTATGATTGATAGCGCGCTTGGCTCTTGGGAGTTGAGCTCGATATCCGGCATGTATACCATGTTCCGATATATAGACATATCTACATGTATATACATATATATGCATTCGCAAACATGAGATTTACATGCAATAATTCTCGGCCAACCGACGCCCGTCCGTCTCGGCCGCAAATCCATGCCGATGAAAAATGATCGGCCACTAGCCGTACGACCTACCGCGCTGATGCGCCGCCATGTTTTTACGTTTAGAAGGTTTTGATTCAAAATTATTTTTAAGAAAATTTTAAATCTCCGCGTCATATGACATAATACAAACTGATTCCATTGTCCTGCTCGATGGTCGACCGATTTCCGAGGAAAAGTCAGAACCTACGTGGATACGAAATACAATCCGTACCCACGCTGTCTTTGACGGGATGGTAGAGTTTCTCGGATTTTCTCGATTTTCATTTTTCAACTGTACGGAAAATCCTTTCGGAGTCTTTTCCACTGTCCTCGCCGCACCTCGTCCCACGTTCGGACGTTTTATGGTCTCTTAATAGCCGCGCTAGAAGGCTGGACTATTTCCTCTATTTTCCTCGGACGTTTCGGATAACGAGGGAGACTCGGACGTCCAGCATCCGCGGCTCGAGTTGGCTGCAGAGGTCAGTTCAGGGTCGGTTGGTTTCGCTTCGCCCAAGTATGAACGGATTATATAATAGCCCGGTTGATCGATGTCATTGAAATTCAAGAATTTCTATTCCTACCAACCAAACCGGCAGTTTTAAATTGATCAGGCAGTTAACGTACAAACTAGCGGAAAAGCTCTTTGAATGCTTTTTGGCAGAGTAGAGAATGGTAAGCAAGTACATATTGCGAAGGATCTGTTGGCTAGATTTATCAATCGTAACGGCAGTAAACTTCCTTCAGTCGGAAACCTGAGGCCAATAATGGGCTTTAGCTGTGATTAGAATCACGTACTCCACCTAGCTCTGAAATTTGTAGTCGCCATTACCGTTTGTTACCTTTCCTATACACCCTGCGATACAACACTCACTCGCCTACGCTAACAATAAGTTAAGTGTGTCCGGCGTTTAATCGGCAATAGTCTTGGTAACAGAGTTAGCGCAACTCGATCGATGGGCTTAACGGCACTCTCATCGATAAGCTATTCAGTGACTGGTGTCGTTGAAAAATGACACAGATATTCATCAGTTTTCTATTAGTTACTATTTTCCAGGTAAGAGAATGGAATACAATTCAGATATGAGTTTTCTCCGATTTTCCGTGGTTATATTATTAACTATTGGAAAATACAACACTTCTCTTGTTACGATGTCGCATTCGTCAGTTGCACGGTTTGTCAGGAGACAAAATTCGGGGAAAATCCCCGCCAGAACATCAAAGCCTTTGTAATTAAACGCAATCAGAGATGAGAACCTGCTACCGAATTCTGAACTGATTCGTGGCGAGTGCTAACGACGTTCATCATCGTGGCACCCTCTTCAGATTCACTCGAGAGAAACCGAAAACTTGCCAAGTTTGATCAACTGTTACATCAGCTAACTTCTCATCGTGCCTGTATATCTATACGCACCAAACCTCGTTCGGAAGCAAATAATTTATACCGCACATTGAAATTTTTGAAGGCGTCAGATCGACATTTATACCACTATAATATATACTAGATTGTAAGCCCATCGGTTAATTTTTATCAAAGGTTTTCTTTGGAGATAAAAGGAACTCGAAAAGAACGATCTCCGGTTACAAAAGAGAACAGGTCCTCCAAGTTGGAAAAGAAAAGTTTTGCAGAGAAGAGCTTGGAAATGGTAATGTTGTCGAGCTGTTACAACTTTGCAATATCGTTAATATTCATTGGTTGATCAGAATTCCAACAGCGCGCCATTTCTCGCTGAGTATTTCGAGTGCATATATAGCAGTATCGCAGAACTGCGCTGTAAAATTCACAAACAAAACTTTTACCAACGAAGCAGAGTTCGGATTCAAATTCATTTCCGAAAGGCATGATGAATATGATACATGCGGTATAGAAGGGCCAAATTGTCCGTACCTGAGGTCAATATAGTTGCAAATTTCTACGTATTCGTGTATACCCTTGCCAAAATCGAGATAGTACATAGTAATAATGAAATAAATGTGATTACGTGGAGCAAAGAAGAGCCGCTATATTATATCTTCTCAGCACCATGGCACGAAAGACAGTCGTCCATTGGTAATTATTCCAGACTTCAGATGGCATTGCTATGCGACAGCTGTTGAGAATATCTGAAACTTCGGTACTGTGGATTCTGATATCCAGTGGCGTAACAGGATTGCGTTGCCTTGTTGATTAAACTCCAGCTCCAGCGTTACCTCTGTGCGTCACGAACAGTGAGGACACCTAGCTATCGTATAAAAGTTTTACTATTCGACGTGAAATGCGATTCTCTTTGCAGAATACTGGAGTTGAAACCTTACATCCTCGGTTGGTATGATAATTAAAAAATAATGAAAACTCATCCAGTACTCCCACCATCAAAACTGACCGAATTTCGGTATTGTACGGTGTGTGGTAAAACGCCGAAATAATTGGCAGATCTTGAGCTTAATTGGTCCGAAGTAGTTCGACACAATGCGCCATGTATCGAGCGAACGTTGTCGTAATAGACCACGATTTCAGAGAGCCACGAGGCTTGGCCGGTGGCTGATGACGTCGGGGCGGCGCTGGCATATCCATAAATGTATTTTCTCACACGAGTTCCTCGTACGGTGGTCGGACGTACCTGTCTATACGACTCACGTAGGCACAATACAGTAAAGCATACAGAGTTTGACAAGGCCTCAAAATGATGGATAACCCGGCGTGAATACCGGCCTATATTTTGATACGACACATCCGTCAAACATTCTTGTGCAGTGGATTTACAAAGTTCTTGAAGCCGGTCTCTACGGGTTCTGACGAGAAAAAAAAGTTGAAAATATTCGGGGCACACTTCAACTCACCTTTCATATACACATTATTTTTTGTTCAGCTAAGAATATACAGCTCACACCTAGTTCGGTTGTAATGCCAATGGTATTTTCTATCGAGACCTAGGTGGCCTTTGGTAATGCTTTTTACATACTTATATACGTGTACATATGTGTATATGTATTTTCAGCGCTAAATAAACACCGCGCGAGATGTCCGACACATTTTATGAATACTTAATACCTACGGATACGGCTGCGTATTTGCTTGCCCAGACTTCCTACTTTCGAAGGAAATCGTATTTGGTTGGGCTGGGAAAAAATGACACGAATCGTAATATTTCTTCCATTCTTCTTGAAATTTCTCACCGTACAACCGTTGCCAGTTAAACTTTCACGCAAGTTCAATCCATCAACTCGTCCCTCACGTAAAATTCAACTATACACGCATCCACCTAATTTACCTACTTCATCGCAAAATTTGAATTAAAAGTGTATGCGCGATTCTTGCCGACACTTCGGAATTCATATCAATACATTCGAAAATATTTTCAATAGAAAAAAAATTCGGTAGAATATCCATGGAAAGCAGACATACAATTGTGCCTTCAGGCTGAATCGAAATAATTTATTTTCCTCGTATTGGAACAATCTTTTTTAGAGCTAAGCTACGAACTGTAAATATTTTAATTTCGACAATTTGAAGCAAAATAGATCTCAATATACTTTCCATGTATCTCCCCAAGCTCTGCATAACACTTGAATCAATTTTTCAAGTATAAGCACACAATTTCTTAAAAGATAATAACTCCATTCTGCAGATGTTTTTTTCTCGGATCAAAGTTAAGCCATTTTAACTGTGATTGCAGTCTCGTGTACTTGGATTTTCTACGTAATTATACTACTAATGGATAAATTATTTTTACTAAGAAATTTTTCATTGCATCTTTGCACATTTTTTTTTCGTCAAAAACAGTGAAATGTTAGGATATGGTTGTCTGTAGCAGATTGAATGCAAAAATCAATGCATTTTGGATAGACTTGACTTTATTATTCTATTTACATCGTCCCTATTACAGATTACACATGAAAGATTACTCATAATTAGCCGTTCTTTGGCGTTGAACTCTCATACGAACATATCCGTTTAATGTATCGAAAATTTTTATTATTCCATAACCCATCGATCAACGGTGTGAGTAATGTAACGGACCAACACTATAAACATATGCAAACGCCGGTAGCGTGTCCGGTTAATTCTTTCTGTGATCGTTCCCACAAATTTTTACGATGTCTGTCTGTACCTGAGGGATCGATCAAACGATTAATGCCTCGAATAGAGATGGGCCCGATAACCTGACGCTGCCCAGACTTGTTTCTAGAATCGTTAAAACTCCACTCTGCTTCAGAGAAGTGAGATTTTATAGGTCGGAATCATTCCGTCGAGGAGTGACAGCGAGACTTGTAATCAGGGTTAAGATCTTGAGGTAATCATCAACGTCAAATCTCTGAACAGAAGTGTCCGAGAGTGAGAGGCTATCCGGAATGACGTGAAGATGGCCCTCGATAACGACGAACATACACCTATATGGTAAACTGTCGCAGGTACAGGATAACGAATACCGAACTGGGTTACGGAAGGCGAAAGATCAGTGAGTTAGGTAGCCATATTCCCGGTTTGAAGAGCGATAAAGTCAACCTAGAGTGAAGCACCCCTTGGCGTATAAAATGTTGAGGATAGTTTATTCGGGGCATAAAAAGTACACGAGACAGCTGCCGTTTTTTATGAACGGTGTAGCGCAAGAATTGAATCGGTCGGTGAGACGGGCGCGAGCTTTCGGTTGAACACACGTGACTCAGCTAAGCTCTGCAGATACGATTCGGATACGGATTAGGAAGAGCTGCCGTGCGTCTCGGCGGTGGGTCCGAGATCTGCTTGCTGCGGAAACCGCGGGCCTTCGAAGAAATTCGGCCATTCGTACAGACGCCGACTTCAAAGACTCCGGGAACGACGAAGCGTCGGGACGTCTGCCAAACACTTTGCCGTCAGCGCTAAACGTGGTCGAGGGATTCGTTTGGCTATCTTGGAGAGATTTTCTTTGAGCGTTTCAACCGCTATTTCTCTGCGAAGCTATACATCCGCGTTTCCGACGAGCAGGCACTCGGCAACGCTTTGACGTATTAACGCGCTCCAAAAGAAGAAGCGCTCCTGATTTTGTCATTAATACAGGGGTCGTTAAGTGTCGTTGGTATTCTGGAAATAGCGATAAATGAGTCTACTGCGAGATACGGAGAGAGACTCGGCTCAACTCCCATGGGCGCTTCTCTTTGCCGGCGATAGTAATTCATTCTCGTTGTATCGTTGTCGCCTCCGGGTGTTTCAGCTTTCTAGACTTACACCGTCTCTGCGAGCTCAGTTGCGAAATGTAAGGAAAACTTGCAAAATACGTCAGGGTCGACAGCATCTTGACGCGAACACCTGCACGTCCCGGTAAAATTTCATAAGAGGTAGCTAGGTAGGAAGGTAGGTAGGATGGGTGAGTGAAAAATGACGACTGGTACGTGATACAAAATAATACGTCAAACCGTTCGGATGGCGCAGGAAATCTTTTTTTTTCCGTTGATCATACACGTGGCGAGCTTGACGCGGCAGAAGCTGGACTTATGAAAAGGTTATATACATACATCTGAATTCTTTTGTAATTGGCGTATCGGAAAATCGGTCCATCAATAACATTTAAGTTTTCGATTTAACTCAATCACTTTTACAGACAGAAAGCGCACGCATGTTACATGATGGTAAAAATGGGTCGACTGTAGAGTCAATAACAAAAGCCTACTAAGCCCACGGTCACAGCTACGCTTAAGCTGGAAGTGTATCACTTAATTATTCAATTGCTACGTTTGTCAATTCGAGCATTATTGAAGACAGGACGGGTGTAAAATGGTTCGGCAGAATGACCTCTCGTTAAAGCCATCAAATGGAGGATAAAGGAGACGACGATTTCAGTAAATAACACAAAAAAAAAAAAAAATAATGTGTCAATCCTTATCAGAAAACGGCTTGCAACTTATGTTAACCGTTGTTATCCAATCTTGATTATACCCCACTTCGCAGCCGGATGGGAATTAAATTTGACGTATTTGGAATCTTGCAGCATATTGATCATCTACTCGTAAGTCTTGGTAATTATCAGTTTTCCCTTTAATCCCACGAAACAGGCGCGGTATCAGGTGAGCGATAAATCAGGCAAGAGATTTTATCAGATCGCTACTTCTAGCAAAAGTGGTGCTAGTTACGTAGATACCGCACAGCGCTAGTTTTGCGGTCATGTGGGACCCTCGCGAGTTTCGTGTTAGAATCCCGGTACATGCACGGGAGGTTGGAAGTTGCGGGGAAATAGGCTCTGGGAAGGTTTAACTGGGCTGCGTCGAGCCAAGTGAAGTAAGAGGTTCTCGCAACTTAGTCGACAGCTCCCTGATTGCTAGTTACTCCGTGTGTAATCGGGTCCATGCAGCGCTACCCGTTTCAACCGACCAAGTAAGGATGGTCCTTCTCCCCTCTCTAAGCGCAGAGCAGGAAGCTGCGGCCCTAGTCTGCATACCAATCACCTAAATCCGCAGTACCGATAATTGATTTAATTAACGGCATTTCATACACTAATATTGACCGGTCACCCTCTGCAGTTTCGATTGATTTACCGATCGTCGTCTCCTGCTTCGATCCAAAAGCCTCGGTGGTTCCGTCGGACTCTTCAATGGTAGTCAAGATTGTGATAATGAAATTGTGTATACGATAGACGGTAGTGTTCACAACTTTGGCGTGCTTCCAGTTTCTGTCCAGATGCGTTCGTCCATGGGACATTTACTGCAGGGTGCTTCAATAACGCTGCTTTCACCTAGTCGCGGTGACTTTCAAGCCGGGGATTTCGTCTTTTATCTTTCTTCGAGATGCATGGCGTGTGATTGTATGTGAAGCGTTATAAACACGACGCAGGTTCGTACTCGACAGATGCTTTGGCAACTCACCAAATGAAACAGCTTAATCCATGATGAATTAACGATGTTTTTATAGTGGGTACAAAAGACAGGGAGAAACTCAGACAAGATCGGCATGGCGTTCGGCGCGGATGTTTCTTCCCCTTCATTTTTTTTTCATCCTTTCCGTTTTTTTCTTTTTTTGTTTTTTTTTCCAACTTTTCTTGTTTGGTGTTCAGCTGGGTTTGACGCACAGTCGATTTTACGCATCCTGCCTGTTCCTCAAGATCCACGAATATTTAAGCTTCCATGCGTTCCAAGATAGTAATAATAATATTCCAAGAAAGATAAGTAAGTTCGAACCGTGTCGAAAAAATTATGAAGCTTACTAAACAGTTAACTGCAAGAACCATTGCGAAAAATGACACTGTGCACATATTATTTCGATGTTACAGACGGGGGTGCGATTTTAATTCCACTTTAAATTTATACTTTCCAGTTATTCTCTCAACTTTGTTTAGTCAGAAAACAAGTCAGACAGGAGAAGAGACGAAGAAAAACAGTAACCGTGCTTTTAACTGTAACACAATCCTTTGTTATGAATGGGAGTCTGAATTTCTTCGGACATTGTTCAGTTCAAGTTGAAGTTTAAAATAATACGAGCTTTCGGTGACAGTCATGAGGCTTCCTATTCAGCGGAGATATCGAGGAGGAAAGGTGAGGTGTACGGGAGTATGCATGAAGAACATTCTTCTTTATTGTCTGAATAAAACTGACGGAGGTCATTGTGAGATTGAAGATACCGTACTGTAACTCGTGGAGAAAATTAAAAACTTCAACTGCGATTTTTATTCACGAAAAATCTGCAGTGCTTCAAGCCTGCGATTTGTTTCTCATAAATAATTCTCATATCATCTTGCTTACGTGGTTTTTAATTGTTATGCTTTATTTCTTCAATTTGCTGGCCAATTCTCGTAACGAAATGAACGACCAATCGAGTAAGTATTCTCGGACAAGATGAAGTGACGTCACTCGGCTTGCGTGGTTAGGAACAAAATCGAATCCTTAAAAAATGATGACTAGGTGGAATGTGCAGGCTCGTTATCAACGGTTCCTTCACTGCCGATTCGCATTCAAGGGTCACAGCTCCAAACTTTACGACTCGCATTAAATTGACTGCAGTCACATGCGGTCTAAGGTCTCGTCTAGCGGGGGTAAACGAGAGCGCGTTATAGCTACATGCCTACCCTCATGAATTTGCATGGATCGTGGCGGGCAAACCTAATCTCAGTGCACACAACAGCTCCTCTCTCTAGCTGTACATCTTTGCTTCTGCAATCTGAAACCACGTGTCTTCTGCCCTCACCCTCCCCGGTCAATGTGCCGTAGATACGAACCAAGTGCAGGTAGAACTGCTTAATCACTGGTTAGTAGTGGTCGGGGACCTTTGAGGGCAATCAAGTTGTTTGTGTTTGCACTTGGGCTCCCGTTCCCGGTCCTGGTGAGAGTCGAAAGCTGAAAGCTGGGAGCTTCATCTCTGTCTATCCTTCAATTTCAATGGAGCAAAGCTGAAGACTATCTACTTCCGTGGGACTGAAGTACAAACATTAAATCAGGCTGCCGTGAGTTCTACTCAAATTGGCACGTTTATACCTATATGGTCAAAGAAAATGGATGTCCTGTGAATAAAAATTGGCAGATGAAGGGCTAATTTCACTCACATTATTACGAGGTTCCAGAACCGATTCAGTGTTCATACTTACAGTGATTATATGCGATCACGAGTAATCGTGAGGCAAGAGGCGGTGAAGCAGATAGTAAAACATCGGTCAACGAACCCGCAAGTCTATAGGTTACAACCTACCTAAACCGTACAAGTCATTCGAACCGCAATGAATCAGTGTATCAGGTCCAGTGTCCGGTGTGGATAGGATTGCACTGTGGTCACCTAGGGTGGTTTACGGGCGAGCTGATCAAGTAATTTAATTATTTCAACACCGCCGCATCATTACTCTCTGGACACAGCTTCGTATATCGGACAGTCATGATTCGGTGTCTTATATGTCTAGGCGATAAAACGTAAAAAATGAGTCAGCACTCATTCAATGTATCAGACTTACGCAATTGATTTCTATTGTACAAGAATCGCATCAAAAATAATAATAATTCGATTGACACACGGAAAAAAAAATATTGTAGATTTTACATCTCTTATGTGGTAAATATATGGACATCACTTTTTTGGAGTCAAGTCCACAGGAATTGTAACATAATTTACAAAGTAGATAATGAGAGTTACAAAACCAATAGTAAGAGGTACAATACGCTCAGGTAGATCTTACTTAAATCAATTGATGTAGATTTGACTCTGAAAAAGTGATGTTCATATATTCACCACAGGAGATGTAAAATCTATGTTGCAATCTTTTCCTTGCAAACACAATTACGAGGGTCAATTTTCCAGACAATTTAATTCCAGATGTAAATCTTTCCCTCCTGCACCCGAACACAAGAAATCACCTGATATTCTTCACATTCGTGTATTGTATACGTGATACGAAAATTGAATTTACCCATTCTACGCTCAGCACGATTTCGGCGTTGCGTGTATTAAATTGTCTTTGATTTGCTTCCCTTTGTCCAGCGTCTCACTCGGGAACGAATCCAAAAACGGAACATCAAACGAACCGAGGTCTAGCGATGCGCTCTGACGGCAGCGCACTAAGTAACCAACTGTGAAATTGATTTTCCTATACCTCGTACCACTCATAAAAGATAAAAATCGAGGAAACTCAAATAGACTACATTCCTTCGTTTGGGGAATCTGATCTGAATAATTTTCATGCGACATCTGTCGTTGTCAATTACAAGTATCTCAATTGAAATGTCGTTGTCAATTACAAGTATCTCAATTGAAATGTCGTTGTCAATTACAAGTATCTCAATTGAAATGTCATCACAACCACGTTTCGAAACTTTGTATACCAAGCATTAATTTGCAAGTATTACGATTTAACAAAAACAATTTCGCGAGATCAACAGGTTTGCCACAGTACGTTAAGTGCAACAAGCAGAGTGATACGAGCAGGGTATAAAGTTTAGTAGGAATTACTTTTCAAACCACAGATTGCGAATATCAATGATCTGTTTATTTGATCGTGTTGACATCGATCCTGCAATTAAATTCGCTTTCTACCATTGATCCGTGATTTGGTTACCACGCAGCTATGAATATGACTACAAATATTACTGTTTCCACGTTTGATCTCCGAGCTGTTCGAATCGATACGCTATACTGTTTCATACCGGCTGTACCGATATGCATATAATCAAATGATACGAACATCAAAGCACAGCATTCCGGGTTCTGCTGGTCCTCTGGTATCGAACTTCCGTGCTGTTTGCACTTATTCCTTTTGTAGGGAAGAACGTTCAGCGTCGTTGGCAAAATCTGAGTCGGCTACCCGGCCGAGCCTTTGAGCATCGAAATAGTCTTTTCAATTGAACATGAAATAAACATACGATATGGGCTGTGTGCAGAATACAGCAAGCTCTGAAGAAGTGTTCAGGTGTGGTACGAACTTCCTCTTTACGATATCGAATCATCGAATTCACGAGCTCGGTTGAGATAAATGTGAAATAAATCGTCAGCCCTGGCATACGTACACCTTCGAATCTGCAAATCCACCGAGTCAAATAGATAGGATTCAGTGCGATAAACCAACCACGATAGAGAAAGGATCTTCCCTGTCAATTTTCCTCGGCGCCAAGCGTCTGACAAATAACCGTAGTCTGGCCTGTGCGGACGACTAGACTCGGGAATTTCCAAGGAAATGCAACAGTGCCGGGGGTGAAAAGCTCGGAGGTCGCCTAGCCCGATGTCGTTTCCAAAATTCTGTAATTCATACTATCTTGAGCTCGTAAACCGGAGGCTCGTAGCTTTAATTGGATCCGAGTTTACATAAGAGAAACGCATTATAACCGTAGATAGGGGCGTGGGTGGCGGATGAGGCGGGGGATTGGTATAAAGGCAAATAGCACCGGCGCACCGTTGTCATCAAAATGCGAACCACATCCACACGTGTCTGCCGGTTATGCCACGGACTATAATCAGAGTAACATGAGATGGGGACTTCGTTGCTAACTAAATTCTAAAGTCCTCCAGCAGACTCCGAACCAAGTTAGTCAAGCCGTGCTATACTTACGCGGCGAGGTAGGGGCGAAAGATTCTTGGCTTTCCTGGCACTCGGCACTACCCTGCCACGCAGCCAGGCCTGGAAGACAGGGACAGGAGAAGACGCGAGGACGGGACTTCTGTCAACCGTAAGTGAGTTGACACAAGTGGGTAAGCCGCGATGTCTTCGACCCTCTGGGGGGTTAACCGTTGTTCCGACGAGATAGCACACCGAGTGCAAACTGGGGAGCTCTTATTTTAATTAGCTCCATGTTGTCTTACCAAAGTATTGTAATTACACGGCGCTGAAGATATCTTCCGTGGCCTGCTACGGCTGCACCAGTTCCGCATTCTCGTCGCATTGTGTGTCCTCGGAATTCTTCATCTCTGTTCCAACGGTGTGGATTTAAATTACGAATCAATTGACCCGCAGCGAAACCTTGACGGCTCAAAATTTAGATTTTAATTAACTTTCCCTAATATCCAGCGTTCAATATTCACTCAAGACTATTATTTCACACCGGTGTAAATATTTTCATCCAAAGACAGATAATAAGTCAAAATACCCCATCTACCGAAGTGCGATGTGGACAAATCGGTAGAAAGAAAAACGCCATTAAACCGTTCGAGCTACATACAATTAAAATGGTGGTAAGCAGCAATAACATGCGTTAAACCAACCCGCCGCTTGAAGGAATCTTATGAATTCGCATTACTCACTACTCGAATACACGTATTTATTTCACGGTTCGTGAGTATCAAGCTAAAATACGTCCGGGATTCCATTTGAGGGAAAGGTTACAGATGTTTAACAACCATTTTCGAGGTCCAATAAAAAATTTCCCAATATTTATATTGTACCTCATCTCGAACCCAGAAACGTTGATTGGATTCTAAATTTTCAGATCCAAAGTGATTTTCCCTCCAAATAAAAGAGAGAAAAACAGCCTGTCCGTTCGTTCTTGATAAAGTGTTTATTCGCGATGAAAAGAGGGATTACTGGCAAAGAGTGGTATATACGACCCAAAGGGAATCGTTTTGTAACACTATTTCAGTGCAGCAGTTTCAGAGTCCTTTGAAGTATGATCAGATGAAATCAGAGTCAAGGGGATGGATGCAGTCTGATGAAGTTAGATGCAGCAAAAATGAAAGCGATTATCATAAGGTGCATACCGCGCAGTTCGTCTTTCTTTGAATTATCCTTTCTGTACTTTGCGACGACCATTCTTACCTTGACTACAGCGAATCACGCAGGTCTGCGTCTGGCAGAAACTGAATTATCCTCAATTCAATAATACTGCATTTTTAAAGGAATTCCCATGAGGTACAAGCGGCACGCAGAAGAACCTCAGCTCGTTGCCATAAAATTTCGCGGACTATATTGCCGTCGGCTTTCGAGTATAAGGGTCAGAAATTCTTGATTTACCGTGTAATCACGACAATCTTCGGTACGTCGAAATTGCCTTTGGCGAAAGAATCAAGGTCGAAGCTCGCATAATGCGAGTAATTACTACCGTGTAATCGGTTTGCCGCAGCTGGTGAATAAATGCAAAGTTAAGCGGCGAGCGTATATAAATTGGAAATAAAATGTGGCAAAAATGTTGGCGAAAGGTCGGTGGAAGCGGTTAGTCAGCTAATATTAATTTGCTAGGAATAGACAGGGGCGAAAAGAGCGCGGAACAGATCGACGGATACTTTGGATGGCTGGATTCGACGGCAACTTCTGCTGGGCTAGCTGAGATCCCGGGTCGGCCATGAATCGTGGGTAATTACGGACTTTACTGCCGCTACGCCTCTCCCGGGACCTCCCGCCTGATCTTTATTGACATCCCTTCGCTAATACTTATAATGACTTCCAGATCGGCCGGATATCACGGACAAGTGGCGCTGAATCGACCTTGCTGATTGGTAGATTGGTAAAGAGAACGTCGTGCCTGCCACTTTCTTTCCTTACTTAGTTAACGGCCATTCAAAGTTTTCGCTCAAATGGGTATCGCAATTTTCCATCCTGAATAACCGGTTAATTCACAAAGACGAGCGGGCGAATTCACCGTGTCCAGTTTATCTTCGTTTCAACAATTGTCCGACAGTCCATGTGAAAATATCAATACGTGTATTTTGTTTGAATGAATGAAAAAGGAAAGTAGTTCTTGAATGTTTTTTTTATGAAAGTCGCCGCCATCCCAATGTCGGTCCGACAAATTGTCGAAGTTTATCCATTCCTTTTAGAGTTTGTTATGGGATAGTACGTGGTTTGATACTTACAACCTGAAAATCGATCATACATTCTGACGCAACTACGGTCTTCCGGAAGTAGCGCAACATAGACGAAGACTGATCGATTGGCACATTGGGTATTGAACATCCTCTTTAATCGTACAATTCTGAACTTTTTCTCGTAACTGATCATGTGCATGCGGCCTTTGAACTTAGATATCAGAGTGAATTGATACTATGGAATTCTGATCATAAGGCTTTCCAATTTATTGCACTATGCGTCGATGTTTCATGTACAGAGTACTCCCTGTCGGTCATTCGGAGCTCGAAGCTTTAGGGACCTTCGGCAAGACTCACAACCTGTACTGGTTAGAATATGGTCGAATTGAGTTTCCGAATATTTTCTATCCAAGTAGAAAGTTACGAATTCCATTCGTAAGTTATCTCTGTACGAAGCGAAATAACTTTGAAAAAGAACACGAGAGAGTGTTAAAAAAAATATCAAAGAAATCCGACTGTTTGGTATGCGTTCAAAGGCTTGCAATGTACTGCGACCACTAAAATACGAAGTTCAATTCGCGGTACGCCATTGATTAAAGCAATTCGGTTCGTATCGCGTTTTAGGATTG
This sequence comes from Neodiprion pinetum, assembly GCF_021155775.2. Lineage (NCBI taxonomy): Eukaryota > Metazoa > Arthropoda > Insecta > Hymenoptera > Diprionidae > Neodiprion > Neodiprion pinetum. The sequence continues at coordinate 34,435,556 of NC_060235.2, read as the reverse complement.
AAACGAGCCAGGACAACACGGTGCTTTCACAGTTGACGACGTGCCTGGATTCAATTCGTATTGATTGCTCTAACGCAAATTAGAAAGTTAATTGCGACAGTTGTCCGTTTGCTCCTTCCGACGGTACAAAGCGGCGGAAGTAAAAGAAGCCTTCTCAGTCATGCGCTCCGTTTAACCGAAAACCTTTTATTTTCTCGACGGAGAATCGTTTTAGAAATTGTTTGCTTCCCTTCCCTTTAGCGAGTAATTTCCAAGGTTTCAATGGTTCGCGCAAAGAAATGGAGAACCGCTAGAAAAGAGGGAAAAAACACTTATTGTGGAGAATTGACCAAACTTTTTGGGCTCCAGTCTGTCGCATACGCGATAGCTTGACGATATCAAAACCTCTCATGTGCTTGTATCGAATCAATTCACGTACCAATTCGATTATTCTTACAAACTTTGTTTCCAGATTGAAGCCAAAATATCGAGAGGGAGTACCGTAAGGACTTCTTTCTCGTGTTTGACACCTTTTCCTCTGATCCCTTTTCTTCTCTTCTTTTTCATTTAATACTACAAGTTAAATAATTTTCTTGAGGTGGCCGTAGTTCAGACGTGGAGATGACAATTTGATCTTCATATACTATACGTAGGTATCGGATCATTTCTGACCTTGGTTGAATATTGCGTTTCACCTTGAAGGGTGCGCATGATTTCGCCAACGTTCAAAACATGCAAACAATGTACGTTTGGCTCGCGAAGCGCTCGACGTAGTCCTATGTTACTGCTAATGGATATTCGAGATTAAGTTCAAGAGCATCTCGATGTAGCGATCGAAGGAGATCTTTGTTAAGAGACTTGGTCCTCAGGTTTGTCCTCATCCTTCGCGATCGAAGTTTAGAGATGTTATGGGAGGTGATGAAGCAAGTTATCCTCTAACTTTGGCACAATCATTCGTTCTCCTTGAACTCGGACAGGACCTCGAACGCGTTACAAGCATAGCAATTAGGATTAAGGGTCGTCGACGAAATTGGATTCTTTGGTGGAAGCGGAAGCGAAACACACGAACGTGGCAAAGTCACGGTCGTTGGCTGTTTTTTTCGAATTTTTGGCCTCGTCGTACGGAGAATTAACCAAAAGGCACGATACGGGACATCGGTTGATGTATAAAATGGCGAACTGTGGGTATAGGTGCACCGATTTCCCGGCTATGAAACGGGGCGGTATGGCCACGTGCCAAGGACCATTACTACGCTATTCCAATCACCCGAGCTGTTTTATATACGGTTGTTATACGTTTACACGGATGCGGTTCCGCGTTCGTGTGTTCATAGTACGCTGTTAGCAAGTTTGATGGAAATTCCGTAATTACCATTTCCGCGTCATGGACCGGGGGAAGTCGCAGAGGAATGAATTATGCCCGATTACTCGGAATGTAGTTGTCTACCTACACGGAGTTATTACAGCAAAGCGTTGGCTTCCGAGGAATGCCTCGTTTGGTTATATTCCAGTTGCCAATAGAGTTTGTCTACGGGCGCGCTTTATGGAGCCATCCGATTCTAATGTGCCACGGATGGTACTATCGTCAAGTGCCCACTTGATGCCTCTAACACCAAGCCGATATCTTATTACCCTGCAGCTTTGCGGTGATAGATTCAATCTCCTCCGTCACCCGGCTTATGGAACGAGCCGTAATTCACTTGATCCGGAAACAACCGGCACGCACAGAACGGATTCAATTAATTAAACGCTTCCAACGTTGTCACTGACTTCGCGAGTCAACGCAAACTAATCTAGGCGAGTGCCTCGTCGAGCTGGGAATAAATCGCGTACGCGCGAATTTATTTTCCGGAATAAACTGCGCTCTTTGTGCGGTCATTAAGGCTTAAACAATTATACTACTATATTCCCATGCCTGTGAGAGTTTCCAGGGTACTTCCGATTTGCATATTACTCTTTATCACTCGAAAACGTCGTTTCAATTTTACGGACGTCGATGTTATGAAACAACATTTTTTTCTTCGCAATCCTACGAATCGTTTATTTCACTACCGTTCATTCAATGGTAATTGCAGAAATTCGACGATGCTCGTTCAAACGGCACGAGCGCGTTTCTGTAGAAAAACAAAGAACAAATTTCCTCGTGCAAGTTTTTGGCAAGGAAAAACTAAAAAAAGTATGCGAAAAACCAAAGTTATGATTCGGTAGAAACGATGGATATTGACCGTGTCCACGTCAGTTTGTTCTCGGCGAACGACGCGGGCGAGTGTCAACGATACCATCGGAAGTAAAAGGAAGAAGATACAGGCGAGCAATAAAAGGTCCAGAATGTGTGCACATGCGGTGCGTACACTGAGAAAAATTTCCTTTGTTACAGTAACTAGAAAAATTGAGTAAAACAGGTATCGTTAAAAAAACTGTTTGAATATTGTTGGAATTACGAAAAACGAGGTACGCGTAATCATTTTGCGCTATCGTCGATCCTTTTTTGGTTATCGCAACGCAAAATTAGTTTGTGAGGTTTACTCCACTTTATTAGTTAAATAAGGCTTTAACGTTAATTTATTGTTGCACAAGCATTAAATTTTCGCAACAGTTACAAGAAAATATAGTGACAGTGATCGTACTGGGAAGGAATAGTAACGGATACTAGACCTTCTGCTAACAGCTACAAAACTAATTTTCATTTTCTACCCAGAACTATATTTTTCGATTGTGGTAAAAATTGAAAATAGTCAAGGACTGAGCGGTAATCGGAACTAAAAATTTCTCTCAGTGTACGTACGTGTGTCTGCGGATACTCGCAGTACGCAACATTCGTGCGCCAGAGGTGTACCTACAACGCGGGTAAAAGGCGAACGGCGAGAAGAGGACGGCGAGTTGGAAAATAAGAGTCGTCCTATTACGTCACTGAATACCTCTTTGTTATCATTGTTGCTCTATCTGTTTGGAGCGACCTCAGTACAATACACCCCCGTCAGACAATAAGGTACATTTAAATTAAAATAGCGTATACATGTATAGACGAAATAACAAAGGTTCGAGTAGGTACTATGGATGTCACTCTTGAAATAGGCAGTCACCTTTGAGAGAATAGGTAGGTAATCAACTTACGGCTAAGCCTAATTGAATCCTGAACCTCCACTACCTTAACCTTCTATATCCGTTCAGCGATTCGTCCGGTGCACTATCGTCCTCTTCATACCCATCTTCGTCTTCGTCTTCGGATACTCGAGACTTTAGATTCGAGCGAGGAACCCCGTTATTAAACCTTTAAGTATTAACGGCGCCTATATCCCAGCGCTCTCCTCTGGTCTACGCGCTATACAGTCCTAGCTGTTAGTTCTCAATTTCATTAACTGAATATTGCACGAGGTGATGAAAAATTGATTGAAAGTGCATATAGCGCCGCGGTGCGCATAGCTCGTCGCAGTATCCGACCTGTATGACTCTCTCTCTCCAAGGTAAGAATACCGCGGCGCACTGCGATATGGACTTTCCGCGTAACGTCTTAATGCCTCTCACGAGTCTATGCATACGTACCGAATTCCTTCTCGCGTTCCTCGATGGAGTAAATATCGACTGCACGTATACGAATTTTCAAGGATCACCTGTTATACCTCACGATCGTTTTTATTTCATGCCGCGTGAAGAGCGAACAACCTTCGTCTTAATTGGAATACCTTCTTCGGGTTCGCCGGCGTCTGCAGTATATTCCAGCACATTCGTGGCACGTCGCGTCCGATCGGTGCCCTAATGAAGCGAATTTGCATCCACACGCGACGGTTCGATCGGAGAACAAGACGCAATAAAAGTAAGATCCCTCTGTTCTCCCCTCCTCTCCTCTCCTCTCCGAGGGTCAGGTCCAGCCCAGACGCCGAGGGTAGGATTGATGCGATCGCTCAGCGGGACGCGGCTGCGGCCTCGTGCAGGAGTTTCGAGTCGATGGTAATGATAATGATTCAGTGGCAGTTTCGTGCAGTGCGATGTCGCGTGCAGAGGACAACTATCCTACACACGCCCAATGCGTTCGGCCAAACCGCGCGGTGGCAGATCGGCGCCATCCGAATCCATAATTTACTAGCCTGCGGAGGAAGCCAGAGGCGTGTCTCGTTGCCGGTACAGCTAGACGACGGGGAACCTCGAAACGGGGAGCGTGCAGGGCAAGGGGACCGATCGGTCATTGACGATTCGAGAAATAGCAGCGTGGCCGAGCTAATTATTTGGAGGAAAAAAGCGGGAACCTCGAACCTCGGCAAATACGGGACGTGTACAACGTACGTACAGCTTTATGAGAAGTGGAATTTGAAAGGCGCAAGGATATCGCGGTCGGGTGGCGAGCACGGGACAATGAAATACGAAATTGGAGTCCCGAGTCCAACGAGTGGGGCGAAAAGGGATTGAGGAAAGGGGTGAGGGCAGGGGGCGTGTCAATAACGGGAGCCTCGTTACACCGCGATAAACCCAAACCAACACAGCGGGTCCTGGCTGATACTGTAGGCGGTGTTGCATGCAGGCTCTATGCACGGCGCATAATTAAGCTCGAATTCAAACACTGCAATCAGGACTGCATGCCGACAAAGATGCTGTGATACACGTACCCGTCACGTTGCAATATCCGTTACGTTTCCGGCACACGCTTTTCTCTGTTTCATCTCTTTGCCACTAATATAACTGCATATACTCATTTTCGCCCCTCTTTGTGGGCGACTATGTACCCACCCAGCTACCCTTCACCCTTTGTCGAGGCGACCACGGTGTAATTTGAATCTAGGGACATTTTGATACTGCGTAAATATAGCGTATGTACCCTCCCACCGTGTGTGTAACATCACTGCCGCGTCGAGGTTGAGAGAGACGAGTTCTGCAGTGATAATAAAGTGTCACGTATGCCTGAATCTCTGAGGTTTCGAGTTCGCGTTATCGTTACACCGGAAAATTTCACCACGTGTAACGGACGTGATTATATTTATACAGATGATGATAATTCAGCCAGTTTCGTAGCCAGAACTCGGTTTCTTTTTTTCCACAAAATTATGCTCGGTCTGTGCCTATATCGCAATATTATACGGGAATCTCAACGAATAGAATTTCTAATCGCGCGTCGCGAACAATTCATTGCTCAATGTCAAGCCAGCTTTTATCAATACACATATGCGCATAATTATGTCAGGTTGAAATGACTTATTTATTTCTATTCGGATAACGTTTGTCGGTCCAACGTTTTAAATTGTGGTTGATTTGCGAATTATTGACCGCGATATGCACAGCCCCCGATTATATGCCATATCTGCTCTTGGATTAGCAATGGTAAATGATCTCGCATTTCACCAACGCGCCTACAAAAGTCACGTATCGCAGTTGTATCTGGGCTTCAAATTTCACGCAAAATTACGTGAACGTGCTCGTTATATTTGCCCGATAGAAACCGATAGCAACTCCGCGTTTTGCTGATTCCACGATCAGTGCAGAACGCTATCTGTAACGTACTAGAACCGGAACAAGCTTTTTAGCCATTAACGAGCGAAAGCTACAATTGATACCGGCTGATAGAAAAAAAATATGTTCAGTGGATCAATGGTGATAAACGCATAAATCGGAGAGAGAGGATTGCAGTAGATCCACGTTGGTATTTATGTATTTTATCGATCTTGTCAAATTTAAATATATGTAGGTTCTCGGTGTCACAGGTTCAATAGAAAACACTGTCAAATACTTGACGTTTCGACCCTTTGATGGAGATCCTTTTCAGAAGCTGATGAATATCATGAATACATTTTTTTAATTACAAGTTATAGAAAAACGTAACGAGGAGAAGCGAAAAATTACTAAAGTAAAGTTACATCAAATACAACAGACGACCAAAAAAAAAAAACAACAATTTTTTCAACGTAAGAACGCCGTTACGAATACTCATGTGAAGGAGAACAGCAGTAGTTTGTCAATCTGGAACAATACCGAAGTTATGAGCTGTCACTCTCATAGCAATTAGTACACAACAAAGGAGGAAGAAATCAAAAAACCACGAGAGCATACTTATGCTTCGTTGGGCTCCTTGGCTGGCATATTAATTACCTCACTAAGTAAAACTTATGTGATAACCTCAGAGGGATCGACACTTTGGCGTGCGGAAGACCGGAATAAGTGGTCACAAATAAGCAATGAGAAAACAAGAGAGTGACAACTCATAACTCATAAAAGCATGATATCAACTGTCATGGCGCCAACAAGTCCAACTAGTTATAATAGTTAGATCCTGTGTTATGAAAGGGACTATTCGCTAGATTTATTGTAAATCAAATTATGATACGAATTACTTGAATCTTCAGTTTTTTTCATTTAAGAAATTGTTATATATTTTTTTTTCTGTAACTGTTGTATTTGATGTAAATATTATTTTAGTAATTTTTCGCTTCTACTGGTTACATTGTTGTGTAACTTATAATTTATAACGTACGAATATATTTATCAGCTTCCGAGGAGAGCCCCTCTCAAAGGGCCGAAAGCTCAAGTATTCGATAATGTTTTCTATTGAACTTCTGGCACCGAAAACCTACACAGATCCTCGTTGATCGTTACAATTATTGAGAAAACTATAATTTACCGGGAATTATGTTCCGCTGTCGGTTCAACTTCTGGGAACAATTAAGATAATCGCCGTTGCGAACACGCTGATAAAACGGAAGAAAGACCTATCGAGTGGTTCGAGTATGGTGAGTATACCGTAGTAACAAAAGATCACCTACATCCAAACATGCGAAATGCATAACCATCTGGGAGTTCAATAACCGGTAATAAGACGTTCTCGTATTCGTCGCTAGTTGAGCGTGGTTCTGAATAGTGGTAACGGTGCTCCCGGGTTCAAGTTCCGGTTAATGCTGAATTCACTCAGTACAAGCAAAGGGGATTCCCTTAGGGACTTAACAATCGCGTGATATGGCTCGAAGTCGGAAGAATAACCTCCACGATGCATGGTGCAGGCGTGCATTTTAATATCTTGAGCAACATATTACTTCGACATTTTTATTATGTATGCATCGCATGCGCGAAATGGCGCACCGTTCGCGAAATAACGGCACGGGTATTTCTCTCTAGTGAAAAAGTGACAATCGAACGAACATTCGAAACTATTGAATAAGCTTACTCCATTGGACACACGCAACCGGTGATAATTAGTGGTCATTTTTCTGCCGTGCAATACGAGCTGGCAGAGATTTTTCGCGAATGGGATTGTTTCGCACACGCCATGCGATCGTGCAGTCTCGCCGGTTGCGCTTCATCATACGTATTTATTGCCCGGCCACTACGGCTATGATGTATCACTCATGTAATTAATCTACGAGACCGCAACGCAACATTGATATCGCCGGGTATCGATCCATCACATTCTATTGACAGCGAAACCTGTATTGGTACAACTGGGTCCCATCCGTCAGCTAGCTGTCACACCCACCTATGACGTATCCCTTATTAACTTCGCGTATATACCAAGAAGCGAGCTGCGCTATACCTGCTCACCTGAGAATGATTAGTTTTTGTTTGTAATTGTCAAACTCTCGGGAATATAGTTGTGCGCATGAGTACATATTTAGACTACTTTCGAAATGCGTAACGCTCAATTAGCTGGGGTGTAAATTTGCCGATCATAAAAAGTAGCTAGTGTGAGTGGTACATTAGAGTGTTTGAGAAAAAAATAATTAGCGATTTTCTACCATGGCATCCCCTAAAAAGTTTGTTTAGATCAAAAGAAAGATTCTGGCAAAAGATGAGCGCTCTACGTTATGTGGAACATCACGCTCAGTTGATTTTTCACTTTAACAAAATTGTTTTGATTTTATGAAGAACCATGAATAAATTTCTTATCATTGCTTGCAATATTAAGTCTCCGGTTGATGTTTGACAAGCGTATTTAATCGTTTCATGAATAATTCAATCTTATAAGATAGTTTTAATTTAATATGAACTTTTTACCCAGAAGAATAGGATTCCCGGTTTGTATATTGTATTATGGTTTGAACATGAATGTCAGGAAGGAAATAATAATTGAAGTTCTGCAATGTGTTTCTTTACAAATTCAAGAAAATTAAAATAATACGAAAAAAGCGAAAAATCAAATGAGCCCGATCTTTCACATAACATAGAACGCTTATCTTTTTACAGAATTTTTCTGTTGACCTAAACAAACTTTTAAGGTGGTGCTACGGTGGAAAATCCCAATTTTTTTTTTTCTGAAACACCCTACTGTACATGCATTATATATTTATGCCGGAATATGTATATATTACCCGCGTATATAACCGACGTTAAGACCGGGTCATATTTTAAAAAAGCTTCCAGCCGGTTTAGCGTAAATAAAAACAAAGCTTCGGCCAAAATGAACGAGTCCTGTTCGTACGGCCTAGTGGCAAAGCTTTCCTACCGAGTAAATTTTATTGTTAAATGGAAAACGAGGAGAAACAAGAAAACTGACAAAGACAAAAAGGAGATTGAAATAACCGTGTATGGTAGAAGCGTGTGTACTTTTAAATATTTGGAAGCGTGAAATCAATCGGCCGTGTACATTGGGTATGGGTAAACAGGGAATTCGCTGCGCGCTCGAATTGTTGAGATTTTAACTATGGTACGAATATCGTCGAGGTATACCGTAGAGACGGCGAGACCGGGTATACACATGAACAACAATTAGCTCAATCTCGAGTATAAGGAAAATTCACTACGGATTTATGTACAGGGAACGAGCGTTGCGCGAGTGAAATACCTAATCAACCCGTTCAGAATTCATCCGCAACACCGTACCGCTTCGCCATAAACATTACTTAGTGACGTCTATCGTTTAATTCGAAGGTACAAACTCCGTCCTGGAATTTAGCATATCGAGCCGTGGAAGAAGCGGGTGAAAATAATATCGAGTACAAGCATCATGTGAAACTCCGCGAGTATACTCGGCGAAAAGTTTTGACCCCGTTTTTTCGAATGTTGGTACATGCGCGTAGTATGAGTGTAATAATGTAAGTACATAGAAGCTGGACCTGATCGCTGTACGTTATTAAAGTTGAGCGGTGTATAATTATTTTCTCTTGCACAGCACAAGATGCTACACAATATTTGTTCGTATGTGATTAACGGTATGCTCTCCTGATCTTTTCGGTTTTTTAATCATTGACCTACATCGGCGAGATGAAATTTTCTTGCGCAATGCAAAAGTGGCGAAATGCTGTCGAGCTGCAAACTTTACGGATGTGTGAAATAATGGCCGTTTAATAATTGAGCGTGCTGCAGACTGCAGAGTTTGAGACGCCTGCCGTTAACGAATTCATTTTCTAGGATGGATTTGTTACTTTTGCTTTAACAACTTCACACTCGAGGGTAATTTATGATCTGGGATAGGATAAATCGAGCAACTTTTACTCACTCGGAAGGCCAACTTCCGGTACGGTAATTCAAAGTCCTTTCACGTACGCAAATCCATTGGAACTATCGTACTGCCAGGATATTTTTCATCTTGTCTGAAACGCGGCGTGATCATCTCGACTCTGGGTCAATTTATCACCGTTGCGGCGTTTTATTTTTCTAATACATGCCAAAAACCTGCAGCCACTGCGCGCCGCGGACTATAAAACGCTGACAAAATTAAGCCGGTAAAAGTTTTCCTCAAATCCAGAGGCAGCGATGCAGAATTTGCGATAACTAACCGTTCTCAATCCGTCTCGCGATTCATTTCCCGGATCGAACAAGAAAGCTGAACCCATCGGATATTTTTATAAAGAAATGCTGTGGGCTTTAGCCTCATATCTGCTTGAATAAATACGGGAACCATCCCGAGGTACGAAAGTTAATTATAGAAGAAAAGTTCCTGAATAAAACAAGTCTCGAACCAACCGGGGGACGTTGCATACTTTTTCCATCCTCGTCAATTTCTGGCTTCGTAGTTTCTATAAGGTTTGCTCCAAGGCGTCCTCCGAGCCGTAAAACAAACTTGTAAATATAATTAGTTCGTTACCGTGACATTTGACTCTTCCGTGGAACTAGCACGCGCCGGCAGACGAGGATTGTTTATATTTACCTTACCCTCGGTACAACGACGGCAGCGTTGTGTACGAATAGACGTGAAGCTCTTGCAAAAGCCAGCCCCGGGTGTATAACCTGCACCTGAATACCGTCGTGTCCGTCGAGCTTGCGCCAGTCGAGGTGTCCGCCCGTTATGAACGCCCAGGAATTCATTTCCATTTCTTCGGCTAATGAAAATTAGCTTTTTATTCACTCTGTACGGAACAGCTGGAAACTCGGTTACTCTTTGTGTCGACTGGACATACGAATGTATATAGATTATACATACTTACCTGTTCATTTCAACGCAAGCGGAGCTTTCCTGATTCTTGTAGAGTCGCGAGAAGAGATACAGGATAGGTACGAACTGCATCACGACTGTAAGGATAACGCGAACACAAATGTTTTCACTAACATGATTCGAGAAGATAATACAGAGTTGTATCTAACGCTCAATAATTTGCAAATCAAAGTTGCTGGGCATTGGACAGAGCTGTTCACCTTATATGTTCGCGGAAAGTTTCACATTTGGGAAGAGAGGAATAATATATGTTTTTTTCGGAAATTTCAAAGCATGTGAAACATGAGCGGATATGTGAGTACCCTTTAATTGGAGGGACACAAGGATCCAGAATTACACCACGTATGTCTGACACACGAGTTATGCGTCTCACGTGTTGTAATCGAATACTAAGAGCTCTGGATAATTAGTGGAGCGAAAATTTTCCCCGTACGTGACACGTCTAATCTTTCGTTATTTCTCTAATCACCCTTGTAGTCTTGCGCAACGTCACAACGTGCCGGTGACGTAACCAGCACCTACGACTACAGCACCTTGTGCATACTGCACCCTCGGTGTACGTCTATATACTCGATGCCCAAGGTACTTTACGATCTTCCGTGCAGGCGATCGTCTGAAACCGTGATTTCGCAGGAGCGAACCGGCCTTCTTATCTCCCAAGCGTGTCAAAAGACGCCTATACATATACCGAATTACGAATTGGTCATGCGTTTTAAAAGAGACCGGATCACGGCGTTCACCACGCCCTCGTCTTCCTACACCGTATCTGGAGGAAATATGAAATTCCACGTATTAGCACGGATCACACGGGCCGGTCAAGTTTACGAGCGACTAAGTTTCGCAGAAGCTCCGGGATGCACTGCGTCTGGCCAATAGACCAAGATGACCTCCTGGGCAAGAGTAAGAAGATCAGGTCGCCCATAGTTTGGTTTAGTGGCGCCGGTTCTCCTGGCGAACCTGCTGCTGCAGCGTGCTCGAGTTTCCTGTCCACGCCGCCGCCGTTGCTCTGAGGTTCATAATCCTCACCCGAGCTTAGCAATATTACATGAAATTGCTTCTCGGCCTCCCGAGTCTTTCGCCTAGCTTCGCGTCCACGCCACCGAAAGCTCGGTGTACCAGTTTCTGTTATAATTCCCTCACACAGCGTACACTTTCGCTGTCACATTTTACTTCAACATTTATTATTCGTGTCTTAATTTGGACGCTGCATTTTTTGCTGTGCGAGATAAATAGACGCTTCGTTTCAGCAAGTGTTGAAAAGAAAGAACATCAGCTTTACGAAGCACTGCTGTCTCGGATATTTCTTCGATCTTCACCCTGGTCTTAGAATTAAAACCTGCAACGAGGTATACATTCGTTGCATTTGAATAACATCTGGATGCATAAATCATCGAACAATCTGTTCCGAGGAGCGATGCTATTTCCATGCAAGAACTTGGCGCTTGTGGCCCGATCTCAAAGCGACTGCATTATTACATGAGTAGGTACGTTTGTAGGTATATACGTATCGTCGCAGGTTTTGAGGATCGAAACAGGAACAAGAAGAAGGTGGAGATCGAACATCTCGGTGATTTATTCATCGAAAAGGTTAAGCTTCACGGTGTAGAAACGGAAAAGGGAAAAGCTCCAGCGAGTCACTACCAATATTTGGGATTTATAACTCCTCGTAAATCGGTTAGCTTGTCTACAGTGTGTGTCCCTAATATCACCGAAGGGACGTTTACTTGACGCCGGTATCTGAGCTCGTAACGTCGTCAGTCGCCTACCTGTGAGCGCCTTGTTTTATTGTCCTACAAATCTCACTGGTTTTGTTTTTCATCCGTTTGTAGAATCTGAACTGTGGGAAGACTTCATACGTCTTTCGAGAGTAAAAAATCAAGATGGAAGAAAGCGATTATCGCGAGAACCAGTGTGGAGTCAGATTAGAAATAAGTGAGTATAAGGTGTACTGAGAAAACAATGATATCAGTTGGGTGAAAATTTCGGAGAAATATCCGTTAATCTTGGCTCCGATGAAATTTGTTGGCAGCTAGGATGAAAAATTGTTGAGAATCCTGGAATCGCGAGCTACTCCTGTTGCTCGAAATGAACCGCGTCCATACAACCTGCATCCCAAGTTTGAAAGTCGATAAATCGAGGTAATCGCGTATTTTAACGCAATCGGAGCAGGAAGTCGGGAGAGTCGAGCGTTTTTCCCGGAAATATGGTACCTCCGGGACATGCCTCCCCCATTTCGAGACTGTTCTCCGTGGGCCACGATCGCTCTCGCCTCCTCGAGCTCCGGCAATATCTCCGCGCCTGCAGCGGGATAGGAAAGGTGGTACATACCCATGGCGCAGTCGGGCAGCTCGCCCTCCTATATTTTAATGTCTGCCCGTAAAATAGTCGGAATTAAAAATTCATACTCGGAGAATTTAAAGGCCGGTGCCGACTGTATCTTTCGCTGCAGGCTGGCCCCTCTGGAGCCAGCTGCCGTCTTAACCTGTCCGGCCGCCACCCTGGAGATGCCGTTTTACGAGCCGCTTTTTCAGTCCGGAAGTTACGATTGCCGGGAAAGCTGGAAACCGGTTACCGGAAACTCCGAGCTACCAGATACGAAAAAACTTCTCCGGTGCGATTTGGGAAAAGACTTTTATCCGTCTCAGCTTGTTAACCCTCCATAGATTAAACTGTAAAAAATATTACCGTGTGGACATGTATGTACAGAATACGATTTGGTGTTAATTTAACACTATCGGTATCCATGCAACCCTATATTTTACCAAATTTCCGAATTGACCCCAAAATTTTTTCTGTACATGCACAAGTCATACCGGCCAATTTTAGGAACAAATTTTTTACAGCTTACGAGTTTCAAGGCGTTCCTGAGGCGTCTCGTTACATGCATGTACTCCAATTTTACCGTCATTATTTCTCCGCCGATCGCGGTATACGAGTTAGGTAGATTCACGGGATTTATTGCACCTACATCCTCGTGTATATTTTTGACGTTATGAGACAGAAATGATCCCGATACTGCGGGAGGCAGAGTTTTGGATGTATTTTTATTCACTGGCATCAACTATTTTTTATTTACGATATCGTCTATCGCGCAACCCGCCATTTGCCATAATCTTTAACGGCGGCGTGCGGACCTAAAAGTGGGTTAAGTGTGATTTTATAATATTTGCCCGGATTCAAAACGACTCTGAAGTGCCTCAGGAACGGACTAAAGTCCGTCCGTTGGAATATTTGCCAGATTATTTCTGTCACGGCGGTTTTCTCCTGCAGGTGTTGACGCTTCTAACGTGTCGAGGAGTGCTCGCGCAAAATGACAGGCCAACTGACAGTCACTAGACTGTTTCCACCGTCAAATATCCATCAACAGCGCGAATACCGGTGGGAACCAAGTCCTCATCGCGCCTAGATCGCCTCTGCAGCGCTGTCAAGAAGATTGGAAAATGCATCGAGAACTTTCGAACAAGCAGATGTGCATGAATAATCAGAAATAAAATATGCGGAGCCGATATTTTCTCACGAATCAAACACAGCAGCCTTGAATAATTAGTCGGCCATGTGCTGCGTTTGGGTATCCTGAAAATGGCATATATATGTCTCATCCTGTCCATCGTAACCTGGACGTTGTTCCGACGTTGAACGTATCCTAGAGGTGTGATTCGCGCATCCAGGACAGGGTCATCCCTGCAGTTAGACCGGGAAACACGTTCAGTCAGCCGGGACCAAAGCCTCGTAGGATAATTCGCGATGCTCGAAGGAAGATGATGTTATTGGGACCATTACCGTGGCCCCGGTACATCGAATCCAGAATTATCATCCTCGCGGCCTAGCATTGATCCAGCCTAGCCCAAGCAGGTCCAACTGCAACAGTCGCTAACCGCGTTTAGCACGGATCGAGTACGCCGCAGGCTTCGGCAGTGTTAGTAATTGCGTTTCGGCTCCGACTGTAATTCTAATACGGAATAATCGGTATTCTAATCGAGACAACGGGCGTTGACGCTTCCGAACGAACCTCCGAAACCGGCGTTAACGTCTCGGCTAGATTTCGGCTTGGCGTTTTCCTGCTTCCGCAAGTGTGGAATACAGGAATACAAGACTACAGAAATAATTATTACGCCCACCGTCGTTCCGGAAATGAAACGGTTTGCTGCAATCGCACTACGGAGGGCGAATTAAATTCGCGGGGCCTCGGTTTTGTGCCCCGGATGCCGTCGTCAGGTGCTTGACTGGGTGACTTACCGCTCCCCCGGGTGTGGGTGTTTGGGTCGACCAGATCCGCCCCGCAATGCATCCTGTATTCGTCTTCTCTTCTTCATTAGCGAAAGTATTACTACCATTATTATAATAATTCTCGCTGTCGCAGCTATCTAGTCACGGTTGCGGCGTATTTTTGCCACAGGAAGTGTTATAAGCGACCCGGTAAGTGGATTGAACAGAATTTAATTGGTTACTTTATGACCCGACACGATACTCTCACGCTTCCTGTACCGTGTTTACAGGCTGCTGCTTGACATATTATATTCGACTATAAATATCACGGTTACGTCAAAGGAGACATATGTATATCTTCTGTTTGGACGCCTGACATTTCACAGCAATTACGTACCCCCGTTAGTTTTAGTTAAATAAATTTCAACGTTATAATTTATTTTCGTCGAGGTTACAAGTTTTGCCATTCACCGTCCGATATGTTTGCTTCTCATTAGAAAATTCAATCTCCTGATGTACGTGAAATTGTGACTTTATCTTATTGGAATGTAAACTTACAGATTCTCAACTTTCGGATCAGAGAGTAATGAAAGCGAAGAAAACTTTACCTTCGTCTTGAAATATTTCTCACTGTATCTTCAAGGTTCGAAACCTTTAGAACCATTTCTAATAATTTTCCGACACGTTTCTGTCCGTGTTCGTCTCAGAGACAGTGGTTAACGTTACTTAAATAACCAGCTTCGCATATATTAAATGCTTTTCGATGTATGCAGCTTTAGAATAAAGTTCACGAAGTTTTATTCTCATACAGACTAACATACGTACGTACCACAGTATCGTTTAATTCAAGCAAAAGTCTAGAGAGATCGAGAAAAAATGCCGATTCGTCAGTACTTATGGACGCGCATGTGGCTGGATTTCCCGTTCGTGTTTCTTAAAGAGATACGTGTGTCCCCGGGTGACAGACGTATGCGCTCGATGATAGCCTGCAGGGGGAAGTCGTAGGTTGTACAGCTAATTCACGGGAAGAATCTTGCGATCGGGTTTCCTCGGGTAGACGGTGGTCCTGAATAGCGTGTTTTGGCTGGGACTCTTTCGTTTTCTCCTGTTTCCATGAAACAGTCATCGGTCGGACGAATTCGAATCAACGCCATTTGATACTTGAGTACAGCCTGGAGGCCGTTAATTATGTAGACCTATCCAACCGTGGGGTTGGGCGAATGTGTAGCTACGAAAGGAACGATCACATGCATGCTTAGATCGAAATTGCGCGCGTATATAAACCGCTCGGTCTGATCCCAAATCAACGGATCCAATTTAGCCTCGACGCGGCTGCCAATCGTATTCCGCGGCCCCTCCTCTTTACCCTTCATTTACCCGTGATGGAGCACAATACCCTCGACTAGCGAGATGCCGACGCGACGTGAGGCTGCAGTAACGACGCATTACCTTATATATCAGTTTCCCGACGAATGAGCGGTAACGAGGTACCACCACCACCATCCCTACCGTCAACCGTGCCGCTACCGAACTCAGGAATATGGAGGGTGAACTTCGGATTAGCGGTCTGACCGTGAACCGAATGCTGACGGGGAGTCCATTGCACGTGCGAGAAATCGCGTCAAGTTTCAACTTTAATTACAATTTGCTACTCGTCGTCGGACGCGTTTTGAAATCCGAAGAATCTCGCCTTCGTTGCACCAAGTGATCGACCAGACTTGTGTACGGGAATCTGCGAAAGCTAGCAGTTTTGCAAAAGGATCAAACTATGTTAGATGCCGTTTCACCGAGCCTTGTGCGGAGTTCAATGGTCTCGGTATTTCAAGGTCGATGCGTAACCTTTCGACCCAATCCAATTGGAGCCGGGGGTTAAGAACTCTCTTACGTGATCGAACACCGCGCCTGGTATTATTTAGTTGCATTGATTTCGCGCGTGTTCGTCTGTGCCAACACTGCGAACCGATTGCTTGCCAAGGTGCAGTGCGATCCAGGTGTGGGTATCGGATTTGATTACTTCCGAGCGTTAATTACGATTATCTAGAGCTGTTATCAGCGGGTAAATAAACGTTACAGATATACCCGTCCGTGGTTTGAAGTTACGAAATTGGATCAACGCTGTAGCCAATTACGAGGGATGAATTTAGATATACCTGCAAGGAAGCTTTATTTTACTGCCGTGAACAACGAGATAATATGAAAAAACAAGAATCGTTTCTCTAAGTGGAATTTCCCATCAGGAATTGCAGTTCATACAAAACATGTCAGTTCTTAAGAACAATGGTGTGGTAACAACAAAGTACGTAAGTAAGTGTCGTCTTATGACACCGCGAGAGGGTTTTTGATTTTCGCTAATTAATAAACCGTTCACCAGTCACTGCCACTTGTTTCAACCATGAGAAACTTTCCCGCTACTGACGATGGAAGTTTTTCAATCGGGAAGGTGTAACATGATTCAGCAACAGTCGAACGTGAACGACGAAGATCCCCAGATTGCTGAAGATCACCCTGGATGGCAGGTAATGCGGGTGACAAATATAAGCCTGCAATCGGAGCTCTGATTTGTAATGCTTAGCGTTGATCGATCAGTTAGATAGGGCTCGAAATGAGGCACGCAGTGAGTATCACTCAGTTTCGACATGTGCGTGAACCTTAATCAGAGCAGCGCATGTTACTCTCCAGTCAATCCGTCAACGTTTTGCATAACGAATCACCGGTCAGTGATTCATCCTCGTGTACTTGACTGCGGATTATCGTTGCTTCGAGAATCGGTCGAATGATGTGTAAAAATTGTATACTTGAACTAGATTTTTATTTTGAAATGTCAGAAAATTTGGGACAAGTGTCAACTCGCTTATCCAAACTCCTTCTTTGTTTCTTCTATCCTTGACGTTGCACAGAAAAATTTATGGTTCGTAATGTTATATTCAATTCGATTAAACGTGGATTTCAATATCAGGTAGGTATGTTTTGAATATAGTATTAAAGTTTTGGGAGTGATAAGTTTCTCTGCAGCGAGTGGTTTTTGAAAAAAAGAATCCTCGCCCAAATTTCATCAGAACATGAAAAACATATTAGTCGAGCCAGAAAATTTGGAAATGTTTTTTCTGGACGAAATCTCTTTTGGTTATCCATAATTTTAAGCATTAGAAGTTTATTTACAGCCATCGCGTTGTACTTTCAGATTATGGTCGTTCCAAAGTTCCAGTCTGCCCGCGCTAATGTTTTATGTATGGGATGTTGCATACGCCGTATAATGCGAATACCTTTTATTTTTCTTTTCTTTTCTGCCAGACTTTCAAAAGCCCGAAACTTTCCTCGGTCCCTGATATTAATTTTAAATAACACCCGGGGACAATGCGTTTCTAAATGCTAAAACTCTTCGAGAACTGGGTTTGCGGTGTAGTACCGACGCGAACGAGTGGCGAGGGGCTCAAATTGCCGCTTTGTATTTTTTCCGTAGTACCGTGCGCACACAT
Source organism: Neodiprion pinetum (assembly GCF_021155775.2). Lineage (NCBI taxonomy): Eukaryota > Metazoa > Arthropoda > Insecta > Hymenoptera > Diprionidae > Neodiprion > Neodiprion pinetum. The sequence goes on along the minus strand of NC_060235.2, from coordinate 34,417,547 downwards.
CGAACTCTGTACGTCGTCATAGGGTTGAGAGTACATCCCGATGGAGGGAGAGAAACTTAAGCGGCGAAGTTTACTTAAAACAAGGCGGCTTGTTTAGAGGGGCTTATTTGACGTATGCCTGGGGTTAGAGTGATATTTACCGCACGTGCTCGGGATGTCAAGCCGACGTAGCCTTCCACGTCACGGCGTGCCCTTCCGAGAGCTTTCAGACGGTGGCTTAACATCGACGCGTCACGGGAATTAATGGGGTTTGCTTTGTGCTTAAGGAAATTACGAAACGACTTTTTCCCCGGTGCCAGGGGGGTCCCAATCGATAATCCCGGGCCCAACTCCGTTGTCTGATATTGCCAGCTTCACTTTCTTGCGAATACTGATCACCAGACTTCGAGGGTTTCTTTATACCGTTACAAGATCCGCTACCAGCCTTCGAATTGTCCCCACCGACAAATTGGAGAGATAGAGCAAGAGAGTGAAAGGGCGGGTTCAAGGGTTTCGGGGGTTGCGCCGAACAGAATGGAGAAAATAGAATCTGGTCGGGTCGGGAGAGATCCATTCGGAGAATAATTTGTACGTCTCATATATGAAATGAAATCACGTATTCCATTACGGAGCGTCGATACAGTTTGATAAAATATTTAATATCCGACCAGTGAGACGAGCCACGCGATCGAGGTATAAATACGTAATCGGCACTCACGTTAAATATAATTCCCTCCACCCTCAACCGCGCTCAATGGCACCTCATAACTGGCCATTCCCGAAACGGTTCTTACATGCTTCTACTGGTACGAAATATCTCGCGTCTCATGAGGCGTGACTGCGATTTGCATGACCGAGTATAAATTACACGGTATGTTTGGTTAGTACGTGACTTTGTCAGCTTGCGAAAAAATGTAATCCCAGATTTTCGCACTGCAGCGGTTCCGAGAACGTGAATTACGCGCCGAGGATATATACGAAGCCTGACTTCGTCGGTCCGTGACTGCGAAAGTGATCTTAATTTCGTCCTAAATTTAGTCCACCCTCCAGTTTGCCGTGGACTTAGTGGCTGCTTTGAGCGAAGCTAAGTAAACCAGGACTCGTTAAGAATAATGTTTTCCTTAGCGTCATCTGCCCGCAATTGAGTCCGTCGTTAATAACGCCCGCCGGCAGGAAAGCCAGGAGAGTCGCTCCGCGCCGCGTGCAGACGCGATTTTGAATATAAAACTTGATGGTCACTGCCAAGAGCCACGTGCCCGGCATATTCGACATGTAAATTGTATTAGACGTATTAAAAGTTTTTTAATTCTTACGACGACGAATCATTGCTATGCCAACTCTCGCCGAAGCACGCTATATTTTTTCCTCGAGACGTTGAGGTGACGTTGGCCGTACTTAAAGACGTATATAACGCAATCTGATCTCAGACACAGATTTCAGGAGTAACCTAACCTCGGATCTCTCTTTCTCTCTCTCTTGAAAACGACGTCACACCTAGCGAGAGGATCACGCGAGGACCACACGAGTAGCCCGTTATTTCTGGTAAGAACTTTCGGTAATGTGATAGCGCATACATCGATTCCTACTTACCTCCTTATAACCTCATTCCCTTGATCCGTTTCTGTAGCTTATGGGTTTTGGGCAACCCTTCTTTCCCGTCTCTTCGATGCTTCGGAGAGCTTTGAGACGCACTCTATACATACGCATACAACATGTATATACACTTGGTGATTGATGTTTGCTGAGAGGTTTTTTCGTCGGATGGGAAAAGTTGTTTAGGGCAAAGGTTTGCAGCTCCGTAAAGTCAAATCTTTTGACATTTATTTACCGATTACTCGACGACTAGGTCAAAACCAATCGTGTTCACAATAATCGAAAAAATGAATCTCACCCTTTCCTTTTCTGAAGAAACGAGGAAAAATGAATTGTGGAAATACCGATGACTCTTCCAATATTTAGTCGAGAGTAATACATTTTTCGATTATTGATTGCTTGTAGCTCTTTCTTTGAAGGATATCTCCTCGCCTTTCATTCACTAAATTCAAGGATTCAAATCCTACCTGAAACGTGCAAGAAACTGTAACGAAAGTGTACAGAGGTCGACCTCGCGTACGATTATTAAAAAATGTCTAATAAAATTTATCCGACAATGTAGTCCACAGGGATATTAAAATCAAGATAGAAAACTACCTGGAATATCAGCTATGAGGCACCCGTGGCCTGGATTTTGATTGGGGTTTAAAAGTAAGACATTGAATTAAGGATCTTGTTACTTTTCCATCAGCGGCGTCTTATCGGGTTGGCCCCCACCCCCTCCCCTTCATAAATATGTGATCCAGTCGAACGTCGCGGTTCACGTATTACAGGTGGATGAGCTGACGGGGTGGAGGTTATCCATCGTGCCTACCTCCTTAACAGGAATATGAAGAGGAGAGTGGTGGTGGTGGTCGTGGTGGTAGCGGCGAAGGCGGAGGCGGCGGCGGCCGCATACCCCGTTGGAATATTCGATATCCTATAATCAGATGCTTGCCTAACTTGTTTACATGCATACCATGCGATACCAACCCCCTTTCTCCGTTTCTCCCCTGCTCCGCTCGCTCGACGCACCCCAGAGCTCACCCCAAACAGATCTCCCCCGCTTTATATACGTTACCCAAATTCATTCCCCTATCTACATCTTATCCGGCGATGATCTTCAGCGTAGCTCACACCGCCGACTTCACACACGCTCGCGCTCACACACACGCACACTTATATATGCGATGGGTTCGCGTGTTCGACGTCGCTTTCGGACAGCTAACCGTAAAGAGAATTGTATATTTCCAACTCCTGAGCGGACCCTGCTCGCCATTGTAGAAACTCTTTGGAAAAGAGTTTATCCGTCCGTCCGGTCGAGCCGGGCGATGGCCCACAGATGGCGATGGCAAGATTTGCCGTGAAATTTATTTCGTGGGTGCTGTTCCCAATTAAAAAGAAAGAAGAAAAAGGAAAATTAAAATTAAAAAAAAACAAAATGCAAAATGCCTGGGGAAAATATGTTGAAATTTTCGCCGCATGTCCCGATTGTCCTCGGTGATGCAAAAATCCCCTTGGGACTTGCGGCTGCGTAAAGCAGTCATTATAAAGCTATTACCAGAGGCCGCGGTCCGGCGAAAAAATACTGCATGAAATGCTCCCGCGCATATTCATGAGCTGACATGGTAATGTATTCGTACTATTTGAATAAGAAGGCTTCGTAGGTGCTCTGCGTTATGATTTACCCAAAAGCAGCTATATACATATTTACGTCTCTTCGACAAAGTGGTTGGACCATTTTCACGGGCTTGACGGGACCCAGGCCCTGTTTCTACGTAGGTACGTATATTTATAACCCTTCAAGGACCGCCGAGAATTCGAGACTCGGTGGTTTTATTACCGCTGAATTCTTACTCTTTGCGGCAGCAGTGACTGCGTTAACTCCTGTAGGACGCACAGCGTCGCTGTACGCAAACAGCTCGTTCGATGAATCCAAGTATTCTTCGTACCTCTCCGTAAAAGTTTATACGGATGAAATTTTGGGACATCGATCCGCCGCCGTTATCGATCAGTTAAAAGTTAACCAGCGCGACTGACAGCGTGATCCAATGAAATTGGGGTTCTGGATTCCATTTCACAAACCAGCAGGTATAATATCAGTCTCATCAATCATACAGCAGTATAACGTACTACTCCGCTTGCTAAGCGAAATCGACGTATGTGCGATCGCCGATCCGATCGACTGGCCTGCCGGCGTGGCTGGAGGGGGGAATCCTATTTCGAGAACGTGCGAAGGAGAAGAATACGCGCCCGGATAAGAAGCGGCAATCGAAAGGGCCGGAAGCCGTGGTTGGCGCCAATTTAAACCGGGGTGAAAAACTTGCGGGGTTTGACACGCGGGACGGATTGGAGAAACGTCGCAAGTTTTCATCTCCGTCCGCGGGACGTCAGTCTCTCGTTAAGGTGTGCAGGGGTCTCGTTTCGAGGCGGTTTCTAGCCTCGGCCAACTAGTCCGACCCTACTCAACCTAAAGTAATAACCCCTAACCGGTTCATGTTTGCTTTAAAATAGCTCATGAACTGGTATATTTGTACCCGCCCATCCTCGGGTGGGACGAACCGAGTGTGCGGTGTGTGGCGGAGAAATAATATTCAATATTGATTTAACAAGATTTACGAGGCGGCGGAATGTCAGTGGAGGTGATTTGTCAACGTCTTGGCCATGGCTCGGTCCTGCAGTCATGTTTGCGGAAGGTTAAACACACGTGTGTCAAGGTGCCTTATACCCACGGTGAACCGAGGGTGTGGTCCGATAACTCGACCTGCTCTACACGCGATTATGGATAGCGCGGCTCTTCGTCCATGGAATTAATTAGGTAATGGGTTTTATTTGAGAGTGGCTAATTACTATCGTCAACTTCCGCGTTTACAAGAGCTAGAAAGTTCTCAGGTTCAGCTGCAGCAGCCGGGTCCAGTGCCGTTGGATTTAATCTCGTCTCTTCGCCGCGAGCATCCCTCGATCTCGTTCCATTACGCAGGCGTACACGTAAACACGCACACGCGCGCCCGCGTCACAAAGCGAGGAAAACTTCTATAACGGATAAGTCTCCGGGATACTTTATCGCAAGATTGCTTCGTATAAAGTGGGTATTTTCGCACCCCTGACGAAAAACGCTCGCCTCAGCATTCCCCGTGGTTTTGAATCGGCTGATTGAGGACCGGAGCGAACTTGGAAAATATCGCCTTAATGGGAATCTCTGCCTGCTGTGCAGCGGGATCGGAACTCCATTTTTACGGTTTCCTTCTCCTCCTTTCGAATGTATTCCAAACCGTATTTCACCGAAATTGTTCGCTTTTTGTTTCGACCAATTAGACTCTAGATGTAAGATGTATTTTCCGCAGATGCAGGTTCAGTCTGAATGCGTAATCAATTTCTAGTCAGTAATACGGGAAATCTGACATTAAAGCACAGACTGCCGGAGATATTCGCTGTGAATAGTAGTTATAAATATTTTATCATCGCTTCTCTGTTACCTCTCTCGTAGCTTCTGCAAATGCACATATTCACTATCGCACAGACGCGATTAAAATGACAGTACGAAACCGTTTGTAATAGACATTATCGACCAAAAATATATCCGCGATGATAATGGTCCTGCAAGCGGAGAGTAACAAGAACAGGAAAAGATATTAATCCGATGAAGGGATTGCACCACACGAATCTACAATTTTTCAATGGATATTAATTATCCGAGATTTACTTTTTCCCGTCTCTTTTTGTCCGCATTAAAATCAATCAAACTTTCCTGTGTCATACGTGCCGGAGAGCTGGCGCCGTTTCTTCATCCTCCTACATTTTTCACCCCTCTTATTCGGTAGTGCAATAAACGCGAAACACACTGCAACTGCAACTGCAACTATTACACGGCGGCAGCGATATAACATTTCAACGGCGCGCTTCGGTATTCATTAAATATTTTTAAACGGATGAGAGATATGTCTACGTATTCCCGCGTGTACCAGAAGTGCGGCGTGACGTCATGAATGGATGTCATGCGAGCACACGTAATATCAACGTTCAGCGCGAACACTTTGAAAAAAAAAAAAATGCATTCCCGTTACCGGCCGCATGTGCGTTTATCTCTACACGTGCAGCCGGCCGGAGCGCTATTTTACTTGGAGTAACTTGAATATCGCCAGCTACAACGGTGACGAATGAAGCCCTGTTCCGTACATCGGGAACGTAGTCGTGGCAAGCTGCACGCGTGCCTATAAGATTACGATTTCTAACCGAAAATCCAATCGGCCAGGACGCAGATGGTTTGAAAGGGATACCCATTGTGATCCAACGGGGTCCATGGCTCCGGCGGAACCGCGGCGACGACCAGCGACGTCGAGAAGAAAAACCGAGAATAAAAGGAACCGGGATGAGGTGACCGCAGTGTCCTGTTTCATTTACTTACGCCCCGTCTGGCCGTCTCTTCCTCTCTCGGTTTCGGCCACTCTCGCCAAGTGTGAGAGCTTGTCCTTGCCGGCCACACCTTATTGCGGAAGGGATCGAACTGGAAGATCACCGCGTGAGAATGCCTGACCGCGAGGCGTACGATGGTTGTGCGCGTGCGCGTGTGCGTGTGTGTGGACATGTGGGTGCGTAAGTGATTGCGTGTTGAACGAGTCCGATGTGTGGCCGTGCAGCTTTGTGACAAGCCGAGTCGCGGGTTCTGCGGGGTATGCTTCCAGTTTCCGTGAGGCTTCGTAGCTGGATCTTATCGGTGATATACAGCTGCAGAGCTCCTATACAGATACCGCATCGAATTCACCTCCCGTTACAACCGCGGTGGTCATAAAAACCGGAGAGAGAGAATATTACGTCCTCTCGGAGGCCTCGATAAACGAAAATATGATCATAGCGCGATAAAATATTGAAATAAACCGAGCCGGAACGAGCGCTTAAATTGTAGCAGCTTACGCAACAATCGCGGTACCGCACTGACACGCAGCTTTGAGTTTTAGCGTCTGCGGGGAATCGTGTATTATGCACGTATGCATATCGTACGCGGGGTGGACGCGAGGCATGCCGGGTATATAAGTACTTAGAGGGCCGAAATTGCCGATTCAATCGGTTCTCCTCGAACTGCGTGGCTGGTATTGAAAGAAACCGGAAGTTTCCCTTCACCCTGGGTTAAATCGTACCTGAGACCGCCGAGAACTGAACGAGAACCAAATATTAGGACAAGTTCGACAAAGAAGCTATTGAATTCGCAATGAAAAAGTATGCAGTCACCGAGTACACTCTCCGGAAAAACATAAACACGGATTCTACCTTGAGATTACACCTACGGTGACTCGATTTACGCGTTCGAATCGAGAAGAAGCGACGGAGATTTTACATCCTTGCAATTTGCAGCTTCAACAGCTTAAAACTCATTCTCGACATTTATCGACTCGGTCCGACGGTCAGTGTTCCTGACGCGTCTCGTACGAGCATCGCACTTCATCCTGAAGTAGACAAATGAAAACTCTCACGGTACGATATCAGTGCACAATAGAATAATTCAACAGAGAGCGGGTATCTTACTTCGAATCGTAGTAAAGGCCATAAACTATCCGCTGCAGAGCTTTGTTGAAACTCGGACAAACTACAAATGGAAGTGTCATCTGCAGGGGATCCCGAACTGCCCGATGGCGAAACCGAGCGAGGCGAGGGTGAGACTTGCGGCCTTCGCCGGCTTACAGAGGTAAACTTTTGCCGGGAACTGTACAGTATCCGAGAGCAGAATGGAAGGAGACGCATCAGACCGCACAATACCGTGGCAGTGGGTAGGTATATGATTTCAAAGATGGAATAAAAGCGAGAAGAAATACAGAGCTATTCCGCACGGAGTACGGAGGGAGCGTGTGGAAAGCGGTTGTAAGATGAGACCTGCCGGGTTAGGCACCGCGCGGTGGGTGTGGACGGCTTTCGATGTGTGCAAGGGTACTTGTCGGCTCTCTCCTCGAGAATCCGGTGGAAGAACAGGAAAAAGATTGGCTGGCCCAGCGCGTCGCGACTCAAAGTACGTGAGAAATTTGATCCGAGAAAAGGGCTTAATATTTTGACAAGTGTCTTCCGTCCCGCGTTTCCGTGCGGCCTGCAACGCGGTGTATTCCGCTCGGTACGAGACGGAGATCGGCGCCATTTCCGTTTCCAATTATCATTCCGAGCTGCGGGGGGATTTTCAAATCAATCCGAAACCATTCAACCCCGCGGGATTCTCATCTTAACCAGAAGATCGCGTCCGTGGATATAAACCGTGGCGCAAGGGGCGCTTCTGGTTCCAGGATACTTCGGCTCAAGGTGTCGGTTCGCACGTTACACCATAATCCAAGTACAATGCATCAACCAACCCGTGTAGCCGGAATCCCGGCTTGCCGTGCGGTTATAACCCGCGCTGTAAGGCGCGGAGCGCCGACCCCTGAGTTTCCGACAGCTGGCCCGCTGCGCTCCGGGGTGGCTTGAACCACCCTTCGTAAACTCGAAGCCCTGTTACTCGCCAAGATACACATTTATTCATTTACCGCTAGCCTCGCCTTCCATCGTCTCAACCGTGCGATAAGTCATCGTAATTTACCTCCACCTTTTACCAAATTAATGACCAAAACACGCCGCTGTTATTCTTTCAACCCTCTTTCAAGCCCCAGTAGGCGAACTGCAGGAAGCTCGGAGATAAGCCTGATATTTTCATGATACTTGATCCAATTTTTGCAACTTGTATACCTTAATTTCTTAATTATTATACCATCCGAACGTACTGTGTTGCGGAAAAATCGCTGTTCAAGCATGGTATCGAAAATATTTTAACTTACCCGGAAAGAAAATTTCGCGGCTTGGAAACACTTAGAATTTGAATCAGTTAGGTATCGCTTGCGGCAAAAACCGGTTGTAACGAAGACCCTGAGACTTGTCTTCTCCCTATAATTCTTCTTCCCTTAACAAAGCTGTTATTGAAAATTTTCAAAGTTGTCGGTAGTCATCGAAGCGAATCAACTTTCTTTCGGAGGTGCCAAGTTTCTTTGAACTGAGAATAATCTCGAGAATAACTCGCTCTGTTTGCGCGAAGAATATAAATCGTTTGCGAATTGAATTTCCATTTTATATCACGGGATTTCGAACGGAAATTTCAAATAATCGGGTCAAACCAAGGGTGCTTCCGACTCTCCGAATCACCATACCTCTTGCCCGAATCAATGGAATATGGGAAAACCAGGAAACTGATCAGCAACTTTCCGCCTACCTATATCTCCCATTTTCCATTTGGTAGTCGAAAAATGATTTCAGCCGGCTTAACGGCGGCGTTCGAATCGAGGTTCAATCGTTTTTCGTCTGAAACCAGCTTTCTGCAAAGGATACAGATTCGAGGACTCCGGAAAATGATTCAGAGGCTGGTGTGAAAAAATGTACATTGTCGATCAGTGATGCGTGGAGATTACTGAAGCGTGATTTACCTCTGTGAGAATTTTCTCTAAAATTCAGCGTCGTTCGCCTTTCCCCCAGCTTGCTCTTCTTTTCATTTCACGTTTCACCCTCGCTTTTTCCGTCTATCATCCCACCCTATTTGCAATCGCAGGGGCTGATGTGTTGCTTCGTATTTACTGACCAAATACATATTTCGGTTTTCGTAAGATGAGCCATGATTTGCCTACTGCCTGTTATTACTTCAGGGCTTGGCAGACGTTTTGCTCGAGGACGAGAAAGCGTTTTGTAGAGACAATTGGGTGACCGTTTCGGCGGATCGCGTGGTGAAAAGTTCGATGTCTCGACGAGGAAATATGTCCTTTAACGGTGAAACAGTTCAATGCTTTTCCGATGTGTCAGTCGCCTCAGCGAGCTTTCAGTTTTTGCCAAACATCTGTTTCGTCGACATTTGCGACGTGACATCGCGAAAGTTCTTTTGGGACCCCCAACTGAGCGAGTGAATTAATGATTCTATGGTCATCACGTCTCGCTTTCATTTGCCGACATAGGGAATTCTTCGATTTTTTCAACCACGTTTCACACAGTGTTTGGTGGAAAAAACCTTGTTTTTCTAATTGAAATATCAAAGGGCTTTGATGCGGTTCGATTTTTCTCACTATATCAGGAGGTTTGCAAACCGATCAACCTTTGGGAGGTAAATATTTTTCAGCGTACCTGTATGCATTTGATAAAATGCACCGTGTAAATATAATCGATCGATTTACTCACCCGTTTGATAAATAGTGGAAATTTTAACGTAGGTATGCACACATCGTTTACTCTTCTGTTTTCCCAAAGGATTACGCAATTATCCTGGTTATTTTAGGAGCCAATGAATAGACCGACGGATAAAGAGGATTTACCAAATGCGTGCGCGATAATGCTATAGGGAGGGAAAGGAAAAACGGAAAGCAAAAAAAAAAAAAAACGAGTTCAAATATACCAACGAAATGTGGGAGAACGAAAACAACAATTAATTTAGAAGTAACGCTTTCCAAGCGCCGGCCGTCCAGAAGAAGTAGGAAAATCCGCGATAAATAAGGATAAAGCGAAGCAAAGGATCCCGGCTAGGAGAGGGGAATGGAAGGACCGGAATCTGCAGGATGAGGGGAGTTAAGCCCCGAGACCAGCGCGGGGCACAGCCGCAGCGTCCTCGCCTCAAATTAGTTTCGCAGGATTTACTCGTCGGTGAATCAGATTTTTAATCTTCACCGGAAGCCGCATATAATTCTGTCACAGGTAGAACTCGAAATGGCAGTAGTACAAGGGGGGAGGTTTGGTAAATGGTGGCTGGCGGGGAAAACTTTTTACAGATTTTTCACGTCTCTTCTTTCTCCCTCGTTATCCGTCTCTCTTTCTCTCCCTCTCCCTCTCTCTTTCTGTGTTTCAAGGAATCGTCCTCCGGATAAACGGACGGCCTAGTAAATTCCTACACGTCCCCGCGTTATTCTCAACCTGCAGGAAAAGTATTTTTCCAGAGGTTAGTAGAGGGTCTTCCGCTTCGACGTAATTGCGATGGCAAGATAAGAAACCTATTCGTGTGTTTGACTTTCTTAGATACACACAGATGTGCTCTGTTTTACTCATTTATTTATACTTCAATCATACGGCATTTGCTCGTACGATTTATCTTCATTTCCAATTGCACGGTATCTATACGTTCCACAAAATAAAACGATACTTGATCAAAATAACAGAATCCTTTTAAGGCTGATGAGAGTTGTATTCTCGTTCACACGAAATATTATGTATTCCTTTTACAGTGTAAATTTAATTCCAAACTCGTCGGTTGAAAGTTGTCACTCCGTCTGAAATTCACTTCTTATAAACACCCCGAAGAAATCCAATTCCCCGGAGGTGAGGTATACAGCTACCCAAAGTATAGGACAGGGAGAAAAATTCGAGAGAGTTTTATTTTGAAAGGATGGATTTTCGCGGCATCCCTACGCTACGTTATGTAATCCTACAGGAGCGTTAATCGATTCGTCACAATTGGATCACAGTTTAAAATTTCACCTGTTCAAACAATCACCCGGGAGTCTGCGGAGGCGCAAAGCGAAATCGGTGATCCGTGCAACGGCCATTTTTCATTCACGCATTGTTAGCGAGCGTTAGCTTCGCGTATTTTCCAACCTCCCAGAGAAATCACAAACTACCAGCCGTTGAAACGGGGAATTGTGAAGTGCTGACGACTGACGTTAAATTGTCGTCATCAGCGTTGTGCACGTACATATTACGCTTCTCTTGAATCTCACCTTTGCCTTTACGTCCGAGTCGGCGATCGCGTGCAGTCCATTCTTCACGGACCATGCAACCGTGTTTAGAACGCTGGCAAATATGTCGTCGATTCAATTTGTCGAAAATTGAGTCAGCACTGCTGCTACTGACTCGGAAAAGCCTTTGTGTCAGCAGACAATTCGCTACTGCGAACTCGAGATATAATCTTGCATTTTTCCATCACCATGATCCCCTAGAAGCTAGAGATCTCGATCCGATTGTGATCCCTGATTCTTTTCGCGATCCTTACAGGTATTCCGACACTTCTTACTTCTCCTGCATTATATCTAAATACGTACCAGTCCCCACAGTTATCACCGACAAGTGTCTTGCCTTGAGACTGTGCGGCTGCTGGATGTAATTCAAATTAACGATCCGTGACAGGGCTGAAAGTTCAATCTAAAGCAAAGCTCCCGGGTCTTCCTTTTGAAAATGACCGAGCTTCTTACGACTTGATAATGAAGTTTTACGCTTTTTAATTCGCACCGTAGCATCGAGGGGCTTTTGCCTCTCACAGACGCCTCGACGTATAACAGGCCTCAAAAAGGTTAGCTACTTACCCAATTTTCCGCGGGCTCGAGGCTCGAGCTATAAATCCACGCGACCCAACCTCAGATCAAAGTATATTTCCCTGCTTTTCTCTTAACCTCTCTTCGCCCACATAATCCCTCTGAAATCCCCGAAGTTCGCGCCAAAATCGATCTATACTTGCACCTTCGGTTTGAGAGAAAAGTATTATCAAGAACCCCAACTCGGCAGCTCGGCTGGGTAGTCTGTGGCTTGAGTGAAGAGCATTATGGCTATCAAACTTCACTCTCACGTGCCTTTTTAATGGCCAGAACTTCGGCCGGATGATGTATATAACGTAAAGCCTGTTGCCACAATGGCTTTCCCGAACCTTTGCGGCTAGGATATAATTTATAGATACGCTTTGCCCCGTGAGCAAAACATCAGCTTACGAACCTCCCGCAAAAAAACGCTGGACGCTTACGGGGAAAAGAAAACTTTTGCGTTTTCAGCAGCACGCGATAATATTCAAAGTAAATGCAGCCTGCATTTAAATCCCATGCGTAGACTGGATACCGTGTTTATTTTTTGGGAAAAAAGAATACAGATGGGATGAAACGACGAAGTAATCCGACGCAAGAGGCAATGGCTTTGCTCACCCATTGGAAGACGAGAGAATAGTGAGAAAAGGCAAGAAGAAGCAGCGTGGAAGTGGTGGAAAAAATTACTACCAGATATTTTAAATCTTTCTCTTACACATGCAAGCACACGTGTCTCTTGTGCATAGGTATATGATGCATACACGCGTATGTTCGAGGTTAAAAAAGATATTCCAGTAAGCGCAGCTACGCTATTCTTGGCGCCCGATTCATTTCCTACATTGCTCACCGAAGCGAACGGATCTCTTCCGCTGCACTAATTATCTATATTAACTCATGCGCCAGAAGAGACTTTGTCGCGCAGCTGGAACGATGCGATAAATTTGTGAGCTTCTACCGAGTACAATTACATTCGTTGACGTAACGTTGCTTATAGACTCGCGTAATACGCGTGCCAATCGGCTTAATATATTTCACGCGTGATAGTTTTTTTATATATATGTATATAATGTATATATATATATATATTTGTTTTTTGTTTATTTCTTGAAAACTACTCGAACTGCATAATTACGTATGAAATCTATTCGATGAACGTGTAATTGGCTTAAGCGAAGGAACTCTCGCAAGTGGAAGAAATCTACATTCAGGCAAATTGTTATTAATAACGACTCCGCGAGGGCTTAGACGTTCCATATTTACTTTGGAAAGCAAGAATGGATAACGCGAGATTTCTTTATCATCCCGTTGTGTCTTATTTGGGTATGGCTGGCCCAGCCTAAACGAAAGGGGACCGTTTCATAAACGCGCCTGCTGATGTTTGGGAGTGAAAACGTGAAAATGTGAAAGGAGCGGAGAGACCGAGGGTGTGCAGTGGCGGAGGATTGAGGGGAGGGGCGACGGGCAGGTGGAGGGGGTGGAAACCAGGCGTTATGCCGGTGATTTATTTCGCTTGGTAAATGTGGTAAATGGCTCGACACCGATTGCGGGCGAATATTAAAGATTAGGACACGTCATTTAACAGAGGCGTGAGCTCGAGCAAGCCTGGGAGCTTCTAGCTTTCGTTCTGCGCCGATTCACCGCGGACTGTCAGCTGTACAATTCCGAGTGTTAGAATTCAAACGCATATTGCGTTTACCCCGCACCCTCTTATCCCAAAAAGATAATATTCCAGATTAATTCTCGAGGGGTACAAAAAATATTTGGGAACGAATTTGAGCCTCGGTTCTTTTTTTTCTCACTTCTTCTTCAATTTTTTCTTCGCACAAAGATATTTCCAAGCGTTTCAACAGCTGACGACGCAACAGCGGGACGGTGGATATTCCGAATCGTGGAATATTAATTTTTAGCGATGTTGAAAATCCACTTCTCGATCCTTTCATTGTTATCCCGTCAAAATAAGCGGGTAAAAAATCCTCTTTTATTTGATATTTCTGATTCGTTATGAAATTTTTTCCAACTAATGAAAGTTCGACGTGAAAAATGAGCCGACTGAAAGCAAGTTGTTTCGTTTATAATTCATCACTGCAAGGCACGTCGGTCGTAATTAATTACCATCCATCTTTATTCGATCGGAGGCTCGAGAGTCGATTTTCTCCACGTCTGCGAGGATTATCTAAATGAGATAAATTTTTTTCAACTCTTTATACTTCGTTTATTAGTGTCACTTTTTCAACTCACCCCATCACAGCCGTCTGCAGACCGAGAGCCGTTTCGTTCGTTTCGACTTATTTAAAGAAAGACTTCACGCTACAAATCGCCATTTACATCTGTTGACAATTTATCGTTGTCGAGATGCAGAGATGAGCGAAAGAAAACAAGGAGGTAAAAAAGAAAGGCCTTATACAAGTCGTAATGCGTCAGTGTAATTTGTATATTTACTATTTTGTGGCGTTTCCTGTGAACAGGCGTGCGTAACCTGCCTGTCTTCCCGTAGCCCATTGGGCCTGTGCCAAATGTCTCTGGTGTCCATTGAGAACGGAAGCCGGCTCTCTATCCGGCAGATCTTCTCCCGGATGTAGACGCGTGGCTTTTTTCCACAGCGCGAGTTGAACTCTCGGTTTAAGTTCTACCCGTGTCATGGTCGGCGATTACATCTCGAGGCTACGCCGAATTTTCGGCAATCTTAAAGGTGACACACGGTAAAAGGTAAGGTGCAGGGTACCAACCGTGCAATTAGCCTGTCACTTAACAATTTCAGTTCGTGCAAAGCTACGTTATTCTTGACCCAATAAAAATTGGGACTCCACTCTCGTCTGGAGCTTGCGAATTATAACTCTGTACCGTGTAGCGTTACAACGGGTGTATTATACATGTTGGGAGAAGCAAACGCGAGGAAACGGATAAACACGCCCCTCGGTCGCGACGGCTTGCTGAGGGTAGCGGAGAATATGCAAAATAGTTGAAAAATGTGAAAACTCTCCGTAGGGGTTTGCTTCCCTAGTTATTTCGGAAGTGTGCGCGAGGCTGCCGGCCGTGCGGCGTGTGTCTAGCGTATATACATAAGCAAAGCTCTCAAATCTGTGGAATTTCATTCACAAGTCTATATTTGTACTCCGCCTCGTTTGCCGCTATAAGCTTGTCACGCGAAGCTTTTCCGCGTATAAGGGAAAATCTCCACCCGAAAGACGTAGTACAAGCTATATATATTTATACTCGTCGTTTCGCTTCCTCGATGAAAAGACCCTAGGGGGGCGCGTAGTCGTATCAAGTTTTTACCTAAATTATTCATTGATGCCTATCATTTGCGTCCATTAACCTAATATTCAATATTAAAGAGTGTACATATCCGAACTGATCCATTATTCATTGAATTCTCTCTCTATAAATCACAGCTCCCGACTCGGAGGAGGAACGACGATACTGATCTTGGCACTTTGTAATTTTCAATAATAAAACGGAAGCTGAAGAAAAAGGCTTTCATTCGCGTGATATTCACTCACCGTCAACCGGCTAATAAACGCCTGGATAAGTTCGCTTCGTTTCTCTTCTCTTTTCTTCTTCACATTGTACCGTTCATTTTGAAAATCCGAAAAATGTGCAAAGCTTTGTTTTCCCCTCGCGATCATTCCCACGAGTTTAGCTAAACGCACAGTTAGGACCACGAGGACGCGATATTAACGAGATAATGAAATATTGCGCAGTAGCGGGAATGATCGATGTTGCATGTGCGTGTCGTGAAAAGCGATCACCCCACCATTTCCCGGCAAATAATATGCGTCCGGTGAATGTGGCGATGATAAAAGCGATGGAAATAATCGAATCGCACTCCAACTGTCGTTCATTGTTATCGCGTTACAACGTGACCATGTAATAATTCACGCCGACAAACGGTGTATTATTGTACCTAGTTAATATTAGTGTCGATGATCGCCTCACCTTTTGATTAACGAATTTCGAGTGGATATGAGCAGCTGTGACGATCAGGCTTCATCCGTGGTTTGCCACTTCGGAGAGAAGCTCGATGGCAGCTGTTAGCAAGCATTACCCCGCGTCTCTTTTGCGGGATGGTCAAGGTGAAATCCACAGGTGTCTGTGAGGTGGTCTTTTCACTCCGATAACAACGGCTCTGCAACGCCGCTAATTACTCACCGGAATGAACGTCTACGGGTGATCCGCAATCGCGAGGATCTCGAAGTTCCACGACTCCGAGTAAGTACTGGAACGCAATTCCAATCACCGTATCGTATTGAACCATCGAGGTTTTTGACTGATGAGTCTGACGACATTCAAAGAGATCGCTCGAAGGAACAGGGACACATGCACACCTTCGCAAGTGCGGCAGCGAATTTGCGTGAAAAGAAAAAACTCCAACCATCCGACAAGGTATCACTGCAGCCTGCGATTGAATTACCCAATATCTGTCGGAGGTTCAATGCACGCGCGACGAAATGATTCCGATGCTTTCGAGTCGCGGGCATGAAGTAAATGAAATCCGAAGGGGTGTTCATTCAAACTTTTAACGTACAAGTGATTTCGTGGCTTCGGCTGATTTCACATATGATTTATCTGATTTTAATTGATTTTATGAGCGATTGCATGATACGTGATTTCTGCTGTTTTTCAGTGATTTGATGATAGTTTCGGATGATTTTTAGTGATTTTAAAGTGATTTCGTACGACTTAAAAACAATTTATCTGTATAATTTTGTTCTAATTTCAACTGATTTCAAACCAGAGTGCACAGCTGATTTCAGGAGCGAATAGCCCCTCGTTGAAATTGAATGAAATCGCTGTCTGTAGCCGAAAATAATTATCCGCTTGACCAAACTCGTCACACGATTAGTTTAGCCAGTTGCGTCGATTTCCGCACAGAGTGTGTTCCGGCACTTTGGGTTGCTGAAAAAAATTGGTGACAACGCGGCTGGACGATCCTCTACTTTTTGTTGGAATAACTAATTTCACTGGTGTACCGATGAATGTTTCTTCATGGTTTCAGAGCGAAAATCCGAAGAGAAACTTCATCACTGCTGGCGTAACGATGAAACATTTAGATTCTGAGCAATCGGAATCATACTCATACATTTTACAGGAATTTGTTACCTTTTTGGGAGCAACCCGTGGGCCGAAAGGCTTCGCTTACTATGCGAGTATCAAGTTTTTAAGCGGGGCACACGGCAATATATTAGCAATATAACGTTACCGATTTGCTGGTGGTTGTGGGCGAGGGAGTCGTTCTGCATATCAAACACGTTCGTTGGAAGTTCTACGATGCAATTTACAACGCGTTCTACTCCCTGCAGCTGCGGTCGCGTTCCTCGAGCGGTGAACGTGTAGGTGATGCTTTTTTCTTGCGGAAGTGAAATCGTTCGCTCTTGCCCTCATCCTTTTCTCTTTCAGCGAGTACGAGTTCTTACAGTGTATTTGCACCTATCTCGCGCAGCGCGCGAATTCCCCGAGGAGAGAGGGCGGAGCGTGCACGTGACATTGACAGACTCGCTGCTATCAGTGCATGCATAAAGACCTAGCGACTTTGTAAGATCGATCGGAAATCGCAGTTTCCGAAGCGACTCTACGCTCGATGAAAAAACCGGCTCTAGTTGTTGCGCCACTCCGCGATTTCATACATATTTCATTTTAGTTGTTCCGTGTGCACACATAAGGATTTGCAGAGTAAAATAACGTCGCAAAACGGCGTAAACGAAGACGCAGTCTTCACCTGTAACGCCGGAGAAAAGTCGAAGTAGTTCATTCACATACCGCGTCTGTAATTTTTCACCTGTATGATAATATTCCGGCACAAACCGATATCGCGGTTCGGATTGTCAGGCGAATCGCTGCGTAGATAGCAGAGGTACACATATCCAGGATCACCGGTTTGCATATGTACAGCTCTGCTCAATCCCTGCGGTGATACGAAATTGTGGAAACAAATATTCAGCCCATCCGGAGGGCGGGCTTACAGACTGTAACCGATATTATAGCCGTGCTCCAGAGCCGCGTTCTCGGTCTGGTGAATCGCAGACGCCTCGGCGGATTCTTAGAGCTCTGAATATGTCTACTAGCTAGTTTCCATATACAACTCGGAAGAGGAGGTGGCATATGTGTGGCCAACAACCGCTTTCTGTTACATCCCTTTTCCCACTCCACCAAACTTCTTACCATCCATTTTGCACCGGCCTGGCGGCGCCGAGCGTTCCGCTCCAAACCTGCGACCGGTCCGAACCGATGCCATTAACATCTTCTCGAGAGAGGCGTCCCTCTCGCTTCTAATATATTATCGTACATCCGACTTTTGTCACTGTCGGGCTTCCAGCCGCTCGCCTTTAAGTTGGGCCAAATCGACGAGACCCAGCCGTCAATCAGCCAGTCGATCGAGCTGCCACCCAGGCAGTCGGAATCCATCGCGCGGCAGCCCCGTGCATGCTCATCTCAATCAGCTTCGTGCCTACCCAGTTCTTGGAAGACTTTATTTACGGTTAAGTAATCCCCGGATATGCAATTTGCTAAGATTGAACCACCCAATACCGGCTATCTTCGACCGTGAACTTCCCGGTTTACCCACGCATCCTCACAACCGCGAATTTTGTCAATTATTCTTGCACTGCAAAAGGAGGAATTTGGGAAGTAATAATTAATCAAACTATGACGAGACAAACTAACAACGAACAGCAGCCTGCTGAGGCGTAGAATCAGTGCAATTTCTTTATTTCTGCGTCAAATGAAAATGTGTTATAGTTTTCTTCTTCAGAATTGTGTATAGAATGGGGCTTTTCAACTCTTTTTCACGTTTGAGATACGTGGACTTTGAGTTTTCGAGATATTTCCCAGTAAACATGAGCCGGTTAAAATGTGGTTGAAGAAACGTTAAGGTCGTATAATTATGGTATAGGTAGAAAATATTACCGTGTTCGATATACGGTAATTTTTCAGTAAAATATTAATCGTTGTCTCTCCACAAATATTATACGATTTTCATTACACGTACATTTAAACAACGGTTTCTAGACTAATAATCAACGTTTTGTTTACTAGTTCAATTGCTAATTTAAATTCGTTAAAAACCGGTATATTTATAGATATTAAAATACAAATTTTCTACGTTTCATCGTCAACGTTTTGTTGTGGTAAGCGAGATTCGTAGTATAAACGTGTGGTAAAACCGTTTATATTTCTAGTCTTATGAACAGTTAATATACATGTTTTATTCCTTCACCGGTAACACAAGTTTAACGTTTAATTCACTGCTTTTCTACAACATTTAAACAACGGTTTCTAGACTAATAATCAACGTTTTGTTTACTAGCTCAATTGTCAATTTAAATTCGTTAAAAATCGGTATATTTGTAGGTATTAAAATACAAAATTTCTGCGTTCCATCATCAACGTTTTATTGTGGTAAGCGAGATCCGTAGTATAAACGTGTGGTAAAATCCATTATATTTCTAGTCTCATGAACAGCTAATATACATATTTTATTCCTTCACCAGTAACACAAGTTTAACGTTTCGTATAGTTACCATACCTTGCCAATATGTTCTCATTAATTGTTTAATAATTAAGTCAATACACTTTTGATCTACTGATCACATGTAATACGTGAAAATTACGTCGTACATAGACTTGTCATATCGATACACAGAATTATATACCTACTCGGGCCGAAACGTAAACAAGATTTGTTTCGTACCTTTCTGACCTTCATATCCAAGAATACTACCCTTTTCAACATAGTGAGGGCAGGAATCAACTTTTACATCATTTACTTACATATTGCGATGTTTGAATTTGGAACTATAATCATTATATTCAAGTTTTTCTCATGTTAGCAGTGACTAAAATTCAACGTTTTGTTATCCTCCTCAGCACGTTTTTCTGATTACCTTAAATTTTGTAAACAACTGGTCATTCGATTTCCAATCTTTTTTTTCATTCGATAAACTAGTAAGTATCATCAAAAATATGAAAAAATTCAGGTGACATAACACTAGAAGTGATAATTTTATTCTACGTAATATTGTAAAGTAGAACAATATGTTACCTCCATTTTTTCAAATTCTTTTCCTTGTGTTATTGTTAATTCCCTAACATAGGAAAAAAAGTTGAAAAATCGATGAACAGATTTTTTTACAAAGGTCACCAAGAAATTACGTAGTTGAGCATATAAGTGCATCCCTTCGCGGCGTCTTTATTAATTGTAAAACATACGTTTTCCTATACCATAATGTATATATTGGAATAACCCATGCTAGGAAAGCGAGTGGCCGTAGATGAAGCTCGTGTACCATGGATGTTACATATACGTATAATGAGCGCATGTATCAAACGACAAGCGGTCGCGAAGAATCGAGAATGTCCGAGCGTGAAATACTCGCGCCTCTTCTTCTGCCTCTGATTGGCTCGCTAGGTCAGCGTGTTGTAACTCGTACGGTTCCTGCACGCTGAGAGCCGAGGACGACGCGCCAGAATGCCCCCCCCCCCCCCCCCCCCCCACCACCGTTCGCGAAGGCTCTCAGCTCACGCGATCAGTGAATCAGTCTAATTTGACCAACTTCCGAGGTCAGTGCACGTCCGTGTTTATGTGAGCCTTCATAAGCTGGTAAGTACAAATGTATTTTCTATTTGGAAAAATTTATCACGATGATTCAATACAGACGAAAATGACAATACAGGCGTAAATAACCTGACAATAAAAAGAAGAAACAAATACTTTGTGATTGCGTCGTACTTGCTTTTGAACGTCGCCGAAAGGATGTAGGCACAATAGAATTGCTTGTAGATAATGCTATAAGAAGCATGTCTATGGTATGGAATATATACTGATTGCAAATAGAAGCCGCAGATATTTATTGTTAGCTTCATTCTTACTTGTGCAGGCATCGTTTTTCTTTTATAAGGTTATCCAGTGAAATAGATCGCTAACACATACGTATCATGTACGAATGAACGATCATTTAGTGGCTGCATCTTTTCCCAATAAACACACAGTGGTTGAAATGATATATAATAGACCTGTCAAGACACGTTGAGAGAACGTTGAAATGGCACATAAAGATTATTCTACCTAGAATACAGGTGTTAAATACTATGTATTTTCAGGTATTTGACGGATTAGCACTGATATCGAGGAAGTGAATGCTCCAGCTGCGGTCGAATAATAATTAAAACTTATGCGTACTGCGTACCTAGACAACGCTTTCTATAGCGTCTGTGTTCTTTTTTGAAATAATGTGCCAATACTTTTTATTATTTTACTTTGTCAGGATTGTGATTTTTTACCTAGTCCCGAGATGAAAGTTAACAATTTTCCTCGTTAGGGTATAATCATTGTATGATTATTTTGTTTCATGTTTTATTTGTTATCAAACCTCTTGTATCGGATATAAGTTTTTGTTTGTTCATGTTTACTTAATTTTACTATTTGCTATACTTCTATACTCTTGTGAGTACATCTGTACAATTGAGGTATGCGTATATGTAAAAGACTGTATGTTTATTTATACATCCCAGTCAACATTCACACAGTTACATCGTTGGCATAATAAAATGTCCGCATCAACGATACAGACAAACTGGTATATAAAAAACTACTGTTATGTTTCGGATACATTGTTAAAGCGGATATTTCGATACGTGTGCAATGTAACTATTGTCATTGTTGCCTTGGATGAAAGTACCTTATAATAAATATATATCATGTTTCGCAAAGGTGTGTGCTTTATCTCATTTAGTTGTCCTGTATTTCTCATAAGAATACATAGGTGTGGATGTAAAATAATTAATATCATTTAATTGGTGCAAGTTACCATTACTGAAATAGCTAAGAATGTGAGCGTTGCTGTATCATCTAACCCCTGAGATAAGTCCATATTGACCATACAAGAAGCTTTTAACAGCTTGTGTATTAATATAGTACATGAAAAATTATACCGAAAACATATTCTCAAGTTGGTTGTTACACGTTTATCGGAACCGCGTGATATTCGATTAAGTGTATTCAATTAAACGTATAATAATTGTTTACGGATATCGTTTTTACGTTAAATCAACACACATTAAGTACGTGTATTATTATGAAAAAAATTTTCCAATGAACACGCTTATTAAACGTGTTTGAACCACGAAAAATGGTGGCTATAACAGGTATATATTAAACGTCTACGTTAACATTTAAATTGCGTTCTTTCATACTTGTTTCATTACGTTTCTGAAAACCGTAATTTCGACGTTTACTTCAACCGTGGAATATCCGGATCATAATCACTAACAGAAAACGTTGATGAGCGCAGTAGAAAAAACCTATATCAGGGCGGACATTTTTCACGAGAAAAAACGTATGTGCTGAACGATTATTCAACTATATACAACGTTATTTTTCGACGAATTTCTTACGATTTATTTACCAGCAATGTTTATTGGGTTGTATACGTTAAGGTCGAAATCGATCAGGAAACCTCTTTAAATTGCGTGCACGTTAAAGGTGGAAGTTTCTTCAAAATAGCTCTATGCAAACATTATTGGTCAGATAGTATAATTTGTATTATAGTACGTGCTCATCAAGCGTTACCGTACCATGCAGCTTTGTTGATCCAAAGCGAAAGCTGGAGATGCCACGAGTGCCAATTACCTGCATCGGTATTGGCGACATCCACTCCAGAACAACAAGAATCGAAGGGTGATTCTCGAGGATGGAACATCGTCTGAAACTTTTGAGACTGAAGAGAATACCTGAGGTCTGATTTAACGTCAAATCCCGATCCCGCAGGTGGACATAAGTTCAACAATGTTCGATTTAGTTAGCGTATTCCACCGATCGTGATTGTTCCTGATTCGCGCTGTACGCGGTCGACCACTTGCTGTTTGCTTCGCGGAATGCCGCCGCTGTTCCTCAGTGCACGTATTCCAACCACTCGGATCCCCACCGAGGTCCAGGTGTTTGCCCAGGCACCTGGAACTTTTGTAACCACAACCATCCGCAACTGTACAACGTGGAAACCGCTTGATCGGCGCCGCGCGTTGCGAAACGAAGGTGAACAATGAGGTCCAGCAATGCCGGTGCTTTACCCTGCACCGTGAAAGCTTTTGAAAGCTGCTGAAACAAGTTCTCTTTTCGCGGTGTCGGCATCTGGTATTGATCATGCATTTCCTGGAAAACTCTATAGGGTAGAGAATTGAAAAGTTATTCGCTTAAGAGGGTGTTACAGGCTGTTTATTTCGCCTGCCTTAAATGTTTATACTTAGTTTGACTATCGTGAAAGCCTAAACACCACAGGCGTCGTGATGCCGAATACAAATATCCAAATAAAAAGTTTTCTTCCACCCAGCAATAATGTCAAGAAACGTATTCCTGCAATTGAATTACCACTTATTGCATGAAATACAAAATTTTTGATAGTTTTGCTCGGAATTGCTTGTGGAATTGCAACGACCGCGGCATTTATAAATCAGTACTACGTAGGCTTTGATACTAATCGTAATGAGTGCTCTTCACTAGGTCGGTAAAGACCGACTACAGCATCCTCTTATCCTTGTTACAATTCAACTCGACTTGATTCAACGGCCTCAGATTCAACGCGAATTCATTTCGTGTTTAACGTCAGATGAAACTTTGTCAGCGACCCGAGAACAACCGCTCCATTAAATATCGAATAGAACGGTATGTGTTCCCGAGTATTTGATGAACAGGAAATTTCGCCGTTTCCTGTCAGGCGTGTCACGGCGGCTGCTTCAAGATTCTATCCTCGCCTTTGTAATAAAGCTCGCGGGAAATCTGGCGCTGGTTCACTCACGCATGCATCACGCACCCGACGAAGAGTTTGGAAACTACGCAGAGGACTTTGAGAGTGGAACTCCGTGTGTTTACCCTGCATCGCGTTGAATTTACCGGAGCGTTAACGACGCGCGGTTCCAACGCTCAACACACGTCACCAGAGATTGAAGCCTTCTTAAGGCCTCGTCCTGCAGGAATAATGTATTCGTGTCGCCGCTTTTGTATTTCGGTTTGTCTCAAGTTTCTCCTTATTCCAATGTCTATAAACCATTTCGGTAAACGTAAGCCGTTTGCTTTCGCTCGCGTATTTCAGCGGTTCCATGTCTCGAGTCGATCGTTGGCTATAATTCGTCGGTCTCATTTCAATCGAAGCGGATACTCGCTGTTTCGTTTTCGGTATGTAAATTCGGCCATTTTTCTCCACATTATTCGCATGAAGTACACGGGACGATTATTATTCAGAAGTATTTTATACGCATCGTGCACGTTAAACGTTCAGCTTTGACAACGATCAGACACGAAAAAGAGCAGCGTGTGTCTGCGCGGATATTTCGTAACTGGGATGTTAAAAAACAGACTAACAGGTACGGAATAAAAGCACAGGAGAAGAAAAAATAGAAAGAAAATGGTTAAATATTACCGGATATAAATTCAGGCTGGATGTCTGTGCATCTGGGTCAAAGACGTTAAGCGCTTCTAAATTTATCCAACTCTTATTCCGACTGACAAACTGAAAGACGAAATAAATTATGTATAAGCATGAAGAGCTTCTAAATATACAGTGGCCTTTACGCGCTGGCCGACAAGTCGAATATATGTAAAGTACATCGTGTAGCTGAATTACGTCTCCTGCAAAGCCAGCCTAAACCGGTCACTTGATTTTTTCCTTCACTTTTTCTACCACCCGACCGAAGTCAAGCGACAAAGTAAACTCTATCGGGGGCGTGGATCAGCTCATGATCGAACGAGCTGCGAAATCCCGGGCTACTCGAGCGACTTGACAATATTCTGAGAATACAGGTAACCCATTATTACCGAGCCACGGTGCGGAAACACGTTAATTAACGTCTAACACTCTAATCAGAGAAGCGCATGTGGGCAACGTTCATGCATATGAAACACCCTACGCTAAGTATAAATCTAGGTTGTCGGACAGACTGATGATACCAGAAACTGAACAATGATCATCTGCTCCAATGCGGCGCGCTGTGATTGATAATATTATTAGAAACCAGTGCATCATGCGGAAGGCGGAATATCGGCGTCATTTAGGGAGCAGAGAATTTGTGGTGGGTCAA
The DNA here is from genome assembly GCF_021155775.2 of Neodiprion pinetum. Lineage (NCBI taxonomy): Eukaryota > Metazoa > Arthropoda > Insecta > Hymenoptera > Diprionidae > Neodiprion > Neodiprion pinetum. The sequence goes on along the minus strand of NC_060235.2, from coordinate 34,392,669 downwards.
TGTACATTCCGTGTCACTGTCCCGGCTACATGACTGCAATATACCCGCCCACGTCATCCCCTATCCGCGCGAGTATCGAGCCGCAGTATCGGAATTATTCCGGGAAAATCATCCGGTCCGGATGCCGCACGTATGTAGCTTTTTGACCCCGGAGTAATGAAAGCCTAGGCTTATGAACGAGGGGATAGTTTCGTGCGAGATTGCTCGATGAAAAATGCTCGATGCGTCATTATGATTTCAAAAGGATCAGATTATTCCGATCAGCCGCGCTAGAAATTTTATTTTCATGAGCAGAGCCATTAAACGTTGTCGGTAATTGTAATTCAACGGTAATTAGACACGTATTTATTCACGACGGTGTGAATTGAGTTTCGTATTAATCATGCCAGACGTCTCTAGTTTCTTTATGGTGTTACGCGACGGTTCAAATTATCTCCCATCTCTTATCCGGTCGTTGTACAACAAACCATCCGCGTGGATACGTTGACAATGTTATGGAAACATACAATGGAAGGCTCGTGGCACGTTACACTGGAGGTTCAGCTGAGCTTTTTTCCCTTTTTTTTCTCTCTTCCGTAAAACACTCCGGATGCGTAAATAGCATGGGCTTCTTTACGACGCGACAGTTTTGTGCCCTCCATTAAATCACAACCAATTTGTGGAGTAAGGCAATTCTCTCGTAAAATATTGTAACGACTGGACCCTGCACTTGATATTTCACCCTAGCCGCAATTCGTTCAAAAATTTTATGTTGCGACTAATAATAAATTTGTTTTTTTTTTCTTGCTGCATTTTGTTCAAATTATTAAGTTAAATAGCCACTGCTATAAAATTCTATAGTGCCACCCGTTTAACCTTTGTCATTATGTTTACCGTGGATAACTTTCAACATTGGAACAGTCGTTGTATAACGGAATATTTCCGGTACTTTTATTTTATTACCGGCTTCAGAGTTACGTTCAATTTCCACAAAAATATACTTTTGCCCATTAACCCGGTGTGTAATAATTTTCACAAATTTACTGCATCGTTTAGGTATGCGCGACGGTGGCGGATCCGTTTTATTTGCAATTGGTACAACGCGTTATTGGGAATTTATAACCCCCGCGTATCGGAAAGACGGAATCGCGAACGAGCCCTGAGAATTCATTCCCGCAACGGTATAACGCATCCGTCATTTGAATAAGTTATCTGTTCATGATACATTCTTGGCACGATTGACTATTTTATTTTCGTATCCTAGCTGCGGATATAATTTCGATATTGCAAGCAATTTTTCATCCTGAAAAAAGTACACTTGCTTTGCTTTATAAAGCTTTAAACCCTGCATTCCCCGATGAAACCCATTTACCGACGGAAAATTTCGTTTCTGAAAAATGGTGATTCAATTTTCACCCACATTGTTTCCAACTCCAATCTAAAAATCTCCAATCGCGTTGTCTTTCAAGCATTACTCGTATTTTGTGGCAAAACAAACATTGCTTTTGTAAAAATCATTCATGCCGTCTGGCTGCAGGGGTGAATTTCAATAGCGAGATAAACCAACCACGTTTTCGATATTCCGCTACTCGGTTATTGAAACTTGGCTCTTGTATCCAATTCCACAAAACTCGGTTCGCCCTCGTTAGCCGTTGTCAGTAACCTTCCGACACGGGACGTGGCACAACTGATTAAGTACGTATACTTTAATAACTCTCACAATCTCCCGCGATTCTTTATTGTTACAGATATGGGGATTTCAATTAAAACATATTCTTATATAAATATTATACAATGTAGATTCACCACTCGCAATCAGCTTCAGTGAATTTATATCGAATCATTTGTATTATAGTTGATCCATTACGTAACTTCTATTATTCTAATATGGGTCCAAGGCTTTTCTCACTTCCATTATTATATTGTCAATATTTTTCGCATTTCACCTTTTAGTATTTTTAGTATTTCACCTTTGTACACGTTGCTATTAATTAGCCACGCAGGCTTCTAGTCACACTTTGATTCGGTGCGAGAGGTTATAGCTCACTAAAATCATATTTCGTTTAATAAGTGTTTCTTTTGATGTTTGTGACAGGTAAATTGCTTTCGTTCAACCCGTGATTAAGGGGGATTTGGGAGTACGTTTTAAAATCCTGTAGACTGTTCTCGGGTATTTTTTCATTTTTCTTACAAGTGTCGATTGATGTTTTAATACATTTTACAACAGAGGCACCGCTGCTCATTTGACGCGAACCTTGTCCGAAAAATAAAAGGTATTAAATTATATCGGTAGATTTGAAAGACAAATACAAACAATCGGGAAATCGGGGAAAATTGAGAGCTGATCGCGAGAATATTTGATGGAAATGATCAATCAACATTTATTTCTGAAACAATATTTACGATATATTGTACACATCCGGCTGGCGTAGATACACGCAAACTGGGATCCGAATATACAATAGTTTACTCGCCAATGAAGAGTTTCATAGACGGTATAACTGTCGAGTTACATCCTCGTTAAGGGAAAGCTAATTACCTCGTAATCGAGCAAAGATACCGCGTGTAAGATATTATTCAATAAGCGTCTCGCTAAGAGACATATTAAACGACACGCCGTTGGAACGTTTTCGTTAGCGGATGCGACGTGGATTCGTTAGCATTCAGCTCCTCGTAAAGTGCCCGGACAATTAAAGCTCAGGACTCTTCTTTGCCGCGGGTTTAACGCAATCCTAAATGCGAGACACGAGTCGGCGATACGCGCCGCGTCTTTCGTATGAAAGCTCACCGAAGCTGTTGCCGGTGGTTGTTAAGAAAATTTACCTTCAGAGTTACGCTGCACCTTTACGAACGTTATTTACGAGCATTTTATTTCACTACAGCATCTGCCGCTGTAAAAAGGGGACGGTACATTTTTTAAATTCGTTATTTCGAACGTTCAAATACATTGAGAACGACGCTTTGCACGGTAATTGAATCGTTCACCATTGCCACGTAGACCCTTGCACAGAAACTGCAACCCTTACACTCAATTCCGCTTACAAAATACATCGTAGAAGTGAAACTTCTACTCTTGATTTACTATTTGATGAAGCGTAGACGGTATTTAATTTACGAACAATTGCAGCATGTCACAATTGACCCCGCACGTTACTTATTCAGATGAAGTTGAAACAGAAAGGCTTTGGACAGGAAACTGCAGTTTTTCTCAATGCAATTTACTTAATTGATCCCTGAGGTTCTACGGTCCGCTTTTACTTACATACTATGTCTATGTACAATACCGACACACACGTGTGCCACGTAGCTATCTTTGATGTCAGAGACACACTGACATTTATTTTTCATATTATACCTCTTTTCCGCTCGCGTTCAATTCGTCTCAGAATCGGGGTATTCCTCAGTTTCGATCAATGGACGGTGTAATTATTTATTCTATTAATGAGGAACGTTCACCGCTAGATCTTTATCCGGTCTAATGAAGAACGACGAACTTTGAGATACTGCAGCAACGGACGCTTCCAACTATCGTGGTGAAATTTAAAACTTTAAAATTATCCAACGAGTGAGCTTCATTTTCTAAAGCTCTGACCGTTTACAGGGTAACCGTACCATGGACGTAGTTTCCGGGCATAAAAAGCACAACTTCCCCGTTGTATGGTGTCGCAGAGTTGGGAGTCGAACTTCCGTGTAAAGGTACGTGAGTGGTTTACTGTGACATACATATTTTTGTTATGGACCCATAAGCAAATTACGCAAAATTCCGGCAGACGTTAATTGCGTTTAAACCCGTGAATAATGTGGGACCAACCCGCTGCTAATTTGGAAAAGTTCGAATAAAAATATTCGACGAGTCTCACACCGTTATCCTCTTATCCTATAAACTATACATTTTTTTTATCCAACTCGATCTCTGCTGAATTACCCGCAGTAAGACATTGCGTAACTCTAGTAAACTGACGGCTCTTACACCAGCATCGGTTTCTCTTTAACCTATTCTCTCATCGGTCAAGAAAACTTCACATCCTAATTGGAAAAATTTGGAATATGCGAATATCAAAGTGAGAAACGGATTTATCCAAATCGGCGGTAGCAGTTTACAAAAAACGTATCACATGTGCATAGCGTTGAAATCTGTTAGAATTCACATCGTCCAGGCCCCCTTAAAGGACAAGGACACAAACGGTTGAATGAAACGTTTAAAGTACGTATAGTACAGTAATTTTCACAAAGTTCCAGTATAAGATAAACTACTTCAGGATATCGAAAAAATGTCTTATACCTAACCTATATTAGGTAGCGAGCGTCGGAGTCACCGAACGTACGTACCGGGGTGAAAGTTTTCAAGTTTAGCAAAAATGGTGAAAAGAATAATCCACACAACCATTTTCGCTGTGACGCGTTACAGGTGCATGTAAAGTCGTTCGAGGATCGTGAAGGCTTTGGAACAGGAGTTGCAGCAAAGCCGCCGCGTCTTGATAATGGTGATGTTATTTTCCGGAGTGTTGCGTGCCCGTGAGCCAGAGTGTGCTCGAGGTTTTCCGTCCACTCTTTCGAATTTCCGCAAGGCTCGAATCGCGGCGCTTCCCTCCTCGCACTTACCGCCATAACCACCCCATAACCGGCAGCCCTCACGGGGTCAGCGTGCGCAGCCGTATCCGAGGTTGCGAGAGGGTCTCTAAGCCCGGCGACGAATTCACCTGCGAGAGGGGGAGAAATTCCACCCGGGACTTTGCGCACCCCTAAAATACCGGCGCGAACGCTCTGACGGTTGGGACAAAAACACGCGGGATACGTGCGGCGGTCCTTGATTGCCGCCGAGCTCCTTGGCCGGGGGTCCCGGCTCCTCTCCTGCTTACTGACGAGCTGACGAGGACCTCGGCGACGCTGCCCTCCAGGAAGCCGACGGGTTTGCGATCGCGCGAAAGAATCTCCCGGAGAGAAATAACGAATTCTTGATTTATCGAGTAAGCCACTCGATTTTCATTTCATCCTCTTTTCGCTCGGTCGGCCTCCCGAGAGCAAAGGTCAAGGATGGACGCCCTCCGATCTCGTTGCAAATCTTCCGCCGATACGGACGTGAGTGCCCGATATTGTGGCTGACTCGAGAGCGTCTCTCGGGATGATTTTAACGTAATATTTATCGATTGCCCACTTGTCTTATCACGAGGATACGACTCTTCCAAAGCTGTAATATTGAAAACTCAAATCGTTTCTCAATCCTCTACAGTGCAATTTGTGAAGTGAAGTTTTGTGAAGTAACTGGGAAATACACGTGAAATTTCGCACAACTTTGCATTTTTTCGATGATATACATTTTTGTATAAATTCAAAATGCGTATACTGCTAGTGGTGTACAATTAAAGCAGTCATGTTGACCTCAGTCACCGCGGTAACTGCTTTGCAGTTACCTATCTCATCGATTTCTACGGTTTCTTGTCGTTTCCTCAGTAACACGAAGGCAAAAACGATTACGAGGTAGATGTTCCAGTTTCCGATCATTTCAAAGGTACTTCCCATAGTTCCATGAACGTGCGGTCATATATCATGTGTATTATAAGATAGCGGTAGTGCAGGAATCTCTATACATTCGTGAATTAGGTTTCTTCTCTGGAATTGAAGTATTCGATTACCAAGAATATGAGGAATAGAGTTATTGAAAACTCAAACGATACGCAGCGAAGGATGTTCCAATTTGTGATTAGGAAAAATTCGCATTCGGACTTTTTATCCCGTTACAAAACATTCTTTCAGTGTTTCGCTGAAGAGTATTTCGAAGCAATTGATGAATTATTATCACGCATTATATCTTAGCTCATAAATATGGAAACCGCGCTACCTACATGTAATATAGAGTTTTTGACCCGAAGCTTATTAGTTCAAAGATGTGCGATCAATCGATTAACCCGAAAGACGTTCAATCGAAAAAACAATAAATTCACCGATTAATCACCCGGCCCTAAATTAGCTGATGTATCAACCTATATACATATAGGTATTAATACATGACTCATAGAACGAACGAGCACGCGATGATTCAAAAGAGGGTCGAGTCAGGGATCGGAAAATTTATCGTCTTCTTGTCATATTCCATTATCTCGTCATTGGTTTTAACGACAGCTGATGTTTGGCCTGGGAGGAAACTAGAGAAGAGATCGAAAGGCGGGGAGTTAAAGGAACGGCTGAGAAGAAGGGGCGAAAGAAAAAGGAGAAAAGGAATACGGAAAAGCAGCAAGTCGGTGGATCGAAGCTATGCTATCGGAATGCGATATATAAATGTAAATGAGAACCACTTTCGCGGTATGCGCAATTAAGAAGTTATGAAATTCTTCCATGCCAGAACATCTTCCCTACGTACCGAGCCCGGAAAGAAAGGTATTCCAGTTGGTGATTAATGGTAGACGGAAGGGCGTGCGATAGGGTTACGCTCCGAAGCGTGGGGCGCACGACGCGATGAAAGTGACACTAAATAATGTAAGACGAGCCGCGAGATGCCGGGGGTGAATCTTGGCGGAAAAGGGGCGGCGCCGAATATCGTCTCTTATAAATTCATAAGCCCGCGTAATATGTTCGCAAAGTATCCATACGCGGGCGTGCGAGACCTTCGTTCACCCTCCTCTTCCTTTTTTAATCATGTTCGGTGAAAGAACCGATCGATGCTCCCCCACTTCCGTCCTTCACACCCAAATGGAAGATACTTCCATGGTTATTTCCAATCGAAAAAGACACTGCGCAGCATTCTCTCACCGAGCGCCTGCCTCTCTTCACAGTAGCTGTCGGCCAGTTGTTCCGGAATTCGTCTTGCTGTCGGAAAGAAGTTGGACGAAGACCAGAGTTTCACTCACTACGACTCTTCGATTCCCGGCTTCTTCACGCTTATTATTCATGTGGTTACAACCGTTTACCAGCTACTGCTAGTGCAAACAGCCCACATGCTGTGTATCAAATACACCTATGTTGACGGACTGGGAAAAATAAATTTATCGGGTGCGATAGGGTTGCGAGGTAAGTGCGTACATACTGTTGGGAAATTCTGAACAACTGATGCTTTTTTTTCGGCGACTTGAGTTTCACCGAGGCGATAAGACATTTGTATATTTTTCGGAGGAAGAGCTTGTAACGACCATTTGCTTTTACGTCAATTTAGGATACGTACAGGAAATCTAAAAATATAAGAATTTTTTCGTACCAATATCGATGTGAAATTCGACAGGAATAAAACAAATCAATTTCAATTATTATTATTATTAATACAAATAAATCTGTGAAAACTTCGGATGAAATTCTGATGGTTGAATAGAGGTCGTATCGAACTTAGAATAATATTATACGTGCGGTGTAACGGCTGAATTCATTTCATTTAATTGTGACTGATTGTGAAAGCAACAATCAGATATAATTGCATATGAAACGTAGTTCTGCACTTTTTCTATTTGAAAGTAATTTATATACCGGCTTGCCTATTAAGTTGGCTAAATAAACCCAGTTATACAGCATATCAATCATTTTTATAACCAATACAAACTATTATTCATTCCATCAGATCCGTACATTGAGACGGGAAAAATTTCTGTTTTTATTCGAAAAACAAGGTCAAACAAAAAATCCAAAGCCAAATATTCGATAAGATTACAAAAAATTGTGCCATATTCATGAACAGAAATGTAACAAATATCGCAAACATAAAACGTAACTTCTGCGATATTATGTTTGGTTAAATCTTTCTAACAGTTATTCGCGACTCGGTCCGGAACAAAGAATCTTTTTGTTTGGCCGTATTTTGTGTAGTAGCCGACACCTGACTATTTCACCGTGTGTTATTGCCAAGTGGGATACACTGGGTTGGCCAATTATCCACCCGGGCACCCGGCAAGCCAAGCAGACCCTGTTCCTGGGATTGAGTCGTGCGTTCGGTATCGACCTTACCAACCCTCCGCCACGGTATCCTCTGGCCGCAAAACCTATCAACGACGAGGCTTCGTGCGATTGTTTTCGACAAAATTACGGACGCCCTGCAATTAAGTGAAGGGGGCCATTTGCAAATTGCGCCTCGTCGGTTTCTTTAATTGCAGCGTTATTTCGGAGCTGACGAAGACAATCGGGTCAAGTTTGCACCGAGTGCCTTTAAAACCGCACATTCGCAATCTCCAATTTTTCGAGGCTGGTGAAGTCAGCGACAAACTGTTGCTCACGCCGAGAACCGATAGAATTGGCGCGAAGCTCGAGTTTCTGTCCTTTCACAAGCTCTCGAAAACCGCAAAATTGCGGACGAAAGGAGTTGACAGATAAAAGAAGAAAAAGAAAGACGGATGGAACAAAGAAAACGGGAAAATAGATAAGACGAAGACACAAAAAGTGAAAAAGAAACAGACGGAAGAGAAAACCAACCAACGAAAGGGAAAAAAACGAGTGTGTGGGAGACAACGCCACAGAAGAGGAAACAAAGTATCGCATTGTACAGCCACGGCAAGATTCTCTCTCTTCTTTCGAAGAGCTGGAAAGCGTTCTTTCAGAACTAACGTGACAGCTTTCCATATTTCCGCTCTATACCTTCCACTGTTTCTTTGTCATCAATTGCTCTTCGATAAAAAAGTTTTGCCGAACGTTTTATTCTGGTGAAAAAGTTTTCAATTAACAATATTCTAATTGTCAATTACGTTCAAAAGGTCTCTGATATTACCAATAATGGTTGAACTTCGTAATATTACTAATTTAGAAAAAATTCTCGGGTCAACCCTTTCGATACTTCGATCACTACCCTAATTTTTCGCAATCCATTATAGAATCATTCCGAGATCTGATCCACCCAGAGCAATTTCTACCATTACGAACGCCAAATTTTCACAATTTCGACCATTCGGAGTTTCGATCATTTGAGCGAATGAAATATAACCCAACGGTCAATCTCAATCTTACGCTCGGTTTTCACATCGTCTTCGGTGCGACGGAAGATTGCTGCACGTGTGCATGCTAATTATACTAACGAACATTTATTCAATTACCGTGTGAAACCTTGGCTGGCTGCGGGACAAAGGGAGGGTTTGCTACGACATCGTGCATGCTTCAGCTATAATAATACCTATACCGCACTGTCGACAAAGATAATTTGTACACACGAATCGGCCGTCACCTTCACATGCAGACGCCTCTGTGTTTTATTGCCGCCCACGCAGTTGTGCCGCCTACAATTTCGCAATTCTCAACTGCAGTTGGTCAAGGCATCCTCCGTGTGATGTTTATAGCACACATACACCCGCAACTCGATCCTCGATCTTCTCTGATAACGGTTTCCCAGTTATGTGCGCGACACAATTCGCCATTGTTTCCCCTTTCACCGCGGTTCTACTATACCTTGATCAGTTTCATCTCTGATAACAGTTACATTGTGTGTACAATTCGCACGATATTACACACTGGGTAACTATAGGATCAACCAGAGATCAATAACCTGTTTCCAGCGCCTAGAATGCGGTAGTTACAGTCATTACATAATTATAGCTGTACCTCACGTTATTTCACTGCTAAAAAAAAACTAACCTCATTTATGTCTGAGATTTTCACCGCCAAATATATCGATCAATAATAGTCGTTGTTGTTGTTTTTTTTTTTTTTTTTTTTTTTCATACATACCTACACTACTCATTTTATACCAATATCTATGAATTGTGATCTATTTTGAAAATGAATTTGATGGAACTTATATTTTTCGTGCCGCGATAGACAACAAACTTACGTACTACATCACGGATAATGCTTTTGGCGAGCTGCTTTACATTCGCAGCAGGAAATTGTTTTCATTTTTTTCTTTTTTATCATATTGTACTTCACCGAGAGGTACACTAGACTCGAAAGCTTATCTAGAGTGACGGATAGTTTCACATTACGGTGAATTCATTCAACCGTAGCGAGTAGTCATCGGTATATGAAGAACATCGCTGGTTGGCGCGCTTGTGCACTCTATTGAGTGCAGGTAAAAAATGTACCGTGACTGTACGTAATATGTATCCGCATAAAACGATAAGGTATCTGGGTCACCCGTTGTTTAAACTTGGCAATAACACGAGCGTCATTGAATCAGCACTAGAAAAGTACAAAAAAAAAAAAAAATTCGAAAGATGAATAAAAAACGAGAGAGAACGTTGCATGGAAAGCTCAAGTGGATGTGAATGCACACGAAAAGATGCTGCGTGCGTGGATGAGTACCGGAACGACTGGTTAGTTTGTAAGCACCGGGGGCATAATTCATGTGGAATCTCAATAGGGCGTTGTCAGGCAGCCCTATCCCTTCGAAGCAACAAGGGAAAATACGAGCCACAAAAAAGAAAAAGACAAAGTCGATGTGCAGGCTCCCGACGTACTCGGAAGCTTAAAACATCTCATTCGAGAGATTTCTCTACGGAGACAAAGCTGTATAGGACGTAGAATTGTTCCCTGAAACAAGCGAAATCTGAACGATAAGTTTACAGAGCGTTTTCCCTACCGCATACCGTAGCGGATCTCTGAAATATCTCGTCTTCGTCGCAAAATTTATTACTTTTGTAATAGCTATTATACCGGCACTAAACGACCGTCAGAGGCTTCGAGAATATATTAGCGAGTGATGAGAAATAGAATTTTCGGTTTAAATGCAACTTCGTACACCTTGTTCCAAAAAAGGTACGAAATTGTTGCCTCGAGCCGCCGGACGAGAGGGAAAGTTTGGGGACCAAAAACATTTACGTAAAGCACAGGGCAGGGACGCCTCACCGAATTATTCTAATGTCTGCAATTTATTCCAAAGCGCACCGGTGGCACTTTTAATGCCCCTACCATAAAGTATTATTATTTTGCGAAAACGTTTAGGGTGACAAATTAGATTTGTCCCTCGGAACTGAACTTGCACCCACCCACGTGATGTCCGTGCTGGTAACTTTCACATCCTTCGCTGTCGTCCAGCTATTTCACGGCATCCGAGGGTTCAAATTATCGATTAATGTCACGCTTAAAATATTTACCGAATTAATTCACCCTCGGAGATACGGAATTTTCTGATTTTCACCGATATCGGATAAATCGCGACCGATGCGAACCTCTTACGACGAGTTATGCCAATAATTTCCCGCCGAACCTATCTCCGTGAAGGGCGTTGATTTTATTTTATACCTTAATTTTTTTCCTTCGTTATATCACACCGAATCATTATCGATTATATTAACAAGGAGAGTATCAAACTTCCGGATAACGGATTCTACTGAAATTTTTAGAGACTTTTTTTTGCCTCAAAATATGAAGCAACTGATGTGTAGTTTCATCCATTGGACCATTCTTCACTCCAATTAAAATTTATCGTAGTACCAATTTCATGAGTGGAATGCCCTCATAAACGAAACTTGTTATAGATTTTTTCCTGATTTATCAAATTCATTTCAATGTTCTTGTTTGAAATTTCATTCACAGGTTGACATAGATTCAACTGTAAACGGATATTATTATTATTATTTCAAGGCCACAGTAAACTATGAATAACGAATTTTGGACAACGTGATGTAGTGTAAATCAAGAGAAAAAAGTCCCGATAGATAAAACTACAGCTCCATATTTTGAGTCACAGAACCCTTAAAAATTACATCAAAATCTGTAATCCGAATGCCTGATACTCTCTTTGTAAGTACTTATTACGAATTTCTTGCTAAAGATTAGAAAAAAAATAATAAATAAAAAAAAAACAGCACCCATGTAAATTAATTTCCCAAGTCGACGTTGATTCGGCTTCGTGTAACGCGTACCCAGCTGTACCTGGCAGTCAAGTAACCGTTAAGTAAGGTACGATTTTCTGATATTTATGGACCATTTGGTAATGCGGACTCGCAACATATTATGATCTCGCTCGTATTATAAATTAGGGCGCTGTTAAGGCTCGGGCGGTCGGAGGTGTCGCAGGTAGCACGATAAGGCAAGAACGAAACGAACAAGCTCAATTGCACGGGTCTGGAAATTTTATCACCGCAACAAAGCTTAATTAAGGCAGCTTGACTAGCGTCGTATCGTGCAGGTTGTAGGTTGAGTATTTACACGCGGACAGTTTCGTAAAAGAGCCGTTCGCTAATTGGACATTATTACTACTGATCGCGTATAAACTGAAGAAAAAATAATTCGCGGCTTAAGTATCGTCAGCCATTGTTCCGATATAACTGAACTGACGGCCCGCTGTAGGAAAGTAAATGTCGATAAAATCCAGAATAGAAAATAAAAAAGAAATTGTTTCACTACTTAGCGCCCTTTCATTGTGCTCCGAGCCTTATCAACGTGTCACGAATGTGCAAAACGTCAATTGTTAGTTGAAGACGGCTATATTTTGTAACGAATCAGGGTGAAAGCGCGGCTTTTAGTTGTGGTAAAGATTAAAGGCCGCAGCGCGAGTCGCAAGCGCGGTTTTGCGCCGTTTCGATCATGCCCATGTACCAAATTTTATATATTTTATGGGTATTCGTATGCATGTATCGTTCACAGGTAGTACAAGTCGCACTCGCAGTTCTCGTATATATTATAATGCAACGTCTAACCCCTTCCATGCAACATCGTACACGCGTTCAATATTGAATATCCATACCGATCGATCGGCCTTTCCCTAATAGCATAATCCCTCGGGATAATATCGCGAGAAGCTGTAGCGGTGCCCGACACTTCAATAATGTTTTGCTAATAATTTTCGAGGGACGGTTAGGATACACGGAACTCGTTCTGCAACTGTTCTATTATAAACGTAAAACCCCGTGCGAAGAAATTAAGCATTGTGAAAATTATTCAGAGTATGGATTCAGAGCAGGGTCGTTAATCCGGTAACCCTTCGTAAAATTAGCGTAACCATCCCGAAAATCCCAAAATTTGCTAATTTCAGCGGTTGGTTCATATCACACCGCAAGCTTAAATTGGACCTGCGATTTCATTCGACTAATTATAATCTGCATGAACTGATTACATGCCCGGAGCGGGGCTAATTACTTCGGATATGCGGCTCTCCTAATCTTGGAACAAAAATGAACAGAGCGCAAAAAGCGACACGCGCGTTTTAATCCGACACGGTACACTTTGACGGGTCTTCGAACGACCCGTCACACAATCCGACATTCCGTATTCCGTCAATGAAGTTTCGTTTGACACGCGATTACGCAATGTATAATACGTCTGATGCAATTGAAGCGGTACGTGGTGCAGAATGACATATCCGTTGGCAAGATAGTTCTCACAAAGCGAAGCAGTGGCTGCCTTTACTCATTGTCAGTTATACGTATAAGTTCGTGCTTTTCACCTGAAAACGATGTAATACACTTGCGAAAAAGTTAGATATTTTCCTCAGTAGGTATTGCAATTTGTTCGCTTAGAGATGCACAGTACCCGTAAATTATTATTTTCATTTCATAGATTATAAAAAAATGTGCCTGACTAATAAAGTGTACCGCAAATTAAAACGTGAGGTATGATTACTTTTGGCAGCTGTGTATGGGGACGTACATTTGTACATTATTTTCCGGCTATCAATCAGGTCAGCGTTTCCATGTAACCAGTTCGTATTTGCGCAAAGCGAAATTTCATTAAATTACACGCACCAATTTCACGTAATTAGATGCATGTACCGTAACTATTGCGCCATACCCCATTCTATACTCCCTCTATCTCTCAATGCTGGTTGGTTTCATAATTACGCAAGTGCTTAATTAATTTCCCCCCGGCACAGGGCGACGCCGCGTATTGCAGGATGCCATCGGGACACTCTCTGGGAGCACAAGCCGATTGAGTCATGAACTACGAAACAGTCGGATATGATTAGTGCAGTGAACAACAGGTATGTAGGTTGTAGGTGTGTGCGTGGAGTGGTTTGAATGTGGAATTAATTATGGTGAGTTGTCAACGTGCATCGGAGCGCGATACAATTCACGCTTAGGTTTAATAAGGCAGATTTGAACTAAACGATTGAAATTGACTAAATTTCGAACGGTTCTGTGAACTGACGACGGGTGCGTTCGATCGGTTTTTGAACAAAATCCATTACAGTGAACGCGAAATGATTTCCAGGGAAAAGTGTATTGCGAACATTTCCGTGTATCCGTGGGCTAATCTCGTGCGAGGAATAATGCAGCAATCGCTGAAGTTAGAAGCACGGGCAATAGGGATCGGGATAAAACAGCCAACTGTCCATAAGAACTGACTAATAGAAATAGGACATAATGGAGAAGGCCCCGGAAAAGATACAGAAATAGATATTGGCCAGCCGTTCGCCAGGGTAAAGGAAATTGTGCCATCGTAAGGCTGGTGGAGAGGGAACCGGAAAAGAAAGCTCTCCTCCGGGTGTTGGCTGGCAGTGACGTAGGGAACGGCGGGTAATATTTCACCCCTAACTGGAAAAACTCGGCCCTCCTGCGCGTGACCTGACCGCCAACCCCCCGCATCTCCGTCCTCCTCGTACCTTATTTTTCCGTTCCACTCGCTACTCTTCGCCGTCGCGTCACGGTTCGTCATACACCCACAACCACTCTGTGCTGCATGGCTAGTGAAACCTGGAGCCAGACGAAAATCTTCCTAATAGAGGCCCTCCTCGTCCGAAACGCTGCAGTTTCGCGTTTACGCCAGGCGCCGCTTCCATCCAATTGTAACGAACTAAATCGTGACGGGAATCAAAGCGTGCTCTTTTTCACAGTATATACTATCTGAAGTATACATATATATATATATGTATATATATATATATATATACGTATATATATATATACAATATACATGTATATGTATGCATGTATCCGTGCGTGATAGCTCATCCGCGATACGTGTCAACCTTCACAACAAAGCAAGTTCCCCGTACATCAAAGGCTTTCCTGGCAACCTACACAAGAGTGACTGCATCGCAGATCCCTTTTTCTGGTCAAAAATTTAGGGCCATTAATATCGGATCGAATAAGTGGCTGCTTCGATTCGTGCGTTGATAGAACGGACTTGTATGCAAGACTCCAGAATCGTTGAAATTCTTATGAGCAGTGTTATTTATACTAGAAGCCCTTATAACCTAACGAGAAAAAAATCCTCAACTTGGATGTAAATTCGCACCCTCAAATTTTTTCTTATGGGAATTTAGCATCATCTATGAGTTGAGTTTGTTTTTCATGAGGGTAGTAGACGTTCACTTCATTGATCCTTCATCTTCGGCGAACGCGGTCCTTCCTTATCCATTCATCTTCGAGACTTTTTAATGCGGATTCGCTTGAGATAAGGATGTATCAAGGGCTGATGACGTTGTTATTGCTGTTATTCTTGTTGTTACTGTATATGCCGAGTAGTAGATTCAGCGTTAACGTAATCACGTAGCAGGCCAGCCACAGCAGCCAGGCGAATTTCACACCAGCCTCGTGCCCGGTGTCTCTTTGCCAGAGCATTCATGAAGCAATATACATGCGTGCAGTGCGCGTCGGAATTTCCCTCAGCCTCCACACCCCGCTGCTCTGTGTACCACGAGAGCTGTTGGATATTATCCTGGTTTGTGCATCGCGCTTATATGACGGCATGAATATTCCAGTGTTGTGAATGGAATTAGGCACGTGCACTCGCTCTATTTTCCAACGCTTCAAAATTTACACGCCTTTATCGTAAATATAGACACGAAAAAATATTACGGAACTGTTACGCCTGCATCTTATGGCGATGTCCACATGCTACGGCGAAAATGACTTTACAAAATATTTGTATATAATCTTAATTTTCTCCGCGTGTCCTTAGTGTATGCAAGTCGATAAGGACAGGGATCGACTCTATGTATAATTAACAGGGTGCTCGTCGCGTTGACCAAAGTTATTAAGGTTGATGAAAATTCAGGGAGGATCGATTAATCCCGGACGTGCATTGAAATTCTGATCATAATCGGGTCCAAACAAATTATATGTCCAACGATATAAAAGCGTATACGTCTTCATAAATTACGAGAGACCCCACTCTGCGCGTTGTAGACGGAAGAAGAAGGAAAAATGATGACAATGATAATGATAATAATAATGACAAGAATAATAACTATAATAATAATACAGGAGTTGTGAACAAGTTGCGTTGATGTTGATGTTGGCGAGCATGTGTTTCCGCTGCGCAGCGACTAATGATTCTGGAGACAAATGGATCTTTCATCACACTGCAATACGCTCGTCGGCTCGTCGTCGTATCTCTTCGCTTCTCTTGAAATTACGCGGCTCTGTTATTAACGTGGTAATTTTCAAGGAGATGTGAGTTATGTACGTGATACGAGCTTGGCCGGCCCCCGGACGAGGGGATAAGCGGGGCGAGGGGGGGGGGGGGGCAGAGATGCGAAACAGGTTTTGCGAGGTGATACGTTTTTCGGCTGTCAATCGACGTGCATTGGCTTGCTTCGTGGATTTGACTTACCGATGCACTCTTGAGTACCTCACACCTTGTTGTCGGGCCTTCGAGATACAGCGGTTGATCAGAAATGAAAAATAACGAAGTATAAGAGACGCGTTATTACTATACCCACATAATTGCACGCCTTACACTCCGTAGAACGGAAGTATTTTTCCTAGTTGCCCTTGCGTGAGTTTTACTCGTAATGTAGACGATAAAGGTGAATGGTAATCCTTGATTCCGTTAGTGGTTGAAAAGTGCGGGCATTACAAGACTGCAGGTGTAATGTTAAAGTGCTCGTTGGATAAGCTGACAGCCGACTACCAGACTCGTTTTGTGATTCGACTGATACTGTCGAAGAATGTGAGAGGAACGGACCGATTGTGTAGCAAAGTAGGAACGAAAATCCAACCATCGTACCGCGGTCGTAGAAAATGAAACGTCAAAACCCTTCATTCCCTTACGTAACGTGCGTTATAAAAATCGGGACGTACGTGCGGAAAACGATGAATTCGGGGGAAGTGAAAATGGCGAGGCAAAGCCGCCTCAAGCATGCTTGAGTTTAGATGGCTGGAAGCAGCCTGGATGGAGGGAGAATATGTCACCTGAATACCATGGTAATGTACACAAAATACCGGAAATATAAGCAAAGGCGCGCGTGCAAGACTCTTGGGAACTGTCGTTTACATAAACAGCCCGTGAACCAGAATTCTACTGAGCGACTTTCGCCGTTGGGCCCAAAGCGTCCACGCGTCTTTTTTTCCTTTTGATTTTCTCTCAATAGTTGAAGGAAGCTTTTGTCGATTTGCTTACCAAATGTAGCCTCGCGTATTTTCTTCGAAGAACAAACTACTCTGTTTCCGTATTCCAGAACTTCTTCTTTCGAGTGAACAAATCAGATCCTCAATACCGTTCCTATTTCCTTAATGACACAACGCCTCGGCATCCGATAAAGTCGTACATGCAGCAGACTAAAGGGGAAAATTTGGATAATCCGCTTTCCGGAGCAGGCAATTGTTATATACTTTTTGTCGAGAAAACTCTGTGTGTGTGTGTGTGTGTGTGTGTGTACACGATAAGATTCGAGGTGCGGAAACTTCTTTCTTATATCGACGAAAACTTCACGGCAGTACGTGAAGTGCAGATCATGTACCGAGACGCTGTGAGAGTATTTTGTAGTTCTTTAGGATATAACTGTGAAGAAAACGAACGGAGTATCAAAACGAAATCGAGGCAATTTCCAACCGTGATCGAAGTATCCCATACGGTCTGCACGATGAGAAGCGTGCAAGATGATCCCGGGGGTCAACGCGGCATGCTGCAGTCGGTGCTGATGACCCTCGGCCATCTTTGTCCCTCTTCGTCCAGGCCGGCAACCTGTTGGGTCTTCCGTGTTGTGCGATCGTCATCTGTTATAATAAAACAGGCTCAACTACCCAGCATTCCTGCATGTAGCTTGCTGTATCCCATCTTAATTTATACGGAAGACAAATGAGGAGGTTGCGAGGGTCTCTTGTAATGCGGCCGCAACAAGCCTGTATTTATTGCCATTCGTAGCTGAACGACTGTCAGCGGATCCTCTCTCTAACTCTCTCTCTCTCTTTTCAGCATTTCTATCCCCCCTGAGATTAGTTGGTGAGAAATGGCGGAACGGTAATTAAATCGGTTTAATCTCAGGTCTGCGGCTATCAAGTGTCCAGAGATTGGCCGCACAAATGAACCAAGGGAAAACAGAACTAAACGACTTCTTCAGGAACGACGCGCATATCAAGGTCTCGATTTGAACGTGTAGGCGAGTTAGAAGTGTTTCCTTTCTTATGCTACTAAAGCCGCGTTTCGGAAGTTTGCAGAGAAGCGTAAGAAGTATCCTGCTCCGTCACCGAGGGGACCGAACGATTATCTCTCGGATAAATGTCAGTGGGTTGGACTCGGGGCGCAAAGTTTTGTCGAAAGCAGGGAGAACCGCGAGAACGGCGCGAGGGGTTTGGGGAAAAAAAGGGTGTGCGATAAATGATACCGTTATTAGGCGAGGACAAGAACAGAAGGGGATTAACTAAGCGGGGAGGGAGCTTTTTGTCTCTTCTCACATTGTGCACGGAAGTAGGTAGTATACACGAGGTGGACGCACCAAGGAGAAGTTCCGCGATGGGAGGAGAAGGGAGGAGAGGTGAAAGCTGAGGCCGTCGAGGAGTTTGTTGAGGGCACTCCGTCCCGTCACTCCGAGTCTTGTCCACTTCACCCCTAGTTGGTTGGACGGCTATACGTAGTTTGTGCTCCCGTCAACACCGCGTGTCTGTCCGTAATTTGCCATCGTTTTGTTACCCGGCGCTACCCCGAAGCGTGCCCTCGGAAATTACTTTTCAGAGAATACCGGGAAGAGGGTCAGTCGGCCAACGAGGTCGCGAAAAACGAGCTTTTCGCCAAGTCCTTTCCGCCGTTCTCCATCCATCCGTTTATCCCTCGACGCATATTGGGTACAAAACGCCGAATGCGTCAGCTCAGACGTTTACTCCGAAATCTCAAACCTGATTCACAGCTGAGCTCGAGTGAAATCGCACGATAAACATGAAACGCAAATTCACCATTCGAGGAGCAATGCAATCAACGATACACATCGGAACAACGCCGGCAAACATCCACTGCGCGCGTACAGGTATAGGTATATGCACATCTTCTCTGAAGGTAAATTACACACGCGTGTCTGTCTCTGCGCTATGTGCAGCGGTGCAAACAACCCTAAATCGAATCGTGATGCTTGCTTAGATGATTTCTCTCCCGGTTCCACGCCCTCCAGGCAACGAACCCTCTTGTCTTCACGGTATGTACACCAGTTTGTACGCAGTGCGCGTCAGCGATGCACTCTCGCAAATACTAATCGCGGAAGAAAAGCAAACTTGCGTACTTTATTAATAATTCAATGGGTTCGAACACGTTACGTATGCGCATACGTGGGAGATAAGGGTGAGGACGAGGGAGAAGGGGAATAACGAAAATGCATTTGCATGAACGCTCCGCAAAGCCGTGCCGCAATGCTCGTGTGCCCAGGTATGCTCATCCGCCTCCGCATGCACATGCGTCAGCAGAGGATTCATTACAGCGGTGGTGATCTCATTTCCGAGTACTAATGGAAACATTGGTACATCCAGTAAGCGCCGGGGGTAAACATGATTTACGATTAGCCGATGCACTGCGGCCTACAATCAATTTGCTTAGCGACAATCCGTCGAGCAGTCGATTACGCGAAACTTCTGCCTTTCCGCAACACTGCGCGCAGCCCCGACTATCTAATTATCAATTCCAGTCCACGCCCGCAGGGAACCGGCCCAGCTACCTGCGCGAACCGTGAAATTATGGGACGAATATGGGGCCGGTGATAAATCGTTTCGACCGTGTCCTTTCTATTTTTGGAGATGATGTTTCTTACCCCGACCGGATTTGTCACTCGCATGGGTGGCTTCGAAGTCACCTTATACACCCTGAGGAGGGGCCCCAGATCCGTTTAACGAGTTTGGGCCAAAACCAGTTAATTTGATACGAGAGGCTGGCAAGTGTGTACAGCAAGACGTCACTCTTTCGGCGGAGGATCGATTCCTCATCGTCACTTTCCCCTGCGCGTTACCTCGTTATAACTTTTTCTCTCCTTCCACGTCTTTCCGTCGTCAGATGTGAGGATTACTTGTTAATATAATTACACAGCCGCGCGAAGAAACGAAACGCAAGACGATCGTTTGATAAGTGCGACATAAAATTCCCAGATTTCGTAGAATGCTGTACGCCGCCGGGTTTTCAGTCCGCAGAAATATATATATTTTTTTTTATCTTCTCATTCCCTTCCCCTTTCTCTTTACTACTTTTTTTTTATCTTCTTCTTTCACTCCCTTTCTCTCAAACAGCTCTGTTTTCCTCTCGCTTATTGTTGTACTTCCTTTTTGCGGAAGGTGCGAAACTGCCACGGTGATCCTTCAGCCTTAACGTACATTGAGTGCTGTTCGACCATGGAGCCCGACGTACTTTTCCTCCTTTATTTTTGAGTCGCTCCCCGGCCGAACTTCAACATTTCTTTCTTCGTTCGCGGTTTTCTTCTCTTTTCTTTCCTAAGCCTGCAGCCTGCTCCTTCCTCCACCTTTTACCTCAAATGACCCCGTAGTTCCTCTACTCCGTAGTGGCGGCGTTAAGTGCTTCGAACCCGGAATTAACTAGCAGTAATTCAACGCCAAGGAAAAACCGTGGGGAACGCGTACGACCACCGTCCGAGTATAACGACAAACAACCCGCGTTTCGCCTGATTCCCCCGTCAATGTTGTATCCCCCTTTCATCCTGTCTCCTCGCATCGGTATTTCGGTTCCAATCGCAGTGCCTTTCTTGGTCATTTCTTCGACCCCCTTCAGCAATTCTCTTGGCGAGTCGTCGGACGAGTGCAGGCGTAAAGAGATTCAACGTCATCCCACGTGCGGCCTGCCCGCGTATAACAGACGCAAACGGTGATTGAGAAGGGAATGGAAGTTTTATATAAGAGGGGAACAAATACGGGCGCGACAGCCTCGTAACTTAGAAGAGAGAAAGAGGTGAGGTATGTGATAGCGTTGTAAACTCGCAAAGGATTATTTCGCAATGGGATGAGGAAAAAAAGAGTGAAGAACGAGGCGCGTGGTATGGGGGAAACTGGACCGGAGGCGTGACGAGCTTACGTATCGAGCCATGGCCCACGGTCTTTCGGGCAGGCGCTACGTGCCTCTAAAGTCAAGTGGTCCCAGGTCGAGTCTTCCGCGTGGAGAAACCCGAAATATGGATAGGCCGAAGAAACGCACCGTTACCGTTCGAATGCAAAGATTGAGAGAAGAAGAAGAAGAAGAAGAAGAAGAAGAAAAAGAAATCGTTCTCGCTGGATAGAGTGAATCGGTGATCGGGAGAAACCCAGTCACCCCTATTTGAGCTTTGAATTTCTTACGCAAAGTTCTCTCCTTCCTTTCGCAGCAGTAACCCCTTTTAAGACTCCATCCACCAGTCTTGAATGAAAGAAAACGTCCCCTCTGATACTCAAGATTCTATCGATTTATCGAAAAACGATCAATAGAGCCGAATTATTACAGACGAAATGTATCTCAGGTGCGGAAATATGAAATAACAAACCTTCGCACGTAGTGGAGCGTCAGCTGATTAAGCGGCCCAATCAAGATCAAATTCATCTGCAACTTT
Source organism: Neodiprion pinetum (assembly GCF_021155775.2). Classification (NCBI taxonomy): domain Eukaryota; kingdom Metazoa; phylum Arthropoda; class Insecta; order Hymenoptera; family Diprionidae; genus Neodiprion; species Neodiprion pinetum. The sequence goes on along the minus strand of NC_060235.2, from coordinate 34,371,119 downwards.
TTCCCTTCGTCATCTATTCGTTGCAGGAGCGAAAGCATCCTCCAGCATTTCACTCTTCCCCACGAAATACCGGGATCTTAGGGTATGAAGCATAAGTTCTCGGCACCAAAGTAGTTCTTTATTACCCAATGGATGGAGCGGATGAATCTAAAAAGACGAGTCGACGAACTTCAATGCGTATGTTCACTGCCGGATTCGAAATTTCTGAACCTTATCGGTCCGAGCTAGTTTCCCGCGATGTCCGTTATTGGATGTGCTCACATTCGGATAATGTACCTATACCGGGCTTGAACGCGAGAGACAGCTGCCTCATGGAAGACTGTGCGGGGAATGAGATGGAATTTTTCATTCGGAACGGCACTCCGATTGATTGGATGAGAAACCGAGCGATCGGGCTCGGGCCGTTTATTTTATCTTCGTCATGAACGAAGTGGGTATGTGTACAGAGGAGTGTTTGAGGGGTCGGTGACCGTTGCCCCCCCCCCCCCCCCCCAGCTTTCGATAATTGTCCTAAAAAGTCTAGGACTGATCAGGCGTTAGCCCGGAACCGGAAAAGGACGTGAACAACCCTCGTTCTTCACCGTTCATTCCAATTTCTATGCATTTCACGCTTTCCTGATTTTTCGAGGAGAAAACGCCGTCGCACTTTGCATGGGGTCATATTCTTTGTTAAATTATGCAGAAAGCCTTTTCACCAGCCATTGGAAACGACGCGCTCAGATGAAATGTTAACATTTTCCTACCTCGTAAGCAAAAAAATGTTTTCACAACGCTGTTTCCTTTTTTCAATTCTCTGCCCACCGTCCGTTATTCTACCAGTTTTACCTCCGTGATAGCTAGGTATACACATCCAGTGCTCGTATATACCATCGTATTATTTTTCATCCAGCTGCGATAAACTAAAAATAAGATCATAATTCATGGCTTCGTTCCGCGCAATTAACTCTGTACGTGTGAAATTGTATTACCCGCCAACGCGGCGCACTTGCAGAATCAGCTACGTACGTAGTCTATTTTAAGCTGTTGCTGAAAACTATGCTGCTTCTATTTTTCATTCTTTTTCGTGCTCATATTTACCAACTCGCCCACTCGTCTGACCGCTACGCATTTCAATTTCGCCAGTTTATTTTACTTTCAATGAACAGTGACGCTGAGTGCAACTGCATGATATTTCAGACTTTACCAATTGCAGTTTTAAGCGCTGTTAATCGAACGGACAAGGATCTTCCCCAGATATTTGAGAAACGTTGATAATTAATCTTGTGAGCTTTGCGCGGGGTGAACACAACGGAAATTCTGTAGGACGTGCGAGAGATTCATTGGAAACAGGAAGGATGATACAACGCCAATGTTTCATGGCACCGATATCAACGTCAGCGTCGAGCTCTGTACACGAGTAACAAAAGTTCGATACGTCTGCCGATATTCCCGGTGAACTCGGGCATACCGATATACCCACCGCGACACACGTGACACACACGTGAGCTCACATGAATCCGTGAATTTGCATAACGTTTGCGGAATAAGACCATATTGGCAGATGTGTCACGAGCGGCCAAATAGCGAGGAATATTTATGGCGTGTTGGTGCTCAAGCCTTCGTTCACCTCCTTCTCCCTTCGATCCATCCAACTATAAGTATAGCTAAGTAGACCACATTCGTCTACGATGGCTGGCGCGAGTCGTTGATTCTCTTAGACGAAAAACGATAGATTATTGACATACTTAGTATCTGTATTATACCTGCAATATCGATATGCTTTGAAAGCTCGACTGTGAACAGAATTTTGGAAATTGCGTCTTATGCGCTTGGGGATAATGATATTCTGAATACCGTAAGCAGGAGTTTCAGACTGTATTTCTGGAGGTGGCTTCTGAACTGCCAACTCGCTTTCAGGCCAGACGAGTTGAGCTCCGGATGCAAATGGGCTTCACAGCTCTCAAGGGTGCCCGGAATCAAAAGCGATGTTGCACTACCGTCCAAGATGGGCCGGGATCAAATCAAGTAATGGAGGAAATGCATAAAACGGGGAGAACGTTGCAAGTGGCTGTGGAACGAGATGAGATAATGTATGGATGGCATTCAATAGTTCAGATCGCTCCGTTTCCCTTCGGGCTGATTATGTAGATTGGTGAAAGAGAATGTATTTCCAAATACCTATACTCGAGATACCCGGGCATACAGGAATGCTACGGAATCTTGAGATTCGTGAGTAGGTAGAAAATCGAGACGATACGAAAGAGCAACGCGTTCCAATCGAACTTCATTCCTCACCGAGTTCAGTCCGCAAGTACAGATCTTTGATATTTTATGCACCCCACAATCCGGACGATCATACAGACCTCTGAATACTTCCGAGACCTCTTTAGCGGCAACGGAAAGAAATTTCAATTTTCATCGAATATTCTTGGCAGGCAGCTCCTGCGCCGAGCTAACAATTCGCGAATTCATCGCTGTGTAATAATATCAGCATTCCGTAAACGGTATTCGGCAGGATTTACAAAAAAGTGATGAAGCTTGGTTCGAATTCTTCGATTTCTTTCTTGTACGATTCTTTTTATGCAATTGATACCCGCTTGCCAGAATCTCGTCAACAGCTCACAGCGTGTCGCACGAAACGTGAGATTTGAGGAACTCATTTGAGAACGTAAGCTCATAAAACAAGATTGAAGGGTATCCGAGGCTGGCGATGCATCGCCCAGAGTCTGGCAGCACTCTCGAAAACGAATCACATACTTCCCGCGGATAATGATACGTGCATATATCCGCCACATTGATATTGCCCATCGTCTGCCACTCGAGCCGCATGTAGGTAGGTAGGCAGGCGGCTTCGGGCAATGTCGGGTAATTGCGATCGCCGCGACCAACTATTTTCTCGGAATAAATTATACCCATACACTCGTTTGGTTCGCGCTTATACGCGATCGCTGGGTAAAAATCGAATAGCGTGCCAGTTCAACGCGTGCTTGTACTTGCAGTTTTCTTCCAAGTCTCGTTCATTCGCTGCTCGTGGTACGTACGGCACAGTGCCGTATTATACCCTCTCCGTCTCGCGATCCAATATCATCCTCATCTGTCGGTGGAAAATTGGAGTGGTCGGTATCAGCTGCACTTAGGCCTCGATAACGAGGATCTTTGTCCGCGGAAAGCAGTGATTAGTGCTTCAAGCTACGAAGAGATTAATTCGGCACTTATCACATAGAGATCTCGATTCAGCTTGCTCAGGGTACCGCGTTCCTTCGGCACTAATGGTCCTGTCGGTACATCGTCGTTGGCGGGTCGACGGGTCATTGGTTCTCCTCTATTACGAGTAAAAGCGTGCCTTCGAAATGCCGCACGAGCATTAGTTATACATATAGCTGTTGTACAAGTATTCCCGTCAACCCCAGGTTACGAGCGCAGGTTTCGAATCATGTTGAGACTCGCGTTCGTTGTTGAAACAGTTTACTTGTGGAGAGATGAGAGTGAAAAATGCATTTCCCCTCGATCAAAAATCGATTCCAGAGGATTTGTGAAATCGGGACTGGTAGCTTACGACAACTGCCAACACGGGGCATCCACACCGCTCGACGTGACTTGGATGCAAATGAGGAAACTGCTCCTGGGATATTCGAGATTCAGAAAAACGTTGGGATCGTATTCAGGATGATCTGTTGTCACACGAATCAAGAAACTGCAGAATACGAGATGAGCAACGAGTCGGAGACGAAGGTCATTGACGTAGGGAGTCGGTGAACCTTGGCGAACATCGCTCCTGACCTGAGCCACAGGACTAGAAGAGTCGAGCATGGAAGACAGGGCAGAAATTAATCGGCTATCTTCGATATTACATGAAGCTGGCTGGTGCTTGACCCACCCGCCAGGATACGAGGAGAAAGGTTCGGACGGACGAATCGCCGAGGGGCAGCTTCATCGACCCAAGGTCACCTTCTATCAGCCGACCCCGGGTTTAACTCCTCCTCCGGCCACTTGACGTCCTCCCATCGTTCCGTCGTTCCACCGTAGCTCCTTCCGCGTTGAGCGACGTACCTATACCTACACACCGCGTCCATTGATTCTTTCTCATCAGGGTTTCACCGGTCGCTCAATTAACGCGGAGTCAGAAAGTTCCGCCTAACGATCTTCCGCCGTGAACGGGGAAGTAGTCTGGCTGGAATTCTGCGCTCTTTGATCTCGAGATCTTCAGTTGAGCCCATTTCGGTCTCCCGTTCGATCTCGCGTATGATCATTACGAGCTTGCGCGATCCTGCGGGAGCTTGCAAGGAGGTGAACGTGGTCATATAAAATGGATTGTGGTGGAAACGTTGGGCGGAGGTGCGGTAGGGGTATCGGGCATAAAAGATAAACTGGTGGAAATTAGCGTAAATGACGCGGTGCTAATGCAGCCCGGTGTGTGAAACCACTTCACCGTCACGTATCGCGGAGGCGAGGTAATGGGGTACCGCCAATCTCGGCAATCAACCTCGCTCGCCTCCTGCAGGGGTAGTCGAGCGCCATGCCTCGCCGGGGAACTACGTCAAGATTCTCTCGAGGTTTTTCACGCGTCATAGAGATTAGTTTTCCTCCTTTTCCTACCGGCTCGTACACCCGCCAACCGGCCTTTGTCCCGCACCTCGGTGCACCCGTCTCGATCCCCTTATAACGGTGCACAGACCATTACCCTGCAGGTAGGTTAATTCGAAAATCAGACAAGTGCACCCCTCGCTAGTTCAACGACGTCGAGGAAATTTCGAAGGCTGAATTTCCGCAAGACACGCGGCGTCATTCCCAACTATCGCCGAATGCTATACGAGGACGTCGCTGCAGCTGGGGTTCAAAGCGCCGCTCTGACACTGGCATCAGAAGCCATCATCGAGCGTGTGCTCATGTGCAATTACTTCCTCGAGCGTTGTCTACTACTCCCGCCGTCTTCCTCCTTTGCACTCTGCTCCCGACGTAAACCGCAGTGCCGGAGCGATTTTCTTTTCTCCGCATGCACGCAGCGAGCAAGGCTAAGGCTGTTTTGGATCCTCGTAGCACTGCAGGCACGTGTTGTAATCAATGAGAGGCTGCCACGCTCGGACATCGATCCCCAGTTGCACAACGTCACGGTTTTCAAGCTGAACAGAGGTTAATGCATAAACGCCGCGAGCCAAAGTGCTCCGGGTTTTGATTACCGAAGATACGGTGCTGTTCGAGCTGCGAGGATGAAGACGTGGTCAGGAATCGTATAACCCCGTGAAAATTTAACGGACCTTAACCTAAGCCGGGAGTATATAATTTTCAAGATAGGATTTTAAACTAGAGGAATTTCACGCCCGTTTACCGCCGGCTTCGTTCTCCACCACCGATGCTCTAAGCCGTGTTCAGACTATCGGGAAGAGTTTTGGCACTTGCCGAGCGGTTCATCGGCGCGCCGGCGAAAAGAGCTCGAAAAGTCTAGGGACGAGAAAGGCACGGGTTTGGCGGAGACAGGTATACGGATGTTTCGAAGTAATGAATCGCTCCCCAGACACATTTTCTATCTGCTTCCCACTCGATCTCTATCCCCTTCTGTTTCTCGGCAGCTTCATCACGTGCGCCAGTCGTTGGATTTTCCTATACTGATCGTCGTGCAGAAACTTCAACCTAGCTCCGTTTTACTTACGGCATATATAAGACAGAAACTCTGGAACGAATCTCGGAGTTCAACCTACGAATCATACCTAATACCTCTAAGTAATCGAAACTTCTGCTGGAAGTCAACTTTTGCGTAATGTGTATAAGATTAATTAATTCGTATATCCGTGACCGTTAGAATTTCTTAAGAACCGTTTTGCCTTGTTGGGTCAAGACCTCGCACTTGTCCAGAGCTGCAGCATTCTCCTCCTCCTCCTCGTGACCTCTTAATTCGTGACTGAAGCTGTACACGAATCTGGAGCAGAGCGTCTCCGTTCTCGAAATCACCTACTCCGTTGCCTCTTCACAGATTTTAGAGAGCCTGCAGCAGGTGGATCAAAGAAGAGCTCTGAACCCGTACATGACCATCTCTTTCACCATACTTCTCGCATCCCCGAGTCCCCAATATTGTTGATGCTCCAGCCTCTGACGCGCCTTTGGCAGTGAGCGTTGTATCCAACCTGAAGAGACCCAGGAAAGGGTGTCGGTGGAACGGGCAACCGGGTCACTGGACAAAGGATCGGCCCTGCTACCACCCCGGGCGTATCCTTGTTTCGTGCTGCACAGCACGTTAACTCACGAAGCTTTTCACTCAGCTACGGCAGCGCTGCAAAGTTTTAACAACCGAGTTTATTGGTACTCTGCCATATTCATACGTGCGGTTGCATTCCGGGATGTGAATATGGTACCCACGGGATATTGGACGAGGAACACTAGAGTGTACAGGTATTCGGGATAGAAGTGAACGGAGATCGGAACGAGGCTCACGATTCCGGGTAGAAATTTCAATAGACTATCGTCGCGCATGCAACGCGATCCAGGATGGTTGGGAAAATTTTCGGAAACAGAATTCCGTCGGGGCCAATAAATTTTCCTCGCACAATGGAGGATCGACGTCGGTAAGCTGCAATTCTCAGACATCGATGCTTGCTGCAAGCATGCACCGTTGCACTACCGTGCCTTTCGACAAATAACCAATAACGCTCGACAGGTTCACCCTTCGGGCTTCTGTTGCCTTCGCCGCATCGAAGTCGGCCGTTCAGCTCTTACAGAGTCGAGGAACCAGGCCCCGCATGCATGGAAACACGTTTTGGTTCCGGTGGATGTTTCAGAAATCCTCGATACCCCTCTGGGCGTATCGAACCTGGCGCATAGCCAGGCCGTTCTAGTTCGTCCAGCCAAACTCCCCCGATACATATTTGTACCAACCACCTCTCCTCCCCCGCGCCCTCTCATTTTGGCTTGCCTCTGTACCCGGCATCCGCGCAAAGCTACCCTCGACGCCGCTTCATCCCTTGCACCGGCGATCTCGAATCCCTTCGCCCATTTTTCACGATTTTACTTTATTCGGGAACGGTGGTTTCTCGCCGAGAGAGTGACAGAGAAAGAAAGAGAGAGGGAGAGAGTGAGGAAGAGAAGGGTCGGCACGCCGCGGGCACGACGCCACGAGGCGACATTATCGTATTGAGATACATTTGCTGGAAATATGCCCTCGGCGATGGACTTGGTCGCGTAGAAACGTCGAGTCGCGATATGTTTTATTGATATTGCAGCTTACGTGAGGCGCTTACGGGCCTACAACCACGTACTCGGTGAAAAAAAGAAGGGTGTTTCGATCGCTTCCAGCCCTCCATGATCGTTAGGACTCGAACGGCGGCCGTCGGTAGCCATTCGCAACTGGAGTGACGTCAGGATGGATTCAAACGAACCGTTCATCCAGCAGCAGCGTGCTCGGATTGAGAAAGCTGCAAAGCGAAGGAGAGAAACAACGATAATCTTGAGACGGAGCTACGTGTATTCCGTACCTGTTGTATTTTTTCATTTATGAATAATTGATATATTCGTCCCTTTGCTTCGGTCCTCGCGGAGGTAATTCATTAATCTCAATTCGCGACAGACGAGACGAGTTACATTAAGTCTGGGATTTCTGGGATATCTTTCCTACAGTATTATACCCCTCGCCGGAAAGACACGACATGGAATAATAAAGCCTCGATAAAATTTTAATTCATCTCATCCGCAAGTCGATACGACGACAATGCCGAGTATAAAGAGGTGCACACATCACGTTCTATACGAACGCAGTTTGTAGAGGGCATTGTTCTCCGTGACAATAAGCTCCATTCATTCTCCCACAGTCTGCATCCCCCACACCTACCCCCCGCACATCCATATACAGAGATTATTTCTTTTTTCTACACCGTTTGAAATCTGCCGCGATACGCGATGCGCCAACGTCCCCGTGCATAGAATGTCTCGGTATGATTTTCATGAAATGCTAACTCGATACCGCTAATCGTCTGCCGCGTTGTCGAGGATCAGGAGAAAACCCAGTGCGCCGGTATGTGCTTGGAATAATTCGGTGGTCCGAGCCGCCATTTGGTGATTGGCACCTTCGGCGTGATACCGGAGGCGTTTGAAATCGGTTCCTAAAGTTGTATGTAGATAAGCTAGCGGTCGCACCTGCCTTCGGTGGGCATCTTCGCATGTGCCCAAAGTATAACCACCCAAGAGCGACTCGAGGCCCTGATCGTTGCTCGCCTGGAGAGACCAGCTGCTCCACCCGCCTGAGGTCCGGCCGAAATATCTCACCGAGTGCTTATTAAATTTGTTACGATGGACCGATGCGACGTGCACCAGGTTCGGATATTTCAAACTCCGTGCCTCCGCGCTCGCGACGGATGCAGGTCACTCACATTTGATCGCGGGGCTACTGCACCCTCGGATTGAATCACCTCGAGATAGGACGCTTTACGGTTCCACCGCTAAGAGCCCAAGGTGAGATGGATCTGAATGCCTCACTTCGAGTGCGCTCGTGGTGTGAGTAATTGCCGGCATCTGCCGGACACCGCCTCCGGGTGACGATCGACGGTATATCCGATACCCTCGGGAAGGAGACGGCACCTCTTTCGACTAAAGATTCGAAGATTGGGAGACCAGATACGCCGAGGAAGACATCGGATAAGTATAGAGGCGGACATAATCGTTGAGATAGGCAGCTGATTTATCGCAGGCAACTCGAGTTACAAATTCTCGTACAATAACCATGTCGGGGCGTAATGTAAGTCGCGAGTTCTTATTTTTTACACACAACCATTTTTCTTTGCATAAAAATTGTTTCACGTTTGCACGTCGCGAATTATTTTTCGTGCCTGAACCGTCTTCGAACATTGGTATATTTGTATCAGGCATTTATCTATGAAATGTCCAAAACTCGGATCAGATTACAAATATTTCATTTTACCGTCAAGACAGTGGTATTCTTTGACTGCATTTGCCAATGGCTTGCTCTTATCGCTCGTAATGCGGACAAAAAGCAAATATTTCACAGAAATTCTTGAATCGGTTTTATAAGTGATGTCACTGACCGATGTATATCACTAGCATTTTTTCGTAACGCAATTTTACTTGGTCAGTTCGCAAGAGTTCGAAGCATGTTCATAAAAAATTCATAATCCATAGCGCGTAGAATAATAAGGTTCCCAATTAAAGTCAACGCTCAATCTCAAACGATTTCATCAGGCTCCGTTACAGCTTAGTATTCCATACATTTAATTTATCTCTGTATAATATAAAATAGTTTCAAACGTAATTGTTTTCAAACGCTCAAAACCTAACTTTCCTGCATATGATTTGTTTTACGATTGAACACATACCTACGGTAAATATATATATATTCTTTTTTTGTTACAGTCTGCTGTTCTGACTAAATCTTTCTTACACGTGCCTGGCGTACTTGAGAAAATACACGTGTTGTTCAACTTGAAGGATCGAGAGAGATGAAAGATGACGATTAATTGGTAATTCACGGAGGTTTATTCAACCCACGTTTCGAGGTGAGATTACATAAAGCTGTCTAAGACCAAAGTTCAGGCATCGAATCACCAAAACTGTACAAGCATTTTGGCGTTACGTTTTAGCATACAGATTATTCGAAATGAAAATTCACAAGCATGAACGCCACCCTGTAATTCACAGTCGTTTTCGGTGCAGAGCCACGAGCGTCGCTAAGGGATCGAGATAATATCCTGCTAAACGAGAAATTCCCCTCCGGTCGATTACACGGATTCGGAAGTTTTGAGTAATATATTTGATATTCGCTGTATGTACACCGCAGAGGCGAGCTTATACCTAAAGACAAATGCCGTAAGTTGCCTGGCGGCGACTATAAGTGAGTAGACTCCGGTACTCCGAAGGAGTATTAAAATTCAATCTGGATGAGTTTAAGTCAGTTTAGATTCAGGGTCATCAACCTCCGCCCCCGAAAACTGAGGCAAACCTCACGGTCCTTAAGGAAGGAAAAGGCCCGGGGCCCTTGCTTATAGGGGCCGGATATATCGCCCTGTGTCAATCGGGTTGACCGGAGTGGTCCATACACTGCGGTAGTGGACTGCCCTGGTAGTACATGCAGTCTGTCATTATCGGTAATAACTGGCGAAGCCAGTGGTGCCTAAGGACACGCGGCTCCGTGGGAACTACTCGGTTGCGCACGAAACGGAGGAGAAACGCGAGGCTCGGGATCCCGGCCTTCTTGCGGAACGGACGCTGCGCGGGCGTCAGTCGAACGCCGTTTTCAAAGTTCGCTCATAAATTCGCCTTTCAAAACAATACCCAACGCAGGCTTAACACTCGCCCCGGGTCCTCTCAAACCTCGCCTCTCAAGCCCCCTCCGAAAACGGCCGAAATTTCTCTCGCCATCCTGCTTGCAGAGTGCAGACGCGTCCGCTGCCGGCGGAATTGTCCGATGTTCGTATAGCCTGCGTTTCGCGTACAAGTAGTCAACTGGCTACCTTCGCTTTGGAAGATTTTTAGAAGACGATATAATCGGAAGATGTCTTCAGACAAAGAGTTGTAAAGACTTTTAAACAGTAATAGATCGAATCGATCTCAATGAGGCGATGATAAATATTGATTCATCGGGAATGAAGATCGTAACATGTATTTGCAGAATTAGACGGTAGAAATTTTTCAAAAATTTTCAGTTTCATTGGAGGTGTAATCGCGATCTCTTGAATTAACCGTGTCAACAACGAACAATTCCGTGCGTGTGGACACTGTACGTATCCGAAACTCGGTAAGAAACTTTGGTAAACAGAAGGCTTAGAAGAAGGCGAGGAACCTGCGTGTGCGTGTCTGTTGCGTCAAAATGGCGATCGCGAGGCAGTTCCAACAAGGAAAACAAACGCGTCGAAAGTTCAGATTTGCTAGAAGTTGAAGTGTGTTTAACAGAATGATGAAACGTTAACGAAGATTGAATGAAAGGGTACAGTGATTGCGGGATGTTTGCATGATCTAGCGAATTTTGCAGCCAGTGGTTATTGCAAGTGGTTGGTAATTAATAACAAACATGATATAAATAGAGGAAAAACGGCCTCACGTACAGCGATATACGTGTAGACACGTACGTACGTAAAGTTTTCTCTGGCAGCGAAAATCGAAGAAAATTAGCGAGCAATCCAACCGTTAAAACGCTGAGTAAACGCAAACCTGCACCGTCGGCAGGGGCTATTCTCTGTCGCGGTGCATGAGAAACTTGCTGATTGCTGCAGATGGCTCCGTGCTCAGCTGAAATAGAACTTTATTGCGACTAAATTGCTCGAAACTTCAACGAACGGGTGTAAGCAGTCGTATATACCTACCTCACTATAAGTGTTCGTGAACTTCGTCACCGGGATTCCTGCCCCTTGTGCGATTTATATTCTTCTATACCCGTACGTACGTACTTCGCATAAAGTTTACACCGTCAACAGAACCGGTATATATATCGTATCGAACGAGTGTATAGTCTCTCGTGAAACAGTAATGGTAGTTGTCCACTTCTCTCGGCGTTATACTTCTTTCCTTTCTTCATTGGATTGATTCAAGTTCGACAGAATTGGCTATACATTAACAATTCAGGCAGTACCGGTATTAAAAACTCCGATATTCATAATGTAGGTACCCACGTAGCTATGCAAAACGTTTCGAATTCTATTAGCAAAAGTTGTCCACGAGAGGGAATAACGGAAATAAAACTGAGCGAAGTCGAGACCGGGGAATGGAACTAACGACTTGTGTTTTGATCGTTCGATCAATCTGATTTATGCTTCCAATAGGGAAGTATAAACTCAGTGTGCGATACGTGTATAAGATGGGTAGGCATGATCGTCCGCAAGGCAGGCCAATGCGAAATCAATATTTTTCTCCGTACATCGTCCGTATATGTATACGTAGAATTGTCACGGTACAACGAAGCTTCCGACTTGAATAGATGAAAAATACCGTGATGAACGGCAACTCGCAATCGTTGTGGCATGACGTTTGTCTGCGTTAAATTATTGTACGAGCCTTGATTCACCGGCTGACCGTCTAGGCTATCAGAGCTATCGTTAAGCGTATCGTGAAAATTCGGTAAAAGCATTTTCGACTAATAGTCCGGGCGCAATCATTCCCCGGAAATGCCAACCATTTTCATACACATCCAAGTTTCTGCCATGTGAAATGATTCGTGGCCGGTCGCAACTGAATCATCATTTCTTCCATTATCACCGCGTGGTTTTGGCACCGTAAGCCTACCTTGTGTCAGAGTAGATTGCGTTATAATACCGGGCAATTTATCAGCCCACGTTCGCCGCGTCAGGCATAAGTTAGAAATTAGATGTTATTAGACGGTGATTACCCGCTGACGCAATACCACTTGTACATATTTGAACACCCACACGGGATTCTTTACCGAAGGTATCTATTAGGAGTTTACAAATTTACAGCGTGTCTCATTACAGCAGAATTTGAGTCGTTCCTTTTCTTGTTGCTTTATTTTGTTTTCCTCGCCAATCGAGTTCAAAAGCGTTTTTTCCGCCTCAGTTATCGAAAACACGCAATCAAATTCAGTGCATGTGAACATGAAATTCCGAGTTCTCAGTTTACAGTCAATCACAAATTCAGTTGCAATCTATCGCCTGTACCGACCGAATGAAATCCAGAATGTTGGCTGTTTAGTGGGTTGAAAAAAATGTAGTACTGCAATCTGTCGCGACTTATAAACGATGAACACCTATTCCAGAGTTGAAATCGTTCGTACCCTCGGCGCGAATTGGTTATTTCTTGTTTTGTCAATTTCGAAAGAATTTAAAACTTTAGCATTTTCTTTGTTATTGAAATTCTCGCAGTGCTATACGAGTTGCCAACCGCTTTGAGCTACGATATTAAAATTGCGCCAGATCCATCATTCACACAGATTATGAAAACCAGATCCTGCAGCGTGCTCTCGTGAACGTGCTAAATTTTACCTACAATACGTGACGGGATGGAAACGTGGTCAATAGCGGGGCTGTATATATATACATACATATATATGCACACGGGGTTGAATTATTGTGCGGCACTTTCACTCACCGCGAGGTCGAATGGTAGCTACCTTCAAACCTTCGAACCTTTCAACCTTTCAGCCACCCTTCCGCCCTCCCGACTTCCGAGCATTCGGTTGTCCCTCCGACCCTCCGTACGCGCGGGCATCAATCAAGTTTTATTCCTCAGTTTCGAATCGCGTAATTCCATTTACGACTCACGAGGGTGTTATTACGGTTATAGCTACGAATTCAGCCGTCATTTTTACGCATCTACGTACACGTATAGAAACCTATGCAGCAGGCTATATGCGAGCAATATTTGAAATTCATTTTCCTTGAGTCGTGTCGAAATTATACCCCGAAATGAAGAGAATTCTTCACGATTTAATACCAGTTGTAAAACCCTCCCACTACAGGGCACTTCGCTCCTCCTACTACGTCATTTGTGCGAATTTCCGGGCATCTCGTTGTTATACGTCAGGCATGTGCATACGTTGTGAAAGTTTAAGCGGTTCTTTTTTTTCTGTGAAAATAAAAAAAGTGGATGAATATTGCGGTTACAAATCAAGCTCACGCTGCGCAGCCTGGAAATGCTCCCGGCAAACTGCAGAGAAAAACAGAGAGAGTGAGAGCCATTTACATGGGCAGGCATTTACGCGGACTTGGAATTATAACGGTGGCAGCTGCGTCTGACAATATAGCGTCGAGACGGGCGTGCATGGTGCCTGTGTATCCTGCACATGATCCTGCAGGGCGAACGGTGAAGGAGTGGATGGCGCACACGGTGTGACCCACGGTTAACCGTCCTAGACGCGGGACAGAAGTCCGCTTCAACGCGAAACAAGATTACACTGGATGAGATTACAAACGCTTAAATCTACGCCACCGCGGCGGACAGACTTAATCCCTCGCAGGACGGTTCCGTTTCGCCGTCGTCCTCGGGACGCAGACCGGCCGACACTGCAAGTTCGCCGGAGGCGTTGCAACCGGGCTCCGAAGACGGGAAAAGTGGTCGGGTGCAACTACTTTGCGTAAACATATTACACCGACAACTCTGAGGAAAATGTTACTCACGGCCGGTGTGGAAGGTATGCAAATTTTCACATTCAGCTGTGTGGAAGCTTGCTTTCGTTGCAAATAGCTCTGTGGCGCCTGTGACAAAGTTTAAAGAGGCCGAGCCACACGCTGGTATAACCGCGCCGTCTGAATTCGCCAAAGCCGTAAAAGACGGTGCTGAAAAGAAAAATCCAATTATGGTTTAATACTGCAGTCACCGACTATGTGCCTACATTGCTATACGTATTACATATATACTCTCGTCTAATATCACCTCTGACGCATGAATTTCTTATCGTAAGACAAGCACTGGGGTCCATCAAACGACCAACGAATGTACCTGAAAGCCATTTTCCATATTTATTTACCCGCCAAATTTCACTCTTCTTCATTCGAATACGAAATACATGGGTTATAGATTCTAATACTGACTCAAACTCCTTTCGTCTGGTTCACTTTTTCTTTTGGATGTTATGTGCAAGCTGAAATAATAAAATCCACCTGTCTCGAAGCTATAAGGTATACGTGTGCCTGCAAACAATTGAGATATTTACAACCAGACGGGACACAGCGCGGCGGAATTTTTTTCTCAAAAACAGTTTACCAATCCTTTGAAGTATAATCAGGTGGAATTCAGAATAAATTAAGTTGAAAGTGATTGTCTCGAGGTAAGGGTTTTTATACTTTTATGTTTTTACCTCGAAATATACTACGAGTTATTCTCTTCTCTTCCATTTTCAAACATTTTTACAAATACTTATCACGCAAGTGTTCTAATGTGGAAATTCGTTCGTTCTGTTGAAAATTCCATTATTTACGAATAGTGACAACTATATTTTGACAATCTCGTAAAGTATGCTCAGGCTATCTGCACTCCCTTAATCTTAACACTGCGTCGTAACCGGTTGCTTTTTATCGTTCGCTAGCGATGACGCGCTTCATTGGACCGTGGGGTAGAATATTTACGATTCAGATAACGAAATCTTCATACTTTACGTGATCCGCGATCCACTTCCCTTTGTACCGCAGCGTTGCAGGACATCTTTATCGTCCATGAATTACAATTTTAGCTTATCCTCGAAACATTATGGCTCCAACTTTCAGCCACTATATTTTGTATCGAACTTTGAGAGCCCTTCAAGAAAGGATTTTTCCAGAAAGTGCATTCTACCAAATACGACGTCTGCTCAGTGTCATTTCTGTCATGAAGTTGCTTTCCAATTTCATCAGTGTGGTGCAGGAAACGACGATTTAACACATTTGCACTTCCACGCATCGATAAGTCTAACTATAATTTATCCGTTTCAGATCCATAAGACTAGACGTTTATATCTGGATGGACATAATTATTAAGGTTCACTTGCTATACAACTTGAACCATCACCACTATATTGAGGTGTTGGAGGGGAGAGATTCGTTTCCGGAATCTGAAATTGAGGCTTCACCGTCAATTCGCCGGCAATGTCAACTTGGCGGTTCCAACATCAATCGAAGTTGCAAGTGTGCCGCCCGTTAATAATGACATCCCGGAGATATTTTCAGGTTGGTTTCTGGATTTTAAGCTGCACCTTCTTTTAGCAAGAGTAAAATAGTCTTGAATTTTGTATGGGCCTTGAATAGAAAATCCTGACCGTAATTAGACAACATTATAGCGTATGAGTAGTAGACACGCAATTGCCGATATCAGCATCTCCAAGCAAATTTGCAGCTGCGAAGGTTGCCAGAATGAGGTGCGAGGGGATCATAAGGGGGGAAAATAAAGTATTGGAAAGTAGGAGGGCGGAGAAACGAGGAGGGCGCTGGTTTGTCGGCCTGAAGCGGGTCCCCCGACGATCCTTCGAGCTCAGTGGGATTTCCTTTTAAGACGGATCTCCATGGCTCGACCGGCCGCGTTGGCGTCTATCCACTTTATTGAGATCAATGCTTATTGAAAACACTCCCCCCCTTCACCGCGCTCCGTCGTCTTCATCCAGTCCCTACATGCACCGCGGCATTCTAATCCTCTCTCATCACACTTTCACCCATCTCCGCGGCACCTTGGTGGAAAAGGAAACGTGCCCTTTTAATTGAAATGCTTTGTGTGTTTAGCGCTGCGCCCCATCGTACCAAGATCCACAGACGGCAATGCGGATTTAAGCTCGTTGATAAGTTTTAGATTGGTTATTGATCACCCCTTACTCGGATTAATGGATGCGAACCGAAGAAAGCCGGGCGCGAGATCCTTTGGAATCCGACATTCCATACTTTTCACTTGAGAGAGAGAGAGAGAGAGAGAGAGAGCGATTAGCAGCGAATGGAATACACGGAGGATGGTAAAATGAGTACAGGAATCCTGGAGAGCCTTCGGAAAATACGCTGCACCGGGTATTTATAATGTACAGTTTGTAAGTGAGGGAGAAAGGAAAGGATGAGGAGGAGAGAAGCACATAATAAAAGCGTAGTAAAAAGAAGAAAAACTAAACTCGCATATACTTTCCGCAAATCCTTCTCGCGGCTGAGTCAAGTCTTCAACGAAATTCGAGATATATTTTTCAGAGGCCTTCGCCTGGCAGATATTTTCTGGTATATGAAGGGGAAAAATGTTAAATTCAGCATTCGTCGTTTAAAAACGATGTTCGGAGGCTTTGAGGTTCTTTTCGCAAGCAAGGAATAACAGAGAGCTCGCAGAAATGATCATAACAAGAATAAAATATAATAATAATAATGATGAAGATAAATACACCGGGAGTGGAAAGGATGAAACAAAAGAAAATCACCCCATAGCTCACGTATTCTTTATCGGCAACATTCTTCTTCTTCTTCATATTCTTTTTCTTATTCTTCTTCTGCCTTTTATTCCCGTTTCTCTTCTCCTTTTCCCCAAGAGTACATTTTTATTGGCGACAGAAGCACGTGGATTTGTTGAAAAGCTCCGTATTTTTTCGACTCTCGCCCTAGCGCGGCGGGTAAACCCGAGAGGTTGCTGTCGGGAGTGGATCACCCTGCAGGCAGAGATTTTATGAACTCTCTCTCTCTCTCTCTCTCTCTCTTCCTCTCTTCTACGCTCAGAAATCCGTAAGATGACAGACTTGGCAGCCACCGATAGAGACCGAGCTAAAAAGTTGGGATGCTGGAAAAGAAGATTTCCTTCCCGCGTCAACCTGCAGTCGCCACGTCGAAGCTTTAAATGTACCTTCCAGTTCGAGCCTTTAAATATAGTGGAAATCCCCGACCAGACGCTGGTCCAGACCCGAATCAAAACGTCAGACGCACCCCACGCGCTTCCTTCCGCGAGT
This sequence comes from Neodiprion pinetum, assembly GCF_021155775.2. Lineage (NCBI taxonomy): Eukaryota > Metazoa > Arthropoda > Insecta > Hymenoptera > Diprionidae > Neodiprion > Neodiprion pinetum. The sequence continues at coordinate 34,353,823 of NC_060235.2, read as the reverse complement.
TAGTAACCGCCTGAAAAGTTCGGTGTTTCGGAGACCTCGAGGGTCGTCAACGCGATGAACCCCAAGCCGGACCCTCGGGTGCCTAAATTTCCGAGCCGTTTCCGGTGGAAAAAGGAGTCGACGGCTAAAGTGGCCAGTCTTTCCGAGGCGAATGCGTTTAATAAAAATCTCGCTTTTTTGACGCTCCGATATTTTCCGTGTCTGCCATGCGGAGTTTTTTTTGACGACTTTATAGGGTATCGGCTGTCTTATCACCGTGACGATCCATTTCAACGGCGGATGTCAGACCGAAGGTCACGCCTCGAGTTATTAACCGGTGAATGTTTGAATCGGGGAACGAGATTGTCCTTGCTTGTCCATTATTCAACGCGGATCGCGGTGTCATCTCCACCCGGTGGAATCAGTCCCTCGCCCATTACATTTTATTCGAATTTTATGCCGCGATCTCGCACTCTCTCACTTTTCGACGACCTTCGCTATTTGTTCCCTCGAGATGGGGAAGATCCTCGCCCCTGGGCTACGGCGGAGTAACTTTTTCAGATCTATGTGTCCGCCTTGGATTAGAGGCCTGGCTGGACGCAAGTGTATAATTCCAGCCGTGGCTCAAAGGTTTCATGATACTTTCCATGCTTACATACAGGAATATGTGTTGCGCCCAGAGAACGACAAGGAAAGTACCTACAGTCGCGAACTCCCGAAACGTGCGAAACGAAAGATCTTTTTCCGCTATTTCTCAATGATTGAATTCCTCACTTTATGAAACCGGGTACCAATCTGATACCAATGATTCAAGCTTCGATCAAACAGCGGAAATCAAGATTTTCTTAAACGTGTAATAATCTTATAGGAAATTATTCTGTTCTCATCATTTCAATCATTTTCACATGAATATACTCCTGTACATTTACACAGTTACAGTGGATTTGGAAGCTTTAATAGTGGGGTAAGATTGCGTGTGCGCTTTCCAGACTATTCACTTTTTCTAACATACGTAATAATTTAACTCGGACTTGATTTTTTGCCAACAGGGCCGAAAGCGCCTTAACGTATTGCAATTCTTTGTTCTTACCAAAAACGAAAATAAAAAAATAAAAAACTGGCTGGCATCCGCTCCCTCGGATAATTTTTTGTACGAATATCGTACAACAAATCGAATCGACTATTCGACCCGATATGTTTATGTATTGTAACTGGACGTGACTTTTTCGTGTGAAATATTTTCACAATCTTCTTGCCTGCGTGGCCACCTGATGTTTTTCAATATTTCACTGAGGCTTGGTGAGGCTGTTCGTACGTAGAAAAGAGTGGAAGATTCGCTCGTAAGTTTTCCTCAGGCTTTCACGAGCACGGAAGAAAGTCGCAAAAGAGCGAAGCAATGCTTACCACACGTGAAATATTTCTCATCCTTGTTATGAAAAATGTCCAATGACAAGTTGAAGCTGTGAAAAAAGAGAATCGTCTTATTGAACGAAAACATCCACACAACACACTGCACGAAGACTTTCAGTGCAGTATCTGAGAAACGTCTTTCCGTTGAAAATGCAATTCGATTCATCCGTGTATGTTTAGAAAGTTAAAGTCTGGTAGAAGTAGCAATACTTGGATAAGATGCAGTGTTTTACTGGGAAAGGACGTCCTTCTGTTTCTTCCTCAACATGCTCCCAAGGAATATTCCTCTTTATTCGCGGAAACATGATCACGGGAGCAAATGAAACTTTCGTTGAATTGTTCGTACCGTAAATTGTCTACGATTACAATTTCTCAGCTATCTCTCGACAAAGTTCTCGACTCGGAATTAGAACAATTCCGTCAACGCGCGCGCCGTGTAGCACAGAGGTCTGTGTGGCTTTTTTTCATTCCGATATAGCAGGGTTTCAAGATCTGCAACAACGAATACGAATCCACCCACGATTCAGCGCATTTTTTCCTTGTTCAAAGATATTACCAACGTCAACTGACAGGATCGAAATTATTTCATTCGTGCAGGTAACCGCATTTCAGAGAAACGAAATCATCTTTCTCGAAGGTATTCAGATCAAATATAAAAATGTCAGATGCACTATATGTATACTGTATCGAACCTCTGAGAAAATTGCTCCAAGTTTATTCGAGAATTGTTAAAACCGGAAGATAGATAAGGAGGGGATGATATTTCTACTCGAATCACTGGATGGAATTCGTATTTTTACATTTCGTGCCAATGTAGATAATTGGCAAGGTAGTTACGGAAGATAATTGCATGCTGAATGAATTCAAGAGGATGGTCTAACTTTGTGAAAAGCATTGAAAGAGGAGGTTGGTTTGTTTAAAAAGCCGCAAATTCATTTGTGACGCTAAACGTATATCAGCGTGAAATTGTGTAACCGTCGCATGCATTATATTCTGCAAAACTATGGAGTTAACTTTGCGATAATGAATCTACTTCAATGGTAAAGTAACTCGCGCTACAACTGCGTAGAACATAGTCATCCATGTATTATATTTGGTAGCTCGGCCTCCGTATGATTAGTAATTAGCCTGATTGTAGTATTTCCAACTACTTTTTCGCGTGTATGTAAATTGTAGATACGAATCCCAGTTGAGAGATTCGTGCTGCTCTAACGCTCGCTCATCACGTGTCCGTTTCGATGATGACCCCATCAAACTTATAAATTATTTTTAACGCTCCGGAAAAGAATTGAAAATCACAAGTAGAACTAGTTTCTGCGTCGAAGCAGATTTGCGGATTCGGGATCATTCCTCCCCGTCAATTTTCAGCATAAGGAAAGTTGAATAGGAATCGGGAATTTATATTCTGGCTTGTGAAAAGTCTCAAAGAGCATCGGAGATGTTTGTTTTTATTCAATCTTATTCCCAGCCCTAGAGAAACATGTTTCTCATATCTCCATCGGGGTTGCACAGCCCCACATCCCTAACGACTGACTGAATTTCAACACTGTATCAACGTCAACGGCAATAAAGTATTCTCAAGACGCGATAATCCCCACTCAGATCACACGCAGCGGTTTGAACCACCCTGACGTTTCCAACGCGCGTGAAAATACCCAAAAGTAATCCCCGTTGCTGCTATTACGCACGCCTACACACTCTTCTGTACGTGTTCCGCTAAGCCTTAACGCGTGCATTATAAGTAACGCACAGGCGTGGGAGATTACAGACGACGCGCGGTAGGTGCGCGTAATTTATATTTCGGCGGGGAAACACACGCGGAGAGGCAAAAGAGGCGGTCTTTGACGAAATAAAATTATATAAAAAATTCGTACCACTTCATCCCACGCTAATATCAATCCAAAAAATTTTAACGTCGCTGTACTCGACAGGCCTCCCTTCTCGCCGCAACGAACGCCGGGCATATAACCGATTCACCCGAACGATACGGCAGGGGATGAAATCAAGGTAACTTCGTCCATCAGCTGCCATCCGCCAGTAGCAACTCCCCGCACTGGTCTGGCGGCTGATCTCACCCCCGGGTGCACGGATTCGGTCGCGTTCTATCTCACGATCAAAACGGGGTCGAACAATTTTCCGACGCGCAAATTATAGACTGCTGGAAATGCCTCCGGATCAAAAAATGTTCGACGGTGCGATAAAAAATGGGGAGGAAAAAAAGAATCTGAGAGTAAGTGAAAATCCTGCATAGCTGCTAACCGAGCGCCTTACACGCTGGCGAATCGCGCATGTACTTGTAAAGCGAATCGCATATTTTCACGGCGGTTGAGGAATCGGAAATACACTCATTTCTCGTCTGCGCCTCGATATCGCGGGTGTAACTGCGGCATACGTGCCTAAAACCTGCACACGGTGTCGAGTTCCGGTGGACGAAGCGAGTAGCAAAGTTATGAAACGATGCATGTGTCTGGCGATACTCGGAAGATAGTCGAGCTGCATGCTAGAAGCGTAACTTTGGTGCCAGCCGGCGGACGGGTATTCACATATTTATCTGCTCCGTGCCTACTCAGAGGATCCAGGCGACTTTCGTACCGAGGAATCTCTCTTAAGCGAGATCCAGCGCATCCGGTATACAGGAAATAGCGCTCTTTCCTGTCGGCGGGAAATGGGACTCTGCGTATGCTTGAACTTGTGCAGATATCACTCGCGACACGTACCGATCTCAAGGCGGATGGATGGTCCAGGCCGACTTCTTTCATCAATGTCTCTGGGGTAATTCTTTGAATCGAGTCAGTACCTCGAGCAAGACGAGATCCCGGAGTAAAACTTTTCCCGCAAGTGAACCATTCACTTGGGATACGGAAAGAAATAGCTTTCCGTTATGTGCGGCGCCGTCGCGACATTCTACCGGATTTCGTCATCGTAACAGCCTCGCGGTTCCGATACTCGAAACGTTTCTTACAACGTAAGTATCATAGGTAGATTGACCCATCAAATATCGATACTTTTCATTAATGTTCTTACGAGATTATCATACGTCGAGTATTCATGGAATTAATTTTTCTCCTTTCTTGTTCAATCGCGCGTGCATGTCAGGCGGTCTTGATACTCACCCCAATAATAAACGAGGAACTTTTCATTTTCACTCGAAGGTTAAACCAGAGAACCACGAGGTTCGCTCCGGCTTCTCGTTATTTTCACCGCACCTTTGTACGCCGTAGAATTGTGCAAGTTACATTCGGAAACGTGACAATTCCAAATCTTCACTTCAGTTCACTTCCACTCGTATCAATAATTCGCACGTGCAAGAGGGAAGCATTGAATCTCTCACCCTCTGAACCGAACTTCATATTTTGTTCGGTCTATACGTATCCGTATATCCTACACCAAGGAATAAATTGAGAAAGGAGGCAAGAAAACTCAGCGTGAAAACTGAGCGTGAATTACACCTTCGTGCAATTATACATATAGGTATAGAAGCTCTAGTGGTTTTCAAACAAAAAAATTAGAAAACATGATGCAAAATCGCGTCAAATTCTGAAATAACGTAAAGTTGAGTTGACGTATTTTCATCAGTATATGTACTCGAAACTATCGGTTAATATTTTTGTCAACACAGGTGTAAGTAACAGTGGTAATGCATGCGATGCCATTGATCTCGTAATTCGTGTCGAAGAAATGAAGAAGTTCTTACTTACAGTCCGCGGCGCTTCTTTAATACGTTTTTGAGTTTGCTTTTAGATTTTTCTGACGAATTGAGTTCACGGAGAGGTTGATGAGCAATGGAAGACGCTTTAACGAAGCTCCGAAAGGAGATAGGGGCTCGAGGAATACCCCGAGGACAGGACCATTGCTCATTTCGATATCTTGAAATTGCTTTTCACCCGAGCATCACTCTGCTCCGAGGGGCCACGAAACCCTCAGAAGCCCTGCATGCGCGATGAGAAGAATTTCAAAATAACACAGCGGAATTTTGATCTCAGCAGCTTGAAAATAAACGAGCTGCAACCTGTGTAGTCTCAATTTCAGAGGTAATTTACAGAGAAGCGGTGAAGCGAAAAAGCGTTTGGTGTGCTGCACGTGGAAGGAGCAAATCATTATGGAAGGGTAGCTTCGGTTGGTCGTTTCAAAGCTCGTTTGTACAAAGCATCTATAGTATATGTACATATGAAGATACGTGTTATATATATATATTATACATAATCGGGAGAATTATAAAAAAAAAAAAAAAAAAAAAAAACTGTAAAAATAGGGATGGGAAGTAGCAAAACCCGCAGAAGTACGTAAATTGCGGCTTGCGAACACCTCGACAAGTTTTTTCTTTATTTCAAACGTTAAAATTGTCCGAGTTTTCAAATTTTCCCGTTCACTTTCATCCCTCGGAAACTCCCTTTGATTAAGACCTTCGAAGTTTTCAGCTCTTGCGAAGCTCTCGGGCGAAATCGTGCCCCTCCAAAGTTGAAGAATACCCTCGGCCTCCTCGTTGCGTCGGTAACGTAGGTATAACGATCACTTCCGTCTCTTTGTCACGGTTGTCTCCCCTAATCGAGCACAAGCATTTCAACCGGCACTTTAATATACTTTACGGTAAAAGTTCCTCCCGTACAAAGTGTCAAAAGTGATTTCGCGGCGAATGGATCGAACGCTCAGAGTGTCCATTAAATGCAGTCAAAGTTTGGCAAAACTTGATCTATATATACACACCCCGATGTATTGTTTATTCGCTACCCGTATTCACCTCGCTACGCGGTATGCAAATCGTCACCTTGGCGCTGCTTTGTTCCATAGACAATTTCGGGTGGTAATGAGTCAGCATTGTCTGATTCGACGCCGTGGAATTTGGGTCAGAGAAAATTTATAGAAGCAGACAATGCGCGATGTGACGATTCGGCAGCCGTTACATAGAAAACGGGCAATTGTTTATTCCATTGGTGAAACTCGACGCAATCCTCACCCGATCATCAAGCGGGGTCTGTAGGCCAAGCAATTATACCGACCCGACGGATCGCTTGATATGAAGAATTTAATTTCCATTAGCAGAATCGCATTGTGCCAGATACCTTACACACCGGGCTCGGTTGATCCATGCGACGAGGAAACGCGGGCACTTGCCTTCGGGTCGTAAAGGACGGGAAGTGATTAGCATGCGATCGGTGTCGGTGGTTATGTAATTAAGAGAGAGGCCGACGTGCTGTCTTCGCTTACGATTTAACCCGTTCACCGGCACTAACCCTTCGTCAAGGGTGCGTGACGTAGTGCACGCGTGGATTATTCACGCGTTTTCCTACCCATGACGTATTACGCGAATACAGTCTCCGGCCTCGCATTCTCTTATTCATTATTATTGCGTGGCTTGACGGCAGCGCTGAAGAAAGATCTCGCTTCGCAGAGCGTGGTGCTTTCGAGTTTCACGTGACAAGATGCAGGGCGTCGAGGCTGGTTGAGAATTACCTTCGTTATACATAATGCGTACACATAGTGTACACCTGGTAGCGCCAAGTCGCGGGATGGCTTCCCTTCCTTCCACTTTTTCCGCTTTCCATGCGGGGAGATTGGTCTTCTATTACTTTTATGAGAACAGTTCCTGCGTGACACTGCACACGCTTGCAACTCATACATTGACGCTTCTCCGAGTGCAGACGATGGTTTTCGAAAGCGTGACTCGTTACGTTAATTAATTAATAACTGAACTAAAACGAACCGACCTTGGTCTCGAATCATAGCCGCGTATATTCGCCTCCCGCTTTATTTACTTTATTTCCATCCTTTTTCACCAACAAAGAGAGACAATTTCATTCCGTGGAATAAAGTCTCCGTACATTTTTAACCTAGTCCGACGCGGTGGCAGAGACGTGGCGGTGGTCTTAATGAAGCAAACAGAGGATTGCATAAATAAACAGGGGCTCTCCTTCTTGCATGGGTGTCGGAGCCCGCGGAAGCTTTCATCGAAGCTCTCGCTCTTCTCCTCGCTCACTCCCGCTCACTCGCTCTCTCTCTCTTTCTCTCTTTCTCTTCGTACAGCACTGCGAGGCGCAGATGTCGCCGCCACCATTATCACTTAATTATGAATTAAATCGTGACGCCGTTTTGCACAGCCGCCTTGAACACCACTCAGCGCTGATGAGGAACACGTGTGTCTCCCGATAAAGAGCTTTCAAAGGGTTAGACCTGCCTCGAATCCTCGGGCACAAGATGTTAACGCTTCGGTACTCTCTGCAGATATCCTGTCTGGATCCCGGTTCAACCATCACGTCTGAACTCCGCTCAAGAGCGAGTCAGTTTTTACACTCGGATATCGTGTACCTACTAATACTATTTCACGCAGCTAACGGAGCCAGACTGGCTGAGTTGCGTGAATCTATATGATAAAACGTTGCCCGAGGTCGGAATAACGAGCCTGCTCAGAGGTTGGAAGTCTTTTTCTTCCTTCTCCGCGGGGAAATTGGATTCCGGACTAAGAATAAGTATAAACCCGCTTGGGTAGCTCTAGAGAAACATTCTTCAAATTTATTCGCGGTCATTTCAACTCAGACAAAGTGGGATTTTGTTAATCCCTGAATCAATTCTGTTTTCAATGTGAACCTTTGCTGCTGGATGGCCTTTATCTCAGACCGCGTCATTCACCTGCTCTTCCAGCTGCATAATCATTAATGTAAATTTTGCCTGAAAGCGGAAATAGAATAAAGCGATACAGATAGGCGGCTTACGTCGGCGTACTTTAGTATCAGGCGGCTTACCAACCACTGTATTTCACCTTCGTTAATTAGAATCTGGAAAGCAGCTTACACTCATCTCTCTCTCTCTCTCTTTCTGTCTCGCTATTACCCTTTCTCTTCCTCTCGCTCATCCGCTTCAATGTAAATTAAGATCCCGGTTCGGATTTTCCAAAGTCTTTTATTCGTCATGGATATGCAAGATACTCGGGATAAATTAATCGACCACGTTTGCCGAAAACGAGGTATGAAATAGACAACGGAAATCATTGTCAGCCTTGTTTCCGCGGATTAATGAAACTAAGTACGTTACGCGAGCCCCACATTTTGACAAAATCGATATTTTCATAGACTGTAAGTTTGTAAATTGTTAGTAAAGATTCCTAACCAAAGTTATGGAAAATCTGTTCACGAGTCCTTACCATCGATAATGTACGATCTTAGGATTAAAGAGGGACGAACGAGAGTCATGTTAAAACAGAGAATCAGTGTTTGCTGGTCATGAGAGGATATTGCATTCTCGAGTTTCTATATAACTATCGCAAAGATATAGCTGATCATGAAGTCTGACGGGATTTTGACTCGTTGAAATTCAACAATAAGAACATCATTATTACCCAAATTGGTGACGGGTAGCAAGTTTGAAAGCTTTTCGCTTCGCGAAATATATTCGCACGATAATCCTGATTGGCTCTTGCCGAACGACTAAGTCGGGTAGTCAGCTTCAGAGTGGCACAATGACTAGAGATGCCTCTATCTACCCTCAAATGCTGCTCTCGTCATTTTCTCGTCGGTTTATGACATCCTTTATGTAGCTACCTTCCGCCATCTTACACGTTATACGATGACCAAAGAAGCCAGTTTCGCGTCTCCGGCAGCATCTCATAACGACCCCGCTCATTCGATTCCTTCGAGTACGTGCGGACGTCGTGCCTTTTTCATTCCCTAAAGTACATGCTCAGTTTTATTTACTCACCGACGACAGACCCCCTTGTCATGCCCGTTCGAAGTGGGTCAATAATTCGGAATCTTCTGAGAGATCAAACCAGCCTTTCCTGGAGAAATTTTTACCAGCGAAAAGGGTATATCCTTCAGGATTGCCGCCTGAAGCACGTCACCCTATCTACATACCTTCTCCAAGATCGTTCTCCGCTCCCAGACCGATTTCTGTATACCCATACCTCTCGTCGCACGTTGCAAGAGTTTTCCTGACGTGATATTTCCCATCTCACAGAAATGACTCGGCTCCCAATGCAAATATTGATTTCAAACCGTATATCGCGCTACAAACGTAACCTCACAGCCATTCCCGTCCGTCTCTTCCATTTTCCCCAAGCGAAATAAACAAGCCATACCAAAAAGGAAAACCCACCTGTATCGCTGGGCGACCTCAGACGTGAAATCCAGACCGCGTCATATCACCGTCACATGTTGCTTCCACGAGCGTACAACCTATTCCATTCCGGCATACAAATCCAATCCGCAGATTGCAAAACTATCTACGAGTTCGCGAAGACATCCTATATCCTTTGGCCAACGTACGTGTACCTACATGACAAATACTTACGAGGTGCCAAAAAGCTAGAACTTGAGATTCCTGGTCGTGAAATTTAGTATCAGCCCCCCCCCCCCTTCCAAATTCATCTCTACTAGCCAAACGTACCGGCAACTTTGAAGACATACTCGTATTCCACGCGTAGTGTAGCTGCTGCAGCTAACCTTTCCAAACTCTATTTTGCACCTTCAGTTTCAAACAGAGATTCACGGTTCTAACCCCGCAAAAGGGGGCGGAATATACAGGTTGCAATACACTGGGGCAGCTGTGGGCAGGAAGCCATAAGATGCAAGCCCGACACACCAGCTGGTTATTTGGAGTGGAGAAACTACAGCTCCTTCAATGTGTGCATCATATTTCTCCAGCATTGAAGGCTGACAAACGAGCGATGCAGTGAAGATCGCAGAGCGGAACTCTGACTACACCGTGGCTTCCCCTTTCATATAACTGTCTCCGATGCAGTGTTCTTCTTCCTTCCTGAAAGACGGACGTCTCCGTCGACATGCCGTCTGGTGAAAAGTTACGTTTATCCGTCATCTTCATCGCTCATGGTTCACCGTGACGATCCTGTTTGCAGTTTTTGGACTAGACTTTCGTTGGAGGTCGCAACTGAATACGAAATTGGGGGAATGTACGAAAAACGCTTGACTATTTTCCTTGAAAACAAGAATGCTATTTCGTGAATGGAGCAGGAGTCTGTAATTGACTTTGAATTCTGTGATATAACATGGCCTTTGCGAGACGACTCGCTTGCATAGCAATACCGAGCTCGGTTATCGCTGTGACAAGATACCGGCTTATTTATTAGTCGATAAATTGCGTCCAGCTATATATTTAATTGGCCAGTGCCGCGGTGGGCGTCCTGTCGTCCCTCGGTCCCTGGGGATCTCCGCAAGGACTCTCCCTCCATGTCCAACGCTGCCAGCAGCACTACCAATCGAGCTCTATCTCGAACCACAGGAAAGTTGCAATTGCATTTCTGCACAAACGACTTAGGTACCTTCATGTAGCGGCGGGGTAATAAAATGAGGGGAAAAGGTAGGCAGTATGGCCATAACTACAATTTATAAGCATCCACTACTTCACACACGCAACACTTGTAGTCTCGGATCTTGAATCGCATGCCCTTACTCACTTCCACGCCTACGGTAGTTATACCTCTGTTGCTTACAAAGTACATAATACTAACTGTCGGGTATCCGATGGCAATAATTGAAGACTGGTGGTACATGATCAGTTGCTTATCACAACAGCGTAACTATTTACGGATTGAACGATGTAGCTCTCTATCCGTAAAGTTTTTATCCTCCTGTTGTCCCTAGATATAAACTGGACAGACAAGAGGGACCGATTCTCTTTGCGACACTGGAGATTCATCGGAGATTTGGGGATTCACTGCAGGGTGGATCACAGTCATTTATTCAAACGCAGCGAATGAATACAGGGAAAAAGTGTATAAGGTACGTGTAATAAACGTCGCTGGCGAAAACTTTTTCATCCATAAATTGTCGGAAGTTCTTTCTTATCGCGTAAGGGCCACTTGTCTTCCAAAAACTACATGATTTGTGGAGGACGAGTCGTTGCTCGAGCTCGATCCTCAACTAGATATCTATACAACGCGATTACAGTTAAGCACTTTTTTTTTTTGAGGAATAATTTTTTTCCCATACCTTTACGCATGTATGGACATTCAACCTACAACGTTACGAATGCATGTTATATTCGCTCGATTATGTCACAAATTTTCATAAGCGCGCTAATATCCACGGTATAAATAAAGAATTCACGACACATTTCTCCCTCGTGGCGTCAGTACAAAATCGTTAAGTCCGTCGTTAACGAAATTGCATATCGTGCAACATGACTCATTTTAAGCGAACTGAATTATTTCGCACCACTCGGCAGAGTGTTGTAACATTCAGTTCTTCAATTTCATTGTTTGTATCGTGTTCGTTCGATTCTTGTAGGTATACCCACGCATATAATGTGTTGCATTTTGCAAATCACAATATCCAAAACGGAGGTTGATACTTGATTCACCCGTAGGAGGGAGAGAGAGATCGAATGTATGCACGGAGTTATATGTGTGGTGTAATAGCGAGACGATCAGATTTCACGCGTCGAGTGGTATATAGCTGGAAAAAAGCACCGGTGTCTGAAACCACGAAGGGGTAGCGACCCCTCAAATTCTGGAGCTCTAATCGAAAAGATTAAGATTATCTTAATTTGATAGTATTTTTCCACGCGTACAAAGTTGAAATTAATGAAGAACATCGCGTGGGAGTATAAGCTGCGAAAAAGAGGGAGATACGAGAGGCGTACGGGGTTGAAAGAGGGGCGTCATTCGTGCGTAACAATCGTCAAATGTGTGTATTACATTTGGCACGCAATGAAATTTACGCGAGTTGTAATAAACGCGCGGCGACTCTGGCAAATCTGAAAGTCGCACAGACGGGTTTAACAAATTGCGTAAGTACAACGTCGCGACCGTACATTCAGCGGGTGATTCACCCCATTACATCGCTGCGAGTCAACGGTGAGTTCCCTGATTCGTGACGAGGAACTATTGTCAACGTTTGAAAAGGATGAATTACTGCTAATTAAAGCTAGAATTCTGCAACGTTCCTTTATTCAAATCAGCCTTTGTCACACGCAAGTTTATTGTGACACGCGCTTATCGCTGTCGCCGGTGCAGACGAAGAGACGCCCGACCCCCGTCGACAAGGGTGGCTTATTTTATCGAACGCTTCTCCGCTGCAGCGAAGAACCCCCTGTACCTACCCACCTACCCACCTACGGTCTGTGGGATTATTATACACCGATTCACCGTGCAGCCCCAGTTGCGAATGCCGCCAACATTGAACAGATAATATTTGACGTGCGAGCGTACATACAGAGATATGCCTTACACGAATGAACAAGGCTCTTGCCGATATACGCGTCCCACGTTAATACCTTATACCTTATACATGTGATAGTCGCATGTCACTGCATGGAATGACGGTGTGACGGCTCACGCGTGTGTCTCGGTCACTCTGTTGTAATTTATTTAAACTAGAATCAATACAGCTTAGGGAAACTGAAGCTAATTGGCATTCTTTGAAAGAAACTGCATAATTCCGCCATAGGATCACTATCGACGCTGCTGCACGTGCAGGCTGCCATGCGGCTTTAAATATGTACTCTCTTGGGGCTCACGTACGTCCGAAACTTCGGGGGCAAAGAGTCTTCGAACTTTGTTATTAAACTTCAAGGAAGGCTGCGCGCTAGACAATAAAACCTGGCGCTCAAAGCGGTGGAACGAAGAAGAAAAAAAGAAATCTCGAGGAAACTCATGTGATCCCAATTAAACTACTTTACAGTTTCCGGTATCGTGGTGCAAAGTTTACACCGAATACTCGCCGTGTGCTGCTCGATGATGCTCGTCTCTCAAGTTTCCGTCCGTCGAGAGTCCTCCTTCAGAGTTCGCTTCAGACTTCGCAACTATTCCGACCTAGGGAGATAACTGTAACTAGCTCTGGACCTCGAGACCGGCATTATATTCACGTGACTTGCAGCGAACCCGACCGCGAGGGCATTCGTATACTATACTTTTACGCCTATGAAAAAGTTACTGTTTCTTAATTTTTTACACCTTTTCATACACGTGCATTTTTCAAATTCGTTGTTGTATGCAAGAATGCAGGTTACCGTGCCGAATGGTTGGCATGAAATATTGAGTGGAAGCGAGGGTCGTACAAGCTTATGAGTTGAAACTACCAAGGTTCAGGAAAGTAACGGAGTGAATGCGAAAACGTGCGTCGAAGAAGTCCTCGTATCTCATTGTCGGGAAGATGAGCGATTACATGACGATTGATTAAATCCAGTATCTCTCATTCCATGTCGTATAGAACCGCGTTATACCAAAATAAGTAGTATCCGATTTACGACAGGCCAGTTTATTCGAGTCGTTTCAAGGCGGTGATTAATTTCGGCATGGTACAAATGGGCGAGTGGTTTATTCCGTAGCATGTATGACCGACTTGCCGCGGGTACCTCAGGATGAAGGAGGTTTCTACTTAAATTAGCGCAGAGCCCCCCGGGACCACTTCTACCTTTCTAGGCTGCTCAAACGGTAGCGTTAAGACTTTTATAGGCACTGGGTTGTTTTAGAGGCTCTTTCTTCACGAGGAAACCCACGAAGATTGTGCATGTATACAACCGACATTATCGTCCTATCGACGTTTCATCCTCAACCGTAACTATCCGCATAATAGGCCTGCACAGATAACGATACAATGAGTTTGAAACGTGAGTGACGCTGTCACCCGTCCGAGTCGATCCGTTTCACCTGATGCCAGAATCGATTCCCGAAGCGAAAATGACTGTCGGTACCCTTTGATAGTCTACCAGTGGCGGAACAGTGCAGGTAGCAGCTTGTTTAACCCTCACCAATCCGCTGTCCAATGGGGCCCCTTGACGGCTTTATGACGTAGTTAACAGCTGAGTTGCCGAGCGCGTGCTGGATTCAGACATGCCGACTGACCTACTTCTGTCACTGGAATCTCGAGGAGAAGGGAGATTGCAGCGGTGCGATGGGAGCGCGCGCACACACGTGCGCTTCGGGAAGTATTTGAATAAGGATTGCATGACTCGAACCGTGCATCGGCAAGGAAATGCAACGAGGAGGATCAGGGCTTCTTGCAAAAGGGGCGAAGGGGTGAAAGAGGGTCCCCGTGGAGCGATATCTCCAGAAGGTGGCAGCCGCCCCTCCTTCCCTACGTCTGCTCAACGGAGAGCTACGACCTCCCCGGAGTCCTGGCCGTCGAGGTTATCGCTTTCCTGAACCGCCGTTTTGGTAACGATCACGCGGGGGTTTTTCATCATGCGGATTTTGTAAAGGGGTCAAGATTATCAAGCACTCGAAGTCTCGCTTCTCAGTCCACACTTTTTTTACCATCCGGAATTCCGACCAGATCCCGAAGAACCGAAGGTGTATGAAAATCCTGGTAAGTTAGGCCCACCGTGGAGCAGTAAAAGTATAAGGAACTTTGCGAAGTCGTAAAATATTAATATCACGTATCCGCACGATGGGGGTGAAGGGGGGCGAAGGATGTCCGGTGAGCGTTAGAGAGCGGAAGGTGATATTACGAGGAAGTTAAAGGCGAAAAGTTTATCCCTCGTCTCGAACGTCTTCGGTAACCGCCGAAGTACATGGAGCACATTCGCTTTGAGAAGTTTGTTCTGGGATTATGTGCTCCCTCGCCTAGACTCGGAGACTCGCGAGGACTCTCTGAACTATCTACGTATCTAGTATCTACCCACCATCCACGCTCTCTGCCAGGTGGATGTCTTCACGCGAGCACGCATCCGTTTCCTGCATGAGCTCTGCATAGGGGATAGCTAGCCGGAGAGTGACTCCTTCCACTACCCTCAAAATTATTCCGCTCACTCTCCAAGAGGCAAGACATCGCAACTTTCCCTAAACTGCTTCACACTTGACTCATTCATCAGCAACGTCACTTTGGGGGAATGCCAGTCCCTGTCGCAATATTATACTTCCTTTCAACTAGATCAATGACGCTAAGAATAAGGCAGGTGTACCAGTTATCGACTCTGTCCCAATTATTGACCTTTTTGGTTGTATGTGTTTGATCCTTAGTTACAAGGTTACCAAAAAATGAATTTGCAGTGTCTAACCCTCCAGCGATTGGTTTTAGTCGTCGAGAAATTCACAGCTTTCGACGACAATTTGTAATATTGGAAGATAAACGGGTCAATAATTAGGTCTAAGTTTGTCAATAACTGACACACTTACCTTAGATTCGTGAAATTTCTGTTGGAACCAGTGTTTTTTATTTAGTATTCTTGGTATCCTGAATGAACAGCGAGTCACTAGTTTGGCAATATAATGAAACGAAAAGTGAATTTTCAAAAATGTAGAAGAGAAATTGGTCGATAATATTGCGCCGGGTTTGCCGGGTTCTCCGCGGCTACGGTACAATGCATATGTAATCAAATCGGACCGTAAATTTCAAAGAGCTTGAAAAATCTTGACTATATCTCTTTTAAGCCCCTTTCACGGCTCGAGTGAATCGTGGAAGGAGGTACGAGAGCGAAGAACCTACCTGATTCCAGCTCCGGTAATGAGGAGAAAACCATTTTATCTACAATTCTATAATCCGAGCCCCCGGGAATTGTGTGGTATAATAAGAACGGCGATGGGAGGGTGAAACGGCAAAAGGATGAGGCACAGGCAGCTCTTGCTCCTAGAATGAAAGACAGAAATAGAAGCATAGAACCGTGGAACGGATTCGCGGGGTAAGAGTCTGATATTACCGTGTATGAGGTACGTTATCGGCACGAGGAAAACTGGGGTCAGAGAGCTGCGTTACTGTATAATGAATTAACATTATCGTCGCATACATACGCACGGGTATATACACGCACATATACCTACACTCGAGTCGTGGGTTCGCTTTTATTACATATCGATCAGAAGCCAAATAATCGAAAAATTCCCTCTCCCGTTCCCATGCAGGTTGCAAGTATTTTCGTTCACAGAAGACGTCAAGTTCGAGCTGATTTTTTACCAATCATCCCGACTGTAGAATAGGCGTCAAATTCGCAGATCGGGTATTACGTTGATTCAAATTGGGATCATTACAGAAGCCTCGTTTGGCGAACGTGTCACGTCTCCCGTGAATTTCTTCGTCGCTAGCGCGAATATGTATATACTACTTCATACAGTGAAGGAGGGCAAGTAAACCAAAAGGCAAAAATTTTCATGGCACAGCCACTCGCTTTGTCGATGATATTACCCTCATTTGCTGGTAGAGCAGCGTGAGCCTCGTGCTGAGAATATTATGTTGAAATGTAGGGTACAGACCGCGACGCTTGTGCTTATTCATGCATGCTTACTCACACGTGTCTAGGTAGATGCTATATTCAACTTTGATGAAAGTTTAAACTGCCGTGAGAAATGATATGCCGCCATACCGCACTTACAATCAGTGGAAATGAAAAATGCGGTGGGAAGAAGAAATGAAGAAAGTAACGGGGAGAAAAAGAAGGACGTGAAAAAGTACTGCGAGAAGTTTCGCGTGGGCAAAGCTTGTCGCCCGCGAATAAGCGGTGATATTATATATTGTTCAAATTCCATTCTTCCCCCCCGAATCAAATGAATTATGAATTCGGGAAATAATTCGTCAATTGTGTGAATTTGCATACTTGAGTAAATTGCTTTGTTATTGATTCGACGCGTCTCGAGTGAAGGTTCCACATCGGCGGATCGTCAATAAGGTTTACACTTCGATTTTTACTTGATTTCAAATTTTCTTTTCCGTTATTCATCATCATCCAATTTAACGCAACATCACTGTCGTCTTGAACGGTATTTCGCTAACGGGGAATGAAAAATACGCAGCTCTTGAGCAGTAAAGTAAACTATCAAGTAATCCAAATCCAGATTGGCGGAACAATTTACACGTCACGCTTAGGTTTTACACAACATAATAAAGTCGGATCGTGAAAAGCCTGAGTGCGTGTTCTAATTGCCGCCGGACCGTTTACAAAAATAAATCATTATTTCGGTGTTAAACGGTGTTTCCAAACTACCGCGCGTTGAGAGAGTAAGGTAAAAAAGAAATAGGAAGAGTATACAAAAAAGGAAACCTCTAGCCGTCATGAAAAGCGGATATCTAGTCTCTTTCAGTTGGGCAGCAATTTCGTTGAACGAGGCAGCTAGTGATATGTGAAAGGAAGAGAGAGTGGGAAAATGAATCGAAAAAGACAATGATCTACGAAAGGTGGATTAGACGAGTTTGCGTGATCCTAGCCACAAATATCACCTTAATGCGAATAATTAGGAACAGCATGAGCAAAAAACTCGCGTGCGCACAGTTCGAGTTTTATAAATTCCGTTTTCAACCTGTGAGTCGCGACCCAGCGTTCCCCCATTTCTACTTCGTTTTCTGCTGCGTTTAAAACGGACCATTTCTCCCTCGTAAATGGGTTTGTCTGACTTTCCGTAGAAGTAGAAAACTTATTTTGCGTTGGAATTGAAACTCTTCGGTGGCAAGAAAATGAAAAAAAAAAAGAAGAAAGAAAAGGAGAAAAAAGAAAAACAACACTTGAGCAACACCAACTTCTCGCGAATTACGATGTACACGTAGACGGGGTGGCCTATTCAAGGATATACCCAATTTCTTTTCCCCTTACTTTTTCTTCTGCCTTATCTTTGTTATTCCCCTTCTAATTCTCATTTATTGTTATTTTATACCTGCAGGAAAGCTTTCCGCAGCTAAACTCAACTTGAACTACAGCTAAAGAGTGAATCCAAAGAGTAAAATACCAGGATGAGGGAAGCCGGCAAAACAATTTATAGGGACAGAGCAATTCCTGGGACGTAACGCTTGACGCAGACGGCGACACCCTTCCAGCTTCGAACTACTCGATCCTCTCTCGGTTCGCAACCAGCTCCGTTCAGTCTTTGATATAATAAACTCCTTAATGAGTTTTCTGACAAGCCATGCGCCTCAAGCTTCACTCTGCGAGCTTCCCAATGACTAATAACTTAGTATTGCTAACGAATTGTGCGACAAAAGTCAGCGAGGAGTAGAAGTGTTTGTATATAAATCACGGCAAACTCTCGGTAAAACTTTATGGGTCCATTTCGCTTTGTATACTATATAAACCGTTTTCCCACAGATACGAAAACAATTGAATATTGTATGTATAATGCGCACCTAAAATTGGCGGCGTAACTTTCCGAATTTCACTGCAGAAAATACCGTTTTCGTACTGATGTACAGTTTCTCTCGCTCTCAACTTGGTCGAGATTAATTGATATCAAGTATTTTGCCGAGGTAAATTTTTTACGCAAGGTCGTGCCAGCTGTTGGCTATAAATAATTTCTTCGCGATCCCCAACCCTATGGCTGCTTCAGGAGTAGCCGAGTCGTTGTACACGTTACGAAACTCGAAGAAATTGCAAAAAATCGGACGAACTTCTGTAACATACGCCCACGCAGATTAACCGGGTTCGGAGTATATGAGCTAGACGTAAATCATATCTTATTAACGGGTTTATTGAATAAACTTCTTATATCCCGGAGCAAAAAAGAAATTCATTTACCGCGATCCGCATAACCTGTCGTCGTTTCCATTTCTGAGCGATGGAATTTTTTCAAATCGCGTGGATATCAATTTTGAACATGCAAAATGTATTATTCTTACCAAATCAGCCGAAGTCGTTCGATGATTGAGGGAAAAATGAACCGCGAGCTTCGGGTCGTACAAAAGCTTAACTCGGCAACGAGGTATGTACGTGGTAAGAAAGTTTGATTGAAAATAGATCTTTCGTTCAGATATAAACTATCCTGCAGTGTCGGACAAAGCTCGTCACCTGCGCTATAACATCGCTACACCATCTCTGCAACACCCACTGGCTTTATCAGCTTTAACTGGGTTAATGAACCAGACTTAATTTCACTTTGGAAAGAAAAAAGGCGAAAGAGGTTAAGCACAAATTGCAATTACTGCTGCCGCGCTTCGCGTCTGTATAAGGTATTTGGCGAAGTTATTGTTTTTATCGCCTATATGTGTTTGATTCTATTGGAATTTCGTGAATCAATTTCAATCAAGTGTACCTTAGTCGATTGCGTTCTGTGGAATCCTTCACGCAATGCTCTTTTGTGCAAAGTGCTTCCTCTTGTTGGACAAGGCGTGTGTATATCACCGCTGTACTTGCAGTAGAATATACATGTATAGTTATGAGGGTTCTATATTGATTTAGGATTGACAAAATACGTCAAACTCCATTGTGTTGCTCTAAAATCAAAGGTTTACTAATTATAAGTCCCGTCTACATCATATACAGAAACTCTTGACCGAAAACAAAGAAACGACTTCTAAGTATTTTGTTTAAATAGCCAATTTTTTTTTTTTTTCAATGGTTATAACTTATTTTCTATCCAAACTGTTATCACACATGATATCTTTACTTGTACATGTGGTTCTGCCACCATATAAAGCGGTACCTACTCTACTCGCGCGGAGCGCGACAAAATTCAAATTAAAGAAATACGTTTTTTTTACATATGTATAGGTATATGCGAAGATATGCTGCACACGCTATTTTCATGCGTACGGGCGTTGAACGACTGCCAACAATTCCATGATTTCAGAATTCTCGTATTTTATGCCACATTCTTATAAACGGATAAAAATTCACTGTTGCGTGACTCGTAAGACAAGTAGATGCCCACACGTTATATGTAGATGCTTTATAAAGTAAGCTCTGTTGCAAGCATGAGGAGGATATAACAAGATATCCTGTTCGTTATACGAATGTTTGATAATCAAACTGTGGGCTTACCTCCAGGAATTATTTACGAAAATTTCCAAAGCACCGACGTTCGAAAACCATCGCAGATCTCTATCGTGATCCCAATAACAGAAAATGATGAATACAAATTATATCATTTATTGTTATATTGAACGTATTATTCATTGAATATATCTGTTCCGTTCGTGGTTTTGTATAGTTGTTATACCGACCCGAAAGCACGTAACTTTCCAGGAACCCACTACCCCAAATACTTTGCCACACCCTCGCAAACTTATCATTTCCATGTGTTTTCCCTTCGTCACACTTTCGGATCGTCTACAGCCGTCCTGTCCTTGCAGACATAACTAACACTGTTGTTCCTCTACCTCTCTCTCAACTCCGCATTCCTGGAAATTATTCCATCCTAATCAGTTGCTAACAAATCCGTATCCAGAAAGCATGCAGTCCGTAAGTTATAACACGAATCTACAAATATTCTCGCGATACAATTCCAAACGCATCTAAGCAAGACATAACCGTAATCATCATGTGCATCACCTTTCATTATTTGTCATCAACATATATCATTGTTAAATACTATCGTCGTATTTGAATTTATCTACAAAAACTACCTCCAATTTTTTAATCGGCCAACTGTCTTCAGGGACTCGAATGAACAATGGCGGTACTTAGAAAATTGGTGAATTATAGTGCCAAACATTAACCTGTTACTCAGGCATGTTTGAAGAGGCATATGATTTCAACATTACTGTTTTTCTAACAATAAGCTAGTAGTACTGTATCATTACTAATAAGACATCGGTTATGATGACGTTCTTTTGACCAATCAGACAGTAAAAAGACAAGAACCTGCGAGTGGTCTGTATGATTACTATTTGCAATGACACATTCTCGGAACCCAAAGTGTACCGCTTCAACAGTGTCCGTTGTTAGGAAAAATTCAATTTCTCAAGAACTCCCTTTAGAAACAATGCAGTCGGTTTTTTCCACTCCTGTAAATCTTAACGAGGGGTTAGGAACAAAAGACTTTTCCATCCTCCATATTACTTGAAAATTTTAAACTTCGTACGTCCATTCATTATTCACAGTCTAATTTTCAACTGTCGCGTACCGCGTACATATTTGGTACGTTTTTGGTTTCGTTCTGACAATGAGTGAGAAGGGAATCGACGCTATCTTCGCCTTGAGGAAACAGCCCCGTATCCATTGCACCTTAATAACCATCCAAGATGGCTGCTCGACCCCTTGAACGACTCTCAAAGTTTCTGCTTCCATTGAGGAAAATACCCGCCTGCTCGGAGGCTCGGGAACTTCCGGTGAAGCTGCCGGAGGCGTTCGTTAGCCAAGAATGCGTCTTTTACTACTCGTAGGTCGTCTTACACCGTTGCCAATTACTCACTGTACACGAGAACGTTAAACGGCACGTACAGCACTTTTTTTTATCCTCCTCGAGCTCAGCCATTTCAGCACCCCGCCCGCTGAACTGGATCAGCTAATTTTGTAATTTCCTCGACGTCCGCCTCCTTGGTTTGCAGAGTTCGTTCGTTCGTTTATTCGTTCGTTCTGTTTAAATTTTTGAACGCGGCCGCCTTTGAGGACTCGGCAAACATCCTCTCGCCATAATAAATTGGATTATTACGAATTAAACTAAGCCCTAATTGGATTCGTTACAGGCGCTTCTACAGCAGCGCGTGGTGGATAATCAGAAATCTCTTTTCAACCCAACAAATGTCTGCAGCGACTCTCAGGTGAAAATTAGGGAGGTGTAAAGCTTCAACCACCCACTCTCGTTAAATTCTACCTCGTTCAACACGCCCGTTTTCGAGTCTCCATAACGTAAGCACCTAGTTTCTCAGTATTTACGCATCCGCTGAACCGAATCGTGTTGAACTCAATTATAACTCAGGATTTTGGAATTTTTTTAAATGTTAAAACAAAACTCTTACTCCGCGCAATACTAATAAATTATAACATAATCGTCTCAGTATACAAATAGGTTACATACTGACAAATGGCTATGCTGGAAAACATTTGCGAATAGTCTTGAGTCGGTTCAAAAAACACAGCTGAAAAGTAAGAAATTCTTATATTTCGATCAATCGATGCTACAATGCTCTGGATGTGCTTTTTCAATTTCGGAGAGTCCTAATTACTGAGGAATTGTACATCTGTTTTCGAAACTGCTGTGCCTGTTTCCCTTGCTATTTTTCAAATTTCATAATGGAAATTTCATGACGAACAATCTCACCGGAAGTTTCCTGGAAATTTATCTACAACCGCGCACTACTCACTCAAAACTTCCTGGAATACAATGTCCAGTAATGATTCGTTATTTTGATTTTTTTTCAATCGTCTTCTGATAGAAAAAATTGAAATCATTTTCGAAATCGTATCATTTGGGATAAATGAATTTTTGTTTTGAAAAAAATAAAAGCATTCTTATATATGCTTTGTCTAACTGTCGTTTATCTCGGTTGTTTACCAGTTCTTTCCCAACATCGTGCCGAACCGTCTACTGCATATTCGATAAGAATTCTGTGTATTCAAATTGATTAAAAACTCTGCCCACGACAATTCAATCCATCACCAGCAGACTGTGTGCAAGGGGATGGGATGTCACGGGCTGTATTCTATTCTGGAATGAATTTTATACGTTGTGTATACACATATATGTATATTACATTCTCCTACCGGCTGTCTGTTCTTTCAATATTTTCCATTCAAAATTTCCGTTTTAACGTAATCGATTGCTCATACCCGCACACAAGTGAGACAGAGCTATGGGTACGAATGCTCAAGTTGTTTGTTCATTGCGAAACGATTCTGCAAACTACCAGCCGATGAATGATTTCATACAATCAATTTTTTTTGCCACGTTTCTAAAGTTTTTACCGTAACAGTCGCAGAACTTTTTCATGACGCATATGATATTAACGAGCTATAATACCTACGCGTGTATGTTTGCAATTTGTTCGCTCTGAAATTTTCATAAATGTTATAACTATTATCTTTATGAATTTATTATTCAGTTATTTATCTCCTTGCAAAGCGTCCAATCTCAAGTAAGCCCCGTCAACCTAACTTAACAAACGGAGAAGGTGGTTATTATGCTTGGTAATTTTGTTGAAGTACAAATGGAGTCTTGAGATGTAGCTTATTAAGTTTTATACGTTCAAATGAGTTATCTCTTTCAGTATGTAGCTACATTTAATTCGATTTTCAGTTCTTTATAAGTGTGACAAGTTGTGTACATGCCTCAGCGTATTAAAACATTTCATTAGTACACTAACATTTCCAGGATGCGCTTCTGCTGGGGTAGAACTTCTGTTTCTATCTCCATAACGAACACTGTACGAACCACGTTTCAACGAGCCAGTCATAATTATTCAAGTTTCCAACGACACGTAGGTATATCCGCGTCTCCATTTACACATGTATACCTCTAGCAAAGCACGAATGACAAAAGTCTCATGGATGCTCTCAAGCTTTTGCAATGCCCCCGGACACTTTGAGGGACGTGACCTCTCCTGACCAGGTACGACCCTTGCACCGACGGGGTAAATCTACACCCATTTATCTACCTATATGGATATACTCACCGAGTTTCAAGTGTTCGCGATGATAAGAAGCCAGCAGGCAGCCATCAGTGGCCGAAACCGGAAATCCCTCACAGTGAACGATGCAGACGTGCACTGGGGCATCGTCGTGACGCGGACGGTTTCATAGCCGCAGGTAAGCAGCGAGAGCTGTCTTCTGTCTAAATTTCTGACGGAATATATTTGGAGTAACTGTTCGTTTTTAGAAATAAAAAACCGTAAAAAATTTGTTTCGCAGTATCGAAAAGCTCACGACGATGCCGAAATGGGACCGCAGCTTTCAGATTCCAACGTTGAATGCAAACAACTGATGAAAAAAAGTTCGCAAAGGATAAACATGAAACAAACCAATACCGAACGCAATCGAGTGACTGTATCGTATATATCAGACTCGTGAAGGGAGGAACCCAGCTGAGAATGGAACTGACAATAGGTAAGTAAAAAAACATGTCAACCCAGAAAATAATTCACCCTCGCACGTAAACCAGACTACAATTGGGCGGTACTCCACGGTCAAATCTTACGTTTCGATTAAAGCCAAGGGCAACATCTAACAATTATTTGGACGTTTCTGTATGTTCGATAAGAAAATAGTATAGCTATAACTAGTAGGAATTGGAAAGGAGGTGAATGGTACATAAAATTAATTGCTCGCTTAGACTGAGCGTAGTATGAGGCGAATTTTATCGTCACTGGTATTGCTACCGTACAAGTCTCGGCTGATTAATTCTCATCATTATATCAAAGGATCGTTACACTTCCTTTGTTCAACTGTGATGTCCTCTTACGTTCTTAACCTTGCGGCTCATCGCTAGGAGGAAAATACAGTCTGCGGTGACGGCATGGTACACGATTGTAGTACCTAAAAGAAAAGTCTGAATCATATGTATCGATTGAAAAAAATTTACATAATCCGATGCTGAGTGAGTTCTGACGGTATGGTTACGCATTCGAGTTTCCATTTTCAAGGATATCGAATATACAACTTGAAATCATACCTGTGAAAGAGTGTATAAAGGTTATACCCTAATAGACGTGGCAGAAAATAATTTTCTCAGATATGAAAATGGTGAGGCTTTAACGCCAGTCATTTCCAATTAATCCGTCATTAGGTAACTCGGTCCTGGTTGTGTTCCAAGCTTGAATGGTCCGAGGTAATTGGAGTAACCGAAGTTATACAGGCCCTGTTAGCACTCGGAGCTAATTAACAAAATAAACTCTTTCCATCTTGGCGCGCTTGAGGGGCGATTTTCTTAGGAGAAAATGAGCTTTTCGTCTTGGCGAGAACTCGAACGAACCGTTTGTTTTAATTGCCGGATGAATGGTTCGAAATTCCTGGATATCTCGGGCCAGCAAAGGGACCATACCTAAGTCTCGCTCGACTCCGGGAAAATAACGAAATCGGCTCAATCCCAGAGCCTGGCTATCCTTCCACCACAGTTTTATATTTCGCTTTCTTATTTAACGGTATCAAATATTAAAGCTTCCGGCTCCGGTTTGCTCCGGAATTATGCAGACTCGTAACAAGCCCTCCCACGCAATAGATAACCATAGCAACTACCAACTGGGTACACCGCCGGTGTTGGAGCAGTCCAACCCATTTCTACCTTGTACGTGTACCTCGTACCTTGTGCCTTGTGCCCCGTGTACCTCATATACCTGGAATGCATGAATTTACTGTTCGAATTATGCAGAATATATTAGATCTCTGACGCAGGCTGCTGCACCATCGCCGGATGGAATCGTCCACCACGGGCTGCCGGCGTCTTCGAGGTGCATTAAAACCCTGCAGGTATAATCTCGAACCTGGCAGGAACTCGACAATTCGCCATTTCTTCCCGATGCCTTCATCGGATCCCGGTAATTGCTCAATTTCAATTTTCGTAAAACCACCTGCGTTCACATCGGACGTTTGGCCGAAATCAGCAGCTTTCGTAGTTGCCAAGCAAACGGCAAGCTGCGAGACAACTGTGTTACTCGAATTCAAGTTTGTATTAGTTTTTACTATCTAATTATTTTAAATCAATATATACGTATTTCAATCTTCTTGCTTCTATACGCAAAGCAAGAACTAACTCTAAATCGGATCGAGTGGAATTACGAATTTTCCGCACAAGTGAAACAACACTTGGCCCGATTCTGGTGTGATCGCGTGGGCAAAAAATATGAGCGATGCATACTCGAATTACCGCAAAAGTAAGAATGAAGCAGCGTTGTCGAATGCAGTTCCTTCCCCGCATGGAGCCCTGGTAATCACATACATGGTTATGAGAACAAGTTATGTTAATGCCGGTGCAACAAGGAGCGACCCTCCCGGTGATAGTGCCACAGAATGCATCAGGACACTGCAGCAGATACAGCGGTGAGGGGAACGCGGCGAAGGAAGCTGTTTATGTTACGCCGTACGCATTTAAATGCGCTTTTACGCTCGAATAAATCTTCTCCCGGCTCTCTTTTTTTCATTCTCTCTCTATCTCTCTCTCTCTCTCGCTCTCTCTCTCGTCCGAATATCTGTTTTCTCGATCGGCATATCTTACACAGCCGATCGGCGAAGTTGGCCCTGAAACTCGGCGAAGGAATTATATTGACTCCGAAGGTGGTTTATTGCGTCCGAAAAGTTTGCGATCACGGCGATCGCAGCGATCGCAGCTCGACGATTGACGATCCCGGATCGCGTAACTCGTGGCCCTGTCGCCGTAAAGCGGGACGTGCACCAGTACTTATATTGTCGTCGAAAGAGCGGACAAGACGACGCTGTCCCGGTACAAATGAGCCGTGGTCGCAGCTCCGACCGAACTCTCGACGTGCGATCCGATCGAGACCGGCGCAACTCGTACCGTGCGCTAAATCATTCGGTCTCCTATCTTCATCTACACACATGTATCTGCCTAGGATTTTTAATCCCCGCGTATGCGGATGAAAGCCCTTTTCGTGAGCGTTCAACACTTGTTGTATCGATGTACTTACACAGATTATACACATGCTGCATACGCAGGGGACATGCAAGAGTGAAACCTACGGTACGCCGAGCCCGAACTCGTACATAACTACATATCCATTCGCCGGGGAGAACTCGTGTATGAATAGGTACAGATCCGTTCGAGATATTATATTCACTACACCAGCATGCCGGAATTATACGGTATATATGGCTGCAGCTTTATCTTATTGCCACAGATATATGGCGCGAAGCATACACACTCTACACGGTAGGAGGGAAAATAATTAATGGCTCAGGCTCGGCGCTCTGCGGTGCGAGAGCCGCATTTTATCTTCCAATGACTTCTGTATCTGCGGAAATGGATTGGCAAAGGAAAAACATGACACACCCCACTGCATACATTTGCCGCGTACCTACGTAGGTGTACGTATATTTAACCCGACGTTTTCACCCCTCTCGCGTGTTCACGCTGCACTAGGCAATCTCATTGAAGAGTTAGATTTTCGTCGGGTTTCGAACACCGGGGACCTAAAATTTGCCCAACCACGAGCATGGATTAAACAGAAATTTGCCAATGCAAAGCGAGCAGTCGGAAACGTGAAAATATTAAAATATCAATTGGAAGATACGGCTAACAGTCCGTTGTTGGCTGGATATTCGTGGGAGAAAAATCAAAGTTTTCAAATTTATTACGACTCGTTTTAATATCACTCCCGTCAAATAAGTGACGATGTATTTTATGCAGCGGACAATTGGTGCTTCAGCAAGACTCGAAAACTCCGTGTGCCCAGGTATAATAGGTCATAGAACGAAGGGCTAACCCGTGTAATCCAGACGTGACACTCTGGCACTGCCTACGCGTTGTTGGCAGATCAAAGCGAAAGATAGGGCATATTTATGCCATCTAGATCTGGAATAAATATTTGAGCTGTTGAAGTAATATTTGTACACCCGATGGGCGAGTGCGCAGGTGATGCACACAGGCTTGGAGGGGATGACGTTGCCTTCGCTGGTATACGGATGACGCCACATATTTACAGCGGTGAATTTCGCCCCCATGCACGGAACTGCCGCGTGTTTTTCTCCGCCTCTTCTCCTCCCCTCCTTATTCATCTACGCCTGCGTTACACTTACCGTTTATTCTTTTTTCTCTTTGATTTGTTTATTAATTTTTTTATTACTACCGCGCCGTCTTTTTACGGAGCAACTAATTCAATTATGGCCTCACAGAGAACGAGGGTCGATATATACCGCTGCGCCTTCGCTTCGAGGAGCACAGAATTTTATTTTTGTGCCGGTGGCAGTTCTCATGCTGCGTAAAATTGAAGAATTATAAACTCACAACAGCGAGAGCAGAGATAGAAATGAATCTTTTATTACGTTTCCAAGATAACCGGATGTTGACGACTGTAATTCTGAATTCAGTGCAGTTTCTTTATTTCTCTGCTGGTATTTACGAGTAGCATTTCTCACTTTGATCATGACGGGACGGTTGTTTCAAAAGTAGCAAGGCAGTGCGACGATTGGTCCGCTGAAAAAGAATGCTGTTACTTGGTTCACAATTAAAAATTAAACCTACGAAGTGACCGATATTTAACGCTTGCACAAAGAGTTTGACATGTCAGGTGCTATAATACCAGACAGCATCCTAAGACGCACAGGATTCCCTCAGTAAATGCAAATATCTTTACATTTTCACCAGAGCAACCCAATGGGGATTTGCATCTGTTGCAATTAAAGCTTATTGTCCGTTCCAAAACTCAACACGCAAATCTAAAAATCCGTAAAGCTATACAAATCGCTCCAAAACTACCGTATAGCTTACACCGTTCTCCTCGACGCACTCTGATCCTGATCGTGTCTTTTAACATTGGATACGAACGGTTGTTGGTCTGACACGATACCGATATTACAAGAATCAAAAGACGTGCTCAGACTGGTACTTGTCGAATTCTAGAATCTTGTAAAGATCAATTCAGGAGGCGCTAGTGGGGTAAAGTTATTTTTGCTCAGAACGTTGAACATTCGAGATGGGACTTTTACGCCACTATATCACTTTCCAATTTCTGCTATTCGCGCGGGAGCACGTATCTGCAAGCCATTCGCCAGGCCGTCTGACCATAAGAGAGAACAGCCCATCGGGGATCTTCTTATACCCGGTAGAAATCTGGAAAATCCCTTTCGCCTCTCATTCATCCGCGCCTTGCCTATAGATTGGCGCAGACTGAGGCGGATTACAGTTTCCCACCTCTTCGCACTTCGTTGGGATTCAGCCTCCGACACGAGGACCCAGCGGCAGCTTACCTAGGTCGGAATAAGACGGTGGGTAGATAGTACTGTACGTAGTTACTACAGGACGCCTAGGAAAGCCCACGCATTCAAGTCGCAGGGCGTTCCTTTCAATGTACCTCTGTAAATGGAAATGGATGGAGATTGAGTCGAAGGAGTTCTTTGCGGGTCCGGATGGATCGAGGGATGCAAAAGGGTTGGGACGGTTGGAACGGGCTGCTTCGCTGCACAGTTGGGAATGAATCTTTTCTCCCCGTAGTGCCCTTCAATTTACCCCTATTCGTGATTAGAATGCGTTACAGTTAGGCGAGAAGGACAGAAGTAGCGGATTTGCCGCAAGAGCCTTCCACCATCCTTCTCTCGCTTTCCCTCAGCACTACCGCTCATTGGGATGGAAGACCTACACCCCGACTGTCACTCCAAATTTGCTCGCTTTTAGCACCGCATTGAGGAGTACAAGGTACTGATTGTGACGTGCGGTGGGAGGGTGCGATTCTCTTCGACCCAGCGAATCCCGTCGAAACTTTGATATATGCCGCTGCAGTAGATGAAACGCCATCCTTTCTCCTTTCAACGTTTGTTCTTCAAAGTGCGCCCGGCGCTCCTTGAGCTCGGAGGATATCACAGTCTCGCGGATGATATAACGGACGAAAGATGATAAAGGTGCAGCTTCCGATTAGGTATGCAGGAAACGTCACTCGATCTGCATAACTAGTCGCCGGCGCGACGGAGTCGCGGTGCGGGTGTCACGACATTCTAACTCACCACGGCCTTGCTTCGGGCAAACTTCCTTCCTTCCAGCATCCATCGTCTTCCGTTCCTAGCTTTGTGAACTCGGTGAGACACTCCACCGCTCCTGGGCACGCCAAGGTAGATATAGGACTGGAGTTGCCAAGTAAAGGGTAAGGAAAGAAGCTCAAAGATAAAAGGTAAAATGTAAAAGGTTAAGGGTGCTCCCACGAGAATGGAATTTCAATGAAACTCAGCCGTCGTTTGCATACAAAGAGCTATCTCGTCGCTAACGAAACGGAATTCGTTTAACTCAAGTATCGCTCAGATTAGAGGCTTGAGACTCGCTAACACCGCGCACTTCGCTGGGTCCAGTCCAATGGGGCAATCTTCATTTAGAATCATCAACGACCGTGCAACCGCGTTACGCAATTTCACCAACACTCATTTTAACGCTCATATCTAACAGGAATGCTGAACAGCTCCTGCTCGTCCAATAATTAGACGATTACTGTACGATCGAGAAAAAAATTAAATATCGAATGCGTTGAAAGAGACTGTTGGAAGAACAAAAATCTTCAGGTGAAGAACGGTGAGATTGATGTGAAAAACGAAACCATTACCACAGCGTTTTATTGACAAGCTGTGACGAGAGCTTTACCATCGATTAAAACGTTGGAAAGACGTGCAATCTGACTATATTTTAGATTCGATTCGAAGAGGTGCTAATTGTAAGTAAAGTTGCCAGTAATTGATTCAGACGCTTTAATACACTGTTTACATACGTACAATAGACTTGTTTTTTAAACGCCTAAAAATACTCAGTCAAACTCCGAAGAGGGCTCGATTGAATTGACTATTTGTGAAAATAAGTTCCTTGGCCAGCTATTCAATCGTCGATTAGAGCCCCTAGCCGTTTCACCGCTCCTTAACTTCTTGCCTCTGACGTAATTGTAGCATTACCTGTCTCCAGCTTTTAATCCAATCCATTAGCGTGACTTGATTCGTATTCTCCGTCTTTGGATGCGGAGTGTCTCAGTATGCTGGCATCGCCCGCCGAGATGAGGGTAATTAAATAAAGTAAACGGAGGGCAGGATTAGGGACTGGCGAGAAGTTTGTCCCGCGAGCACTTTGGGCTTCTTCTCAGTGCACAATGGTTATATTGTTCCCGTTAATAGGAATACTGGATATTTTCTCAGCCCCACGTCAAGCCTTTCACTTGTTTCAAACTTCGTCCGAAAGAAATTCTTTTGTTTTTCTCACCGCTTCCTAACATAGCACGGGTAGTAAAGTCTGCATGCTTTAGGAGCACGGGCTTCGCAGTAAAAAATAATCCTGGATTCCTGCCGGCAGTGTATGGCGAACCAGACCCGAGACCAGAGGCAGAGAATGTAGGCAAGCAATTTGGCCAGGTCGTAATCCTAATGCAAGGCAATCAAACCGATCCGGGTTCCCGTTCACGGAGTTAAAACGCCAAGCGATATCGCGGCCGAAGTGAAAAAAGGTACGTCTTATACCTCGGCTGGTCCAACTTATTCGCGACGCAGGTGATCCGTCCAATAAGGTCAACTATCAAGTTTGTGCTGGAACAGAAACTGGAGCTTAAGTTCAGTCAAACAAAATACAATTAGGCACGTCTTCAATTCCTTTATTTCAAAATTTTGAAATTCTTCATAAGATATGTGCGCAACTACGAAAGACTACATAATTCACTAGTACTGAGAAGCTTGAAAGGAAATACTAAATTGCGATCGGCATGATTGAGCTGGCTCTCCATTTGTATACTGATAATCTTTTTTATTCCACGGAAAAAGATACTGCGATGAACAGTTTCCTCGTGAGGTGTGCTTGTCAGGTTATATACCACTGTCAGGATGTGTACGTGTATAGATGGCACTTGGCTGGTGAGGCTTGGGGATATGGGGGGTGGAAGGGGTTAGCGGATATATATCGTTTAAGTACAAAACTTTGATTAAATTTTCTCTCGGGTGCGGAGACGGTTCTTACTTGATTGTTTGAGATAACTTTATAACTATACCGCTTGCACGGGGTCAAACATCTTGCACGAGAAACGACCCTCGCTCTCGCTGGTAAAAGGAGTCATTGTCCCACCTCGTCAGGGAATCGATTCAGCGAAACGAGAAACTTTCCGCCGTACTTTCTCGACTCGGTTTTCGTTTTTCTTTGCGACGTGAAAATATGCGGGTGGATCTTTTACCGCTGTTTTAGGATTATATTCTGACGGTACCGATTCTGCTTGCAATAATTATACTATGCAGATTTACGTGTTGATGTATTGCGTTACATGTATTCATTCCGTACCGACAATTTTTCCGAGGGGAAACCCTTTCTCCTTGGACAAATTCACAATCCGTTTAAACAGCCACCCCACCCGGCTGCTATAGAAATAAGAAACAAAAGTGAAGGCGGAAAAAAAATTAAGAAACTGATTTGAGTAGACGGTGACGACGCGCTGGGACAAAAATGACTCGGTTGATTGAATTTCTTCGAGTTGAGATTGAAACTTAATCCCGTCCTTTTAAGTCGTGAAGAACATGCAAAGTGGCTCCCCTTGTTTGAATTTAAGGAAATTTATGGACGCGCTCAAGTTTTAACCCGTAGATCTTAACCACGAATTCAGATATAACATTTTTTTATTTTAATCAATTTTCACTCGGCATTAATCTCGAGTACATTACCCTGACGTTGATCAAGTATTCTCTTTGATAGCAGAATATCGATCGCATCATTGGTACATTTTTCCTACTCGATATAATCCAACGTAAAGAAAAATTAAACTTATATACCTACTCGTTAAATGATGCGAAAAGAATATTACGTCAGACTTGAAAATTTTTTTATAAAATTAATCAAAAGTTACGACTATCCTGGCACTTTTCGAGTCTTGACACAGAATTTCTTCGCGTGAATATAATGCTCGCGGAGATTTGAGTAGCATAACCAAAATCGATAGTTTGCCGTATTGAACCAAATGCTGTAGAAGGGAATATAACGATGAAAAACTTGTGGGCATTTTTACGCAGCTTTTATGGCTGTCCATAAGATGTCGATTTTCAAAATCGACTACCGGTCACACACTTTTTCTAGACGTAGAAAAACAACTAATCACCCATGTCGCATGATCGGTATTTCACTTTTAACGAATAATTAGTCGCTTGCAATAAATACATGCGCGTAGAGATAAATTACAGGATAACCACTCTAATACACTGCCTATTGTGAGTAATACTTACGGCAAATGCATAAAGTGTACGCGAAGGACATAAGTATAAGAGTATCGTAAATTTATGGAGATACGTGTCATATTCAACTCGCAAGATATTTTAAAGCTTTGCGTTCATGGAATTCTGCAACGCAGCTAATAGGTCGTAAAATGTAACAATTTTCTTTGATGGAATGGCGTGTTTCTTGGCACGAAGTAAAATCGAGCCCTGCAGTAATCGAAGAACACTGCGGAGAAACAAATTTACTGCGACAGATAGGTCACACCAACTCCTGGTACGCTTTTTGTTCTATATGTCTCAGCTACTCTCAACCATTCTGATCCAGCCACATCTTTCGAACTTTCAGATTTGCGAAGAAATCAGTTTTATAATGATCACTTTATTAGCGAAATCGTCATTATAGCGGTAATCGATTTTAAAGAAATTCTAACTGTGAATTCTTTGTGAAAAGATAAAATTTTGTACTCAGAAAAAATACGGGTGTACATTTAGCTTGCAAGGTACGAAAAATTAACAGCTAAAAAGAAGAAAGAAAATCGATTCAAGAAGTTGTGAAGGCAGAAAATGATCAACAGAATATGAAATATCTCTAGCTTAAAAAATTCACAGTCCACTTTTAAATCCTGGTAAAAGATTTCTTCGCACTAACTTTTTCCCCTTTTCCTGTTTTATTCGAGTTCATTATTCTCAATTTATTTGCTTATATCTCCCAAACTAAATTCCCTTCCATCTTTGTTCGACGCTGAATATTTATTCTCGCTCAAAGAACTTTCTGGGTAAATTTCATAAAAATTCATTTTGGCTAACAGTGATTGCGTGAAACCTTGCATTTACTGGAAAGCTCATGTTTTTTAAATCTTAAACTTTGCCAACCGTGATTTCAAGCTGAGACTGCCTACGATTTACTAATAAGAAACTGAAATTGAAATTGGAAAGGTTCGTGGTCAGGTCGATGATTCTAGAACGCTTCATATACATGTGTCAAAGAATTGATGTATACACTTCGAACCAAAGTCGTATAATTGTAACTAAATCGGCACCGCTGATATTTGAAGACTGTAAGGTATTAAAACTTTTGCTTCTATCCCCGTACCTAGAGTGATATCTTATAGGCGTGATGGACAGTCCGCATCAGCAGGACTCCAAATTTCTGACACCACGAATTACTAATTCAATACCCAAGTGTCGTTTTGCCAACTGATGTTCACCTACCCTGTTTATTCCCGAAATGTTAGTTCAGCGAGATTCCTACTTGGCTTTGAAGCGTCGAGTAAGATTTGTTCCAGCGAAAGCTTTCTTGGTGAGTCCAAAATATCCCATTGCCGTCAAAATATGAGTTTTGGTTTTTTTACGTCACCCTATTTGCTCATTACATCGCAGCGCTATTTTAAATCATTTCTAACAACACAAGAGACGCGATAGTCTTTTAAACACGGTCAGACAAAAGACTCGAACTGATTGTGGATATACAGTGGAGTACCAATTTTTTACACTTACGTGTATGTCAGTCAGATGATGGGGTGATTGGGAAATGATGGTCTGAAAGAAATGAAACGACGTTGGAATAAATGTTTATTCAATATTTTTATTCAGTGTACTGTTCTTTATAATTTTCTTATAATATTATGCCTTTCTAATATACAGTCTTTTATCAGCCGAGACCATTACAATTCTATTTACAGTATAACCTTACGAAGCTAGAGCATCGCACAGCAATTTCACGTATTCACTTAAAAACGTGTCTTATTTCTCATAACTCATTATCCTTATAGGACTTATCCGCTTTTCGATATTCTCTACATTATCTGTTATTTAGGACTAGAAATACTCATTTTCATCATGCTACTCCCGTAACATTCTGTTTTATCGAACCTCTCACCACCATGATTAATCACCCAATGATTTTACAAATATAAGGTAGGTATTGTATCGTATTTCAGTGGGAAAATTCATTATTAGATACACTAAAATGTATATTGTCAATAATGTTTTCTCTTAACCAACCATAACAAAGTGAACCTCTGAAACTTTTGATAAATAGAACAAAAATTTGACGATGACACAAGGAGAGTATCGATACAAATATCATATTATCAAAAAATGTTAATGGCAAATATTATTCCTGCCAAAAAAAATTGTTGTCTAGAATGAAACGGTACAATAGGTTTCAAATTACTAGGAAACGTATAAAACACGATGTTTCTTTCAGATACATAAGTCTTACCTAACTTCATTAGAACGTTACGTGTGTAATATTCAATGTGCAAATCAATATAATTACGTAAATATAGTTGGCTTAGCGTATTACATGAAAGAAAGAAAAAATATTCTCATCCATCCCTGATTTTTATTTACTTACATTTTTACACATTTCATTATTATCTAATCACTTTCAAATCATCGAACCGTAAATCGGGATGCATACTTATAGTCCCGTTGATTCTTAATATGGACCATTGTAACTTATACATTCAAGTACATTCTGAACTTATTAATCAAACGCGTATGCAAAAATAATCTTTCTACGAGCGAGATGAATGTCCATAACAAAGCTGCAGTTGTACTTTTTGAAAAGTAAATCTTAGGCTCACTTTGTTAACCATAACAAGATTCGACCGATGATTCGTTATAATATGACGTCTGTTTAAAATAGCTGGTTGAATGACTTTTCAATCATTCTCTATTATTTGTTTATTTATTTTTCTTCTCGGCTAAACTATAGTTTGCAGCAGCACGTAGTTATCGTCTATGTAGCGCAAATGGAAGGAAACATTTTCGAATAACGATTAATACAGTGTTAAAAAGTAAGTATCAAAATCAATAAAATCGGCCGTGGGCTCAAAATCAGTGCGATCGTTTCACCTGGCCACCCTCAGGACTGACTGGCGAGTACAGGCCGAGCTTGAGCCCTAACTCCCTTGGTTTTCTAGCGGTGTTTCTGACCGGAAACGGGCTGAATTGGATCTTTGGGCTCGGCGTCTTCTCCAGACTATGAGTGGCGCCTCTGCTAGCATGCCCGATGTTTCCCAAGCTCAGAGAAGATTTCCGGTAGTTATTCGACCCTTGGCTCGAATGATCCGCGTACTTGGCAACGTTCATTTTGTCGAGGAACTCCGGGTGGGAAACTGGTCGTTTCGTGACGTCTTCTAGACTGGGGGAAAGCTTCGAGAGGTAAGGGTTGACCGGAACGGGTAGTTTCCGTGTCGAAAACTGGTGGCTCGGTGACAGGGAATGCGACTCGCGTCTGTGAACGGTCAAATGAGTGCCAATTTCGTCTTCGCGGATCGAAGACGGCAAAGTGTAGGAACTTGATCTGTTGTAATCCGACGTTTTATGGTAGGAGTATTCCTGAGAGGAAACGTCCTGGTATTTCCTGTGGCAAAGGTCCGACTTGTTGTACGCGTAGTCGACGGTTGACTCGCCAATATCCTTCTCGGAAGAGCCTCTTTCGTCTCGCGGTAGATACTTTGCGGGGTCAGCCGTGTTTGTTTCGTAGTAGGCAGCGCCTTTGTCGAGGTTAGCTATATCCGTCTGAAAAGATCGCAGGGTGAAATCATCGCTCCGAATCTTCGGCGGTGTCTCGTCGTCGTATCTCACCCGAAATTCGAGCGTTTCCTTTGAAATGACAGCCCTCTTCGGTGAGATATCGTAGATGTGCGATGAGGCGACGGACTTGTGATCGCTGAATTCAAAACTCGAGTCCATCGATGGCTTCTCGTATGATCGAACGGAGTACGGATTGCCCGGCGTTTTTCTCGGCGAAATTCTCGACTTGAAGTCGTACGGCTTGTAGCTGTCGTAGGGACTCCTCAATGGCGACAAGTCGAAGGACTTCTCTGCCTTCGGGGTGTAACTCAAGATTGGCGACATTCTCTCCCCGTATGTCAGCGCGTGATCGGGAGCGTAAGGGTTGGTGGAAATCACCTCGGGCGCTGACACCGGTTGCACACTCGGGTATATTTCCCCAGCTGATATCTTGTCGAGTTTCTCCAACTCCCGGTAAATGTCGATGTCACTTTTAGGCGATAGGTCCTGAAGGTTGTATTTCGGCGGTGGATATGGAATCGGCTTGTCGTTATAATCGTAGGATTTCTCGGGCTTTATTACTCCCTCTTGGATCGAGCCGAGTTCGCTCTTAGTGTCGATCGAGTCGTTCGACGACTTGTGAGAGAAGACGTTCGTCGAGATACTCGAGAGGTCTAGTCCCTCCATCTCGCTGATGTTTTGGCTAGAAGAGCCTTGTTCCTGACGCGGAAGACCCGCCGAGGATGAAGGCCGTTCTTCGTAGTTTGCTAGCAGCTTCGAAAGTTCCTCGTTTATCTGCCTGTCGATCAGAGCCTCTCTCGTGTCCAGATAATCTCTGGACAAAGCTTCGTCCAGATCCAAATTGTCGATCTCTTCGGTATCATCGATCAGCGAAAGTTTTGAGAGCTCGTCGTTGATCTTGGCATCGAATTCGGAACCACTGGTCATCGATAGCTGGTCCAAGTCTTTGAAATTAATTCTGGCCAATTCCTCGTTAATTTCGTGTTCGTTGAGGCCGATTTTCTCAAGAATTGGACTGAATATTTTTGAAATCTCCTCGTTGATGGGGCTGATAGTTATCTCTTTCGATATTTCCTCCAAATCGGGCAGTCGCTTTTTCGCCTGACAGGTAAGAATTCTATGCAGAATCGCCGAGTTCTCCTGAATGATTTTCAGCGCTCTGTCGCTGCTTCTTCGACCGTTATCACTTTTCTTACGCGGCTTAACTTTCGTCCAGACGCCCAGCTTCGGCTCCTTATCATCATCGGTTTTCGTATTATCCGAAACCCGCGCGAGAGTGTTTAAAAAGCTATCGCTGTCTTCCTGAATTTGAATTTTCGGTTCGATCACGTACTGCTTCCTAGAAACGGTCGGAATATTCATCTCAAGGTCAATCAACCGGACCTTAGAAAATCCGTTCGCCGAATCGCTAAAGGTGTCTTGCCTTCTGGCCTCTAGGCTCTTCAAATCCTGTAGAATATCGCTCGCCTTTTTGGTGAGTCCTTTCTCCGATCCCCCATCACCGGTACTTTTAATCTCGAGATGCCTCAAGTCCTCCAAAATATCGCTCGACCGTTTCTTCAGACTGTTCCTTCCGAACTCATCAGACGAAGAGGAAAGTTTCGAATCCGTAAATCTTTTGTCTAAGCTGCTAGAGCTGCGCTCAAAAGGCTTCGAGTAATCTTGACCAACTTCGTACTCGTTCGTCCTGTCTTTATTTCTCTCCAATAAACTCTTACTACTTTTGTCGTAGAAATTTGCAAGTTTTTCAAATTGTTCTCGCGGCAAAGGGGACACGGTATCCTTATCCGCATATTGATCCCTCGACTCATTCTCTTCCAGCTGCGACTCAGTCCGATAACTTTGTGAGTAGTGTATCCCATAGAAACGCGTTGTGTCTGTTCCTTCCATTTTGCATTTATCGTCCGCCAGCGACGATTCGATATCGGTTTTCTGCGATCTGTCTTTTTCCAGATTATGGCGAAAGTCATCCTTTGAACTGCCGGTGAAGTCCATTCCCTCTTCGCTTCTAATGACACGATCTTTCCTCGATTCGGAAGCTATTAATTTTCCAGATCCTTTTGAACTCGTGGACTTTTGCTCGGGTGAAGTCTCCTCACTATCAGTGGTGCTGTTTTTTTGCTTCGCTGTGCTGTACGGTGAGGGTGTCTTTTCATTCGGGCGTGCGATTGGGTAAAACGGGGAAGTCGCGGAGCAAAGATTGATCGGAGAGTCGGAGTAGGTGCCACGACCCCCTTTGCAATTTGAAGTAAATTTTATTGAATTGGCACTGATCGGCGATTGAAGATCGGAGCTAAACGATCTTTCGGAAGACTTTTTTCGATCCGGGCTGCACGAGTCGCTGGAGCTACTCGCCTCCAACTTTGGACTCAGGCTCGATTTGCCTTTCAAAGAGTCAAAGCTGATCAGGGACGGTGAACTTGATTTGGCTAAGGATGTAATTCGCATCGCTGCTTTCAGCTGAACATCCTGATCATCGGAACCGATGGAACGAAGGGTCAGGGTTTTTGACTCCGAGCTCACAGAAGAGGCGGCTGACTTCTCCGCGTGAAAATCACGCGAATCGAAGCTCACTGGAGTTCGAGGACTGGTCGTTAAGCTGGAGGTTTTCGAATCTGGACCCATGGTTTCCCCAGAGCTGCACGATTTGTCACTGCCCGGTGTCTTCGGGCTTTGGCTCAGCTCTAGGCGAACACCAACAACCGCAGCTGGACTCGTTGCCGGTTTGATTCGAACCAAGTCATTATTTCTGGTGAAATCTACGCTACTAATATTTACAAAGACTCCGTTGGACTTGTTCTGCGGTTCGTGTATCTTCATTGGAAACTCTTGCGTCTCTCTTTCGACAACTTTGATGGCAGCCGTCGAGGATGGATATTCGGCCGAGTAATTAAGCTTCTGTTCTAAGTTTATCGGAGATATTGGAACGTGTCCTATTACGTAGGATCTGGAGTAAGGCTTTGAATCGGCAACTACTTTGTTCAAATTATCGCCAATCATCCCCGGCGAGGAAGCAAGCTGAACGGTCGAAGCACCGTTACCAAAATCTGGCTCAGTTTCGGCATGTCTAGCCTCCGATTCTACGGCAACTAGATTATCGTCGTCAAAATTCGAATATTTAAGCTCAGGAGCGAAATCGTAGCGCTTTCCCATATCGGGCCTATCTATTCGCGCACTAGTATCTGCAGCTACCTGTTTATCGAATTCCAACACTTCAGGATCGTCCGATGACTCCAGGTGAGAACTAGAAAGCACTTTCAATGGAAATAAACTATGATCAGTAAACTGATATTCGTCAAGTATCTGAACTTCAGTTTCATTTTCAACAGATACTGAGCTACTCTCACCAGCATTTGGACCACCGCTAATGGTGCTTGAAAAATCAAAACTACCTAACGTTTCGGATGGCCTTTCCACTCGCTCAACCGACGAACTATTGATCGAGTCGACGTCCGTGGCAAACACTGGCACATCATCGGTTTTCACGGAGTCCAACGATTCTCGTTCAACCTGATCTGGCGCTTCGTCAGCCAGCTTGTAACGTCCCAGTCTCTCATTATCCGTCGACAGTCTGCGGATCTGGTCGGTTATCTCAGAGATCGAAGTCTCCTCGAGGTTTGAGGGTAGCTTCAAGCTCTGCGCTCCTTTTTGCTGACCGTACGCGAAATCGTGATGGCTGGGTGATGTCTTATTGTCGGTTCCTTCCCTGCGAGGACTCTTCTCGTCGTCGGTCGCCATGACGTAGCAATCGGAATTAGAGGTGAGTTCCTCGCTGTCGACGTCGCTGAGACGATCTGGTTCGTCGCAAAGTTCCGTCGACGTGCTGTCGCTGTCACTGTCGGCATTTGCGCCAGCAGAAAGTCGCGGGGATGTTGATGTGACGACCGACATCCCCTCGCTTGTGGATTCAGCGTCGTTGCCACAAGACGGTCCTTCACCTGTGGAGCAAAACAGATCAATAATTACCCTGCAGTCATTTGATACGTAGATTCCGAGATCACGAAACGTTCAATGCGATTGCGTTACACACGTAGTGAATAAATTCGTTCACGAGGAATTCAGCCGCCTGAGATCTGGTTGCACCGATATAATTTCTAGTATCACGATTCGACTATTGCCAAGCTTTTCGAAGGATAAGCAGCCCGAAGTCCACCATCGCCTGTCGCCTCTGCAGACTGTAAGTGAATGTTGACTCTCCCGTTTGCCACACCTGCGTCAATACTCATACCTGTTGGTACCGAACAGGTGGTCGGAGGCTGACTAATGGCGAAAGTTATCAACGGAAAACGACCATGGTTCAAAGGGACGTTATCAATGAGTACTTATTCTCAAAATTCTACCGTTGGTACGGTCACATTCGGCGACGACCTTGTTACCGACCATAGGAACAAGGACTCGTAACCACCGCTGATCGTCGGGTACCTTCCTCGTGTCGGTAACACCTTACATCTCGATCAACGAAGCGAAAAACTGTTGGGAAATTTTTCATCTAATATTATTTTAGCTCGGATGATTAATGATAAGGTTCGGATGAAAAGGTAAGAAATTCCTGTTCTTCGACTTTGATATATTAGACATTTCTATGTTACAACATGCAGAATGCCGGTGATTCTGTATATTGAAAGCACAGGACGAAATTACTT
The DNA here is from genome assembly GCF_021155775.2 of Neodiprion pinetum. Lineage (NCBI taxonomy): Eukaryota > Metazoa > Arthropoda > Insecta > Hymenoptera > Diprionidae > Neodiprion > Neodiprion pinetum. The sequence goes on along the minus strand of NC_060235.2, from coordinate 34,312,847 downwards.
TGACAAATAGGAAAATTATAGATTCCGGCAGGAAATGATTGTTATTGGGAAAAGTTAATCTGTCAAATTATCAAAAGAATCGATATGAACGATATTTTAGGGTTACTGAAACTCGATTGACTGTGACGTAATTGAATCAGTTATGTGAAGATTGGTAAATTATTGTTTTTTCAGAGAAATGACGCAGTGTCGTAATATTTCGAATTCGTCAACAATCTAATCTTAACTGTTCTGGTTCTCAACAGAACAACGTAAAATCTTTTATCGTGCTCATGAAATAAATTCTTATAACATTTGTTAACGTAGTTATTCATAGTTAGCCCGTCGATATTTTTGGTAGTCTGAATCTTTTCTACTAAACGAGAAATATTGTTATTGAAATTTCTACTGCTCATGAGACCGAGGCTTCTGTTATGCAAAGTAAGAAACTTTAGTAATTAGATTCTGGGCAAGATTTCAGCAATAAACTTTTTTCGTCGTTTTATGTTATATTGCACGTATATATTTTTAATTAATTGAATCCCACCACCAGATCTTCCAATTGAGCGAACCTCTTGTTATGATTCGAGAAAACCATAGAATTCATACCTGGAGTGTCGTCCTTGTTTTCCTTTCGCCTCTTTGTGTCCTTCCAGTGAAGAGTGACGCCTTGCCGGTCCTTTCGATTCGGATTCTTAGGACTGTGAGGAGGACCGAGTCTCACCCTGGGTGACACCGCACCATGGAGAGGACCTAGCTGTCGGGCTTTGCCGCTAACCAAGGCACTTTTTCCCACCAACAAATGGTTCATCGCCTGAGAAGTGGCCGAAGGGACGAGAGACTGTCTCGCGCACGCAGCTGTTGGAGTAATGAAAGAAGGCTTTGAGAGGTTATTTCAGAAACATAATTTAGTTATATCTCAAATCCTGATCCTTGTAAGGTTAGAATTATCCGTGAACCAATATCTCATCCGAACCCGTGGCGAACTGACGATGATTATTTTTCTGCACTTGGCACCTGACTGTTGCAAAAAAATTGAAAAAGAGAAGTGCGAAAAGTACATCGCCTCGCTGTTTGTGAAATTGTATCCCCGTGCTAAAGTCTCGGGAATTTAGATGCAGCAAACGCTAATTGGACACCTTTGATCGCCCAAGCCATTAGTTGCAACGGTAAAAGGTAACCTTTAAAGCAACCTTACGGATGGAGCGAAAATTCATCAGGCAATCCTGTGTACAGATGTCTGACTCGTATATACAGTACGCATAAGTACCCCATAAAAATGCATACACCGTTTTTCCATTCATTGAAGAAACGTAACGTTTACGATTATGGCTACGTTTAACGGACAGTTGTTAACGTTACCGGAGAGTATTATGTGAGCTTGCCGTTGCCGTTCCCTCAGCTTCGCGTACTGCTGCTTCAGCGTGCTGATGTCCAATGCAAGTCTGTCGCGATCGTTACTAGCGGCGACCGTCTGCAGTGAGCTTGACGATGAAGTTTCACGTTCTGAAACTTGGCGTATTATTCAAATGCACGAAACAATTCCAGCTATGTATAGAATCTTAGTACATTAGAGAGTTGGAACTTTTACCGATGCAAGAGCTTTGCTCGCACGGTAGCTAATTTCCGGTCATTTCCACCGTCGTCAAACTCGACGTTTTACGACGTCTAGTAGATCATTTCATCAGATTACGAGATTTTCACGCGCAGAGTTTCGCTCCGGTATTTTACGGCGGGTATATTTGCTTTCAATTCTCGTCACGACACTCGAACGACTACACTTAACAGGTACAAGTGTTTACTCAAAACTCTGAACTACTCTACTTTTATATCCGATCGTGACGAGAGATAGCCGCCATGCTGCGAGTAATCATACTCTCTGTTATTGCAAGAGACAAACTGTTGTGCTTGATAATTTGACGGGTGATATGCATGAGAACTTATCACTAAACGTGAACAAAAACTAGTATCTCGTACCTCTTCTGCTTCTGTGCGACATCCCGAACATGGCGGCAGCGACGGCGAGCCGTTCGTCCTCTTCGGTCTCGGTTTCGTCATCGTCGCTAAGTCGTCGGGCCCAGGGCGTGATGTTGTACCGATGCTTCTCACGAAGGGCGGTAACTCCAATCAGCGGCCCCGTACTCACGATCGCCTGTCACGTGCACAGACCAATCAGTACAGGTGTAAGCCGAGCCAAGTCGAATTACAACATTGGGGGTGCTTTCTGGGGCAATTTGACGTTTAAGGTAAAAGTTTTAAATGCTTTTGTAAGTCACGCGATCCGGTCTCGGACTTTTCTTCGGAGAATGAAACGAGAGCTGAGCTCATACTCCAACCTCCTCATTTCATGCTGCGAATATATTTAACAAGGGAGAAGCGAGGGACGGCCGGACGCCGTAAAAGAAGCTCGTTCATGCGGTCATTTCTGTCGGTAAAAAGAGGAAGAGAAGGAAAAAATGGAAAAGATAGGATCATTTTTTTCATTCCGCATTCTCCGAGTAACCCCGTATACGGGACATATAAATGCTAATGACGCGCAATATAGTTGACGCCAAAGTTGTCTCCGGAGCCTGGTACCCATCATTCTATGAGGAATATTAATCAAGTTCCTCACCTTCCCAGCTGCAATTTGCTGAGTTGAATCTTTTTTCTTCCGCGTGCTGAGACAGCCGCCAAGCATATTTCACTCAAAATCACGCGGGTGAAATAGATTAGAATTAAAATTAGATGAAAATGAAGGTAATGAGAACGATTTTAGGTAGCCAGGCGTTACAGGCAGACTTGTTGTCTAACGAAGGGCTTGAAAATTACTCTGATCGTTATTTGTATTTATGTTATTATTTATATTTACTTTCCTCATTTTCCCGATAGCTTTTCTAGCTTCTGACTCAATTGCAGACTCTTCGTAACTGTAAAATCAATTTGAACGTCTTGAAGGTATGACACAAGTATTTTATAAAAGTGATTTTAACCTTCTGCATGAAATATTCAACCCGATATAGAGTTAGGGGAAAACTTGAAATGCAATGACGCACAGCGAAGCAGTATTAAGTTGAAAAAATAAGCACGGATGTTAAGACGAAGTAACAATCTAACCTTTATGAGATTGTTAGTGTCGGTGAATTCCAGCATCTCTCTTGTCAGCACCCCCATTATGCTGTAGAATTCATCGGCTGAAGTTACGGTCATTATCCGACTGAAAATAACAATTTATTATTCATTGTAAGAATAAGGGTCAATTTCTCAAATATCATATTGTGACATTGCATAAGATTTTCCGCAACAGACGTACTCGGCTAGTCCTTCCCAGATGGCGAGAGCGGTTCGCAGCAAGACTTCGTCACCCTCCAGAAAGATAAGATCCCAGACTCGAAGCACGGCCTCCTGGGGTAAGCAATGACAGAAGAGGGTGAGGAACCACTGCATCGTGAAGACATTGGTTAAGGGTGGCTCGTAGCTGCTTCCTGGAATAGTATTTCTCGCTGTTAGTCACTAAATCGAAACAGCGTGAGGAAATCACCAATTAATGCCCCTCGCTTTCTTGTCAAAGATACATTCATCCTGAACACATGTGGGTGCAAAATATATTAAATTCCAAGTAGGATGTTAGCGGAGACTATGTACATACCTACGGATATAACTTAAAAGGAAATTTTCTCTTGAGCTTTGTGAGCCTCAAGGGAAATTTTTTTCATCATGTCGTTGTAAGTTGAACGATTTCCGTGAGACTTTATAAGTCTTGAATAAAGAAAACGTACAGAGGGAATGCTTTTTGCGGAATCGCATCATTCGTGACGATAATTCATTGGAATTTATAATGGCTATTAGAAAACAACAATATTAATGAAAGCTATGCATGATATTACGTGTGTTCTAATTTTTTCAAAAGAATGCAGGTAGTTCTCTTTTGAATACACGTTAACTTTGTTATAAAAAATAACTCTCTTCCAAATATTCATTAAACTGAAATAATATCGAATGAAAAAAGACATAAAAACAATGACGGATACCTTGCTTCAGCACTTGTTTTAGGCTATACCAGATAGCATCTCAAAAATGTGTAATTCTCGCTGGTAATAATGGCGTCAACATATAAGGGGAATTCGCGTCGAACCCTTAACGGATCACTTGAAAATTCATTAAACCACTACATATTTTCTTGGTATATATATCCCACTTTTGACACCAATTTAACAAGCTTGATGTACACTATGACAATTACGCCCTACTGTCTTTAAGCTATAAAAAATGTTGACAAGCTGAAGGTACATCAGATAACCAATATTACCAGTCGCTTTATCCTTGGCGTCACTCTGCAATGTTTCTAGATGACGGGAGAGCTTCGGCAACCGCATACGAAGAAGGTCACGAAAAACAGCCATATCTACGGAGAGTCCTCGAAGGTTATCTGCAAAGTAACCCTCCGGTAGAACACCTTCGATCAGATAAATCATGACCTTGACCGAAGCCGCCTCCGCACGGTCCATGACCTGGAGTACCAGAGCAGCCAGTACATTCAGTCCCTGGCAGTATCCAACTGACTTATTCCAGCGTGCGAATCCAAGAAGGACTCGTCGAAGCACTGCCTGATTGTCGCGTCCTGCTGCGCCACAGAACAGACTGCAGCCTGTCCTATGAAGGTCCTATACAGATGGGTGAAAATAGAGATTTCGTTTTTCCGTCCTTAGATCTCATTCGAAGATAAGACTCGAAGAGGCCGTCTATATTTGTCCTGCTATCAAGACAAAAATCTTTAACTCAGATACGCTGAGACAGGAATTCTGCTGATTTGGTTTTTCAATTAGCCTGTATATGTAGCAAAGTTCTCTGAGGTAGGTTGACTAAAGAACCAGAGGCGATACGGCACGTGACGGAAAGAAGAGTCCATGCTCAAAGTTCAAGAGAAGACGGCCCGGTATTCATGTGTGTTTTAATCGTATAAGAGAGTCAATTTAACGCTGACCGATAACTCGAGTGGATTTTCGAAACGCGACATTCTAGTTTACCTTACTCGTGTATTTCAGATTACTCACGCATTTTCCCGTGTTTTACATTGTTTGTATCTGACGCTGATTAGACCCGGTGCCGATAATTTTTCAACACAACCTGTCACCCATTTCCATAATTTTGTCAAACCACGTTACATATCACGAATATAGCAATCAACTTACGATCTTCACAGTATACCTATAGAATATTAAACAGGATAGAATCCGTTCCACCGAACGTTAGATCACGGCTTCCCTACATAAAACACGAAAGATTCGTGGCTTGTCGTCCTAAAACAACAGGCTCCTCTTGTATTTAGTACCGCTGTAACGCAACGTTCAAGGTGGCAGATGATTATCGCGCATATAAATTCGCTCAAGTTCCTGCTACCTCAGGCATAATACGGGCATGGATTGATCTTAAAGTTATGCAGCATGCGGCGTTGCTTAGCCGGCAATTAATCACGCGATAATCAAACGCCGTATTATCGAGAAGGGGTTCAGTGTCGCGCGTTAACTAAATTGGCAGTTGTACTAGAAACTGCAGGAATTGGCGGTACGTAGCAGATAGCAACGCGGGGATCCGGGGGTGAACACCCTAAGAACTAGGAGGAGAGCCTCACCCTCGGGTAGGCGGCCGGGAACGAGTGCCAACGGATAGATAGGCCAATGTGCAGGACGGTAATGGGATTATTGGAAGGCTTCCAGGCAGTTCGCCAGCTGGCAGAGACTACAATCGATACTAGATTGAGCACCGTACACCGGATGCGTTCAAACACTTCACAAGTGTCGGTGCGTCCTTTTATAAAGTGTAATTTTGAAACGGTCCGACGCGGATGCCCCTGTCTCCAATGATTCTATTTCAAAGCTGTTGACCGCTTCATACTGTACAGAAAGCCTGCCCAATTACTTGCCCGGGTAATCATAGAGATCATTTCCCTCGAGTGTTGCTTTGATCAGTACCATCTGATACGCTTAATCTGAGTCCTACTGGCATTCCCTTATCCCTCTGAATCATCCCTACGATGCCATTTGGTTTATTGGTTTTGACATATGTTGCGGCGTGAAATCACGTTGACAGACAGTGATAACAATTGGTTTTCCAACCAGACGAGGTTACAATAAGCTGTGGAATGTCAATTGAAAACCTGATCGAGTAACCCGTGATCAAAATCATGAAAACGAAAATGTATTGCACATAGTCAGAGCCGCGGAGGGTGATGAGATCCGCAAACTGTACGGGCAGATGAACGTGCGTAGCTTGAAAGCTCAAGAACGTGATCAGGCGAGAAGATAACTGGTCAACGTTTACCCACCTTGACGATCTGTATACCGAGCTCCTCATCGTCTGGATTGCTCCACTCGTTGAAGCAGAGCTTTTCCGCCTGTCGCCAATCAACTCCACGCTGTTGAAGATGTCGTTCAGAAAGCGTCAGCCACAACTGTGAACATGGGAAGCTCCCGTTAGTAAAATCCTCTAAAGTAAGATGCGCTGCAAAATCGCAAATAGTGAAATCCTATGTTGATTGAACACATCTGCGTGTAGAATAATTATTCATCATCTCAAAATCATGATACCTTTTCCAGTGTTACTTGAACAGAATGTTAAATTGGAAAGATTTAGAAGAGAAAGATTCTCAATGTCAATCGCATTACAGGTGAAAAATGTAGTACGGCAACAACGATCGAGGTGTTTCCTATATTTATCGCTCAAGTTTTGTATAAGTCCCAAATTGTTATTGACTTTCTACAAAATTCTATTCCCTGGGGGAAATCACCGAACTCAATAGACGCTGCGATGTCTGCCAACGATTGATCGCGAAGAGGTTAGAAAATATTTCTCCAGCACGCCTCGTTCACCTCGTTCACGGCAGGTGTTGGCGATGAACTCGCTTGTCCGAGAAAATGTTTTTAATGGCAAAATAAGCTGTTCGAATATCTTTTGCAAATATCGACAGTATAAAGTGTCGCTAGCGAATTAAACCTTCTACAGTTACGAACGATAATCAAATCGCCAACACCGATAACCCCTAATAGTTCGATGGCTATAGCCTCGCGAAGTTTAACGCTGCAGCAGTTTAATTTAAAATAAAACCGTGGAAAAATTTCTCCAGCACTGCGTGGGGGTAGTGAAATTAATGGGAAATAGAAAAAAGGACAGTATCAGGACAAATGTATTTTCACTATTACTCGAAGTTGTTGTGAAATTGTGGATCATTAGAATGTCTAACATCCAGTGCGGTACTCACTCTTTTTCTGAATTCCGGCGGAATACCACCAGGGAGTCGAGCCACCATCTTCATGGCGTCTAGCCATTGGGTGAACCCACTTTCCCCCGGCTGGGGTGCCACACTGAACCTCATCTTCGTGTCTTCACCTAGGAGCATATAAGCATTAAGGATATAAGATAACTCGCGTAGATCGTATCGTTAAAGCACTTCGGTCAGCCTTAATGTATTATTTGCTGAGATTCCAATCACGCTAACTTCACAAAAAAGTGCGCGTCCCTCTCTCTCGAAGCCTTGATCGCAGGAGGAATAAAGCCATAAAGTTGACCAGACCAAGCATTGATATCGTCAGGAGAAAAAATATCATCGCGTAACTATGTGCATACATGTGCCGAGTGCCACGCTGCGCACACACACACGTTCGGCTTTACAGCTCTCTTTCTCCAGTCGGTGATATTACGTTCTCTTGGTCGATAAGCCGGAAAGTTTCGAGGTCGTCACATGTTATTTCAGTTTCCCGATGCATCTGCTGCACTCATCTGGACTATACCTTTGAAAACAATCACCTTCAGAGTACTTGCGTATACGAGACACGTCAAACTCGCAAAAGCCCCACTACCAGAGTGAAATGAGTAAATTTCGACAGATTTAAAGCGTTGAACCGAGTGAAATGTTCGTCATCGGAGTTGAGTAAGGAACTTCTAAAATTTCATACAAATTCCGCAACGTTTCCACGTCCAAGAATTTCTTTCTGTTGAGCAGAGCCCAAAATTCCAAGATAGATGTACGATCTTCGTACGTCATTGAGAACGGTAGTTTGTGGTCGAAAATGCATAAGCAGTGTAAAAAGATAATTGGCAACATTGGAAAATCAATATTTCACTACATCATCACGATTTGTTAAAATGTTGGTCTCTCGTGGCTTTGAGAGTAATCTGTCCCAATTCCGCACATAAGATGACAAACAAAGATTTTCAATTAGGAAACACGAGAAGGTTGAAGCAGTTCTAGGTCTCAAGATACCAACAAACTTCAACCGTGCCTCGTTTCAACTTACGTTGAGGGTTTCACCCACGCGCTTTGACCCTTGTTCGAAGTCTCTTTGTTAAAATTCGATTTTATTCACCCCCCACGAATTCCCGTGCGACCCGATGGACGTACGCCTTGGCAAGATGATCGGTTCTGCGAAACCTTTCGACCACCATCTTAACTTGTCGCGCATGTCAATGTGCCAGACAACCTCTGGCGGAAGTTGAAAGGTAGAAAAAAATTAGCTTCACGTACGTATGTCAACGTATCTAACAGCCGCCGACATACATTACGTAATCATTGGATTATTTTCTGAGTCGACAACGACAGACGTGTGGAATAGTAGATATTCTCCAGTACCTAGTGCCCGTGTCGTTATTCAACCACTTGTCGCGATTGTTCGAACACATACAACTTAAAATTAATTGAAATCCACTGCAGGTGAGCTGATTCTGGCTTGAATATTCTTGGTAATACCGTGCCGGTACGAGAAGAAGTTAACGATTTCATCAGTACAGCTCGTCATTCGCCCACGCGAAACCCTGCTTCTCATGCGAAAAGGATTCGAATTGCTGCCATGCCGCTTGGGGGGAAGAGCCAGGAGCGGGTGAAAGTGGGGTAGTTTAAGAATCGATATCTGACCGCGATCAATTATTTATTTCGGTTTCTCGAACCATAAGACTCTTCCGTCTCCCCAATGTGAACGCGGTATGGTGTCGGTTGAAAATTTCATCGTTGAACGAATATGTACAAATTGACTTATGCGTAACTCCACCAGTATAAAAACGACGATATTTCTAGAATCCCGAACTTTTGTCAGAAGTCGAACGAAGGTTCTGTACGCACACATATCGCCCGAATTCCCATGTCCAGCGACGGTGATGATCTTTTCCCACGGCACGAATAAAATTGACAGCGTAACAATAGTGGAGACGGTGGTCAAAAAACGATGTCATATAAACAGTGAAAGGTATGGTTAGTTGATGTTAATTAAATGCGTGTGGCGTAGTGTTATGTTAGGAAGGTGACACGAGCCAATCCGGTGGTACCCAGCACCGGAAATGACGCGGCAATCGCGGAGAATTATTTATCACCGTCCACCGGGGTAACTAACTTCCACCGGCAGGCTCTAAATTAGTTCGTTATGTTAGTCCGTTTAATCGCGACGGAATGCGAAACGTACTTCTTTTGCTTGTAACCCTCGTGACGTCCAATTTAGCCAATTTTTGCGGTAGCAATGGTCCCGGAAGATCGATGTTCGTTTGTCGTAATGCGAGTCTCGCTAATCTCGCTGAAGTACCGAGGTACACTTACCGGATCAAATTCGTCAACTCGAATATACGGGATATCCCAGAAGGTACGTTCACGGAATTTCATCAGCTAAAATCCCTGAGTTTCGTCAACTGCTCAGTCAACAACATCGAAGGCTTTGCATTCAGGGGTCTTTTGAATCTAAAAATCCTCAACTTGTCCAGAAACGCCTTAACGACGATTGGAACGAACGTATTCTCCGGATTGAAGAGTTTGGAAAAACTTGATCTTGCCAATAATATGATCCGATCTATCGAGGAAGGAAGTTTCACCAACGTATCAAATATCGGGCTGCTGGATCTACGATATAATGACTTAACGCGTATAGACGTTGCAATTCTCCGCCCACTCTCGGCGGCCTCCACCCTCGATTTACGGTTCAATAAACTGCGATGCGTTTCATTGAGCGTTTTTAACGTAACAAGAGTGAAGTGGATTTACATTGGAGACAATCCATGGAACAAGACATGCTGGTCCGAATTAACTCAGTGCCTTTACAACTTTGGTATTTACTACGGAAGAAATCTGGCTTTCGACTCACTCACGGAGGACAGGCTGTCCTGGAAGGTCTCTGATCGAAATGGACGCGAACCTCTGTCGAAGGAGCTGGCTGAAGAACAAGCAAACATTGTCAAAGAGGCTGAGGGGTGGAAGAAATTCTACGAATCAATTCTTTGGGAACTTGCTGACGAACAGCAGAGACTCGAGGATATTGCCATGGCTGCAAAATATTCTGAAGAAATTTTGTCGCAAGAAACAAATGCCGAAGAGAACTCTGATTCCGGGTGGCTGCAGTATGGACGTAACTTCATTGTGTGGATTCTTGGTGTGTGCAAGATAATACCTTTCGTCTAGAAGTCCAGTGAAATGAACCGTTCCTTTTTCACTGCCACTTTTTTTTTCTATTTCTTAACTTTTATTTCTTAACCTTAATCGTGCTGATATTAGTTTTTAATTATCTCCGCCTCAGAGTTACACAAATCGTTTTCATTGCGTTATACTTTGGGTATACTCGATTGTACGGTTAGCTCTTTTAGCATTTTAAGCTTATCTAGCATATCACACAACTGTAACGTTTGATATCGAGCTTACAGCAAGCTCGGAAATTTCTCCGGATTGTCATTTGTCTTCTCTACGATGAACTGAAAGCATCGCAATTTTCAAATATATCATATAATCTATTGTGTTCGGATTCTGCTGAACCTCTTCCAATTTGAAAAAGCAGTGCGTGAAGCACTTACAATTAGACATGCAAGTTTGACCAATGAGTGGTAGAAGTAAGACTAATTCCTAATTAAATAAAAGTAAAAAGTTATTGAATCTTACACGTGTGCTTACTATAATCGATCGGTGGTAAACGGCGAAGAAAATACCAGTGTGATATTACAGTAATATTATATTTGTGCATACGTAATACGGAATTAGGTGTATGTAAAGTACTAAAAATTAACTAGTCAGATGCGTAGTTTATATGAAATTATAAATTCTCGTATTTCACAATCGGGAGAAATGAAAATCTAATTACCTTATCGTCCTGGGAATCCGCATAATCTTTGTTACAACTTGGCTTTTCAACTCAGAGTTCCATTACACCTTAATGAGTGTGGCGGTTACCGCTCATATTGAATTGAATTATTTAAATTAGCACGTTTGCTCAAACATGTTTGACCATCTTTTAACAGCACCATTTTTTGCGTTTAAAACTGCATCCTCTAAACATCCAAAAAATCAATTTCTCTACATAGATAATTATTTTGCACAAGTCATTTCCGAATAAAAAATTCAGCATTTCAAACTGTTCACTTTTTCAAAGCACACTGTAGAAAACGCAAAATAAAATATTTTTGAATTAGAGATAATGATTAGCAGGTAAATAAATCCACCTACGCAATCCATTGGAGATCTCTTGAAGTTGAAGAATCGATCTAAGCTTCAACAAAAATACGATTTATTATTTATTCAGAATAGCGCTCACATCAATATTCACCGACTCAACTAAATAAAAATTAAAAGACTCAAGCTTTCCCGATCACGATATGCATAAAATGGATTACGTGTGAAAATTCGTATAATGCTCAGTACGTCAATGATAATCAAATTCCGCTCCTTCTTTCTCCATCACAGCGTCGGCCAAAAGCTGAATATTTAGAACTGAAAGAATTTTCTATCTTCTCCTAATTTTCATTGTACTTATACGTTTTTATAATTAAAATCTCTCTAATTCTGCGGTGATCCTTTTTTACATTACACATCTTCTTACCGTCGAAACGGTTCACGAGTGATTTTTTTTTTTTACTTTCAAAAACGATTATAACCCATCCTAATATATACTTCACTCTGCTCTATGCAGTTCACGGATATCAGTTGTTAATTTACGGTGTGGTTTGAGAATTGTGTAAAATATTAGTCACGTGTTTCTGACGTCGGTAAGATAAATTTCTGCCAAGTTTATTCACAGTTGATTGAAATCTCTTATGGAACACCCGATGGCTTCGTAAAACGATTTATTACCAGAAAGATGGAGGTGACTTGCACCCACACGCCGGCAAGAGTAAATAAATATAGCCCGAATGGAGGGCAGAATGAAGGTGGCTAAGCTTTTTCGTTCGAAAGAGTCGTTTCCCTTCAAGTCACTTCAACCATAGAATCTCTTACAATTGAAAGACAAGTGAGGATGCCTCAGAGGATCTGAAATGAGGTTCTTGCTCTATGGAAACAAGTAATTTAAGCTGATCGAATCTGAATGTTTTCGATGCGTTTGTAAATTTATTCGTTATTAAACAGTTTTCATGGACACGGTACAAACACAGAATTCTAAAGAAATAAATTTGAATCATTTTTCCACTACATCGTTTTGAAAAACAATGAATGCAAATCACTTAAATACGTTATAAGGTTTCCTATATATATGGTCATCAGATTTACGCAAATTTTCTCGTATGTATGCTTTTACAGTGCCTTCTATTAGGTCTTAATAAATTACTGAAGCAGGGCTCGAGTTGCTGACCTCTACCGCTTCAATTACAGGCTTATACCGAATACGTGTGCCAAGTGACAGCGTGTGAGCATCTATACTATATTCGAGGGTCAGGAGCTCCATAATTATATATGTGCGTTGTCGCAAAAGAAGAGATAAGTCCGTCAATGGCTAATCAAGTCAAACTGTAAACAGCAGGGGCGACAGCAGCTGTGCCATGCCTGCATTATATCTGGTTCGCTGTAACCTGTGCGATCGTATTACATGTTTTGGGTACATCGACGCACAATTATTAACATTTTCAATGACATTGTTATTACACCATTTTTCATCCCTACCTTTGCTTGCAGCACTAGCGGCATTCGCAGCTCCTGACGCGAGGCTTTTCAGGGAGTTGAAGAATCCGCTCATCCTCCCTTATCTTCTTCCGTCCTTCATCTTCATCTTCATCTTTCTGGTCTTCATCATGCAGGTACAATTTCTGTACCTCTACCTTAACCGTTCTCGTGTCTCATGGTTGCAGGACACAATTCGTTGCACTCACTTGTGAAAATTTAAGCCTCTCTGAAATTTCATTGCTACCGTTCATTTTCTCCACATCACGCATCTTAGAGTCAATTTATTTTCAAACTGTTCGGTGACCCATCGATGTAACGCGATCGAAGTAACGCTCAGTCGAAATTTTCATCGCCATATATTGACAAGCATTCACATATCAGAAATGGAATTTGAATCGATTCTGTAGTGATCTTGAGAATTCGGAGTGTGAATTTCTTCCTTATATCACGATCTTCAGCACAGAATGGAAGAAAATAATTTAGACCAGAAATATGTACGTGAAAAAACGGAGATGCAATTTAACGCAAAAGTACGTAAAATAAAACAATGGGTGAAATGAGGTTCAGCCCCCGAAGGAAAGGCAGTACAAAGACCGGAAAACAAACTCCGACATTACTGATACATTCTTCTTTAGTTCGTTGTGTTTGCCGGAAAAGTATAAACGATAGAATAGCTGGTTGCGGGTATAAAAGCAGGAAGAACATTATTCCATACTTGTTTCCACTGTCGTCAGGATGACACATGTCTGACTACAGATCCGGACAGAGTAACGCATTTATAGCGCCGGGGGCAAATGTTTGGTAAAGTAAGTGAGACAGAAATCGAATGTTAATACCTAACTTTCAGAGTACCAAAAGGGCAGAGATGAAACGATATTATTTGCATCAAAAAATTGTCGTATTTGCTAATTGAGTTGATTTTTTTAGATAATAAAACAATTGATATGTTTCCATGACGGTGTAGATCTTATATTTACATTTAGTCATCCAAATCGCGGAACGAGGAACCTTTCACCTTATTCCAAATCTACAAGTCATAGTGTCAAGGTGTCAGATTTTACGGAGCAAAGAAATGAATAGAATATTTCCGACGAACGGAAATGACAGCCCTTCATTTCTGCACGTATATACCATCCTACGTATGTACGCAATAATTGACAGCATGAATAGAGTGCGACCGTGGTATATATTGCATATTTAACTCTGTGATATGGATTTCCGATAAACTGCGTTGCAGTTGGTGGTCCTCGTTGCGAATGAACCTTAAAAACTGGCATAATACGTCTGCAGGTATTTTTGTACCAAAGCCGATCAAGTTCCTGTTCAAGTTCAGGAATTTAAAGTCGAATTTCGAAGCCATACACCAAGATAACAGTTCTCCGGATTCCTTGGCTTCATTTTGAACTTGTGAATTTCATCCCGAAAATACGTGGATTAGATTTTGTAATCCGATAATCAGGTTTGTTTCAGCGAAGAACGATTCCGTCAATCCAATATATCTGCTAATGACAGGTGTAGGTAATAGCCTGCGACACCACCTGGTCACTGCGTCAATTCCCATGCCCCGTTCCAAAACATTGTGACTGGCCTTATCTCCAGCCGAACAACATATAGGCACGAACGCGACGTGAATTGATGATTACAGAAAAATCACGAGCGCGAGCATTACGTCACCGTTGGAGTACGAGGCGAAGGTAAAAGGATCCTGGCTATCCTCAGGCAGGCGTAAACAGCGTAGCGTCACCCTGTTTGCATACAGATGAAGGGTAAATATCGTTAGACTCGCTACTCGACGGGTGCATGAAAATAGACTACAAATCAAATGACTGGCCGTACATCGGTGTGCTCCATTTTCCATCACCTACACTCACACGGCGCTACCAAGCTTTCGGACAGAGGTAAAATTTTCATTTCCTCAAATATCACGCGCTCCGGGGACGCGTAGTTAGTACTCGGTAGAAGTTGAAAAAAGAAAGTCGAGAAGGTCATTTATTTCAATTAAGGCACGGAAGGCGCGCGCTTATGTGCTCGGCTGTAATGTGGTTCGGAATTAATTCACAAGGTTCACGTGCTACTGAACCGTGATTTCCCACATTCGACAGCTATAGTCAGAGCATTTCCGGACCTCTCATGATCCTTTCAGCCGCCCATAATCTAGCCCTCCTCGTTTCGCTTTCATTTCAAGATAAGCCGTAAGTCGCGCTCCCTGCTTACCGAAATTCCTCCAATTACAGCGCGGTTGTGAGGCAGCAAAATCGTAGGATGACTATACACTACGAGTTTTATTGAATCTACCGACCATCTAGATACCGTTCAATCAATCCCACTCAAGATTCGTCAATAAGATCTCATTCTCCTCGGTGGAGAAGTTTTAAAACGGTGCATGTAGCAAAATTTCAAGCGCTTGAACCTGTTATTTCCACCAAAATGGTTATCAGACGTTAATATTCACGCTGCTGTGAGCGTCCATAGCTAATTGAATAATTCAAAGCCGCAAGGACGAGGGGCAGGGTGACTCGGGAGTATTTCATTCCTCGAGGCCAGAGACACGTTTCGTGTCGAGAAATACGAACTCAACTCCCTATAGTCAGCTACTCGTAGAATAATGTATTCTAGAGTTTACCCGAACGATCTTACCGCTTCGGTATTAGGTGAAACCCACTGAAACCTTGATCATAAATATAATTTGTAAGCCTTTGATGTATGAATAGATGACGAACCACGATTGGACAAGCAGTGAACGGCGGCTAAATGCGGAAGGACACTGATCATGCACGTTGTACACGGATTCACACAGAAAATACGTTTCCACTGAATTCGCTGAAAGTTTCGCGTTATCCCTGCTGACTTTGGGCAGCATGAACATCTCTGTAAAACACGATCCCTGTGCAGGTCGGTTACGAGAACGAAAGACTTGTGAGTATTTTTTATCCCGCACGGCCGCGATACGGCTGAACCGAATCACTCGAGATTCTTCTCTCCCTCGAACAAAGGCCTGACCCTCTTCTTCCGGCGAACTACGGCGAACTCGACGATTCCTGGCCGAACCTGGCAAGTTCATTGAATCAGCTGACCCTGGCAACGTGCCTCGAAGGGATGCGCGTGCGCCCTTTTCGGCAGGGGTGCCGTGCCTTCTGTTTGCTCGCCCCGTTAGTGGCAGACACTGAGGACACCCTGCTCGCGTTCTTCTTCCAAGCTTCGACCCCCTCTGCACCTTCTGAATGGCGTCTGCGCCCGACTTCCCTCGTCGCTATGGAAGCTTTCAAAAATTCAGGGAACAAACTTTCGCGACTCTACCCTCGCGACGTGAATCAAACTCGCTACGAGCTATCAGCACGTGGGTATCAGCGGTCTGCTGTTTCGATGACTCACTGGGTTCTGAAATTATAGGCCGTCAGAATGCCCACGTAGACGAATAACACAAAATTTATCACTCAAACCTCGGAATTTTCTGGTAGAAGAGGAAATTAAATAAACATTCACAGGAGCAAATCAGCACTGGAGTAATCTGCGGAAGTCGAGCTTAGGCCTGAGTTAGCATTGTTGATGATCTCCGATTTTTGCTGAGGTTGAAAGAGGGGACATGTGAGGGGGGTCAAAAGGCGCAGTCGAATTTGCTACAGGGTGAGACAAGACCCGTGAGGGGTCTTTAGCTCGAGGAGAAACGTGGCGAGAGAGGTGCGAACTCAGTGGTGGCATGGCTTTAGGAAGTCTGGTTGAACCTCGTGTAGAAGTAGGCGCGCAAGCGCCTCAAAGATGTACGCGTCGTTCAGGGCGTCGCGCGGGGGCGTCGTGGAAGCGACGAACCATAATTATTGATCAGTGCACCACCGCTTGCGACAACAACTGCGACTCTCTAGTCACTACGACGAAGCCAGCTCGCGTGCCCGTTGGCATCTAGGGGAACAAGGACACCCCGGGAACTTTGGGCGCCTCTTTATCGCACTTATCTCATTGAACATCTTCCCCCATTTCGCAGGTGTATCTTGCGCGGCGATCCTGCGGTCGATGGGTCGATATTCGCCAAGTACGATCGTGTATGAACCTCGATTGATCCTTACTGTTAGCCACGAGATGTATGCGTGGCCCCTCATAGCCGCAGTCTCACAGGTGGAAACGATACGCTTCGACTCTTCTGAAACAGCCATGTGGTTCAAGATGCGCACACTCCTACAACGCGAACAATTTACTGCAGTATCGAACCTATAACCCGATGTAGCAATTACACTTATTGTTAAACACCGGACGTTAGAACGTAATGCAAAGAAGATATGCGTTTTTTTTTTTTTTTTTTATTTAATGTTAAAATTTCGCCTCGACCATGACTCCGATACATAACCGATTGAAAAAGATATTCACGAAATAGACAGTTAACATCACTAGACCTTCAGTGAAATCATATATTGTATAATATAGGAGCCGAAATTGATTAGTACCATTTTGGCGATCGTTTTCAGCTATAGGTACAAATGTGGATTGGTCTGTAAGATTTTCCCCTTTCTTGATAACAACCTTGCAGGCTAATTAAATGACGAATAGAATATTTTAATTAATGCGGTTGTTTTAAAATTACAATCTCACATGTTAGATATTCCATATTCATTTCACAAAAACAAATTTCGCACAAGGAATCGTAGATTCAAATGAGTCGAGAAAAAAAAATTCCGTACAAATACAGTCTGAAACGGACTGGTTCGTGAATGATTTCGACGCCGAAACAAAATACAAGCTGAGAATCAGAAATTCCAATGGGAGTACTACCAATCAGTGAGCGAAAATGTTGTCCGTTTGTTCAATTGATATTTATTCGTTCATTTATTTCGATTTCGATTTTCTCAGGGCTTGACAAGTTCAAAGGCGGTCCTCCCAAACCACTGTTGACCCCCACAGTGCAACATTCACGCGCTATTGTGGAAGTTTATAATTATAATATCAGCTGCGCTTTGCCTAGCTTTGGCAAGAGCAATATCTGTTGGCGACGCATACCAATGCATAGACAGAAAACAACAGCTGTAACTAGTGCTTCATGACCTATAATTTCGTAATCGACCATTGCTATAGACCATTATTGCCCCATGTGATGATTAAGTTATAATCCAATGTTTAACGCGATCTCAACCTGAGAATGTGTAAAAGATTAAAAAGTGTACTCAATAGCGGTACAGTTTGGATGAGCATTACTTGAAACCATATGTAATAACAGAGAGGTATGGTAAGGCGAGGGGGTGTACGACCGCTATAGATCAGCTAGAGATTAGTAAAGGGACAGAATGTATTATAATACTACGATGTGTGTGTGTGTGTGTGAATGAATCCAAGTACGCTAATCTCACGCACACTACAGCGTGAGACAATACCATCTAAGGTTCTCAAAATCCCCGCGAGAGCAAGCGAGAGGAGAATACGGAGAAGAATCCAAAACCAGATTAGTATTAGTCGAAACTCGGAAGAGTTAACACGTGAGTCTTTTTGACAGTAGCTCGTTATGTGTGCGAGAGTAAAACAGTGAACTGTGTGAACATGGGGCTATCAACTCGACGAATCGAACCTCACAATCATCGATTTTATTATTAAATGACGTTGGATCGTGTTTCTAATATACTGGTGATCGAGTAATTAGATGCGAAAACAGAACTGGGTAGAGCCGGTTGGGGATTCTCGCGCTGGCCTTCCCGGAGCCTCATGGTTGAGGTTTTGACCCGGGGTGGTTGACACTTTGGGAAACCAAAGTGGTTATTGCAGTCCGCGGATCAAGGAGAACACTTGAAAATAAATAACAAATCACACAAAATTGGTGTAGCCGCGTGGGATGGCCTTGCCGGGGTAGCTAAGCTACCTCGGGGTGGTTTCCGTGTCGGGAAACCGGCGCGGCTTGCAGCCGCTGGTTAAAATAGTACAGGTACTGACCGATGATTTCGGTTGAGATGGTACCTGTACACGTCATCCTGGGGCTTACTCCGGTTCTGCTCGCGACGAGATCCGTGTTGAACGGATAACCGTTAGAAATTTACCCAAGTTGACACAAGCGTTGAATAATTACTGATTGATTGAATGTAAAGACTGTTAAAATAGACCCTGAAGTACAGTTTCATATCTGGTGGCCATATTATTGATCGTTAAATCGACCCCGAACCCACTATTATTGTTTTGAGTCTATCGAGAAGGGTGACTGTGAGACTTATAGCTAGTGCAAAAGGAAATTTGGGTACTCGTAGTACCCGGCTGTGAGGTCTGTCATCAACAATATCATTTCGCAATATTTCTTCGTACTATTGTTTGCAAAACTTTTGAGTACAAAATAGGTATCAGTGTGAGTTATTAAATCCTTGTACGAGTGTCGAGAAACAAACAGAATGCTATCAGAACGGAACATCTTTAATTTACCAAATATGATGATTAAATGTAGCGAAAGAAACGTTTTGTCATTTGAAATAAATTCAATTTCACATATTTGGTAAAGTCAAAGAAGCCATTCTCCGTGTGTGAAAACATCGTTATCCTTTGGCTGTCAGTCAAAATAAGTTCTCTGATTGCTTTGCTATTTTAATGTAAAAAAATTTTTGCCAGTAAATTGGTTAAGACAAGGCTTGATCGGTTGAATTTCTCGCAAAACCTTCAAGTTCGTAAAACACGTGAGTCTGAACGATGCCGAAAAGAAGCGGGAATAAGGGTCTCGTGCACGATGGGTATTTTTTTTCTACCGTCATAAAAGCAGTCGCTGTAGTACGAAGATATCTATTGTCGCAGGCAGGTCTCAACAGGGACTTGAGTGACAGAGAAATTATTTGGCAATTCAGTAAACCATTTTGGGGTATAAAATAAAGAGCACCTGGGATTTACTGCGGCGCTAGAAAGATTACATTCTGTGCTATATAGGATTTTGAGTCAAGGTTGAAGCAGGTGCACGCTTAATTGTCTCCACGTCTTGGACAGAGAATTGACTACAAAATCCTCTCAGCAATTTTCAGATCATAATGTCGAATATTGATGGACGCAAAAATTGTTTCCCGGATTATAAAGGAATTTACGAATCAATGTCTAGAGGAAAGGTAACGAAAGAAGGTTATTTCATAAACCGCGAAGCTGTCACGGTTGATTTGCAGTCGCCTGTTGATATTCCAGCACCACACTTTTTGTGAAATTGCATGCTACGTGAACCTGATCGAATGCGAATATACCGCGTCAAAAGGGATCAATAACCGGAGTTTTACAATCCGGGATGACGGAAACCCAACTTAAAATATTTTTCATGACGACACCACAGATTTGATGGAAGACTCATTGTCAGTCTGCAAATTCGATATCCTTTTCTTCAACCCTCATATATTTGCTACAACATCGACGTTACAGATTCCTGAATATTTCACCGCGTTACGGTTGATAAGGTAAAAATTTAGAATTCAGCACAATAAAGCAGATGCGCGACCACGTTTAATGAAAAATGATGTCGCCTCTTCCCGTTTCCACGATAAATATGAACTATGGAGCACCGTCCAATAGTTTTCAATTAGCTTCGTCCAGTTTGCAGATACGAGAGTGTCTTCCGCGCTGCGAGTTGATTACGGTTGCATATCTCGAAATCTGTGCGAATAAATTGAACTCTTTCAAGTAAGCCTTGCGCCGAAAATCAACGATTCGAGTCCCCATCATGCGGGTAGGATAATAGAATACGTGATCAGTACCGCAGAAAGGCTGCTATTATTAAAAGTATCTCGCATGGAAAACCGTGCGGAGAGTGCCCGTCCTCATAATTTACCTCATATAGTACCGGTCATGTCCATGAATCAAGCATTTATCGGGTGGTTTCAACACTCAAATACAAACTGCCGGTGGAATCAGAAATCCTCGAATCCTCCGCAACTCTGCACCTTGAGTGCAATTAACCCCGCTTCCTGCTCTCGGTATAAATTCAACGTCATTATGACGCCGCGGAAATGTTCATAGCTAATTGCAAGCAATTTCTAGCAGAATTACTCCCGATTCTTACGCCTCGCCCAAGGTTCTATGCAACATCTGGATACACGTATGTGTGCAAGAAATGAAGTGTACGCACGCCTATTGTGCGAGATTGAGGTCTACCGGTAACACAACGCTTATCACCACTCGCGTCATTAGCATAATAGCTGGTTGGCTTTTTCTCGATAACGTGGCTATTGTCAAGCCAGCTGTTACCGTTGCGTCACACCACCCTGTATTTGCTTCTGTAACGCGTGCTGAATATTTTTATAAGACGAAGCTTGTGTCACGATCCACCAACGGGATTGTGAACGTCTCCATGAAGCTCAATGACAATCCTGTCTGCTATAAACGTCCACCGTGCCATTTGCGGGAGGATTTAATGGGTCTTTTAGAGGCTAATGCAGACTGTAACTCTTGTAAAATTTTCCATGTGTGCGTTATATTCATAGAAAGTTGAATTCTTTCCTCGAGAGATTTTCCAGCATCGTCAAAGTGCAGTTTAAGCCTAGAACGGTAACGTAGGGTGAAAAAACACTCCACGCGAATCTAAATTTCCGACCGCAAGAGAACAACTTACGTTATCGACTCGAGACACATCAATTTTACACCACTTTCTTGGAACTTATGCAAAAAGTTTTCAGCCCACGTGATTCTCCACTAAAAAACTAAGAAAATGAGACCCTATAGGACTTTTAACGATATGATGTACCCGAGATATGAAATTTACAAGATGGGGTCGTTTTTTCACCCCACATTACTGGAATAGGTCAAAAAAAATTAACGTTACCGTTTTACGGTTAATGATTCTGAATTGGATTCAAGTTATCTATGCTGGAGTAATGGGCTCGTAAGTTGTAACCACCTAATACAAGTTCGCGACGAGATCCTAAACTCGTGGGGTTTGCGATGTTGGACTACGTAGCAACGAGAGAAGGGGAATCGTGATGATTCATGCGACCCACTGTGCGCAGAGTACCGACGACATGGTTTGTAATTTAGTGAATTAGTAGGGCATAACGTGCAAACATTCATGGTTACTAATTTCAATCCCTTTGGTTTGTACTTCCGTCGGCGTGGCACGTCGAGACAACTTCAAATCTCTAAGATGGAACTAACTCGTTGCGCGGTGTATGATTATCATAATTCGTACGTCAGGTAGTTTAATGAAATACGGATTCTATTCTCAAACTTGTTAGTTCCTGATCGGCTCAGGATTTCCTCAGGTAGAAGAATAGTGAAAATCCGAGTATATCTTTGGAACAATGGAGTCATGACAGAGAGAAGGTACACAACGTGCTGGTGTGTCCCGTGGCAATTTGGGGAGGTACACGCGTGATATATCGAGGTGAAGCTAGGGTGCACCCTTTCACTCGTACTCGGATGAAATTTGTCGAACCAAATGACGTCGTAAGCCTTTAGCAGGATTATGCTTTGTTAAGTTCAAAACAATCTGTATGTAAATGCGCTCCGACGTTACAAATAAGCAGCAGCCGCTGGGCGGGCACGTGGATCCACCTTTCGAAAGCTTGTGCTGACCATGCGATCTGAGGGGTCGCAGCCGCGTGAACTTACTCATTGTCAGTGTGAAAGCTTATTTGGTTATATTCGATTTAAATCATTCTGATTTAGGGGACACATGTATTTGGGTTTGAATAAGTTACGTCATCGATGGTAAAAAAATGTTAAATCACATCGTACCATCATGTATGGTTTAATTTACAATTTTTTTAATCGGAAAACCCCAGACAATCAATTTTTAAAAGGAAAATTGCACTCACTGCGTTTTTCGCTGAGAGCTTGAAGGTGAGCGGTAATGACATCGTATTGCTTGTCACGTTTGGCGATATTACGATCCCGGCGACGAAGCTGACGAATAAGCAATCCGCCGGCGTGATTGACGTGTTCACTGAGTGTCTCGACAAGAACTTGCAGTTCCGGCGTACCTGTAAAAATTTTAAGTGTTAAAAGGCTTCGAGCAGAGATGACTAATGATTGGTGTAAGAAAAGTTCGTATGGAAGAGATGCTGGAAATTTTGAAGAATTTTCATGCTGCAAAACAACAAACAAAGATCTGTATCCTATAAAAAGAAAACCTTTCCTGTTCAAATATTGTCGAATAAATGGAGCACGTCTAAATTTCCAACAACTGAAATAAATCGATGACGCGAGGGAAGTAAAAAAGTATTCGTCGCAATTCATCAAAATCTCTGGAGAAATACGGCTCTTATCCTTTCCTTGAAACAAAGACAATGGTTCTTCTTTTTACCCTGCGAGAGAGTATTTTTGTTCTAAATAAACGGTATTATTTACAAGACGAAGAAGAATCTCCAGCAATTACGCTTGAAATAATGAATAAGATTCCCAGGCTCTTTCATTATATCTCTCATCTAGATTTATACCCTGCACCCTTAAAACAATTTTGTCCCGCCCGTTTGTCCATACATTAAATCCACCAGCTGGATACCTCCGATTCTTTCACGCGGTGTTACCAGATATGAAAGTTCACGCGTCGGTATATCAACCGTTTTCAATTTGTAACCATCGACGAGACATTCAACTTTAAAGCTAGACATCGTCGGGTCTGAAGCAGCTCTCGCGATACATGCAACTTCTGAAGCTGTGTGGAAGAAGTAGAAGAAGAGCTCCTTGACAGGAGAAAAGGTTCGCCACTTGATGCTGCCTGTGAAGTTCTCTCGAAGTCAACGAGGTCACTGCAGCAGCACAATGCACTTCGTGCTGCTCGCTGCATGGACGTTGTTGCCGACCGCGAAGACGTCGGCTGATAATCTAAAAACCGTAAAACACGTGTCTTCACTCCTTACTTTTCGCCAAGAGTCGTTTTCGCTGAAGGTATCGATGCTGCGGTGGCAATCTGGGCGATGAAGCCGTCGATTCGCTCTCAGACCGGCCTCTGTCTCCACCCGGTAGTCCGTATATGTCTAGAAGCAGTTTATCCACTAAGGACGACACGACCGCCTCCTGATCCCGATGAACACGTAGCAAAGGGGCTGGATAAGTCTGGAACGGAAACGATCGTCTATTGGCTACGTGACTTAAAAAGAAATCAGCGGCGAGTCTACAATGCCGATCAAAGAACAGCGTTCACAAACCTTGCGTTCCTTCTTCGGAGGGTTTTCGCTACCAAGGTCATTGCAGTCACCATTGGCATCGGGACTACCATCCGCGGACTTTAATCTCCTCAGAACGGAAGGCCTGTCGATGGCTTCCGGTATCGGAACACTTCGTTGGTGGCGAAAGACGCGCCTTCTGTTCATGGCCATGAAGTCCGGGGCTTCGAGGACCTCGTGAGCCAGATTACGCGTCTTATTTCTGAAGGCCGGAAGAGCATCCTTAGGATAAATTGAAGCCTGGGGGACGAATCTGGCGTTCTGTTGGGTAACGATCAGGTCCCCGAAGACCCGTTCGCTCTCCACCGCGACGCACTTCATCTTGAAGCTCAAATCAGCGTCTTTATGACGTACGATGCAATTCATAGATGTGCAGTTGCGAATAATTCGGCTTCAAGCATCTAATGCACAGTGTTCGCGATACGCTGTGGTATTCTTGTTCGCTTCCCTTGCACTGCTAGGCAGTGAAGTAAATTGCATCGCTGTTTCTCGCAGCCTCAGTGAGCTCGCCTTTGAATGCGGAACTTTCTTCCTTTCATCTGCTCCGCGAGTGACTGCATAACCTGAAATAATTCATCAGAAGTCAATAATGAATGAAGCGTAAATATTTTCTGGGATATGAAAATACTCCAAAGGTGAAAGAACGTTGCAAGTTATTGACTGTATTGAATTCTGAGTAAACTCGAGTCCGTTTGGCAATCTATTAACTGCAATTTAACAAATTAAAAATAACTCGACGAATACACGGATGGCAATTACATCAATAATATTTCATTACTTGACGTCGCGTCGGGTTAACTGAGAATACACCAATCAGAATGTTTTAATTAAAAAATTTCACACCGAGGGCAGCAATTTCGGTGATGAAAAGCTCTAATCGGCTGTTCGATAAACCGCGAGAAGTGAGAATCAATTGGCAATATTACGAAGCTGATTACAATTCGTAACAACATTCAGTTTGCGGGTAAATAGGTGATCGCTCCGGTATTCGTAAGGTAATGTACAATCGTTCCGATATTCCGCACGATAGCATTTTTGAGACAATAATTGGAGTCTTCTAATTAATTAACAACGAGAGGGAGCGAAAGAAGTTAATTGAAAACGTAGCTATTCGGCTGTTTTCGCAAATGCTGAACGCGAGTCTTGAAAAGTGTAAATGTATTACCAACAGTAAATTACGAGAAGATATTGGTGAATTTAAGCAATTATTTGACCAGACGTTAAAATCCTTAGATGCGGCAAGTCCGACCCTCTTTTCTTCTTCGCTCCACTTTTCTCATCACACCTTAACCTTGTCTTCGAGTCATCCCGTGACCTCAACTTATCTTCGGGCCGTAATCAGCCTGATTCATTACTCTCTAATTACTCCAAGGGGTAGTTTACGCCCACGGCCGGCTGTGCCCTCGATCACGGTTTACAATAAATGTGTAATAACCGCCAATTACGTCGCACGCGTTACACCGTACCATTGCTTATATAATATACGACCAGGCAACCTACACCGATTAATGGTCCCTGCGTTGCCCGTGGATTATACCATGTTTGGGTCCCGCTCGCAGTCAAAGGCCAGAAGTTAAAGTTTCTCAATGCGATGTTCAAGCTTGCGCGAAGATGAAATTAATATTCCCAGCCAGAAGTCTAGAAACTTGGTGTCAAAAAATACTCACACGTGGTAGCGTGATTCAGAAGCTTTTGCTGTTGCAGCTTATCCGCACAAATCGGGTGAAGGCACAAAATCACAACGAAGACCTTAGGTCAAGATAGACTGACGTCAATTGAACGCTTTATATTTCGAGGCTGCTAACAAGCCCTGAAACTCTTTCACATAACAACCAGAGTCACAGATCCTGGGTTCGCGTTCTTATCAACCGCAGCTAACCGGCACGCAATCAGTCACCGTTTACGAGACCGCAACTGGAAACGAGTGCCGAGACTCGGGCGTATATTTATATTACTGACAGTCTTGCAGAGGTATGATGAGTGGGAACAAACAGCGAACACTACTTACATAGCCGTCAATTAAAAAGCAGATGTTTTTATTTGCATACCGTCTTTGCGAGAACTTATATGCGCATCTGCTGCACTAGAAACGGTCAGGGACACAATTTGCAACGTCGAGCACTACCGGCTTGTTTCAATGAGGCGAAGAGATGATAAAAATGGGAATACGGTATATTATAGGAGGTAAAATTTCAAACTGGGAATTGTGCAGAGCACATTGACCGTATAGCTTACGTACTGACAATGAGAGGGATGTTGGCGGAGGTGGAAGCAGGTGACACGAAAGTTGCCCGGTTGATACCCGTATGACTATCGCCATTCTACGTATAGTTGAACACACAAACGCCTCCGCTAGTTCACTTCCTTACTGCGATTAGTACGTCGATTAGCACATATGCTAATTATGCAGAGGTAATGATAAACTTTATTTACATCAGTGGTGAATAACCTCAAGTAAAAAAACTGCCAGGCTTAAACTGCTATTTACCCATAGTGAGCAATTATCTTAAACTTGAAAATGGAATCGCATCATTCATTCTTTTGGATAAATTTTCAAAAGCTGGGTCGATTACGATATACTATAAAAGTTTCTGTGTGAACACCTCGTAGGAGGAAAAAAGTATCAGATCGAGAGCTCTGAATATTTCGATAGAATCGGTTTGATCTTAAATGTCTATTTTTCGTATTTCGATGACAGAATTTTTAAGTGGAAATACTTTTTTAAATTATGAAATAACTGAGAATTATATTCAATACCAAGTCCTGGTTTTCCGCGCATCTCTTTTACGAATTTCATGAACTCCACGGAGAATGCACAGAGCAGAAAGAAACCTTGATCAGATGGATTTCAATGTGTACTTGATGCTTCAAATACCTATGTGCGAAATCAACGAGCCTTTGTTGGAATGATTTTAATTTCCGGCTACTGCCACTTCCGACATGCATGCCAGTCACACTTTACAATGGTGGCGCGTGTTCCTTGAAACTTCTCGAACTAGACACCTCATATAATCCTGGTAAATTTATAAATCAATTTTATGGGTATAATGCAAAAATTGTATATGAAAAATTACGTGCAACAAATATCGTTAGAAAAAACAATGATTTTTTATTTTATTTTTAATACATATTGAATGGCAAATAATTTCACACAATGATCAAAAAAATGATTGCAGATCTGCATAGCCAGCTAAGAAGACTCTCGCAATTATACGAACATACGCAATGTCTGTAATATAAAATTACGGGGACAATGAATTCAATAAGCGTTAGCGAAAAAGGTACTTAATTATAGATCATGAATAACTGGCTACATTTATGTACACATACTCATCTACTTCAACAAATAAATAGTTATGATTACCTGCATAATATTAAATATATGTATATCGGTAACGTCAGCTGTAGACTGGAAATGTAACGAATTGATTATCGACCGTGGTTCTGCATGGACCGTCACATTATTTTATTGGAGAAGGGTGGGATGCAATAAAGACGAGTAATCAAAAGTCGTCCGACAGTCGTACCATGTTATCATTTTATTGCGTACGAATCAATGTCTTATTTTTTGTGAACAGATATAATGTATATAATACGTGTATATGTATATGTGTGTGTGTTTGTGTGTATACTTTTATAAAATTTCATCTTTAATTTTAATAACAGTATTATTATGATTTTAACAAAATAAAATATCTATTTATACGACTTCTTAGGTAAATTTCGACGGTTCGGTGTGATCTGCATCTATTCATCATAAATACATGCACGTTCACAGTATTGACGTTTCACACAATCGTGATCAAATACGTTTTAACCGTACTTTATTCAGACTTACTATTAGATTCATTGATTGTGCCCGCGGCTGGCAGTGAAGTTACGAAATCTGCTTTACAATAATTTAAATAAGTAGCACTGAGTAATTTGTCCGTAAAAATTATTGTTCATGTGTGGATTAATAACTATTTACATGCACGTAATAAATTTCAAAGCTAGATTGCAGAAACACCATTTAAAACTAGGTCAAAACGGTCGTAATTTCGCAATCGAAACTTAAATATAACGCTTTTGTAACGCTGCTGAAAATGCTTTTGAACAGTTTGATATATTTATATAATTGGAACACATCGATAAAACAGGAACCCTTCACCTTTTTTAAAACGTTTTCACTTCATGCGTCTCATGATTCTTTCAATTAAAAAGAATCATTAAACGTTTTTCACAGTCCGCTATACTCGACGTATAAACAATAACCGATATATTGTCCTGATTTTATACCATGATATATCGTAATAAGCACGTAAAAAGAAACTAGTTACATAACATGGTATTCATTCTTGAACTTGGATGAATCATTCCGACATTCGCGAATCATCGGTGTAATTGAAAAATTTTAATTTATTGCTGCAGTTACGAGCTTTACAAAATCATTCAAACTGAACTTGGCATTTCAATATTGATCGCCGAATATAAATGATACTGATATTCAATAACGAATTTCGTAATACATGAACGAGATGTGATTGGTCGTGTGATTATGAAGAGTTTAACACAGTTTACGTGTTCAGATTCAACAAATAATAAATTTTCGGTGCTTCCCTCGAGAAATGGGTCATGCTACTGGAGGTGTACGAAATTGACGAAATCAAGTTTGAGTTTTGGACAAATTCACAAAAGCGGCAATGTAACAAAAGTTCGTAACACTTATGGTCACATTACGTTACATTACGTAGAATGTTACGAATGTATTACATGTACGAATTGTCGTTGCATAGATAGGCCTTCATAAAAATGGAATATACTAGGATCCTTATCGTTGCCTTATCTTCACTAGTTTCAACATTCATAATTTCCAACTGCACCATAATAACCGCTAAAGTGTAAGGCGTTAATAAAAGAAATTTCAGGACGGATTGAGATCGCTTCTATCATCATGTAAGCTCCATGTATTCGGTAAAACCGTGGTTAGGTGGACCCAGCAGAAGCACGCCAACACTGCGGTCTTTCGATGCGGTCACTATATCTGAACAGCATGTCAAGGATTGCACACTCTACAAGATTGACGTAACGGTAGTTTTTCAAAAAGAATTTTCTACGCATTTCGAATATAAAACTAAAGCGAAAAATTCGATCGACACAGCACAGTTGTAGAAATTGTATCAAGATTTAATGGGTTCATTTAATTCAAGCTGAGACTCGTCTCTTTGTTTTATAAGGATACATTCGTCGTAAGAAGACAAATCGAAGTCCTGAATGTCACCCTTGTGCCGATAGACTTCGCCAAGGAATTCATGATGATCTGGATATCGTCTGTATTTTCGTAAAATACCACCATCACACACGGAATACAATGTACTTCCGTTCGATGTGTACCTAAGTTTCCATATAGGGAAGTCCTTGTGTTCCTTCAGGTGCTCCTGTATCCCAGTGTCTGGTACGTATGCCGAAATAAGGTCACCCCCGCTCATGATCAAGCCTTTCAATCAAATATTTTCCTTATTCTTCTTCAGGTAAGAGAAGAAAAATGATTCATTTTTGTATTCGTGATTGAGTAACCCAGGAAATGAATAAAATGCATTACAATTTGCATGCTTTTGTGAATCGGAGCAGGCAAATTCAAAAAACTAGTCATCGAATTGCCGTGGATAAATAACGAATTGCAATTGCTTCTTCTAAACATACTGTAAAATCCATCTTCAGAACCTCGACTGAATCGTTCAGGGGTGACACAGACTGAATTGACTGTATGGCCAGTTTGAAATGCATGCAGTACTCGACCATCCAGCGATGATACTTTGCACGTACCATCGGTACCACCGGTGAGAATAGAACTCTGCCAAGGCCATGACGAGTGTAAGAAGCACACATCCCTGATCACTGACCCATGTAGCTGAAACAAAAACAGTAAAATTGAGAGTTGATATTAATTTTTACGTCAGAAAAACTCATCCAAATCGACTACAGTTATTTTTATCTTGATTCTGTACTATTAATAGCAATACCTTCTCATTAGCCCAAATGCTTTGACCTTTGAAAAATCATTGATAACTGACAAAGAAAATATAGGAACATCTAGACAGAAGTCTAAAGTTACTTGAGAAATTAATATTCATCAAATGTCAGTAATTCCAAAGACTGTTCATGTTAAAGATTGATTTTGTGCGAATAAATAGGAAAATATCGTAGATGGTAAAGAAACCAAGTACATCATGAATATAATCTAGAGGTAAAGGCATCCTCAGGTCCAACAGAGTCAGCCCTTTGCCATTGACAGAAACTGCGACTGCTATGTTTGGCCCGGATGGATCGGTAGCCAACCCAGTTCTGTCTCTGCCACTGAAAGCGGAGTTGTCGTATGCTAAGAGTTGTTCACCTCTTTCAACATCGACTACCACCAGCCTCCGTGCGGTTGTTGCAGCCAGTATCTAGAACATTAGGCGAGCCTTAGTTTAATGTTACAAATTATTATTGAGGATTTAGTTGTTATTCTCTGTATCGAATCAAAAATATTTCCAACGATAATATAGGATATCTATGCAGCTACACTTGTATCGATTGATTCAGAACTGTATAGAAAATCATCTCCAAGTATACACTCAGTGAAACAGGTTCTCAAAACAAGCCACGGAGGACTAAGTTTTCTAGGACATTGTAACTATCCAAGTTCACCATAACAACCATAACGATTATCTTAGTCCAAGATAAAGTATTTTTAATTTTTAGCCATACCCTGGAGCCATCAGAAGTGAACCGAACTGCATTGATATTTTTGGCTAATGTCATCCTTGTAATCTGGTAACACATAAGAAGCTCCATACGTAGCGCGGAATAAAGATTGACTTTGCCATCGTATCCACCAGAGCAGAACAAATATCTATCCTGGAAAACAGAATTAGAATGCATTTGATGTTTGAACGATTAAAAAGAGTCTAACGAATGAATAAACCTATGAATTAGTATTGTCTGCAGATGAAATTCTGCTTCCTACTTTTGATGGCGATTTGATAATAATAATAATATTGAATTTGCATTAATACGTTGCTTAGCAGCTGTGTGACAATTATAAGCATAGTCTACTTATAATTGGAATGAATTATTTGTGGTGTGCAATGTTATGACATAATACCCGTGGACTAAATGCAACGCTTCTGACGCTGCTCTGGTGGAATTTAAGGAACTTTGGAGTTCCCTGTTGCTGCATTTTACGTGGAGACGCTAGAGTCAATGGCAAATTTCTTGCTAACGCTCCGTTGGTAGAATTCAAACTCTACGAAACTTTATATTATTTATCATCACTCCCGCATCAAGTATCTCGCTTAATCTGCGCAGAGAGAATCAAAACACAACTGCTCGAAGTCCGCACATTAGAACTCATCATGTGGAATTGGAGATTTGAGCCTCGGTCTTCTGATTCACTTTACACGGTCCAACCGCAACGCATTTAATTACTCAGAGATTAAACACGCAAACCGCTTGCGTCCATGGTACATCAGTAATCGAACCGAGCTGCAAGGCCCCAGCATCCAACATGATAGTATCCTGGTATTGTTGACTGCTGTCTTACTATCGCCAACGTCGCCATATATGAATATTTATGCGCAGGCGTCAACGATGCGACGTAAGTTGCAGCTATCGGGCGCAAAATCACAGCCAGGTATCCGAAGTTCGTGGATATGTATCGAACTATCTATTGAACAGGTTTCCAGGTAGAAAATTGAGTTGAAGAATTATTATATTGTCTGATATGAAAGTGACTGTACTTGATGGTTTCGTGAAAACACGTTCCAGTGATTACGAGGCAAACATTAATTGTGAGTAATAAATAAAATCCGCCTGCATGAAGGCAACTTGTATTGCGTAGGCGGTACGTGCGTAAACATGGGCGTCTCGATGATGCAAAAGAACCGATATAACAGATATGGCAAAAGTAGAGATTTTCTAAGTGCAAATAGATCTATGCAGTGTATTCTGAGTAGATAGATTAGTGATAGAAAATATACGAATCGTGAAACTGGACGATGATTCTACGATTCTTTTTACAAAACGATTTTCAAGCTCGAGATATTATACGAGACCACAGTCGTTGACTGAAGAATATAAATACGAAAACCCCGGGGTAAGTTTTTGTGACCAGTTTTCGGGGGGCAAGTGGGCCCAGGTGGGCCTGGGAGCGTAGGAAGGTTCTGCTCTATCGACTCTACATAACGGGCTCGCACCGACATTCGCAGCAGCCAAAGTAGTGTCGGTATGGAATCTTGAGATTGAGTCAGTACAAAGTGAGTACGTGAGACTACTTGTCGACTACGACTTAGAAATGTCGATCAGCTCGATCATACCCGTGAAAAGACGCATAACCACGTCCACTGACAACCGCCTCCGACGACCACCGCGTCCACCGCCGAACTCCCCAACTACCTCCTCGCGCCACCGACCGCCATCGTTCTCCGCGACCACCGCGGCCCCGTCCTCCTCGTCCGCCTAGACCTCCTCCTCGTCTTTGTTCGCGTCCTCTTCGTCCTCCTTTCTAGCCTTCTCTTCCTTCTCCAGCCATTTTCCTATGACCGCCAACCACCTCCAACGACCACCGACAACCACCTGCAATAGTAATAAATATTTCCTGTATAAGAACACATCAAAAATATTGTGTAAGGATTAATACAATAAATTAATTAATTGATAGTAGAATAAATTTCAGTAGCGCCTTTATAGTTACTGAATTTGTGTTTTCGCAAAAAATCAATTGAAATAATTTATTGTGTACATGACAAGTTTAAAAAATATTAGATAAAATATAATTACAATTGCCATTAAATATCATAAAATTGTTATACTTACTGTGCAGAAATCCTCGTCCTCGTTGTCCACCTCGATCACCCGCAACCACCCCTATCCACCGCCAACGACGACCGCTGTACAATAAATATTATCAGTATTAGGAAACATCAAAAATATTGTGTAAGGATTAATATAACTTTTTTATAGACACATTCCACCAAGAAAATTATGAGGAAATTCTAAGAAATTATAATAACTTTATTAGCGCATTTATAGCTGCTGAATTTGGGCTTACGCAAAAAACGAATCGAAATAATTAATTGTATACATGACAACTTTGAAAAATTTTAGATAAAATATAATTACAATTGCCAATCAATATTTTAAAAATGAGATACTCACCGTACACAAATAGTAACATAGCTTTTTGTTATTGGTTTACACGAAAATAGTTGATTATTATTATTCCTTTCGCACTATTATGGTGTACAAATGGTTAAAAACTGAAAGCAATCAATAATTGTATAGCTAAATATTTAAGTAACACCGAAAAAAAGTCAAGAATAAAATAAGATAATGGAGAAAAAATATCTTTCATGTCGGATCAAAGTGGAAACCGGGTTCTTCAAATGCTGCTATATGAAAGATCGGGAAAAGTACACATATTTTTTATTTTCAAATCTATCAAATAAGATAATCTTTGAGCGAAACATTGATTGTCGGCTATTTTTTGTTAATGTGAGATAACTAACGAAGCTTTTTGAAATTTCGAGTGTATTTCAACTTACATTGAGACAGTGCAAGAAAAATTTACCCATCATCAATCGTCGCATAATGGCGAAGTTATTAGCTGGCCATTGAAGCACCTCGCCGCTGGAATTTCGAATAGGCAGAAAAGATGGAGTGCGTAATTTTTGTTTGAAATGTAAAAACTAAAATTAATTTGAATTGACATTTATTTTTATTATCGATGAACTAAAATACTCAGAAAAAAACGTTAAATCACATTCAATCAACACAATCGCCCCTCCGTTCGTATTCCGCAGTAGAATATTTTTACACACACATGTATACTACAGTTCATGACGTATCACCAAACTTCAGGGGCGTCACAAGTTGCTTTTAAATCGAGGCATACTAACGGTCGGTCGCCGTTCATATTCTACTGTTAGTTTCTTCTTGTCATTTGAATAATTCGTCTTCTTTCTTCACAAAGATAGTTTCTAATAGCATTTGAATGAACATCAACTTGGTGACATTTCTTTCATTAGAACTATAATTTTTTTTTTGTATCGATCTTACTTTATCCTAGAAGTTTTTTTGCAACTTTGTGCTCGAAGCGAAAGGGAAGTTATTGTACGCGCCCTGATAAATACATCTTTACTTGATATCGTAACTACGAGTTTCTAAACCTCGCAAATCATTTCTGGCCTTTTTTGGATCAATGCCTGTTCCTGTGTATTTATATGTACGTAACAAATTTATTGTTCGATAATAAGTGAAGAAACGATAGACCGAAGTCTTATCTATAAAAACGAATGACTGTGTCACATGTCGTATGAGCATGTCGCAAGGGTCCATACAGATACTTACATATTTACAAGCCCATATATATATATTTTTCTATATTGCATGCAACGCAATTGTGATATTGGTTTTATTTAAAGCTTAAAGATGATTTGTGGCCTGCTGGTTTGACTTCACTTAACTTAGAACCAAATAAATTTTCAGAAAAATTGGCTGGGCTATCGGTAGGGTTTTTTTTACCAGGATAACAATCTTCAATTCTCGCCAAAAATTTTTACTTCAACAAATAACTGGAATAGTGGGAAGTTTTACGATTGAAGCTGTTAGCCTAATGGGTTTTTCGAATTATTTCATAAACAGTAACATTTTGATTGTGAGATTAACATTTTATTGTTTCATTTTTCAGCTAATATGAAAGTTTTCGTGGTTCTTTCCACCTTGATGGTGGCTGCTTCAGCAACTTATTGTTACAGAAATGTCAATGAGATATGTAGCAAAAGTCATCACTCAAGTAACGTTACTATTTTATAATAACTTTCATTCAAACTAACTTCGTACAGAGATACAAATTTCAGTCACTACAACGATTATTTGACAGTTGTGGTAAAGAAAGACAAATAATCATGAGCTGAAACTCGATTTGCGTTATTATAATTACCTAATATATAGTTAATAAATATTATTCATATTTTCTGTTACTTATTTTGCAGGTGATGTTCCATTGAAGAATTGTAATGCCACATATGGACACTTTGATAAAATACATAGTGAGCTCGAACAATATGCCAATGCTCAGATTGAGGCAAGTTTCAAATACTTGCTGATGTCTAGTTACTTTGGAAATTTCATGAGTAATCGTGATGGATTCAAAGGTTTCTATAGAAAGTTGTCTGATCAAGCATGGGATGACGCAAAAGATCTCATCAACTTTATCACTCAGCGTGGTGGAAACATGAACTTTAATGATGAAGCTAAGTTCTGGAGCGACGATGACGCAAAGGTGAGCGAATTTTTCTCAACGAAGGTGATATTGTTACTTCAATAACTGTTACACGAGTTGTTATAATGTGGCATATTTTATTTTGCATATTTATGTTTGTAATAGGTTTTGCAGATTAAAGACAATCTGTCAGAATTTGACAGTATGAGCAATGTTTTGGATAACTACAAAAAGTTGGCAGACGAAGCTTTGAAAATACATGCAGAAACAGCAAAGCATACTGAGGCAGATGGATCCGTTGCTCATTATTTGGAAGAGAGATTCTTCAATCGGCAAGCGAAAACTGTGCACACCTTGGCTGGTTATGTTAATGATCTCAAGCGGTTCTTTTCGGCTCCTGATGCATCTCTTGCAGTATTCCTTTTCGATGAATATTTGCAGACATCCATGTAAATTTTTCCAAAATTGTAATGTCATCAATTTATTTTATTATAATATTTAGATGGTGATGATGACAATACAGATTAGTTTTTTGTTTTTTGTTCTCTGTAATATAGACTAAACAGTTTACTTCATTACATTGATTTCAGTGGATTGTAGTTGACCCAGTAACTAGGGCAACTAGCTGTGTCAAACTACATTTACACCACATATTTGTAAAAGGTACTGATGAAATGAAATAAAATAAAATTTTGTAGCTTAGCTAGTGCAAAAATCTCTATTTCTACCACCTGCCTTGACTATTGAAATAAACAGACGTCTTTCAAATTTATCAAATTTATCAAATTTATATCTTCAACAATGAAAAGTCCTCGTGATTAATGATAATGCATATCCGCATTTCAATTATTAGACGGTCATTGACTGTCTTACGGGCTTCGCATCAGAAGCGTAAGATTCCAAAATGTAAACACACTTACAGACATTCTTACAGTTGTGCTCAAGAGGAAGAACACTTTCTATTCAAACAGACGTCTTGCCTGAATGAAATGCAATGCTCCACTAACAACAAGTTATTTTGACATTGATGTCAAATTCAAATATTCTATTGTATCAATTTCATTACTACAAATTAAATTCATTATTCACCAGTAATTACATTGGATTTCATGGCTTGAAATGCCTGCTTATCTTATATGTACATAAAGTTGAGCGTTTTAAAATGATAACGTCGTATTTCTCGTCTTCCGTTACAAATAATGATTACAAAAGTTGAATTATGTTGTCTGAATTTCACAGTTGTGAAAATTTCACATAATACCCATGTGTATAAATAAACTTGAGATGTACATGACTGTATTTTCGTTCAATTGCATGGGTCGTGTCATACCGTACCTTTCCCCAATCTGTTTAATTTGCTTTCAAATTCGCCAATTGAACGAAAAAAGACGAACCAAATTATTTTTCATTAAACTACTACGGTATCTACATAACTAAACATCCACATTGGAAAAGAAAATGATAGTTTTACGCCATCGGCTAATAAAATTTTGAAATACTGTGTTCAACTGTAATATACTGTATCTGGTTTGTACAAATGTCTCGGGTGATGAGTGTTCTTTTTCTGAGCATTCAATTTTCCATTGTGATCCCTATCATTTGGATGTGACTTGTCTGTACATTGATAAGTTGAAATCTGAGAATGTCATGTTTGAGAGGACATCACTGTTTTCTGACTCGAAACTGATGCACGTGTTAATGTCCTTGATATGAGTTTATTTATTTATCTATCGCTAGCTGCTTTTGGATACCTCGACCCTAACAGTTCGTGTAGGTACCTGAGTCTAGCCAGCCATAGACAACGGATTCTCTAATTATTATTATATCTTACCGTTCCTTCTGCCTAAAAATCGACGTTGAAGCATCATCTCAGGCATAAATTGCCTGAGCGCGAACAATGGACACGCGACCTCTTGTGCTGTCTCCGTAAGCTTCTCGCAGCTATTAGTAGCTTAATATGGCATATACATAGTTCAAGCATACGTCATGTATCTAGTCTAGAGAATTATCGAAGAACAAATATTCTTGATCGAATTGACGATTTGGACGATATTAAAACTGGTATATTTCAGCTGTCCGTGCATCGATCGTATTGATGTAGAGTTTGAATGAAAGCTCTTAAAATCTGGAATCGTAAACAACCTGTCAATCATCAAATTTCATCATGAAAGGGGAAAATATGTCATAATATTTTCGCCGGGGAAGTTGAAACGCTTCTCACCGCCGTTGACGGAAGAATATAAAAACAGCTGCCCTTATGGGCTTTGGTGTGACAACCGAAAATCGTCATGCGCTTGCGCCCCTTGAGATGTTCCGACGGCAGAGTTGAGAACTTATTGCAGATCATCAGAGAGTTGCCGATTTCGACATGATGCTGGCTGCATTCACCTTCCGAGCAACACAGTCTTCGCAATGGTAAGCCCAAGCCAGTACTTTGCCTGTGTTTACTTACCAACTTGTCGGTGAAACAAGAGATTAATAATGAGAATAAATTTCTTCCGAAATTCGTAGCAAATCAGTGATTTAATTAAAGTATAAGTACCCGAGAGAAGAATTTATACATAGATCATAAATAATAATGGATCAGATGTAATAATGATGCAGAGACCAAAAAGTATATATGGATATGCGGTCCATGTACGATATTGATATAGATGATCCATTTACGTTTAAGACGTAATGCATACTGTAACTTTCATAATTTTCCAGGAGACAAATTATATTATCTACAATAATACGGCTATAATATGAAAATTGAAGAATTATTCATTTCGAAATAGGATTCTATTCGACACGCGCTCGATGTATTCCATAACATTAATATTCATAATTATTCCAACAACTTTTCATTTGCTCTCTCGATCTTGAATTTTCGTAGGCATAGAATCGAAATGCTGTTTTAGCTAGTGGCAAGTGAAGTATCTACGTTGGGTAGAGAAGCAGAATTGTTTTCGAAAAGTGTTCGTATAAAAAAAAGTTGAGAGTAAGTGTAATACATCACGGATGCGCTAATTTTGATCGAGATGAAATGAATGCTCCGTATGTGAGACGGTATATATTTAACGCAGTGTCCTGATTTGAAGGCCTAAAAAGGTGATTGTAGGCGATTTTTTTTTCACAGGGAGAGAAAAAACCTCGGAAAGCACGAAGGTTCATAAAACTCCGAGTTTATTTTAACACACATTTGAAAGGTACGAGCAAAATTTTTATCATCCAACTGCAGCAGGACGGCAGCGTTATTATTAGTTGACCCGTTAACTGAAGAATATCTTGAGTCAACGGCTGACCATCGAAGGGCCTAGCCGCTTGAGTCTGGAATCGGCAGGAAAGATAAGGTGCGCATTTCTTGTCTGAAATGTGAAAATTAAAATCATCATACATCGTACATCATACATACATAATATTAAAGTTCGAAACCAAATTTTGGATGTTGGGATGTTCAGAAAGTGACGTCACCCAAAATTTTTTCTCTCTTGATCTACATAGACGAAAATCAGTTATCCGAATTTCTCAGTCCGGAAACGACCGCGCAGTAGAGCGGACGTATGAGAATCGCGCTCCGCAAATTTTGAGTACCGGGTTCTCTACCTCCTGGATCCTGCGGTCCGGGTCCGCTTCCTGGTGCAAACTTGACTGCCAGAACAAGCGCCGCGTAGTTTCTACGCTCCAGGTCCGCTTCCTGGTGAAACTCGACTCCAGGAACAAGCGTTCCGTAGTTTCTGCATTCAAGGTGCACTACCTGGTGAAACTTGATTTCCAGGACAAGCGCTCCGTAGTTTCTACGCTCCAGGTCCGCTTCCTGGTGAAACTCGACTTCCGGGACAAACGCTCATTTATTAGTATTCGGAGTACAACCCAAGGTGGTTAGCGGTGGTCGTTGGAGGTGGTTGACGGTGTTTGGAGGTGGTCGGACGTGGTAAGGGGTGGTTGCGGCTGATCGAGGTGGACGAGGAGAACAAGGTGGACGAGGAGGACGAAGATTTTTGCACGGTGAATAAAACACTTTTATACTATTTAATGGCGATTGTATTTATATTTTATCTAAAAATTTTGACAGTTGTCATGTTTTTAATGAATTATTTTAGTTCGTTATTCGCGCAAGCCTAAATTCAGTAGCTATCAATGCGCTAACAAAATTTCTTTCATTTTTTATAATTTTTTCCATCTTCTTGGTATAACGTGTCATTAAAAAAATTATATTAATCCTTACACAATATTTTTGATGTGTTCTTGTACTGAAAATATTTATTACTATTCCAGGTATAACTCGAGGTGGTTATCAGTGGTTGTTGGAGGTTGTTGGCGATGGTTGGGTGTGTTCGAAGGTGGACGAGGAGGAGAACGAGAAATACGAGGACAGCAAGATGGACGAGGATGACTATTATTATAATCTTTTTTACCAGTTCATTTGTTCAGAACTTTTTTATTAGATAGAGAGATTTGATGCAGTAGGAGTAGGATCAGAAGTGAAAACAGCCAGCATTATGTCGAAATCGTCAACTCTCTGATGTTCTGCAATAAGTTCTCAACTCTACCGTTGGAACATCTCTGGGGGCGCAAGCACACGACGATTTTCGGTTGTCACACCAAAACCCATAAGGGGCAACTGTCTTTACATTCTTCTGTCACGCGTGAAGAAATCGATCCTGAAAATGATGGTGACGCCTGTTCGATGTCAGCTGGTGACAAAAATGTGTGGCGAGTAACCTAACATTAGGGTTTGACTTTTAGGCCGCATAGATAGTGAATTTTGTGGCGTGTGTGATTGAAAATGATTAATACATTTTATCGGTCTGTGAGTTTGAAACAAAATTTCATGTCATCAATTTAAATATCTAGATTTGCACCGGTAAATAGTGTTTGCGTGCGAATTCTACAACCATCCATCGAGTGTCAGTATGGAACGTAACTTGTACGATACAGTGAACTGTAATATATTACAGTCGAGGTCACATAGCAATGCAAAAGGATGATTAAATATTAAATAATAAATCTAAATATTACGTCAGAAAGAAAAAGTGCAACGAATGTTATTTGATGCTAAAAATGAGGGATATTGTGTGATGCAGTGATTATCGTAAATTGGAGGTATTACTCAAGTAATGACCTGCGTGCAGGTGCAATGCTCTTTCGCAGAACATAACATGAATGATACTCTATCATTAGTACTTGATGCAACCTGGATTGAAATGAATAAATGATCAAAAATTTGCTCGTCTGTCTTTGCATTTATTTCCCACACATTGTGACGGCCTTTTTCGAATTTCTTTAGGGTCCAATTCGTCTACAAAGGATCGTTCGAAAAAATGACGAAACGGAGAGTTTTTGGCTCCAGAAGCGCAAAAAAAAGATGGAAATTTGCGCCGTTGAAATTTTTCAGGCTGACATTTGCCGATTTTGAGAGATGATAGAATTGGTTTGTTGATACCCTACGTCGATGTGATCTTGCGGGAGATATCAATTGCGTATAGCCTCAAGCCGTGAAAAGCAGCAGGCCGAAAGTTACAGCCAAGAATTGGAAGATTTCCGTCGTAAATTCTCTGCTGTTGATCCCGCACTCTTTTTGCTGCGTTTTCTGAGTTCCTTGGGGTCCAATTGGTTGCAAAAGAGTCAAACGAATCTATTCTGAGACGAAAAATTTTTTGGTCAAAAGAAAAGGAAGGTTAACCCCTTTGTATTTTTGGCGAAAATTTTCGCGATTCTGAAAAGTGCTGAAATCAATTCTTTCAGGCCATATTTCGACGTAATTTTGCGAGAGAAATCGATTGGACGCAGTCCCAATACGCTGCGATCAACGCATCGAAAGTTACAGCCAAAATACGAAAACCTGAATTTTCGACATTTTCCAGCAGGTGTATTTTTCTTCTCAATTTCTCTCCTGTTGATCCCACGCTCTTTTCGCTGCGTTTTCTGAGTTCCTTGGGGTCCAATTGATGGGAAAAGAGTCATACGAATCAATTCTGAGACGAAAAATTTTTGGTCAATAAAAAAGGGAAGGTTAACCCCTTTGTATTTTGGGCGAAAATTTTCGCGATTTTGAAAAGTGCTGAAATCAATTCTTTCAGGCACTATTTCGACGTAATTTTGCGAGAGAAATCGATTGGGCGCAGTCCCAATACGCTGCGATCAACGCATCGGAAGTTACAGCCAAAATACGAAAACCTGAATTTTCGACATTTTTCAGCAGGTGTATTTTTCTTCTCAATTTCTCTCCTGTTGATCCCACGCTCTTTCCGCTGCGTTTTCTGAGTTCCTTGGGGTCCAATTGGTCGGAAAAGAGTCAAACGAATTAATTCTGAGACGAAAAATTTTTTAGTCAAAAAAAAAAGAAGGTTAACCCCTTTGTATTTTTGGCGAAAATTTTCGCGATTTTGAAAAGTGCTGGAATCAATTCTTTCAGGCACTATTCCGACGTAATTTTGCGAGAAAAATCGATTATGCGCAGTCCCAATACGCTGCGATCAACGCATTGAAAGTTACAGCCAAAAAACGGAAACCTGAATTTTCGACATTTTCCAGCAGGTGTATTTTTCTTCTCAATTTCTCTCCTGTTGATCCCACGCTCTTTTCGCTGCGTTTTCTGAGTTCC
Organism: Neodiprion pinetum; assembly: GCF_021155775.2. NCBI lineage: Eukaryota > Metazoa > Arthropoda > Insecta > Hymenoptera > Diprionidae > Neodiprion > Neodiprion pinetum. The sequence goes on along the minus strand of NC_060235.2, from coordinate 34,271,079 downwards.
TTGGGGTCCAATTGGTCGGAAAAGAGTGATACGAATCAATTCTGAGACGAAAAATTTTTTGGTCAAAAAAAAAGGAAGGTTAACCCCTTTGTACTTTTGGCGAAAATTTTCGCGATTTTGAAAAGTGCTGGAATCAATTCTTTCAGGCACTATTCCGACGTAATTTCGCGAGAGAAATCGATTGGACGCAGTCCCAATATGCTGCGATCAACGCATCGAAAGTTACAGCCAAAATACGAAAACCTGAATTTTCGACATTTTCCAGCAGGTGTATTTTTCTTCTCAATTTCTCTCCTGTTGATCCCACGCTCTTTTCGCTGCGTTTTCTGAGTTCCTTGGGGTCCAATTGATGGGAAAAGAGTCATACGAATCAATTCTGAGACGAAAAATTTTTTGGTCAAAAAAAGAGGAAGGTTAACCCCTTTGTATTTTTGGCGAAAATTTTCGCGATTTTGAAAAGTGCTGGAATCAATTCTTTCAGGCACTATTCCGACGTAATTTCGCGAGAGAAATCGATTGGGTGCAGTCCCAATACGCTGCGATCAACGCATCGAAAGTTACAGCCAAAAAACGAAAACCTGAATTTTCGACATTTTTCAGCAGGTGTATTTTTCTTCTCAATTTCTCTCCTGTTGATCCCACGCTCTTTTCGCTGCGTTTTCTGAGTTCCTTGGGGTCCAATTGGTCGGGTAAGAGTCATACGAATCAATTCTGAGACGAAAAATTTTTGGTCAATAAAAAAGGGAAGGTTAACCCCTTTGTATTTTGGGCGAAAATTTTCGCGATTTTGAAAAGTGCTAAAATCAATTCTTTCAGTCACTATTCCGACGTAATTTTGCGAGAGAAATTGATTGGGCGCAGTCCCAATACGCTGCGATCAACGCATCATGAGTTACAGCCAAAAAACGAGAACCTGTGATTTCGACATTTTTCAGCAGGTGCATTTTCCTGCGTATTTTCTCTCCTGTTGATCCCACGCTCTTTTCGCTGCGTTTTCTGAGTTCCTTGGGGTCCAATTGATGGGAAAAGAGTCATACGAATCAATTCTGAGACGAAAAATTTTTTGGTCAAAAAAAGAGGAAGGTTAACCCCTTTGTATTTTTGGCGAAAATTTTCGCGATTTTGAAAAGTGCTGGAATCAATTCTTTCAGGCACTATTCCGACGTAATTTCGCGAGAGAAATCGATTAGGTGCAGTCCCAATACGCTGCGATCAACGCATCGGAAGTTACACCCAAAATACGAAAACCTGAATTTTCGACATTTTCCAGCAGGTGTATTTTTCTTCTCAATTTCTCTCCTGTTGATCCCACGCTCTTTTCGCTGCGTTTTCTGAGTTCCTTGGGGTCCAATTGATGGGAAAAGAGTCATACGAATCAATTCTGAGACGAAAAATTTTTTGGTCAAAAAAAAAGGAAGGTTAACCCCTTTGTATTTTTGGCGAAAATTTTCGCGATTTTGAAAAGTGCTGAAATCAATTCTTTCAGGCCATATTTCGACGTAATTTTGCGAGAGAAATCGATTGGACGCAGTCCCAATACGCTGCGATCAACGCATCGAAAGTTACAGCCAAAAAACGAAAACCTGAATTTTCGCCATTTTTCAGCAGGTGTATTTTTCTTCTCAATTTCTCTCTTGTTGATCCCACGCTCTTTTCGCTGCGTTTTCTGAGTTCCTTGGGGTCCAATTGGTCGGGTAAGAGTCATACGAATCAATTCTGAGACGAAAAATTTTTGGTCAATAAAAAAGGGAAGGTTAACCCCTTTGTATTTTGGGCGAAAATTTTCGCGATTTTGAAAAGCGCTGAAATCAATTCTTTCAGGCACTATTTCGACGTAATTTTGCGAGAGAAATCGATTGGGCGCAGATCCAATACGCTGCGATCAACGCATCGGAAGTTACAGCCAAAATACGAAAACCTGAATTTTCGACATTTTTCAGCAGGTGTATTTTTCTTCTCAATTTCTCTCCTGTTGATCCCACGCTCTTTTCGCTGCGTTTTCTGAGTTCCTTGGGGTCCAATTGGTCGGAAAAGAGTGATACGAATCAATTCTGAGACGAAAAATTTTTTGGTCAAAAAAAAAGGAAGGTTAACCCCTTTGTACTTTTGGCGAAAATTTTCGCGATTTTGAAAAGTGCTGAAATCAATTCTTTCAGTCACTATTCCGACATAATTTTGCGAGAGAAATCGATTGGGCGCAGTCCCAATACGCTGCGATCAACGCATCGAAAGTTACAGCCAAAATACGAAAACCTGAATTTTCGACATTTTTCAGCAGGTGTATTTTTCTTCTCAATTTCTCTCCTGTTGATCCCACGCTCTTTTCGCTGCGTTTTCTGAGTTCCTTGGGGTCCAATTGATGGAAAAAGAGTCATACGAATCAATTCTGAGACGAAAAATTTTTTGGTCAAAAAAAGAGGAAGGTTAACCCCTTTGTATTTTTGGCGAAAATTTTCGCGATTTTGAAAAGTGCTGGAATCAATTCTTTCAGGCACTATTCCGACGTAATTTCGCGAGAGAAATCGATTAGGTGCAGTCCCAATACGCTGCGATCAACGCATCGAAAGTTACAGCCAAAAAACGAAAACCTGAATTTTCGACATTTTTCAGCAGGTGTATTTTTCTTCTCAATTTCTCTCCTGTTGATCCCACGCTCTTTTCGCTGCGTTTTCTGAGTTCCTTGGGGTCCAATTGGTCGGGTAAGAGTCATACGAATCAATTCTGAGACGAAAAATTTTTGGTCAATGAAAAAGGGAAGGTTAACCCCTTTGTATTTTTGGCGAAAATTTTCGCGATTTTGAAAAGTGCTGAAATTAATTCTTTTAGGCACTATTTCGACGTAATTTTGCGAGAGAAATCGATTGGGCGCAGTCCCAATACGCTGCGATCAACGCATCGGAAGTTACACCCAAAATACGAAAACCTGAATTTTCGACATTTTCCAGCAGGTGTATTTTTCTTCTCAATTTCTCTCCTGTTGATCCCACGCTCTTTTCGCTGCGTTTTCTGAGTTCCTTGGGGTCCAATTGATGGGAAAAGAGTCATACGAATCAATTCTGAGACGAAAAATTTTTTGGTCAAAAAAAAAGGAAGGTTAACCCCTTTGTATTTTTGGCGAAAATTTTCGCGATTTTGAAAAGTGCTGGAATCAATTCTTTCAGGCACTATTCCGACGTAATTTTGCGAGAAAAATCGATTATGCGCAGTCCCAATACGCTGCGATCAACGCATTGAAAGTTACAGCCAAAAAACGGAAACCTGAATTTTCGACATTTTCCAGCAGGTGTATTTTTCTTCTCAATTTCTCTCCTGTTGATCCCACGCTCTTTTCGCTGCGTTTTCTGAGTTCCTTGGGGTCCAATTGGTCGAAAAAGAGTCATACGAATCAATTCTGAGACGAAAAATTTTTTGGTCAAAAAAAAAGGAAGGTTAACCCCTTTGTACTTTTGGCGAAAATTTTCGCGATTTTGAAAAGTGCTGAAATCACTTCTTTCAGTCACTATTCCGACATAATTTTGCGAGAGAAATCGATTGGGCGCAGTCCCAATACGCTGCGATCAACGCATCGAAAGTTACAGCCAAAATACGAAAACCTGAATTTTCGACATTTTTCAGCAGGTGTATTTTTCTTCTCAATTTCTCTCCTGTTGATCCCACGCTCTTTTCGCTGCGTTTTCTGAGTTCCTTGGGGTCCAATTGATGGAAAAAGAGTCATACGAATCAATTCTGAGACGAAAAATTTTTTGGTCAAAAAAAGAGGAAGGTTAACCCCTTTGTATTTTTGGCGAAAATTTTCGCGATTTTGAAAAGTGCTGGAATCAATTCTTTCAGGCACTATTCCGACGTAATTTCGCGAGAGAAATCGATTGGGCGCAGTCCCAATACGCTGCGATCAACGCATCGAAAGTTACAGCCAAAATACGAAAACCTGAATTTTCGACATTTTTCAGCAGGTGTATTTTTCTTCTCAATTTCTCTCCTGTTGATCCCACGCTCTTTTCGCTGCGTTTTCTGAGTTCCTTGGGGTCCAATTGGTCGGGTAAGAGTCATACGAATCAATTCTGAGACGAAAAATTTTTGGTCAATGAAAAAGGGAAGGTTAACCCCTTTGTATTTTTGGCGAAAATTTTCGCGATTTTGAAAAGTGCTGAAATTAATTCTTTTAGGCACTATTTCGACGTAATTTTGCGAGAGAAATCGATTGGGCGCAGTCCCAATACGCTGCGATCAACGCATCGGAAGTTACACCCAAAATACGAAAACCTGAATTTTCGACATTTTCCAGCAGGTGTATTTTTCTTCTCAATTTCTCTCCTGTTGATCCCACGCTCTTTTCGCTGCGTTTTCTGAGTTCCTTGGGGTCCAATTGATGGGAAAAGAGTCATACGAATCAATTCTGAGACGAAAAATTTTTTGGTCAAAAAAAAAGGAAGGTTAACCCCTTTGTATTTTTGGCGAAAATTTTCGCGATTTTGAAAAGTGCTGGAATCAATTCTTTCAGGCACTATTCCGACGTAATTTTGCGAGAAAAATCGATTATGCGCAGTCCCAATACGCTGCGATCAACGCATTGAAAGTTACAGCCAAAAAACGGAAACCTGAATTTTCGATATTTTCCAGCAGGTGTATTTTTCTTCTCAATTTCTCTCCTGTTGATCCCACGCTCTTTTCGCTGCGTTTTCTGAGTTCCTTGGGGTCCAATTGATGGGAAAAGAGTCATACGAATCAATTCTGAGACGAAAAATTTTTTGGTCAAAAAAAAAGGAATGTTAACCCCTTTGTATTTTTGGCGAAAATTTTCGCGATTTTGAAAAGTGCTGGAATCAATTCTTTCAGGCACTATTCCGACGTAATTTTGCGAGAAAAATCGATTATGCGCAGTCCTAATACGCTGCGATCAACGCATTGAAAGTTACAGCCAAAAAACGGAAACCTGAATTTTCGACATTTTCCAGCAGGTGTATTTTTCTTCTCAATTTCTCTCCTGTTGATCCCACGCTCTTTTCGCTGCGTTTTCTGAGTTCCTTGGGGTCCAATTGGTCGGAAAAGAGTCATACGAATCAATTCTGAGACGAAAAATTTTTTGGTCAAAAAAAAAGGAAGGTTAACCCCTTTGTACTTTTGGCGAAAATTTTCGCGATTTTGAAAAGTGCTGAAATCACTTCTTTTAGTCACTATTCCGACATAATTTTGCGAGAGAAATCGATTGGGCGCAGTCCCAATACGCTGCGATCAACGCATCATAAGTTACAGCCAAAAAACGAGAACCTGTGATTTCGACATTTTTCAGCAGGTGCATTTTCCTTCGTATTTTCTCTCCTGTTGATCCCACGCTCTTTTCGCTGCGTTTTCTGAGTTCCTTGGGGTCCAATTGGTCGGGTAAGAGTCATACGAATCAATTCTGAGACGAAAAATTTTTTGGTCAAAAAAAAAGGAAGGTTAACCCCTTTGTATTTTTGGCGAAAATTTTCGCGATTTTGAAAATTGCTGAAATCAATTCTTTCAGGCACTATTTCGACGTAATTTTGCGAGAGAAATCGATTGGGCGCAGTCCCAATACGCTGCGATCAACGCATTGAAAGTTACAGCCAAAAAACGGAAACCTGAATTTTCGACATTTTCCAGCAGGTGTATTTTTCTTCTCAATTTCTCTCCTGTTGATCCCACGCTCTTTTCGCTGCGTTTTCTGAGTTCCTTGGGGTCCAATTGGTCGGAAAAGAGTCATACGAATCAATTCTGAGACGAAAAATTTTTTGGTCAAAAAAAAAGGAAGGTTAACCCCTTTGTACTTTTGGCGAAAATTTTCGCGATTTTGAAAAGTGCTGAAATCAATTCTTTCAGTCACTATTCCGACATAATTTTGCGAGAGAAATCGATCGGGCGCAGTCCCAATACGCTGCGATCAACGCATCATAAGTTACAGCCAAAAAACGAGAACCTGTGATTTCGACATTTTTCAGCAGGTGCATTTTCCTTCGTATTTTCTCTTCTGTTGATCCCACGCTCTTTTCGCTGCGTTTTCTGAGTTCCTTGGGGTCCAATTGGTCGGGTAAGAGTCATACGAATCAATTCTGAGACGAAAAATTTTTCTGTCAAAAACAAAGGAACGTTAACCCCTTTGTATTTTGGGCGAAAATTTTCGCTATTTTGAAAAGTGCTGGAATCAATTCTTTCAGGCACTATTCCGACGTAATTTTGCGAGAGAAATCGATTGGGCGCAGCCCCAATACGCTGCGATCAACGCATCATAAGTTACAGCCAAAAAACGAAAACCTGTGTTACGTGGGGGTGAGGGTGTACTGAGCGGTGGTAGTTAATGAATAATTGAATAATTAAGCTCATACGCAACGACAATGAATAATCATTGAAACAAAGAAAAGACCTACCTTTCGATAAGCCGGTAATTTGTAGGATCGTGTTGCTATAGTCCTGTACAGGTCTGTGAGGTTTGTTTAAATTGTTGAGGCAATTTTATAATAATAAAAATGGGAAAAAGGTCGTTCAAAATAAATTCTTTTTATTTGATTTAACTGGTAAAAGATGAAGTTTATTCTGTTTCGATTTGGTGATTGAAATGTCAGGTAACAATTAATGGTGATAATGATATAAGAGCCGAAAGTAACAATTCATAAAGTGTTTAAGCTTATACAAATCGTGTGTTATTCTATTCTTGAGGATATTATTGTTTGGTACCAAGAACATTCACTCTGAACGATGGTTAACTAGCTGGTCGTGATTATTGTATTGTATCTCTCTTTTTAGATTATCTTCAATCAATTATATATCCTATTGTTAAGTCTCGTTGGTAAATTCCTGGAATACAATAAGTATGATTTAATTGGGGGTAGTGAAGCTAGCCACCAATTCTAGACTTGCTTTTGAATGAATATTACTGAAGTAAATTTTGATTATAAAGGTGAAACTAGAATTCGTTCAATTTCGAAGATTAACACTCGGATTGACTTAGCTTTAGGTGAATCGGTCGACGAGATTGAGAGCCGTCGGATCGTGTCGGTCTGCGTCGGTAGAATTCTGGACCAGGGCCTCACCTCAAGTTTGGAAGAGTTGATCAATCGAACGATGTTGAACGTCGGTCACTTAGCCTTTGTAGATTCAGAATGATATCTTATTATTGAAAGTTTGAAAGTGTTTATTTTATGATTTTGATGTATGTTAAAAATGATTGCAATGATTATTTATTAAAAACGCTAATGTAGCTATTATTATTATTACTTAAGATTACCTGATTCGGTTGAATCAGGGCCGAACTCAATTTAATTATGGAAAATGGAATGGCATAAAAATGTCTATTCTCGAAATGATGAGATTTAGTAAAGCACATAAAAGATGGAAACGTAGAAGATAGTGAGTCTCTTGCAGCTAACAGAATAATTGAATGCTCGAATTTGACGAATTAGTGCGAGACTTTAGGTCGGTCACAACTAAGATTTTCCGAACGCTACTCTTGCTCGAGGAGTAGGAGTAGGAGTAAAAGTAGGAGTAGCAGAACGAGTAGAAGTAGCAACAGGAGTAGGTGTAGGAGTTGGAGAAGTGTGGGAGTAGAAATAGAAGTAGGAGTAAGAGTTAGAGTGGAGTGGAAAGGGGGAGGGAGAGGAGGAGGGGGAGGAAGTGGGGGTGGGGGTGGGGTAGGGTAGGGTAGTCCTACTCCTACTCCTACCCCTACCCCTACCCCTACCCCTACCCCTACCCCTACCCCTACCCCTACCCCTACCCCTACCCTACCCTACCCCCTGCCCTACCCGACCCGATCCGACCCCACCATAATCACAATTGCCATTAAATATTATGAAAATGTTTTACACACCATGCACAAATCCTCGTCCTCCTCCTTGACCACCTTCGACCACCTCCAACCACCGCCAACCACCTCCAACGACCACCGCTAACGACCTCGGGTTATACCTTGAATACTAATGAATATTTTCAGTATTAGAACACATCAAAAATATTGTGTAAGGATTAATATAATATTTTTATTGACACATTTTACCAAGAAGATTATGAGATAATTGTAAAAAATCATAGAAATTTTATTAGCGCACTGATAGCTACTGAAACTGGGCTAGCGCGAAAAATGAATTGAAATAATTCATTGTAAACATGACAAATTTAAAAAATTCAGGTCAAATATAATTACAATTGCCATTAAATATTATGAAAATGTTCTACTCACCATGCACAAATTCTCGTCCTCCTCCTGGTCCACCTCCGACCACCTCCAACCACCGCCAACCACCTCCAACGATCACCGCTAACGACTTCGGGTTATACCTCGAAGACTAATTAATATTTTTAGTATTAGAACTCATCAAACATAGTCTGTAAGGATCAATGTAATTTATTTATCGACACATTTCACCAAGAAGATTATGAGAAAATTATAAAAAATTATAGAATTTAATCTATTATAAACACGACAAGTTCAAAAAATTTTAGATAAAATTACAATTACCATTCAATATTATAAAAATGTTATACTCACCGTGTACAAATAGGAACATAGCTTTTTCTTATTGGTTTACATAAAAATAATTCATTATTTGTTATTCATTCTGTACTTTTATCGTATACAAATGGTTAAAAACTGAAAGCAATCAATAATTATATAGCTAAATATTTAAGTAACGCCGAAAAAAGGTCAATAATAAAGTCAGATAATGGAGAAAAAATATTTTTCATGTCGGTTCAAAGTGAAAACCGGATACTTTAAATGCTACTATATGAAAGATCGGGAAAAGTGCACAAAAGTTTTTTTTTTTTTTTAAATCAATCAAATACGATAATTTCGAAGCGAAACGTTGATTGTCGGCTATTTTTTTTTAATGGGAGATAACTAACGAAGCTTTTTAAAATTTCGAGTGTATTTTAACTCACATTTCGACAGTACAAGAAAATTTTACTTATCATCAATTGTCGCAAAATGGCGAAGTTATTAGCTGGCCATTGAAGCGCCTCACCGCTGGAATCTCGAATTGGCACGAAAGATGGAGTGCGTAACCTTTGTCTGGAATGTAAAAACTAAAATTACTTTGAATTGACATATATTTTTATCATTGATGAACTAAAAATCTCAGAAAAAAACGTTAAATCACATTCATTTTTGTTGAGAATTTTCTTGGTAAAATTTGTTACTTTTTACGTTTGAGCTAGACAAATAATATGATAACACGGTTTTTTGAGTTATTTTGGTACATCGATAATAGAATGGCGCGCGAATTAAAAATAATTAGTTTTAAAACACTCGCTCGCTAAATTTCGTTCCAAGTCGGATGCCTAGTGTAACTGGTTTTTGTACTCGTGCGCTCGCTCACTCGTTGTCAGTGTTTTACCAGATGACATAGTTGTAGGGGTGACTGGGGCACGATGAGTCCACAAAAATCCTGGTATTTGCTTCACAGTATACAGAATGAACACTGTCTTTGTGCATGCGACACAAACCGAATCTGCCCGTGAAATTTTGTCAATATAATGCTACAAATCACGCTTACACATGCATGTAAGTATAACGTATTCTGATTTTACGACAATAAATTTCGTCAAAAAATACCACAGAACAATCAGCCAAGTGCTGATGGATTTGAAATACTACGCACAGCAATTTTAGCTGTAATCTAACGACGTTATTGTCATTTATTCCTATGTATACAATGCCAACCACTCACCAATTGCAATTTTTTGATCTTGGTCGTTCGATTTTGAAGCATATTGGTTCGATAGTACAAGAAGTTTTCAATAATCGAACTTGTAAAGTTGAAAATCAGTCCGGAAGGTCAAAAGTCATCTGGTCAAGGACCTGGACAGACAGAACTCCGGAGCCCTTGTCCTGGAAGTCGAGTTTCACCCGGAAGCGGACCTGGAGCGCAGAAACTACGCAGCGCTTGGTCATAAGTCACCAGGTCAAGAACCTGGACAGCCAGAACTACGGAGCACTTTTTCTGGATGTCAAAATCCACCAGGTGGAGGACCTGGATGACCAGAACGGAAAATTAGTCCCAAAGGTCAAACGTCACCAGGTCAAGGACCTGGATAGCCAGAACTACGGAGCGCTTGTCCTGGAACTCGAGTTTCACAGATAGTGGACCTTGAGCGCAGAAACTACGGAGCGCTTGTCCTGGAAGTTGAGTATCACCAGGTAGCCGACCTTGAGCATAGAAACTACGCAGCGTTTGTCCTGAAAGTCGAGTTTCACAGGTAGTGGATCTTGAGCGCAGAAACCACGGAGCACTTGTCCTGGAACTCGAGTTGCACCAGGAAATGGATCCGGAGCGCAGGATCCAGGAGGTAGAGAGCCTGGCACTCGAAATTTGCGGACCGCGATTTTCATCCGTCCGATCTACTGCGCGGTTGTTTCCAGACTGCGGAATTCGGCTAGCTGATTTTCGATCAATGAGGTCAAGAGAAAAACTATGGTTGCTACGAATGTCGGTGCGAGCCCGTTAGGTAGAATCGATAGAGTAGATCCCTCCAAATTTCTCAGGCCCACCTGGGCCCACTTGCCCGCCGAAAAACTGGTCACAAAAATTTACCCAGGGGTTTCCGTATTTATATTCTTCAGTCGACGCCTGAGGCATACTGTAAACGATGTGTACAATTCAAAGATATTTGGCATCGAGTGATGAAATTCTTACACACACAAGTGTTTCCCGAGAAACAAACTTGGTGTCACTCTCAAGTTCAAATCAAATCGCTGCATATGCTACGGATACTTGTCACACGGTTTTCCTGATGTCAAGAAATAATATCTGGTGGGTGTGGAAATCAATATCCACAACAGTTTTGTTTCCACGGCTACGAGTCAGCGCTCAAATGTCCGTGAGCACAGTTCTCGCGAAGCAACATTCATCGTTACAACTTTTACTCATCCGAATTTAACCTACTAGATTTAATTGTATCGGTGACATTACCGAGTGTCTGGTTTTATCAACATAAAACATTTCCGTGGCAGTTACGTCCACCTTCATCTTGATCTTGAGCTCATTGAGAAATGCCCGAACTCCCGTGTCCTTGCAGCGAAGGTAGGGCGCAGACCTCCATTGAAGAACCTTCAAAACCACCAGGACCTTCTACCAGTGAAATTTACCGGACTTGCAATTTACCGATGAGGTTCATGTACCCCAGTAAGCCAACAACTTTTACTCCTAAGTTCTGTGACCCTAGTTTTCTCCTTGTAGTCACGCTAGTGCCAGACGAATCAAACGCAGAGTTCGTACAAGTATACGTCAACTCAGATGTAGGTAGCGTGTAAATCATTTCACCGTGACTTCTACCATCTTAGCGTTTACTGCAAACTGCATAAAGTCGTAAAGAGAGAAAAGTGTTCGACACTTGCTCTTTCATGAACTTTTTTTTCTTCTCCTTTGCGTGCGTACGTGTGTGTGTGCGTAGAACCGTGATTTATGTCTCCGGCAGTATAGGTTGAAACCAGTATCGTCATACTCAATCACGTGGTCAATGCAAAGATCACTGCCAGTAAAAAAATTGTCGCATGATTATTTGCACGATTTTATTGTCACGATTAAAAACTAATTCTGGTTCTAAGTCATATCATGACGAACTATTATAACTGAAATTTTACCCATCTGATTGATGAAGACTGATTACACTTTGGACTACCCGTTCATTGTACCATATCGTCATGCTGCTACATACTTTGCTCAATGTAGCAAGACAATGGATACTGCTTGCTGACTGTGTTTAGCTGACGCTAAACCGTGACGATCAATGCACTCCTGTGAGACGACCTTCTTATCTTCTACTCGCATTTTTGTAACCAACAATAATCAGCATTAGCCCCCTGTTAGTCACTAGTTCTCAAAGCTTCAGATAACTTATTTATAGACGAGAGTATACATATGTTTACTATGGGTAGTCAGTTTTCACTGTTGTAATTTCGATTCGGTTTCTCGGGCCAGAAGAGGACATTCCAAAGATCGATAAAATGATAAATTACAATAATCTATGGTCCACAGATTTGTTATATAATTGACATAAAAGGTTTCGAGCCGATCAAAATTTTAGTGCCACCAAAAGTGGGCTACGGTTCGGATTAGATCTTGTCACAGTAAGCGCTATATGGTATATGCCGAAAGAAAGTTTAATGATAAGCAATACTTTGAAGTTCAAATCTGGAGCAGGCTATGGTGATGTTTTATCTGTTCAACTGCCTACAGTCGATGGAAGGTGCAATGAAATCTTAACTTTCCCACTTGTGATGCCGAAGGCTTGAAATAGCTCATTTCGTCGCGCGACCCGGCGTGAAGACAACCTTCGAGTTACGACACACGCATTATGCCCATTATATTCATGTGAAGGCTTCGGGCGTATCTCTTAGACATACCATGTGTGGGAGAGGACGTCTGTTTAGCTGCCTCCACGCCTCCCTTGTGTGGGAACAGTAGAAGCATGTGAGTTCAGTGCATCCTGAGCGTTTGCGGCGCCATGTCACCGCTGGTAATACTCGGCATTTTGTGGTTGGCATTACTTGTCAGTGGTTTTACGGATAGTACGGAATGCCAGATTTACAATAACCTTGACGTATGCATGGAGGGTACCAAGCTCCATAGCGTCTCTTTCGTGGATGTGAGGGCCGTTCAAACGATAGACGATATTGAGTTGCATTTGGAGAATCTTGGTATCACGGAAATATCGAATAACGCTTTTGCAGATGTTAGAAATGCCTCCTCTCTCTACCTCAAGGAAAACAAGATATCAAAAATTTCTATAAACTTTTGTCAATTCATGGACCAACTGACTTATTTGGACCTGTGCAATAATACCATAAGTGAAATAGAAGACGGCAGTTTTTCCAGGCTGATTAGCTTGGAGACTTTGCTACTCGACTACAACAGTCTGACGACTTTTCATCACCACACGTGGAAGGGCCTATCGCACCTGCACGAGCTTTATCTGACCAACAATAGCATCGTGCTGAAAAAGAACATGTTCAAAGGACTGAGGCACCTCGAGACTTTGGCACTTGACGCAAATGGAATAACCAAAATCCCCGTTGGAACCCTCAACGGTCTGCCAAACCTGGATCTACTTTATCTATCTCGAAATTTGCTATCTAGCGTAAATGCCGAGGTATTTCGCAACCTAGGTGAAGTGAACGAACTCGATCTGGGCAGAAATCGCATCTCTACAATCCCCGATGGAGTCTTCAGACACCTCAGAAATCTCGAGTCACTATGGCTCAATGGAAACCATCTGACGACGCTGCAGGCGGGTGCGTTTGATGGTTTGGAAAACCTTTCGTCCCTTTTCCTCAACGGCAACGATTTTCGCAGTGTCGAACTTACCACTTTTGAGCGAATGAAAAACGTTACCATTGAACCTGGATTCCGAGTAAGCGGTTCAATCGTCAGGAAATTCAACACATTTCAGGGAAGATTCAAATGCACCAATTGTGATTACCAGGAACCATACGACTGCGAGAAAATTAATGATTAGACACTGAGTCACCTCGATCCACAAGTATCTTTTCATCCATTCTTCTTCTTAGAAACGTACAACAAACGTACAATACGTATATTTAAGGATGTCTTTTTTTCTCGTTTGTCCACATGATCAATGTGAAGTATGTGAATCACGTCTTATTTCTTTGGATAGATTTGAAGATTAGAACTCATCCGATAATTCTATTGAGCATTTGAAAAATCGACTGAATAAATTTTTCTATCTCATATTATAGGTTCGGAATATTAGCTTTATTTAATTAGCTCACTGACGTGGCTACGCTTGCACAGAATTAGAATATTGATAGATGTTTGAGCGTAAATGTACCATGTCTTCAACCTAACAATATTAACATAGTGGACGCCTGTGTGAAGCGTTGTGTTTATCAGGTAATGACAAATGTGGCATGCATCCAGATAACAAGTTCATATATTATTACGATTCACTTCATTTATAAAATATTATAAACGACTATGGTGATACACATATAATCATACAGGAACTCAATGTATCCAATATTACTATCATTTCATATACGAGCGTCCTTTATTTTTACTTTTTTATCTCTGCAGCTTGAGGTTAATTCAAACATACTCACGATATTGTAAAATGAGACATGTGTGATAACTTATATTTTTCTTACAATTAGCAATAAATATGGTAAGATACAAAATTGACACGAGAAAAATACATCGTACTTATAAACACGTCGAAAAACAATGACCTATTTTGTGTTTATCACAGCCTTTCACAGCTGTTGCAGCTGAAAAATTTGATGAAATATCGGGCTTACTACGATATATGACTTTACCTATTAACTCAATAATTAATTCTTTGTCTGTAGCATTACAGTCTCGATACAAATAAATGACATTCGCATAATTTGTGTGATATTCTTATTCCAATTAAAGAACGGAGAACATTGCGGAGCAGTGATAAGGTGAAAAAAAACCATCAGAGTTATTACAAATAAGCCAGTGAGATGTTGCATTGGCGAAATTCTTCTGAACTTCTTGGGATAGATCGCATTTAAATCCAGGCTCAATATTGACACTTTGCATCTTGCTAAAAACTGCGACGTTGAACATCAGTAGTGGATTACCATTCAGGTATAACTTGTTCAGGTTTGTGAACCATTTGAAAATGTTGTCAGAGCCGAGAACCTGAATTTGATTGTCATTTAGCCACAAGTCCGTCAACTTCGTTAGTCCCCTGAAGGTATGTTTGCGAAGAGTAGAAATGGTATTCATTGAAAGATCGAGTTCCTTTAATTGTCCCAATGTTTCAAAGTACGCTTTCGAAATAGCGGTCAACTTATTATTGGAAAGATCTAACCGCTGAAGTTGATCCAGGCCGTCGAAACTGCCCAGAGAAATCGCCGAGATATTCGCCCCAGATAATTCGAGCAGTTTCAGTGTCGACAATCCTGTGAATCCATCTCTCGTTAGGATAAAAGGATTTTCGTTTAATTTCAATACTCGCAGATTTTTCAGTCCGCTTCTGACGCCATCTTCAAGTCCACTCAAGCGATTATAGCTTAATTCCAACTCTAACAAATTTGGCAGAGTATCAAAGGCTCCATTAGCAACGTCCATAATTGTATTATTGAAAAAATTCACCATCTTGAGGTCCCTCAGACCATGAAACATGCCTGCTGCCAGGGTAGTCAATTTGTTGTCTGCCATCATGAGGGTCTGGGTCGTCTCGCAACCGTTGAAAGCCCCAGGCTCAATGTATCTGATGCCTGCGCCATTTATCACGATATCCTGTTCCGAAGTCACTCTTATAAGACTGGAGTTGTTCACATATTTACGATGCTCCGGGCTACTGTGGGAGGTCATTCGCATTGCAACCTCCGGTCGAATGTCGGTTTTCACGAGGACGATCAGCGGAACGAAAAATAGAATCAACATTCCGCGCATATTTTATTGGACTGGAATTAGGATATGTCTGCTATTAAGCTCGAATTGACCGTAACAAGTAGACAGCGGTACGCAACTCTGATTTTTCCCCGCTCGTTTCATTCTTATATTGCTTTTGATATCACTTTCCCTGCCACGGCGTCACTTATTGACAGTACATTATACAGATATATCAATCTTAACGCTTACAGTACAGGTCATTAATTTTTCTTGTTTACTTGAATTGGATAACCTCCAAGTTTCAGACTAACAAGTGTAATGTAAACCTCACAACCACCGTGCGGAGAAAGCTGACCAAAATATATGAATACAAAAAAACGACCCTACAATTCTGGAAGATATTTTTTTTTTTTTCTTTAAGGAATGATCTCAATGCCAGAGCTAAAGCGATGTTTTCTTAGTCCGCCAATATTCAACGTATCAACCCGACAGAAGCACAGGTTAAATAGATATCCGATAGACTTGTTTACCAGAAATGTTGTGATGTGCAAAAAAAATTATTTCGAATAATACTTGAAGAAATCATTAAGCTATCGATTATTCAAATGAGAAAAAATTATAAGTAAATAAATTTCATCCCACGTCAGATTTTGCAGCGGTTTCGAGAAATCCCTGATGCAACAGCGCCGAAGAATTTCTATTAACATATGAAGGGTCGAGGGCAAGAACCACCTTAGCAACTCGAAGTGATTTCATGAGAATTGCAAATTAATGTTTATTTTCTCGTTTTTTCAACTACGTGCGAAAGCAATAATTCTGGTAGATTTATCTTGGACTCGTACTGGTTTTCCCATTCAATAGTGGTATTTCCTGTAAGTACTCTCTGATGCCAAAACAATCGTATATTCTAACTCGTTCGCGATAAAAAATAATCTAAAGTGGTTTTTCCCCTGGACCGGTCATATACTTAAATATTTGCAGGAGAGACGAGCGAAGAAAATGTATTTGAATCAGTGTTGAAGAAATTGATAGATGGTCACACAGGTTATCACGTTGCTCAAACGATATCCCAGCTGAAAGAAGTGTTTTCGTCAATAATTTTCTACTCTGTAATAAATATCCCTGTCAAATAATCTACTCAGAGTACATGATGCAGTCGTATTTTTATTCGAATTCAGTTAGGAGTTAAGTAACTATTACATGGCTCTTAAACGTTGACATGTTCGCCCGCTACTCGCTACGGACTAACTAGAGAAACTAAGAGCCGCCTAACGCGCTTGTCGGAGAATCAACTGGTTATTAATAGGTCGTATTTACTATCAGTTGCCCTAACAGCATTCCTAACTCGGAAAGCTAGGATCCGGCACGTCACGCGCGTGTCGTACGCTCGAAACTTTACAAGTTGGGTCCGCACCTCGCGTCCCAACAGTCGTATCTCCTCTTCCGTGGGTTCGAAACATCACCGTTTTAGCCTCTGACACGTGGGAAACGTGAGCCAAAGTTGAAAAAGAGGCTGTCTCGAATGGTTCATGATACAACTTTACCTCTCTGATTCATTCCAGAAACTTACGTCCAATTAAATTATATGTTTCCAGGAGTATTCCAAGGCTACCGCCAAGACGACTGCACCCTTCCTCACCCCTGCTACAGGAGCACATCGATGGATTATGGGTGGTATGCGCCAACGGTTCACAGTGTGCCAACCTCGTATTTCCCAAGGAATAACGGTTTCAGCAATCACCTGGGTCGTGCAGGGATGTATCGTAACTGTTCCCTCAACACGGAAATGGACAAGTCGTTCTTCTGAAACGAAATTTCCCCACGCAGCCTCGAGAAACTTGTTTACTCAATGCAGAGACGGTTCACTCCGTAACTGCTCAATGGGAAAGTGCAATAAATTTATTACAGCCAGATTTATGGAAAAATATTCATTTACCCCTTACCCACAACAATTATTCGAAACGTTTTAGAGGATGCTGGAAAAGATGAAATTATCGAGTTCATGGGAGAGAAAAATGTACGTATTGCTTTCGCCTTACTTTCTAACAGTTAAAATGTTTATTCATCCAACATCCTCCACCCATTTTTTCGATGCTTGCGGAACTTGCAGGAAAACTCTATGAATTCGTATTCCGATGCCATTTTAATCCTTCAGAAAATTTGTTTACAGTAATGACTAATGCATAACCATAGGTAGAAATTCACGGCGCAGAAGGAGTAGAATTGAGACGCGTTATACTTACTCGTATATTTATTATTACAGATTAATTTAATGCAATACAATAAGTTAACCATAATTTAACAGATTTTCTAGTGGGCACTCTGAGTACACCGTGCCCTATCTCTAACGAGGGTTCAAGGATTTTTTTCATCATTGTTCCAGTAGTTTTTGACAGGTAATCCCAGGTAACGTCTTTGCGTTGTTCAAGTTTCTTCATTTTATCGTTTATTAATATTTTTTTTTTTTTTTTTTAATTATTTTAATGAGTTTTATCAATTTTTTTTGTCAACTTGTTTTCTTTTTCTTTTAAATCTTCACGCACGACACATTTGTTGCACTTGCGTCCACTCGCAACAAATAGATCAGAGTATTTTAAGGGTACAGAGAGAATTGCTACATTATATACTATATATTATATATATATAATACATAAGTAATAATAATAATATATTATAGTAAAATTACCGAAGTAATGCATAATAATAATTATCATATTTATCATTAAATATCGTAAAACCTTCCGGCTACCTATATATATATATATGTGTGTGTGTGTGTGTGTGTGTGTGTGTTTGTGGGTGTGTAATGTTACGCATATATGTGCATATACATTGTCAACAACATTATTTATCATATACCTATATACGTACATATATGCATCGATTAAACTTGTCACACCTACGGGGTATACAGAGTCTTATACATATATAATAACTACCACAATGACTAGGAAACATTTGAAATGTTTTGTAATCAATTATGGCGATCGTATATATAATATAATCAACAACCGATTACCAAACATGACATAGCTCGAATTAATCGCTGTCCCTAATAGTCTTCGACACTTTAATCAATTACAATCGAGGTTTAGGTAAGATCGCCTCCTATTCAAGCGCGCGTCAGCCTTTCGTTACCAGAACAGCTCGGACCCAAAAAACGACGCCGTTAATCCCGCGGCTCTGACTGCAGGCCGAAGTGCACCGCATGCGGCGCTTCAACGTCGCGTTCCCAGCTGAATTCCGCAACGCGGTCCGGCCGCCATCGCCGCGGACCGCCTGAAACTCGGGCGCGTTTCCGACCGCGGCAACGGCGGTGAAAAACTCTGCGGATCCTGATTACCGGTAACATTCGCAACGACTCGAGCACATTGCGCCATCCTCGAGGAACGGCAGCGCCGATTTCTTGGGCCGATACTTTCCGGAGACGAAAATTCATCCCCGCAGCGATCGGGACGATCTCGCGAGGGTTCTGAGCGCTCTAAGTCGGCCAAACGCTCGTCGGCGGCTGCCGGAACGTTTCCGGAACAGGGAATGCAGACGTCCCTGTTCCCGGGCCAGTGGGAACCCCGTTGAAATCGCCGTTCGGGAGCTCCGATCGAACTGCGGAAATGAGGCGAAGTTACGTTGTTGCCGCGAAACCGCGCACCTGAGGAGAAATTCTGTCTGGGAGCAGGTGTTGTGCAGCTTTTAAACTTCTTTGTTTCTAGATATTATAAAATCGACCTCGTTCGGTTTTCGCTTCTCCTGCTATAATTGGTGTGTTTGTGTTATACAATAGTAATAATATATATATATATATATATATATGTATATGTATTATACGTATTTCTCTTACAGTTCTAATTTTAGAGTCTTTCCAAACTCCGATAATCCTTAATAATAACGATGACAGATAGAACTCGCATTTTATGTATGATTTAATCTTTCTTTGCTGTTGGTTGTTTTTTTTTGTTATTTTTTATTTTTTTTTTCTTATCTTGATTTTTGTGTGTGGTTATACTTACATTTATATCAATGTATGGATACATACATATATAGATTTATTCATATATGTATTATATGTATATATTCATTCATTCTTATATTCATTTATTAATTCCTTTATATAATAGAGATAAACAATCGCATTGTTTGTGCAGACTAACCTAAGCACGACCGCGACCCGGGCTCCAGGTTACCTCTCGAACCCGCGTCGTGGGTTCGTTGTCACCTCAATTGCTACTATTAGTTAATTATTACTATATCCATATTATTATAATTCATTGATTTTAGTTTTTTTCTTTTTCATCATTCATTTACGAATCGGCTAATTATTCCCTAATCGTTAATTCTCCTTATTCCTCCCTTACCTCGCTATAGCTTCAACCCTATGTATCATATACGCCTAATCCCCTAACCCTTAATTTTTACGTACGCGGAACTTATACATGTATACCTACTGGTAGCTTTAAATTATATATATATATATATATCTTTTTTTTTTTTAACTTCAAACACCTAGTTCATAATTATCTGACACTTACCAAATATTTGGCTCAACGCTTATCATCATATATACTGAAATGGTAACATTTTGGGCATGTAGAGGCGACGCCGATCGGCGGGGTGCAGGTACCGGGCCTCTGTTTGGGGCCTGATATACCGGTTTGTCGTCACCCTTTGCATCACCGATTACACACGTAGAAATAGGCCGTTTTGCCGATCGTTGGACGAAGCCTTGATACGCTGGAGTTACGCACGATGTTCAGGATGTTTTACGCATCAAGAATCGTCCACGATCGTTATATCCGGTCAGATCGAATTATTATCATGCCCGTGTTCTTCTCTCGTATATATAATACATGTACACATATATCTTGCTCATATATTTGCGTTTTATGTGTTATTTTAGTTAGCCGAATAGCGTCACAACGTCTGACTTAACTCGATCATTAATAAACACGCTATATTGTCATAAACCTAAATTACGACGACTTTTATACGCTTCAACTTCTCGGGCGTCCCGCGTCGCGGGGTGCGTCCCTTGATGGGATGGCTGGTGTCGCGATCCCGGGACGCCCCGCGACGCTCGACGTCGGCCGATCTTTGATCTCCCGGGAAATGCCCGGAGAAATCAAACATGCATTCCTCGTTCGATTTTCGATGGTCATCCCGTTGTTCTTTTCACGTAATTCTCAATTCTTGCCTCACTTTTCCGTGACTATTTATGACATATTATTATCGTTAATTAGGAGATTACAATAAACGTGTTATACAATTATGTAATAATATTTTTAGGAGTGGACATATACTTTATACTGCTTACGCAATACTTAAATTTTAATGCACACTTACTAGCTACAACATTCGCCCAAAAAGAACTGTGGAGTCTGTATTATAGGTATGTTATTACAGTAGCTAGAGCGTTTAGCGTATGATAATTTTGGAATCAATTGTTTTGTGATAACTTATAAGATTAAAACCTTCGCATTTTATCCCTAATTGTTTTTTTTTTTTTTTTTTACATCTTCCCTTTCGTTGAGTTACTTCTTGTCTTCGGCAAACTGTACGATCAGCTATATTCTTCATTGGATCTATAGATCATGTACAATTACATCTATGTAGTTATGTAACGGATATATTAGAATTTACATCGCATATGCGCTTTCGAAACTGCGTTTATTTATTTTCTATTTATTCGAGCGTTTGCAAATATCTCTTCGGCGCTATTTTAGTCTGCGACAATTTCCTATATATTATAACATTATATATAAGATTTCAGTTATGCAGAATATGGGATGTAATAATTATAACATTGATACATATCGTTGATAACATTATACGTGTAACGTATATTATCATACTGATTTTAGCAGTTTTCTTTCTTTTTTTTTTCATGAGTTATCGGTATGTGGATATTATATGTGGCTAGCACGCGTTGAAATCAAGGAACGAACGTACGGTATTCGGCACGATCCGCGCCTATGCGCCTACGATTACTATTTTTTTTTTTTTTTCTCTTACATTTTTTTTTTCAAGTTTTTTTTCTCTCTTCAATTGTTTATTCATGAATTATTTTTACTAAAGTATTTAGTGGTTAGACAAGAGACACGTACAGAGAGTATTACACGGGACTACTGCCCGGATTTACGTACTTGGCGTCAGTCTCTCGCGCTCGCTGCAAAAATCTTCGCCATACCCCCCCCTCCCCCCAATTAAAAATCAGTGGCGATAGAGTCCCACCGAACTTCTCGTATCTTTTCAATATCATTTTTCCTTTTTGTCAAGTATACTCCAAGCCAGCTCTATGTCCCAGGACTTATTTCACTTATTTTTAACTTTGCGATCGGAAAAGGGAATCGAGATTGCAGTGAGCACGAAGAGATGACAGAGTAACCGAAAAATCCGGCCAGCGCATAAATAACGACAAAAGATCATAATGTTGCAAAAATCCACAACAACGATATGGATACGTTGTACAAGTATGCATGGGATAATAAGCTACGGAGCATGCATAAAATATTCCCGAGTTCCTGTCAGTATATTTATTTTAGTATTGTTTTTTTTTTCTTTTTCTTTTTTTGATTTTTTCTTACAATTTTCCCACTGTCTTATATATTGACGATTGGTTTTGATCAAAATTGAGTTTGCGGCTATTTCGATGACGCGGTATTATTGACAAATGAATACGTGTTACATGTAGTTAAGGACGTGCTTTTCCTCTTGGCGCTGCCGGGGCGCCGTTTCGAAAAATGAATAATTCTCATCACGGAATGATGGAAGTAATTAGTAATTGCACAACAACGCCACAAAAAAAAAGTATAGAGGCGGCGAGTGCTTATTCTGAGTATTTCACCTTATATATAAGTATATGCATAGTAATGAAACTAACGATATTGCTATATTGGGGGCTACACCACATTATTAGTTGGGGGTGAACACATTATGCATATACATTATTATGATTAGACATACTATTCAGTACTGAAAAAAGAAACTATACCAAACAACAATATAATTGTGGTTCACAACAACACACGGACACATGAAAGAAAGCGGTAAGGAGAAAAAGAAAATCGAACCGAGAAAAGATGAAATTAAAAAAGCTTGGAAGTAACGAATATTCAACAAGTCTGTACCAAGCGTATAAGCTACATAGATATACCAGATGTGTCACAATTTTGTTTTCGTCAATATCGATTCGTCGCGTTTAGCGCGGTAATTTTGTACCGAGCATGATCCAAACCTCTCGAAACTGGCTCAACGTCAGCCGTTTTCCCTCACGCAAGTGAAATACGTCGTACGTCATGCGATATCAGCGTACACCCATCGTGAGAAAAATGGCAGCAGGATTGAACCGATGCTGTTATTTAAATTCGTCAACGATCTCAGGCTGCCGCCTCGTCACTCGGCTATTGCTAAACTTTTCTACTTTTCTCAGTTTGTGAAATATTTTTGCCCCGCTATGACGAAGCCGATTACACTTGCCTTCCGAAGGGCGTCACGCCTGACGTCGCCACTGATCAAGGTTGGATCAAGGTGCCTTGTATCGGTCAGAAAAGGATCAGCTCCGGCGACAAAGTGCCGCGCTTCGATTGCGGTTCACGATCGCCTCTTGAATCAGACGTTGAAATTAGCGTCCACGTCAGTCTCGAAGTCCAAGTCCAAGGTCCGAAATATTCCGTCCGGTCATATTATCGTAGTACGATCGTTTACATGGTATTTTTATTCTTTTAACTATAGTATTAGCAATTTGGCCCATGAAACCATCTATTACTTGCAGAAACCGGTCTCTTCTATTTCCTATCTTACCACCTAGTGCCCGGGGGCACCCCCTGAGATATTCCTTAACAATTATAATCGTACCTACGCTTGATCGTTCATCACTTCGTTCGACATGTGCTTTCCTCATTCAACGATCGCGACGATCCCTGTACGTTTTTCGATGCCACTACTCCTCGAGCTTGTCAATTTGCGCCTTAAGCTTCTTGGGCCAAAGAAATCATACCGGCGTAAATACGGAGCGTTGCACAGCTTCCCCTAAGCCCGGAGCGACTATCAACTGATCTTCGAAGGCACCTCGTGAACTTTGTACTTCTTTGGATCAACGGATTGCTTACTGGGCTGACTTTTAACTTCGGTTGACTCGCCTATTACTGTCAAGGGCGGGAAAAAAGTGTGCGATAAATAATAGCTTCGTACCCGAATCTTCATTAAAAAACGCGGTCATACGATTTTACTTGCGAATTCATTAATTGAAGTTAAAAAATGGACTGTTTGCGGGGAAATCGTACAACTTAAGTCTCGCTTCCGAGCTTCGTAGCTGTGTGCCGAATGGATATTCTGCTACATCCAATATTCTTCACTCGCATGCAGGAGCAGGGAATAAGCTGAACAGCGACCGGTATCTTCGTTGCATATATTGTCAGCTCTGACTCAACTCGTTAGAATTGATTCGGTATTACGTGATTGAATTGACGAGAGTGACTTTGTCGTATTGTATATTTATGTTGTCAAGGTTGGCAAATGAACATCTTTTGGTATACGGAAGGACCGGTTGACATCAGGAACAAATTTTCAACGAAAGTACCTGCGTATGTATGGCGTGTCAGAATATCGCAATTTCGTCCCGTGAACGGTTTCACTGATTGTGCTCGTTACTCGACTAGACGTGACATCTTGAATATGTGGATGCAATGAATAATTCAACGAGGCAACGCGTGTTAACCGTGACATTCGGATTTTGAAGCACGACCGATTTCTTTGAGCCAAGATCAGAGGCAGGCTTATCGATACCTTGTCGTTACACAAACCGTGTCCATCAACTACCGATCTCAGAACCCTTAAACTAGCTTAGTACATATCTCCAAATGGCAATTTGACGAACGCAATGATTTTTGTAAATTTGCAAACCATCCGAGTTTCTTTTTCTTTCTAGATCCCTTGCCCAATCGACGATTCTCCTCAAATGCCAATCATTTTCCTCCTCATCTTTGACACTGTTCATGCCTCCGTTCTCCGAGTCAGATGTTAAAGTTCTCAACAGCCAAGATTGCAGCCGGTACAGAGAACTCTTACCACTAAAAATGAAGTCGATTTTTTGTGTGTTTTAGGACTCCTTTCCATTCTCAATCGATTTCCACTCTTTATATCGACATGCCATTACCGTAGTTATACAAATTCTTAATTAAGCTTCAGAGCTTTTTTGACATGAATGTTCCGGTTAGTATCAAAGCCAATTGAGTCGTCCTGTGCAGCATTTTCGACGACCCTTGAAAAGGTGTTGGAAAAGTGTTATTCTGACTTTAGTACTAATGGAAACAGTTTCATATCATAAAAACTAGTGTTAAAAATTTAATATCATTTTACGATTTTAATTGCGCCCTCCCTTCATCCTCGCCCTTTCTTACTCAACCTCTCGATTATTAAATTCGTTAAAATTTATCGATGTTAGTTCCGCCGTAATCAGGACTGGACCTTAGTACCTACATTATTATAGCTTACTACGTAATTAATAACAGACCTTAATTAATAAGTTTTTTTCTTCTTTTTTTTTTAGCTCTCTCGTTGGGTATTCTTTGCTGACAGTGATTTTTAAACTTTTTCCTCACTCCGTAGTAATTCTTAAAACTATTTGTGCGTTTAAAGTACGGGCTCCCATCTCTAGAGCAGCCAGCGATATTATTTTCATCAATAATATCAATATTCCGTTCGACTTGCTTCAAACCGTTATTTTTCAATAACACTACCCGCAACAACCGCAATTTTCACTGCGTTTCATACCGCAATAATAATACTTCGATCAATTTCGACCTCATTCAAAATTCCTTCCTACTTATTTAAATATATATATCTACCTTTGTTTCCTCATTTCTTTCGCGCTTCTTTCAATATATCATCGCAATATCAACATTTCACTGCAATCTCTCGGCTATATAATTCCTGTTCGTAGTTACTTTTCTGAAACTCTGCACATTGGAATGACGAGTATGAAAGAAGAAGCATTCTCCTGACGTCTACGTAATGATCGAGTAAATCATGTACAATCCATCGCAATACAATAACATACTTATAAAAATTCTGATAGGTAGGAAAAGTATTCTTCCTCAACGAAAACTGGTCAACACAGCGGAACAGAATATCAAATATGATGAACGGGGAAACAGAGGCATAAGGCGTTGCAAAAAAGAGGTCGGAATAACAAATATTTACGTAGCAGATTGCGTCAAATGGACTTGAGAAATCGGTTGCGTGCAAGTTAGCAGGGCAAAAGAAAAATACCAATAACTGATCATTTGATTATTCACTCAGCGATGTCGTCAAAATATGGTATATAATGTATGTATGTATATATTGTATATATGTATGTATTTTTTGTCACCAATAAGTCATTTTCTTGATGCAAGTGAATAAATAAGTTTTAGTAGAATTTATTGTAGAATCAAGTGTCAGACAAAATGAAATATCTACTGAATTCAGACAAAATTTCCGAAAAAATACTAAAATCACAACACTATTAATACCACCAAATATCGCGACGAGCGAGAGGTAACCATTTTGGTCGCGTGTTTTTTTCTGCTTTACGTTCCATCATACTCGTCCCATACATCCTATTCATTTTATATCGATCCACTTCGGAGTAGTTTGCAAATTTACAATTTCCGACAGCACTATAATATGCGTATGTATGTATTTGGATCACTTCATGTTAATTCAACGACGTTTCGTACGGTGACCGTCTTAGATTTTTATGATTTTTTAATATGTTTTTATACATATAGAAAGAAGTCCTCAGCTAAATTTTTAGCTCTTTATCTCTCCCCATTCCGGAGTTGTCGATTTTTGAAGAAATTAACGAAATTCATGTTTCTGACAAAAATTGAAAAAACCTAATTCAATATAAGCATTTTTAAGTATTTTTTGTTGCTCTTTCTGAAAAAAAGACAAAAATTGAAAAAAAAATTTTCTTCATGCTTTTTTGGCCATTTTTAATCGAAAAATTGGATTTTCGTTCAATGGGACACTTTGAATTTTATCCAAAAAATTTTACCAAATTCTACGTTAAAAAACAAAAGTTTTGAGCCATAATAGAAGATGGGCTTTCAATAACTTCTAGTGAAAATAATTTACAGACAAATTTTTTTTCGGTGATTTTGATTTAATTTCCTTCTCAGAACGTAGCTTTTTAAATTATTTTCACTAGAAGTTATTGAAAGCCCATCTTCTATTATGGCTCAAAAATTTTGTTTTTTAACGTAGAATTTGGTAAATTGTTTTGAATAAAATCAAAAGTGTCCCACTGAACGAAAATCCAATTTTTCGTTTAAAAATGGCCAAAAAAGCATGAAGAAAATTTTTTTTGAATTTTTGTATGTTTTTTCAGAAAGAGCAACAAAAAATACTTAAAAATTTTTGTATTGAATTAGGTTATTTCAATTGTTGTCAGAAACATGAATTTTTTTCGTTAAGTTCTTCAAAAATCGACAACTCCGGAATGGGAAGAGATAAAGAGCTAAAAATTTAGCTAAGGACTTCTTTCTATATGTATAAGAACATATTAAAAAATCATAAAAATCTAAGAGGGTCACCGTCGCAACGTCGTTGAATTGACATGGAATGACCCATTTATAGGCCATGATTTTTCACGCAACTATACTATAACGATTACGACAAGCTCGCAACAGCAAATGATATAAATGCCTTGGCAATATTAAAATTTTTTCCTTACTTTTTTTCAATTTCTTATTTTATTTTCTCTCTTGCCGGAAAAACGAAAACATAAAATGATAAAATTACGTCAATTTCCCCAAGCACGTTTACCACAACATCTTTCTCTGCCTTAGATATTCTTTACTTTATTTTTATTTATGTTATTATCATTACTTGTATTATTATCATTATTATTAGCAATATTATTGTTACCGTTATTATTATTATTAGTATTGGTTTTTTTTTCAACTTCATATTTTTGATCTCTCATATCTTCAAGCAGTACACCAGGATAAGTCACCGAAAACGTTGTTTCGTTATTATAAAATTCCGGCAATATTTACGCGGAGAATTAAAATGAAAATAAAAAATAAGAAAAAAAACTTCACCACTCATCATCATTTCATTCCAACTTCTTCCTGATAATTGGTACGGCATGACATCCGGGAGTACGTCCGAATCGCATCCCCCCACCCACCCACCCTGTCCCTAACCCATCAATTCTTTCTCCTCCGCTTCTTACAATATTACCGCCTGATGATGCTTGATCGAATGCGCACTGTCGTTGTCGCATATCTGTAACAATACCTTACATATCACCGAAAATTCCAGCAAAAGTTTTCCGTAGATTCTTCATCGTGTCCTCGGTATCCTCGCCTTGTACCTGCGTTTGACTACCCTGACGGTGGAACGGTACTCGAGATAGAGGTGGGTCCTCTGGACGACGACCAACCGATGGAGCGCTACTCACGGTGCTCGACTGCGATGCTGCGAGATAAAAGAACGTCGTTAGTAATTGCCACTCAAGCCCGTATGGGAGATGAGTTGAAAAATCGAAACGACTTGTACACAGCCATAAACAGACGAAGCTTAAGGATCGACTAAGGTGCGGGATCTTTGGTTATTTTACGGACGTTTCAATTATATCGTAAGCCAACGGGGAGATTGAGGATTATCTTCTGTTTCAAACGGTTTCGTTAAAACAGGTCAAGCTTGATTTCAGTAATTCGTATGTAAGCGTTGGGCACGTTTGTGCGGTCAGGGAAAGATTGATAGACCCGGCTTGAGAGCGGAGAAGGAGTAGGTATAGGCAAATCATGGTTAATGCCTCGTTAGCGATCAGATTATAGTATATATTATACGCGGAATAACAGATTTGCGCAATCTGTGCGAATGTATCTGCGCCAACATGCGGGGTTCACGTATACCTGCAGTAATGACGGGTTCTAAGGTTTAGTTGGCATTTGGTACTATAACTAGAGACGCCTGCGCTTTCGCCTCGGGGGCAGTTTTGCAGCCCTTCATACTGGCTCGAACAATTAGATACAGTAATAGACGACCGGCTCGCCGCACTTATAGAGTCTCGGCAAATTTGCCTCCAGGCAAAGCTTTGACTCGTAAGTACGTTTGCACAATATAGAGATAGGCACCGTAATTGCTTAACATTCTGCTACACTTGGGTGGTAAATAGCGTGTGATATATAAGGATAAGTAGGAGTATAAGGTATCTACAACTGGTTTACTATTTGCTCGGCAATATAATATAAAGGCGGAGCTACAAGATACGGGTTTCCCCGTTTTACACGGATCACCGGATCGGCATAATTTAATAAGTCTGATATATATCGGAAAATTTATAGTTCCGAGGCGCATGTCGTCTATTATACCTTATATACTGTAGCGGCGCTACGTACGAGTATGTTTCTACGCCACGCCGCGATTGCACCGTTTATATAAAACCGACGAGCCGATACGATCCCTCGAATGTAATTACCTTTCGTCGTAGCTAGCGGTTGGCCGTACACCAGATTAATTATAACGCAATTTTGCGCTTATGCATATATATATATGTGTGTGTGTATCACGCATATCCAGGATTATATAGAGTCGCTTCTTCGAATAGAGTTTTCCGTTCGATACGGCAAAGGCGTTCACATTATACCGAAATGACAAGGTAATTCGCAAAACGGTCGAACCGCAAAGATGTTATAGGGAAATAAAAATTTTCACTGCGTACTTATAGAACTAAAATTTCCCTGAATACAAATTGTCGGTTCTCCTTGCGTAATGATCACGGACCGAAACTCTAGACGACCAAGTAATTGCAAAGCAATCTAATACGATAAATCCCACGGTTTGACTCGTGCTGTATACCATGTACCTATGTATATACGCAGTGGCATGAATAATATAACGCGGAAGGTGAAATTATTAATGTTGCTGGAGACTGTATGCGTATATGTAGGTATATACACAAGGGTACGCGGGGCATCGAATTGACCTAAATCACCGTAAACCACGGAACCAATTAAGTTTCAGGCGCAATATCAAATGATCGCATCTTTGTCGTAAATAGGTACTCGAAATGATGTCTCGATGCGGTAAACGTAAAGTCCGGAGAACCTCTCTCACGACTGTCGAGACGTTTACCGTGGGAGATGCGAGCTGTTTATGGTGTAAATGCGGTATATCTCCGTTTGTAAGCTCTTTTCATAGGTATAATAAATTGACCTCGATATTTACACTTTACCGAAATACTTGGGCTCACGGGTACACCGAGATGCGTTCAAGACTTGAAAAATAACTGAATCATTTCTTCTGCCGCAGTGCTTAAATTTTAGGAAAAGTCATTTTCACAAATATAATAGCAACATTCGAGGAGTTGTGTCATCAGTCTTCGAAATTACAAATCGCGTAAGAGTTACAGTTTGGAATATCTCGACCAGTACAGATTCACTCATTGTCAGCGTGAAAGCAGTTCCCTTCGAGTCAAAGACGCGTTTTTAGATTTTCCATATTTCGATCTCCAATCCCCGAAGATTTATTTACATCGTATTTACAGCTGTGTAAGCACTGATTTACCGACTACAGAATCCGTCCAGCGGGCTTATCGAATCGTAACACGTCGTGGCGCGGTTTCAGCACCGTTAATGATGCCCATAGCACGCCTGCTCTAGGTTAAAGTCACCCATGCGCATACCTTGAGAATCACGACGCTGAAGTTGATGATGGCTGTCAGAAGTGGTGACGTCGCCGGCAAGGGCTGTTGTCGAACCCATCGATCCAACGCTGCCCATGCTCGTCATGGAGCTCATACTCCCATGCGAAGCCATGGTTGGCGGTAACGGAGCCGGTCGTTCGTCAACGGGACTTGTCGCCTGGCTCGTGCTGGAAACCGAGCCTCGAGATGTGGTCTTGGTGAGTGCGCTCGGCAATCGACAGCAAGCCTGTGCAAAGAGACGGGTTTATACAGTTAGGTCGAATACTTGAAGGTTCGGTTTGTCTCTTAAGAGTGGGTAATTAACGTGGCCTGCCCATGCCGGTAGGATTATCAGCTGGTACGCTGATTTTCCACAAGTCTTACGTCAAGATCTTCACATGTACTTCACCGGCCTGCGCACCTACGGTATGTAAAATTACGGATTCTTTCTCGTTATTTCCACTTATTTTCCTTGTTATTTATTTTCTTCACCTCTCGGTGTGAATAAATGTTCTCGAGTGACAGACTGATAGCCAGCTGCACTTGATGCCTCAAGTGATGTGAAGTGGAGTGTGAACCACGAAAATAGTGAGCACCAGACCCTGGTGGGTGGCATTAAATCGTTCTCAAAAGCTCGTGGTTAGGAAATAACGTGGATTTCGTAACCGCGACAAAGGGGTTTAGAGGGTCAGGGAACAGTTACGCTTTGATTTTATGCCGCATAAGCGATTAGCGATCGACGAAACATTTACCTGCATCTTTGAAGTGACGAGGTCAGCGATATGGCGTCGATCTTCCTCCTGAGAGTCGCCCATCAGAGACAAAGCACTGTCATTTACCTCAATGATGAACTCGCGTCCGTCCTTGCCAACGACCAGCTCGATGGCGCAAATATCCAAACCTCCGAACAGCTGAGAAACTTGATCCACCCATACTCGATATCGATCAATGACTGCCAGCTGTTCCAGCATCGCTGATCCAGTGTTGGACTTCCAATTACCGCTAATGCTTTTGCGCCTGAAGTCAGAATCTTTAATTAGATTTCCTCTGAAGAAATATACACGATTTTACGAACAACACGGATGGTCAGTTGAAAGCTACACCTGTTGTTATTCAGTTCGTGTATATAAAATACGATGTATACCAGGAATTTGACTATCCGGTATTTCTGGCTTCCCATTCCATTTTCAGTTTAAATCGTGCGACCAAAGATGAAAATCAATTTACCGTATTCATCGGATTTACGCCGTACGGAGAAACCACTTTTCATTGCCGTACAATTTAATATGCAGTTCAAACGAACAGAAATACTTCATGAAATATCTGAACGTTTGTTCAATTAAAATGGAAATTCATTTCGCTGAAAAAAATTAGCCATTAAAAATGAGAATGAAGCTTTAACAACTATATTCAGCGTACACGTCGCTACAGACTAGCCTGGATTAACATCTAATTATCCCCATTAATTGAAACTCAGCGAAAACTGAAACGCGGAAAATGCAAATCAACTAGAATTTCAATACCTTAATCAAATACTGCACGGAGTACTCGAATAGAATGAGGTGGTCCTGTACATGAATTTCGTAAATCCATCTGCGTGATTTAATTTTCCCAAATAACCGGCGGGGTTTATAGAACAACTAATAATTTTCCCGCAACTTTTTTCGTGCCTCGATTTTTCATAATAAGTTTCCATTGCAGGCAGAATTATTATTCTCCTGGCGAACGTGCAAAGCCACAGGTATATTTGTTGCATCGGACAACGATGAACCGTCATCGAGGAGGAGCTTGTATAATCGACTGTGAAGAGGGCGTGGATGATGAAGGGGATACCGATGACCCGAGCGGATTCGGTATCCCCTTGATAAAGGACTAGGAAACTGCCACACTGCTAGCCGTGTCATTATGGAATTCAAAGCCCCTTCAATACGAATAAGGGACCATTGAGTCACGCGACGTTCTGCTTACCTTGCAAGTTTTTTTATTGTTCACTGCATTACGGGATTCGAATCACTGGATTCACTATCGAGTACACGAACGTGCATCAACACCTACTTTCGAGCCAAAAAGATGCTGATCCCCATTCTGACGTAAGCCTTGCAATTTGGCACCATGATATAGAATCATGTCCCTTGGAAGTCCCGGAAGCACTCGTGCCCAGGTATTTTGGAGCCAAATCTGATGGATTTTGCGGGCACTCTAAAGTTTGGTAAGTGTTTGCAATAATATTTTACGAGTGGAAAGATTGTTCGAATTCATAGAGCCTTCCATTCCCCGATATTTCAACAATCAGCGTGAAAACTAAACTCAAAGGTCCTGAAAGTGTGAACAAATCATGGGTAACCCGCTCTTGATGCACGCCAGGGATAAATGAATTCACTAAGTGGCGAAGAAATCTTCCGACTGTCCAAGTACACAAAGAAGTGTCGTCAGAATTTTTCGGAGGATCCGTAGATCAACGTACAAGTGTGCGCAGTAGCCATACATCAGTGGCGTCGCGGTGGCACCGAAGCTTTCACGTACACATTAAACTGCGATTGAAATATTTCCACACCTGATCGAGTCTACGTATGGCAGGGCGCACTTAAGCCGGTAAAATTTTTGCTGTGATTGATCGACCCGTGTCTCGTGGCAGAGTTGACAGGGGTTTGTGGTGTGGAGCGAATGTCAGCTATAAGAAACGACGTCACGAAGCCCCCTTGCCACCTCCGCTTATCGAATGCCGAAGAATTTTTCAGCCCGATCGAACATGGCTGAATGGGACCTGCAGGTCCCGCGCACTTCTGTATAGGTCCTCATATTTTTTTATTCGACTCATTTTTCACACTCGCGAGGTACTTCGCATCAATTCCCCCGCATTGTCGTTCCGCATTGATCCTGAAAAATTTCCGCGCTGACGCCGTTGCTTGCCAAATGCAGAGCCTGTATTTGTGCGGCGATCGGATTGATCGATACGATTTCCTTCCAACCGAATGAACACTCACATAAAGGCTTTGTAGTTGTTCCCGATCTTCTGCAGGTGGACGTCGTACTTCGTGTCGATGTAAGGCTCTGCCGTTGCGTACGCGTTCGACAAGGCTGCGAGTGATGCAAGATCTGCGAATTCCTGGCTGGTCTCTGCACGAGCTTTTCCGACTCCCCCGTGCGCGTGTCCGAGCTTCACCACGACTGGATACTTCGAGGCAGTCACCTGAAAGAGACATGCGAGAATTTAATTCACTATTATACTTGGCATAAAAGTTTCACTGCACTAAATCGAGAATGATTCTCATCATTGGTCCAGACTGATATAATTGAGTGGTTACAGGAAATTGACGTGACCAAAATCTCGACATGATAAACGTCGTCGATGGTTAATCGCACGCTGCAAATTGTTATCTTAATTAATTTTGGATCTGTTATAATAGACGCTTGTACTCATCAAAGTGTAGTTAAACTACAATTTACATCGCAACGGTCAGTTGTCATTATCTCTTGACAAGCCTGTACCGTCCAATTTGCAATTCGTGGTATATTAGCTGACAACCGCGACGTCATAGCCTAACGATTATCCAATTTGTGTTAACGTCCGCAAGAGAAAATAAAATGCTCGATTTAACCTCGCGGTCGTTGAACGTCAAATTATCGACAACCTAATCACATCAGGGCAAGCGCGTATGTCGGGATGTTGAAGGAATAGGAATGCGAACGAACAGGAACCCTCGAAAGCAAATAAATAAATACCACGGAACACAGCGTTCCTCTTCTTTGATTTTCTAAACTATTTGAATAATTTTTATACAGCTTCAAATACACCATGAACACCCACTGCCGCCTCTATCCGAAAAGAATCTTGAGCTTCTTTCCAATAATTTCTGAAAGCCGTCGCAGCGGTAAATTATTGACAATTAATCTTATCTCGTTTCCGGTACGAGTTCCTTCAGACACTTATACCTACGTACCATGAAAGAAATGGAAAGTAGCGATCCAACTAAGGAAAAGTGGGTTAGCCTACCATCCCATATGAATCCAGAATATTTCACAACTGATGAAGATCTCTGGTTTTGTACTTAATATGTATATTAGCATTAATATAACTTAGGCGAGTCTATTCGTATCCTC